>NC_054743.1:64839182-65453948 GCF_018143015.1 Lytechinus variegatus | reverse complement strand
GCGTTTACGTCACAATCAAATGCGCTCGGTATGTGAAAGTGTTCGCGCATTCATGTTTCCCGGCGATCAATGATTGTTGCGTCACGCCTCCCTGCGCACTTCTCCCCTATCAACAGATATTCATAACATTACATAAGAGTGGCCTAATAATTATTGACAAGAATGAAAAGAGCGAAGATTCACGAGTCCATCAAAGTACAATGTCGGGAAATCAGAAAAAATCGGGAAAAATGCGAGAACTACCTGCAGTTAAGGGGTACATCCCCAAACCGCCATCACCCATCAAAGTACACCCCGATGAAGATCATGAGGAGTTTCTTGCCAATGCAAGGCGCATTCAGAGAATGATGTGTAAGAAATCTTAATTAATTTTAGAACTTTTTAGAAGCGCGTTTGTATGGGATTTTTTTTCACGAAAAGACACGATAGAGATGTGC
Organism: Lytechinus variegatus; assembly: GCF_018143015.1. Classification (NCBI taxonomy): domain Eukaryota; kingdom Metazoa; phylum Echinodermata; class Echinoidea; order Temnopleuroida; family Toxopneustidae; genus Lytechinus; species Lytechinus variegatus. The sequence continues at coordinate 65,453,511 of NC_054743.1, read as the reverse complement.
GAACAAGTGACAATAACATCCCTTGTAATAATTGATAATCTACAAATTGAATTATTATTATATCAACTTGTGTGACCAATATGTGGCAAGAAGTTTCTAAGCATAAGTAGAGGCAGTACGGGGCTTGGGGTGGGGTCACCGCCCCTGAAAAGAAAATTAAGAAGAAGAAAAGGAGGGGGAAATGGAAGAGAGATATTGTCAAATTAATGGAGAAAAATATAGATCGTGTTATTTTGATACCTCAGAAATATAAATGAGCAGAAAAAATAAGATGTCAACTCCCATGTAGCCCCACCCCCCTTGTGTGGAAGGCCATCATTTAGGCTGATTAATTTTTGTTACTTTATTAGAGTATACTTATATTTTTTAAGTGGAATTATACAAGTTTAATTCAAGAAAAATCAAGATAGACATCTGCAAATATCTTAAGAGAGAACAATTATTGATGATGAACTTCAATTGGGATCATTATACTATCTTTTTGAAGTCACCAAACTGTGGCAAAAATGTCATTGTGTAAGTGGTGTTAATACGGGGAGGGGACTACCGCCGCTGAAAAAAAAATGATGAACCTGTTTGCACGGTTATCATTAAAGAAATATTCCTGGCTGAATAATTATTTAAACAGACAAAGAAAAAAAAAACTCTGAAAATTTGATCAAAATCGGACAAGGAATAACTTAGCTATGGCATTTGTGTTATATTTAAACTCAAAGGCCCGTATTCTGAAGTCGGGTTTAACTTTAACTCAGGTTTAAAGTTGTGGTTTAAGTATGGGGAAGCCAAAAGTATCAAATTTTCTAATAAGTTGTATGTTCCTTATGTTTACTGTGCTCTTTCCTGATTCATCGTTGGTGAAGACAATAATCTTTTTAGACTTCCTAGACAATTATAAATGTTTTGAGAGCCAAATGAAAAAAATATTACATCTCTACTGTGAGTGATTTATGTAACAATTGGCTAAGCATACTGAAACCACAACTTTAAACCTGAGTTTAAGTTAAACCCGACTTCAGAATACGGGCCATATGCTGCTTTACGAAAGTTACTCTTTTCTATCATGGAAAGCAGAAATTTATTTAAATATCCCATGGTTGACAGTATAGTGTCAACCAGCGAATCAAAGGGAAATTTCACCCTGATAAGTTTGTTGTAAAAATAACTAAAACAATCTTCATTTGGTGAAAGTTCAAGGGAAATCCATTGAAAATTACAAAAGTTATTAGGAATGTCAAGTTTTTATTTTGTGATTTCATAAACAAACAGCTGCCCCATATCCATATGCTAAAATGGAATGCTTAAATTTCAGTTTTAATGGTTCTTAATGACTTATTTGATTATTGTTTATTTAGGAGCGGATGTGAAATTATATGTGCATTGATATACTGTCGGTATAAAAGTAACCATTTTCATTTTTTGTGAGAAAATGACATATGTCATAGGCGGATCCAGGGGGGAGCCGAGGGGCCCGCCCCCCCCCCCTATTGGCGGAGCAAAAAAAAGAAAAAAGGGAAAAAGAAAGGAAAAAAGAAAAGGAAGGGAAAAGAGAAAAGAAGAAAGGCAAACATAAGAAAAGGAACATGATTGAATAAAATAACATGAGGGGAAGACTTTGAAAATAATTTTGTGAAAATTCTATTTGTTAGGATATAAAATTTTCGCTCGCGCTTCGCGCTCTTATTCTCTTTTAGGGGATTTGCATATACAAAACATATTTCAGCTGGGAAATTGAACTTTCATTATTTTGTTTGATTTACAAATTGATTTTAAAAAAGTGCTCTGTAAAAATGTCTGTCTTATGGTCTGAATATTATCATTTTCTGCTTGCGCTGCGCGCTCGCAAAATTTGATTTGTCAGGTACCTATTATTTTCCTGCATTCCATAAAGTTCTCAAAAAGTTCCCTATTCAGGTCAGATTGTCAAAACGTATCAGCTAGCGCTGCACGCTAGCATTTTGATTAGTGATTTATGTATCCCAATATTATTTCTACATCAAACTACTTTGATGACAGTTTATCAAAAATTTCGGCTCGCAATTTCCGCTCGCATTGATAGATATCATGCATTTTATGCATAATTACAAAAGTGCTTTAAATGTCCAGTTTTCAGGCCATGATATTAACAGATTTCGCGCTCTCATGCTTAGGAAGAGAAATAGGAAGATAGTCATCATTTTCTTATGATGACATAATGTCCCGGTCCTATGTAAAAACTCAAAGTAATAATAATAAAATACATCAGCTCTTTTTTAACTGTCATCCATCACGATTCACAATTTTCCCACAAAGTGTTTGCAATACAGAGCTGAAATTGACCCTTTGTTAGATGGGAATATCATATATTTTTAGCTCGCGCTTTGCGCTCGCTTTATTGATTTTCATGAGAAGAAAGGTATACCGAATTCTAGGTCGAAATCTAAAACACGCGTTAATTCAGATATGCAGATTGTTCTCTATTTAAATCATTATCCAGTTTCAGATCACAATATCAAAAAGTGTCTGCTCGCGGATAAATAACTTATCCTTTTCATGATTTACAAAACATGAATAGAGTGTCCAGAATTTTTCCGCTCGCGCTTCGTGCTCGCATCAATAAAGTTTAGTTTAAATACTTAGAGTCCTTCCAAGATTACAAAAAGTGCTTAGCATTTCCATTATTCAGGTAAAAAAGGTAAAAAATTTTCAGCTCGCGCTTCGCGCTCGCAATATTTGAATGTTGAAATATGTAACGTCTTCATGGCTAAATGCAAGCAGTCCATAACAGGTACAATTTCGAGCAGTTCAAAACGTATACAAAATTTTTCTGCTCGCGCTCTGCGCTCGCATTATTAATGTAAGGAAGATCCCCACTTACTCATCCTTTTCATGATTTACAAAACTAATTGAATAGAGTGTCTTGTTCAGTAGGTCTAAATCTCTAAATTTCTTGCTCACGCTTCGTGCTCGCATGTTTAATTATATACCTATTCTGTTAAACAAAACGTGCTAAGAATTTCCATTCCTTAGGTAAAAATGTCAAAAAATTTCGGCTCGCGCTTCGCGCTCGCATTATTTGATTTTTAAAAATGTGTAACGTCTTCATGGCTAATTCCTCCATCACTTCATTTCTGCTCACTCTTTACGTTCGTAGTAATTATTAACTTGCATACACATCTTTTTTTTTCAGGAAGACAAACATTTCCCAGAATGTTCAAAATTTTAGGAAAAAGTACATAAGATTTCCAAAAAATTTAGCTCGCGCTTCGCGCTCGCATTATATAAATAAGGGTTATGGTATTATACATTTATGTTTCATAAGAATAAAGCTAAAAAGTTACCATTAGGACTACCCCTTCAAAGAAACAAAAAATCCCGGCAAAAATCATATTTGAGCGGCCGATCGGGGAAAATATGGCTGAAAAAATTCCGGCCCCCCCCCCCTATTGGCAAAGGCTGGATCCGCCCCTGTATGTAATATGAGCTACTCACATATGACATTACAAATCGAATAATATAAATTCTATTTTTTTGTTTATTCTTTGATGGATTTTCCTCAAACTTTCACCAAATCTTTTTTATCATGTTTTCTGTTGTCTTAACACTAAGCTTTAGTTTTGTCACGGTGAATTTCCCCTTCAACGACTGAAAAACAAAATGAAATCAATCAGAATTATTGCTTACTATTAAAACTAATTAGGTTTGCTTTGAAAATTTCCCTCCTTGGATAAAATCACTGTGTTCATTTGGCCAAACCACTGATGTGAATTAATTTTTGCGTAAAATCATGCTAAGCTATTTTTTGTCCGTTATTATGATACTTTTTTATTTCCTTGGGTAATTAATTCAAGTATAGTATTCCCATTAATAGTCATCCAGGCTATAACGCCGATTCCAAAAAACGAGTTTTAATCAGTATACTGCTATGTATCGTTAATATGTTTAATCTAAATAAACATTTATTTTTCATTCAACTTTATATCTTCCCTTCTCTTTTTTTTTCTCTCACTGCAATAAGCAACCTGTCTAAAGTTATATTTAGAATCAGAATATTTTTTAATTTAACTTTTTCAATCTCATTTTCTATTTTCCCGGGCCCAGATCTTATAATTGTATATCGATTTACAAACTAAGAAAATCAACATTCATTGATAACGTATAAAAAAGATTTACGAGGATTCATTTATACATTTGTAGAATGTTTTGTGTCGATTATCATTGAATGCTATAACTCAGTGGCGGATCGAGGGGGAGCACACCAGCCCCCCCCCCCCCCCGGTGAGCCATATATGGTCAAAATGTTTAATGTAAATATGCTGTTTTTACACAAGTGTGCCCCCCTTTTGAAAGTTGCAGCATTCATGTTTAGTGGGAATATGACGTTAGAACAAGACTGAGGACCCTTTTTTTTTGCTTTTCAAATTTTACATGGGCGGAATGAACTTTATTTTTTTTGGTGAAACCCGTTTTTTTTGTTTTGGTAATCAAATTTTCATCGGGAAAATCCTTGATCCGACCCGATGCTTATCGCAATACCATTGTTTTATTGCTATGATTTATTTATCATATATGCAATCAATTAGTTGGCCTTTTATATACAAGAATAAAGGTTATAAGCCTTCCAATAATTACTATCGGTCTAAAAGAGGCCTTGTCTGTACACATAAAAAATCAAATTACGCATAAACATTACCATGCACAATTAAATAAACTGTGAAAGCCAACATTATATACAGTATTACTGAGGTAAAAAGACTTCGAATGTGTACATACACTATATCTACATCAAGACGTCATGAAATCAATTAAGATGCGTCTCTATCTACTTTGCGTGATAATAACAAATAGTGCCAGTATCTTGAAAGAGATTAGTGATTGTGCGTATAGAATGTGAATAGAAAATATGTGAAACATTCGATCTTCCGTTGGCTCCGCCCTTTCCAGATGCAGATTATCTTGACCAGCAATTGGAGGAACTAATTGCAGAGACTCAACCGTCGCTCCCGCCCATTACGCCAACACCCCTAGTTGCTCAAGTACAAACCCCACCAGATAATGAAGTTCAGGCCACTCCTCCGTCAGATGGCACCGAAACGACCGTCACCCCCCTTCAATTTCCAACCCATCCAAGACCCCCACCAGGACCACGCCCACCGACAGCGGCGAGAAACACACGAGCACGTAGCAATTCCCTGGCCAAGAGAAGAATCAATGGAGGCGTAAGTTCAAATTGACCCTTCAGATATAATATTATTTTTTTCGAGATAATTTGGAAAGCAGTGGGAATGAAAGGTAATAGGAAACCATGGGAAACATTGATCCCCCCCTGTTGTAATGCTGAAATCTCCGTAGCTCAACGCATGCGATCACTACAATATCAATTAACTCTAATTTAGATCTCTACACATTCAGTTAAAGAAGACGGCAGCTGGAAGCGTTGACTTTTTTTAATGCAAACCAGCATCTTGATGGTTTTATGAAATAAACTATACATGAAATTCCTGAAAAATAATACTCTTAATCATCATTTCTGAAGGTGGATCCCCTAGCTCCTCCACCAAGACCAGGCTTGATTTCAATGGAGGGACCCCCAGGGAGGATGGCAACAAGGCTAGGCGGGAATCAAAGGCTTCCCCACCCACCACAACCAAGACAAGGCGGAATGGAGGGGTTGCCACGCCCACCTCCAACGATGCGTGGCGGAAATCATGGTGCACCACAACCGATATTCGGCGGAATCCATCGGGTGCCACTACAGCCACCATCGCTTCCAGGTCGGAATCTTGGGGTGGGCCTACCACGCCAAGCACCATTAATGCGGGGAGGAAATCATTTAGAACCTCTCCCCCCATCATCCCACCGAGGCGGGAACCATAGGGTGCCAGCACATCAACCACAACCAAGGCAGGCTGGGAATCGCTTGGAACCGCTTCCAACTTCAAGCCATGGCGGGAATCGTGGAGATAATTCACGTAAATTCATGAAAAAGAGCAACGCAAAAAATACTGAAACAACAAAACCTTCAGGTAAATGAGCATGGGCGTAAGGTGTCCTGAACGCTTATAATTCAACAAGAATCCCACCCTCAATTAAAATTTCAAGTCGTATTCACTATTCAATAACATGATATAACAATAACATTTAGCTTACTGAATATAACAAAGTAAAACAAGACATCTTAAAAGAAAACATTAAACTTGAGAGACGAGAGAAAGAGAGATATACATTTGGGGGAGGGAGAAGTAATAATAACCTTCATGATTTTTTTTAAGTGTTTTTATGACACACGATGAAAAAAGATATATGTGATGTATAGATAAATCAATTAGTAAAAATCAAGCCAATACATTGCTAGGAAACATTTAGACCTCAGTAATTTATATCTCTGAACGATCCTGATGCCTATAGATATCACCAGGATTTTTTCCTCTATGTCTGAATATATTCTATTTGTTTTAACAGAGGAAGAGACATTCAATCAGACTGGAGAAATGAAGCCTCATCCCCCAGCACGACCTCACTCTGTCCGTGTGCTTCATAAGCGGACCCAGCTCACAGAAGGTTGGGATATCATCCTAAGGACAACAAGGGAAGTGCTGGAGGTTATCGAGCCAGAACAGACCGAAGTCGTCGAGACCAACGACCCTGACCAAGGTCAGGAAAACCAATCTGCAACTGAGCAGATCCTCAACCATGAGTCATCACCAGGTGTCACCTTTCGAGCACCTTCCTGTACTTCGATCAGTGACCAGGAGGAAATACCCGAGGAAATAAGTGCCCAAAGATATTCCCGATCACGGTTTGTTTAAAGTCATTAGAATCTACTAATTCAAAACTTATAGTTTCACTGTTTTCTAAACTTATGAAGTTGGATCTTTCATTTCCTTTTTCTATCTATTTACTTTTTTTTGGATAATTTTGAAAAATAAACTCTCGGCCAAGCAAAATACCAAGTAATTTTTAATCTTCAAGTTGAGGTTGATCTACCTACTAAACCCTTCTCCAAGTATATAAAATACCGCATTATAAATTCTGAGAATTCTTTGGAGGGTTTCCTTCTGTTGATCTGAGAAGATCAATGGTTAAAGTTATGATTCCCTGTTAGAACTATTAGTCTCAAATTAAAAAAAAAATAGTATTCATACCATATCGGGAAAATGCTTCGTCATCGGCTTTCAGGTACCCAATTCAATTAGTCTCGGAGATCCATGTGGACTTTGTCAAACCAAACAAAGTGCATAAGAAGGATTATTAAACACCATTCCGTGCTGTCTTCAATCTTAATAATCCGACCAGAACTACAGACTTTCAAACAAATTTGTCAATTCATGTTGCCTCCAAGCTTTCAACAAGGACACCAAGATCAGTCCTATTTACTAAAATATCAAAATACCCTGTCAGGAAAACCGAGACTCATTTCAATTTTAACACTATCTTGAGTCTCCTAAAATTATAATAATGTAACAAACCTTGCAGTACATTTTTTTTACAATAAGCATAAGCTACTAAAGTCAGATCAGTCTTAAAAATCTAAAACAATCTCCGTGTCAATTAAATTACCATTGGCAAAATCAGTCTCACACAACTTGAACTGGTTTAAGGAAAAAGGGTCAAGGGTCAATGTCACCTGACTTTTGACATCTTATTAACATCATCCAAGGTGGATTATTCGTGCCGTACTGTTTTTTTCCTGTCTTTAATGTTTCATGTTCTTTTCTCTTTCCTATTTCTTGTTTTGTTGTGTTTGTCTGTTTCAAGTATTGGTGCTGTCCACGTTTGTTAGATCATGTTACCCTGAGTCATCTTGGTTAAGGCGTGAATTCACAACTTTTGGTACCATCTTTCGAGACCCGTCAATCTGAATCAAATCTACATCACGATCAATATAAACTCCCTTATAGAATAATCTGGAATAAGTAACAATAATGTTTAAGATGAAAAATAATAACGCAACAGAGAATTTTTCCATCCAATAAGAAAATTGTACTGAGGTATTGGGGAGGGAATGTCAACACAAGACTCTAACATCCGTAACAAGAACATAAGAACTGTAGAAACAGAAAATTTGCCACAGTCGTATTGGACAAGACTTTCATTTGTTCAATTCATTGGCGGAATGTTGGGAGAGGATGACTGACCTCAAAGACTAATTGATTAGCCCATTGCCCAGTTCATTGATGATCTTTATTGAGAATGGTTTAGCCGATTGAAATCTTTATTGAGATTACTTCTAACATCAGAGAAGATAAAGGCTCAAGGAAAAGTTGGAGCTTCTTAGAAATGGATGGAGGCAGGGGGTGTGAGGGGGGGGGGGGGGGGGGTCATTAGAAGGGCATCATTTAAAACATTATTAACATAATGTTTCATAAATTTAGAAAATTACCGAATATCGAATGTACCGAAATACAATTCTGATTTATCCCTAATCTCAATTAAGAAGACCACAAGTCCGTGAAAAAAATTAACAATCATCCGAGAATTTCTAATCAACAACATCAACAAAATGATGCTAAAACAACCATAAAGAAACAAACTCCCAAAAGAAAAAAAAAGAGTAATAACAGCAGTTAAGAATGGTAGTAGCTCTTGAAATAGCGGCTCTTGGGAGTAATAGTACCTCTTGGGAGCAATGGCGGCTCTTGGGAGTAAATGGCAGCTTTTGGGAGCAATGGCGGCTCCCGGGAGCGATAGCAGCTCTTGGGAGCAATGGCGGCTGTTGGGAGTAAATGGCGGCTGTTGGGAGCAATAGCGGCTCTTGGCAGCAATATCGGCTTCATGGGAGCGATTGCGGCTCTTGGGAGCGATAGTGGCTCTTGGGAGTAACATCGGCTCTTGGCAGGAATAGCGGCGTCATGGGAGCAATAACGGTTCTTGGCAGCAATAGCGGCTTCATGTGAGCAATAGCGGCTCTTGGAGGCAATAGCGGCTCTCGGTAGCGATAGCAGCTCTTGGGAGCGATAGCAGCTCTTGGGAGCGGTAGCGGCTCTTGCAGGCGATAACGTCTGTTATGGGAACAATAGCAGCTCTTGGGAGCAATATCGGTTCGTAGGGACGATAGTGGGTCTTGAAAGTAATAGCGGCTTTTGGGAGCAATAGAGGCTCTTGGGAGCAAAAGCAGCTCTTGGGAGCAATGGCGGCTCTTGGGAGGAAATGGCGGCTTTTGGGAGCGATAGCGGCTCCCGGGCGCGATAGTGGCTCATGGGAGTAATTGCGGCTCTTGGCAGCAATAGCGGCGTCATGGGAGCAATAACGGCTCTTGGAAGCGATAGCGGCTCTTGGGCAGTTGGGGGTAATAGCAGCTCTTGGGAGAGATAACAGCTCTTAGGTGTGATGACGGCTCTTGGAGGGGCGATACCGGCTATTGGGAGCAATATCAGCTATTGGAGGCGATAGCGGCTCATGTGAGCAATCCGGGAGGGGGGGGGGGGGGGGGGGGGGGCAAGCCCGAATTTTGAACAAAAGTGGACTGACCAGCTTCGTGTCTTCTTAACAATTCCCCTTCCCATGTACACTCTAAAAATATCCCGGTTCAGATAATTATACCCAAAATCAGCCCGTTGAGTTCACACTCCATTCCAGGTGAAAATGACTCGGAATAAGTTCTAATGTGGCCCGGAAATGGTCACATCGGATCTTATTCTGAGTTATTTTTGACCCGGTACAGAGCGTGGCCCAACGTACTCATTTTGGGTATAATCTGAACCGGGATTTATTTAGAGTGTACATGGGAAGGGGACGGGATAGGGTGATTGGGGCCTTTTTAATGAAGGAGAGGGACACCATTAAGGATGCTTTCCATCAGAGGTTTAGAGGCGACATCCATCTTAGGGGAGGGGCAGTTGGGCAGATTGCACTCTTAAATCCACCTGATTGAGAGATGGGCCTAGGGTGAGGAAAGAATGGGTGGATGCAGATTCCAAAGGTACATGCATACATCTTTTCTGCTACAGGACTGGGTCGGTGTTTCTCAATTCCTTCCTGGTTACGTCAGGAATGTCTCTTGTAGATGGAGGAGATGGGTGATAGTGGCCTGGTAGGGTGTTGCGTGGCTTGGTGACAGGGTGACTGGTGATGACTGGGTGATCTAGGTCCTGATGTCTTCCAGTGTGAACGGCATTTCTTGATGCAAGTGATGGTGTCTTTTCTTGTCTGTCGTATATGGACATGCCCTCTGCAGTGCGGACTGTCATGGACATAGGGTGTGCTTTGAAAATGAGAAGGTGTTTTCTGTGGCAATGATGTCGGGCGCGGGATGCCTGTTGCTTGCGGATGTGCTGTGGAAGTCCACCTTTAGAACAAGATGGTGTCTAATATTGCTTTGTGACGGATGGCACTTGGGTTTTTGCAGTTGATGACATTTTGAAGGCATGGTATCCTGTCCAGCTTGCATTAAACCCGCTTCCTACTTTTCATCTCTTCTTTTATGTTCTCCTCACCTACCCATCCACTAATTTTCATGTTCTCAATTTCACTAACAACTTCTCACATTAACAATTACTTTCTTTCCTTGCATATGAATCTTTTCCAGACTCAATTAAGGCTACACAATAAGGAAGATCGAGGAACTTGCGCTCGACAATTCTTTTTCCACATTTGCATCTTGTACTATAATATCTGGAAATCTATGGAGTTCATTTTGCGCTCTTAGTCTTGCAATGAAGGAATGATCAAGTCTAACGGAATTGTTATTTCAAAAGTATGACCCAAAATCAACAATCAAGTAATATAAAACTTTAATCTTTGTTTTCATCAGAATGGCAATTGATTACCACCCTATATCACGTTTATCGAGTGATTTTCAGACAGTACAGGTTAAGAACAAGGAGACGAACCGACCAAGCAACTACAAAAAATAAGGATATGGATATTAAGGAGAGCTAAAACGAGAAGACGAAGGAGATGAAGAAGAAAAAAAGAAAAAGAAAAAGGAAAAAGATAAAGAATGAAGAAAAGGAAGAAAAAGGAGAAAAAGACGAAGAAGAAGAGGAGGGAAAAATGGATGAGAACAATAAAAAAAAGAGGAAGGAGAAGAAGGAAAAAGCAGAAGAAAATGAATGAGAGGAATAAAAAAGAGAGGATATTAAAGCAATGAAGTGGAAGTATAGGGAAAAAGATTAAGCATGAAATGGAAGCTTAGACAAAAACAAAAATCATAACAGTTACAAAGTATAAGACAGCGAAGGTAAAGAAAAAGGGGGTAAGGAATAAAAGGAAAAAATAGGAAGAAAAATAAGATGAAGAAGAAGGAAATTAAGGTCGATGGAAATAATGACATGGAGAGGATGCAGGAAGGGAATAAACATAAATCAACAAGTGGAATGCCTCTGGCCGTCTCACCTGCATCACGCGGTTCAATATAGCAGCAGTGCTGACTTTGAATACTACTCTAACTCGCACAAGATGTTCAGTGATACATGGTTACTCTTATGTCCACTTTTTATGAACTAGACCAATAAACTTACAGAGATATGATGGTTATTCAACAAAAAACCCCAACATGGCCAAAGTTCATTGACCTTACATGACCTTTGACCTTGATCATGTGACCTGAAACTCGAACAGGATGTTCAGTGATACTTGATTGCTCTTATGTACAAGTTTCATGAATCAGATCCATAAACTTTAAGTTATGATGGTAATTCAACAGATACACCCAATTCGGCCAAAGTTCATTGACCTTTGACCTTGGTCATGTGACCTGAAACGCGCACAGGATGTTTAGTGATACTTGATTACTCTAATGTCCAAGTTTAATGAACTAGACCAATAAACTTTCAAAGTTATGATGGTAATTCAACAGATACCCCCGATTCGGCCAAAGTTCATTGACCCTAAATGACCTTTGACCTTAATCATGAGACCTGAAACTTGCAAAAAATTTTCAGTGATGCTTGATTACTATTATGTCCAAGTTTCATGAATCAGATCCATAAACTTTCAAAGTTATGATGGGAATTCAACAGATATCCCCAATTCGGCCAAAGTTCATTGACCCTAAATGACCTTTGACCTTGGTCATGTGACATGAAACTCATGCAGGATGTTCAGTGATACTTGATTAACCTTATGTCCAAGTTTCATGAACTAGGTCCATATATTTTCTAAGTTATGATGACATTTCAAAAACTTAACCTCAGGTTAAGATTTCGATGTTGATTCCTCCAACATGGTCTAAGTTCATTGACCCTAAATGACCTTTGACCTTGATCATGTGACCTGAAACTCGAACAGGATGTTCAGTGATACTTGATTACTCTTATATACAAGTTTCATGAATCAGATCCATAAACTTTAAGTTATGATGGTAATTCAACAGATACACCCAATTCGGCCAAAGTTCATTGACCTTTGACCTTGGTCATGTGACCTGAAACGCGCACAGGATGTTTAGTGATACTTGATTACTCTAATGTCCAAGTTTAATGAACTAGACCAATAAACTTTCAAAGTTATGATGGTAATTCAACAGATACCCCCGATTCGGCCAAAGTTCATTGACCCTAAATGACCTTTGACCTTAATCATGAGACCTGAAACTTGCAAAAAATTTTCAGTGATGCTTGATTACTATTATGTCCAAGTTTCATGAATCAGATCCATAAACTTTCAAAGTTATGATGGGAATTCAACAGATATCCCCAATTCGGCCAAAGTTCATTGACCCTAAATGACCTTTGACCTTGGTCATGTGACATGAAACTCATGCAGGATGTCCAGTGATACTTGATTAACCTTATGTCCAAGTTTCATGAACTAGGTCCATATATTTTCTAAGTTATGATGACATTTCAAAAACTTAACCTCAGGTTAAGATTTCGATGTTGATTCCTCCAACATGGTCTAAGTTCATTGACCCTAAATGACCTTTGACCTTGGTCATGTGACATGAAACTCTAATAGGATGTTCAGTAATACTTGATTAACCTTATGGCCAAGTTTTATTAACTAGATTCATATACTTTCTAAGTTATGACGTCATTTCAAAAACTTAACCTCAGTATAAGATTTGATGTTGACGCCGCCGCCGCCGCCGCCGCCGTCGGAAAAGCGGCGCCTATAGTCTCACTTTGCTTCGCAGGTGAGACAAAAGGGAGAAGAGAAGGAGAACAAAAAGAACAAGAAGAAGAACAAGAAAAAAATAAGAAGGATGAAAAATAAGAAGTATGAGGAGAAGAAGATGAAGACGTAAATTAAGAAAAAAAGGAAGATGATAAAAAAAGAAGAAGAAGTTTAAGAATAATAAGAAGAATATAGAAAAAATTAAGGTCGACATGGCCTTAGGAGAAGAAGATGACAAAAAGGTAAAAAAACAAGGAGAATGAAGAAGAATAAGGAGATTGAGAACAAATGATTTCAATGATGAGATGGAGAGGATACAGGAAGGGAATAAACATACATGGAAAAGAAGAGAGAGAACAAGAACAAAAGAACAAAATGAAGAACAAGAAGAAGAACAAGAAGAAAAAGAGGAAGGAAGAAAAATAAGAAGTAGAAGGAGAAGAAGATGACGTAGAAGAAGAAAAATAGGAAGAAAATAAAAAAGAAGTTTAAGAAGAAGAAGAAGAAAATGGAGAAAAATAAGGTCGACATGGTCGATGGAGAAGAAGATGACAAAAAAGAGGGAAAAACCCAGGAGAATAAAGAAGAATAAAGAGGTTAAGAGCAAATGATATCAGTGATGAGATGGAGAGGATAAGAACCAGGAAGAGAATAAACATAAATGGAAAAGAAGAAAGAGAACAAGAAAAACAGCAAAAAGAAGAACAAGAAGAACAAGAAAAAATGAATAGAAGGAACAAAAGAATAAGTAGAAGTTTAAGAAGAAGAAAATGGAGAAAATTTAATCCGACATGGTCGATGGAGAAGTAGATGACAAAAAGGGGGAAAAACAAGGAGAATAAAGAAGAATAAGGAGGTTAAGAACAAATAATTTCAATGATGAGATGGAGAGGATAAGAACCATGAAGGGAATAAACATAAATGGAAAAGAAGAAAGAGAACAATAACAAATAAGAACAAGAAGAACAAAAAAAAATAAAAAGAAGGAACTAAAAGAAGAAGTAAGAGGAGAAGAAGAAGAAAAGAAGAAAGGAGAAGGGCGACAATAATTAAGATTGAAGGAGCGCTCCATAGATCTTGCGGTATGGCAAGATGTCCGTGATTTAGTTCACGACAAAGCGTCCAATTTTCAGCGGTGTTCAAAAAAAGTGATTCGAGAGCTTCCGCAGGGTGAAACTTTATATTATCCTCAAGTATGTCGACTAATCGAGATTCCAGGAAACATCCTCTTTCGCCGGAGAAAACACCTCAAAGTTCGAAGATTGCCCGTAAGAAGCCCAATCAATCTACACCTTCTACCTCCCCCGGAGATCAGGGTACTGTCGAAATGGATTCTCCGTTGAGTGCGATACCAGGTACCGGTAGTACACAAGAGAGTATGAAGCGCTCCCTGTTCACTAGTGATTTGGCCCCTGGGCCTGGTCAATCACCTCCACAGTGGTTCGTTGATTTCTTCAAAGGATTTGAGGCTCGTCTAGAAAACTACATTGAAAACATTACTCTGGCCAAATTCAGCGAGCTCTCTTCCACGCTAGATCAGCAAAATGAAAAACTATCTGCATGCTCTATGCAGATAGAAGACTTAGAAAAGCAGGTCAAGAAGTTGAAGCTGGATAACACCCAGCTCGTTAACAAGATAGATGACTTAGAGAATAGGGGTCGGAGGAACAATTTGATATTCCATGGGATACCAGAGCAAGCTCATGGTCCAGGCTCACGAGAAGACGTAGCTGTCACTCTACAGAAAGTGCTGCAGGATTTTGTGGGGCTGTCTGCTTCCGAGTACAAGATTGAAAGGTGCCACCGTACACCTACAGGACCTCCCATCCAGCCTCGCGATCAAGCCGGTGACCAGGATCTGAAACCTAGGATCATCCATGCGTGCTTCTCATCATTCGCAGATAAAGAGCAAGTCAGAAAAGCATGCATTCAGAAGTTCAAAGTCAAAGATGCCAAGTTTCATGGAAGGAAATTATTTGTCGCCGAAGATTTCTCCAAAAGGGTAATGATGCAGAGGAAGGAAAAGATGGATGAATTAAAAACACTAAAGGAAAATGGGAAAAGGCCATTCTTTTTGTATCCGGACAAGTTGGCCTACAGAGATACCTCAGGAAAGCTTGTTATTGTAAAATAACTCTCTAGCTTGTTCCATTATATCTTATGATGCCATACTTTGCCAAGTTCTTGTTTTTTATTTTGTTCATGAACATATTTTGTTGAACTTTGTCAGTGAACTTTTTTTAGAGGTGTGTTTTCTCTTGTATACTTTATGTTACGTTGATCTGAATGGTGGAACTTAAATGTCAGTTCACTTTCCTTTTTTTAGTATCATGCCATGCCAAAGTCTTATATCACCTTGTTTGGCACAGCTTTACTAGCATAGTTGGACTTTTTATACTTGTTTGTTTAGCATAGTTGGACTTTTTATACTTGTTTGTTTAGCATAGTTGGACTTTTTATACTTGTTTGTTTAGCATAGTTGGACTCTTTATACTTGTATGTTCATTTTTATTATTATTTCATATGGTCATAAGATTGTTTGTATTAGTGTATGCATAATCATACACATAAAAGGTGCATTTTTGTAACTTACTTGTGATTAAATATGCATGCATAATGTATATGTATACTTGCAAGTGTTATATGTCCTTTTTAAATTTTAATGCTGAAGCTTGTAAATTTATTTTACCCTCTTTTAAACATCGTTGAATTTTGGATGCTTTTTGTTGTATTGCTGATTTTTGGATTTGTGCTGAATGCAGAGCTGTTACTTAATTTGAGGCTCTGCATTTCATCTTGCACTTTTGCTCCCTTTAAGCTATTGTAATGATATTTTTGACTTTTTTCTTTTTTTGTTTTTTGTTTATTTTTGGCAATGATTGTTTTGTTCTTTTTTCTCTTTTTGGTGACCAAACTGATTTTTATGTAAATGTGAACTCGTGTATAATCTTATTAGACTTCACTTGTTCTCTGCATAGTTTTCTTAGTCTAATTTGCAAGCATCTATTCAATCAAAGTTTAGTACAAAACCTAATATGTTGATCAAACTTAGCTCCTTTAATTGTCGGGGAATGCAGGATTATACAAAACGAAAGAAAATTTTTCACTACATGAGAAACCTTAACAATGATATTATATTTTTACAAGAAACACATTCTAACAAAACGGATGAAGTTTTTTGGAAATCCCAATGGGGTGAATCTGCATGGTTTACTAGTTTTTCCTCCAATAGTAGAGGTGTGGCCATTCTTATAAGAAAATCTATTTCAGTCAAAGTATTTTCTGTTTTTTACGACCCTGATGGTAGATTTTTTATCTTAAATTGTAAATTAAATGATGTTCCAGTCACTTTGGTGAATATATATGCCCCAAATAATGATGATCCTGATTTTGTACTAAAAGTTTTTGCAGAATTAGATAAATTTGACAACTCCTCTCTGATTATTGGTGGAGATTTTAATGCGGTGATTGGCCCCCTTGACTACCAAGGTACAAGACAAAAACATTCTAATACTAAGGCAAGTGAAATGCTATCTATTATTATTGATGAATATGATTTAGTTGATGTTTGGAGACATTATCATCCAGCATTGAGACAGTACACAAGTCATCAAAAAACACCCCAGGTTCTATCAAGGCTTGATTATATTCTAGTTTCTAGTAATTTTTTGCAAAATTGTGTTAAATCCAAAATTCTTCCAGGAATTCAGTCAGACCATTCTGTTGTTTTTATCCAGTTTACTGATAATCAACCAATCAGAGGAAGAGGCTACTGGAAGCTTAACTGTTCTTACTTACACAATGATTCTGACTTTATTAATTTGATAAAGGATAGTATCCGGGATTTTAAACACATTCATAACGATTCAGAATGCAATCCAAACACACTATGGGACTCCCTCAAATGTACTTTAACAGGTAACTGTATTGAGTACTGTGCCAGGAAGAAAAAGGAGAGAAAGAAAGAAAAGATTCATTTATTAGATGAGATTGATAAATTAAGGTCACAATTAGGTAATAATACTTCATCTAACAATTCTGATTTATTAAAACTTGAAAACTTGGAAGACAAGTTGAATAAAATCTATGAATTTGAAACTAAAGGTCTTATCACAAGGTCAAGGGTTAGATGGTTAGAGGAAGGGGAAAAAAGTTCAAAATATTTTTGTAATTTAGAAAATAGATCTTGGCGAAAAAAAACTATTACTAGAGTTCAGAATGCCCAAGGCAATATTGTTTCAGACCCTGATAATATTCTTGAAGAAATTTGTGCATTCTATTCAAACCTGTATTCTAACCATGACAGAGAAACAGAAAATGATGACCTAAATGAAGCCTTTTTTGATAATTTAGATATCCCCAAGCTTTCTGATAATGCAAAACATAACTTAGAAAATCCTTTAACCAAAAATGAAATTTTTGATGTTATTAAATCTATGAAGATGAATAAAACCCCAGGATTTGATGGCCTTCCTATTGAATTTTACATAGTATTTTGGGCTGATATTAGCGATTTACTATTGGATTCATACAATTATTCCCTTCAAAATGGTGTGTTATCAATTTCTCAGAGGAATGGAATTATAACACTTCTCCCAAAGAAAGATAAAGACCCTCTGTTTGTTAGAAATTATCGACCTATAACGCTTTTGACTGCTGATTATAAGATACTAGCCAAATGTTTTGCCAATCGCATTACTTGTTTTATGCATGATCTCATTCATCCAGATCAGTCTGGTTTTTTAAAGGGCAGAAATATTAGCAACAATGTGCGTTTAATTTTTGATATCATTGAATATACACAGACAAATGACATTCCTGGAGCAGTAATATTACTTGATATTGAAAAAGCTTTTGATAGTGTTAATCATAACTTCCTTTTCCGAACTTTAAAACATTTTAATTTTGGCTCTAAGTTTATTGACTGGATAAAAACTCTGTATTCAAACAGACAGACATATGTTTTGAATAATGGTTCCTTGACTGATCGCATCTCAATGCAAAGAGGTATATTTCAGGGGTGCCCTATCTCTCCTTACCTGTTCCTACTAGTTATTGAGATATTGGCTATTTCTATTCGACAGAATAATCAGGTTAAAGGTATTAAGGTCAAGAATCAAGAGGTAAAAATATCATTATTTGCAGATGATTCGGTTTGTTTTGTAGACGGGGCTAGAGATTCATTTAACATTTTGTTGGATATTTTGAATAAGTTTGGTAAAATTTCTGGTTGTAAATTGAATTTAACTAAAACAGAAGCAATTTGGATTGGTTCCAAGAGAGGTTGTCAAGATTTTCCGTTAAGTAATCATGGAATTACATGGAAATCAACAAGTTTTAAATCTTTAGGTGTCAACTTTTCTATGAATTTGGGGTTGATATTTGATTTGAACTACAAAGAAAAATTAAAAAGAATGACCCAATCAATAAATTGCTGGCGAATGAGAAATCTTTCGCTGATTGGTAAGATATGTGTAATCAAATCTCTTATCCTCCCTCAATTGTTATATCTTTTTTCTGTTCTCAGTATAAAGATACCACAGTCATTTTTTAAGGAACTTAATAGTCTGTTCTTTAAATTTATTTGGAGTGGTGGTAATGATAGGGTTAAGAGATCATTTATGTGTAATGATTATACTCAGTGTGGACTAAAGATGATTGATCCTTATTCATTTGCTCTATCCCAAAAAATGACATGGGTCAAACACCTACTTGATGATAATTTTGAGTCTGTTTGGAAATCAATTGAAATCTCAGCTCTAGAAAAATTTCATAGTGATCCTAATATTTTGTGGAAATCATATGCCCCAGAAACCGTTTTACAATCTTTAGGTAATTCCCAAATTGCAGATTCGCTTCGTTCATGGTATTATTTCAGAGAATATGCTTCTATAGAATCATTTCATTGTAAATTTTCTGAGATGGGGCATTGCCAATTCTTATGGTTTAATAGATTAATTCGATCAAAATCCAAAAAATACTTCTATTATGAATCTTGGCATGAGAAGAATGTTGTTGTAATTTCAGACTTATTGAATCCACCTCATCCTGGACATAAACTGTTTGAAGAACTTATTTTAGATTTTGATATTCCTGTGTCTGATAGGAGAAAATACAATTTTTTAATGAAAAATATTCCAATGGAGTGGTTTAATAGAACAGTTTTGACTAATGTACACGTTCATGATATTTTGATTACTAAACTGATTACTGCGAAAAAAGTACCATGTTATGCCTATAAAATTTTGAATGTGCAATATCTTCCAGATAGACGGTACAACTACTGGAATGAATGCCTATCAATCCCTGTACCCACTTTGTGGGAAAAGGTACATAAAGCCAATTTCTTTTGTACTATCGATACTAAACTCCGTTCCTTTTACTTTAAGATTTTTCATAATACTATAGCTCTAAATGCATTTCTGTATAAAATCAAAAGGAAAGATTTACCAAACTGTACATTTTGTGATAATGAAGAGGAATCAATAATTCATCTGTTCTGTGACTGTGATAAGGTTACCCCAATTTGGAATCTTCTATTGACTACGATAAAAAAACATATTTCAGATTTCAATCTCACTAATTTTCAAAAATTGTTTGGTGTATCAACGGATAGATTTGTTACTTACCTTTTACTATTGGCCAAATATTATATTTATATTTGTAAATTCAAGAACACCTTACCAAATGTGGATTTATTTAAAAGTTTTGTGAAGAAACAAAAGGAAATTGAGCATCACCTAGCCAAGAAAAGAAACAAACTCACTGTACACTTTAAGAAGTGGCGATTTGATATGATTTTTATTTTAGATACAGGTAGTTCCCCCTTTTCCATTCTATTTGTTTTTGTATCTTAAATTGAGACTTGTACAATGCACAGAGTAATATGCTACAATTGATTATACATGTAAATTTATCTCGATGTGTATTCCCTTTAGAGTAACCTGTATCGTCCAATGTTTATTTTGATTTATGTCACCCTTTTATTTTTTTTCCATTTATTTTTTATTTCATCTTTGTTTTGTGATTTTACTGCTTTTGAACTGTTTCAAATCATTCCAATTACCTGTAAATATTGTGATTATATGTGATTTTGAATACCAATAAAACACATAATTAAAAAAAAAAAAAAAGATTGTAAACTTGACCATGTTGACAGTAAAGTGAAGAAAATCTACACCGACTATACATGGTGGCACTGGTAGCTCTTAACGTGATAGCTTCCGATCTGGTAATTAGGGACGCCACGCTCAAGAGTGACTACTGAAGATCACAAGTAATCATGGAAATGGTTTCCCAAAGGTCTGAAGTCGTATTTGAACATCGGACCTCAATTCACAGAATGAATACTAAACTCAGCCTGATTATCAACACTTTACTGGCAGAAATGGCTCCAATTATAGCACAGAATTACTTATTATGCCCGCGTATTCTAAATGATTTCCATCGAATTGATGATGGCAAGATCGTCTTAGAAGACGTCAGTATCAGTGACATCAGCTGAGGGTTGTTGCAATGCTGTGCGTCGATGACGAGGGGCATCTTCAGTTGCTGAAACATGGTAATCGGCGAGCGGTTCTCGGTCCAAATACTCATGGATGATCTACACTACAGTATGTCCTGACCTGGCTTTTTGACAATATATTCCTGACTGTGCGTAGTAACCTGCAATGGCTACCGGAAGCAGATATTTTTGAGGGGTAATTTCCAACGCTCCCGACAGGAAGATGATGGGCATTGATCCGTATTTTAGTACTATGTAGAAGGGAAGGATGCTCTCGTAGAATATGATAATGCAACAGATTCCACGTAAGACTTAATGCTGTCTTGCAACAATTGTCACTTTGATGCAAAACAACACAGTATTTTTCTGATCATTCATCTTGTAACTTTATTCATCCTTTTCTATCAATAGGCCTACTCTTAGTAGAGGCCCTATTTAGACAGTTCCTGATCTGCAAGACGAAAGATTACCATCATTACACAACCAATATTATAAAAAAAATATTTCATTTGCACGAATGCATTTACTCGGAAAAAGATTTGTTCGAGCAACATTTGACGATGATCATTAAAATGTTGACGGAAAAGGATAGAATATTTTTTAGCATTGTTAGTTCAATGGCACATTATAAGACGACTTTCTTAAAGATTAGAACATTTTATTCAGGCTTGAAATTCTCTCGCAAGTGAAGTCATCTTCTTATATACCATTGTTTGGTATGTTTTGATATGAGTTCCATTTCAAGGAAATTCTAGAATCCTTATATTTATACTAAATTATTTTGTAGGTTTTTATGATTAACATTATTCAATCATTTCCCGTTTTCATTTTTTTTTAGTTGGGAGAAGGCTTAGCCAGGAAAGCCATCAGGGAAACACTAGTTTGAGGCGGGATGGGGGGGGGGGGGGTTTAATAGAATTCTGGCTTGCGTGATCCCTTTGTTATTCAACGGCAGCGCCAGGGCGCTTTTCATGAAGGGGGAGTGGTAAACTAAATGTCCCCCATAAAGGGGAGTTTTATAGTTTCACATCACTGTGATATCCCCCTTATCCTCTTTTTATACCTTGTTTTATGTGTAGGGAATCATCGCTTGTTTTTATAGGTCGCAACACCCTTATGATGCTATAGTCACACCAACGAGACTAACTCCTGACACACCAAAGTTATTAAGTCGCTTCAAATTACTCACGGGTGGTCGGTTTAGAACCGGTTTCGTAGATGTGATTGTACCTTTAATGTTACATGTACATGCTAATATTTTTAAATTTCATTACACTCCTTTGAACAGGTAGGTCTAAAAGGACAATGGAACTTGGAGCTATATCTTGTCTGTCAGTATTCTTTTCTCCTTAATGAGAGGGGGTTGAGTGCAAGCCTCGGGTGCCAATAACTTTGATTAATCACCTACTCCATCATCTTTGTACCCTTCGTTACAATGCATTTAACACCATGTTTTAAAGGTGGATTTCTTCCGTACTTTTAGCAAGCAGCACACATTCTTCACCAGGCATCATTGACACAGAATTTCATCTTCTCGTTTTCAAAGTGCACCTAGTGTCCATGGCAGCCCTTGCCGCAGAGGACATATTCATATACAGAAGACAAGGAAAGACTACATCACATGTATCAAGAAGTGCTGTACATACTGGCGGACGGAGGGGTCCAGATCACCCAGTTACCATCAGTCACTCTGTCTCCTTGTTCACGCAACTCTCTATCCTGTCACTGAGCTCATCTCCCCCATTTACAGGAGTCGTTCTTGACGTTACCTGGTGGGAACTGGAAACGCCTTCTCAGTTCGAGTGGTGTGAAAGATGTGTGTTTGTATCGGCGGTGTCTGTTTTCATCCATTCCCTCCTCACTCGAGGCCCATCTTTCAATCAGGTGCGATGAAAGAGTGCAATCTCTCCTCCTGCCCACCCCCTAAGTTGGATGACCTTTGACCCGGGGTCTCATATACACACTCATAGGACAAAATATCACCTGTCAGTCCTGTAGTGTGTATGGGAATCTTGTTGGAATGGACTAACAACAAGTCCACCTTAAGCATAATCGCAATGGGTAAACCATCGTCCCAACCACATGGGATAAAGCATCCCATCACCTTACCCTTAAACTTTCTCATCATACAAAGGGTTGCCGGATGAGGCCAGATTGATGATTTGCCAATAATTGAAACGCCCAAGGGGAACTTAGTTCTCCAATTCTGATGAGAGACCCACATGTATCGTTGGACTGACAGATAGTTTTTCATCATTGGGGTGAACATAGGAACGCGAGTCAAGGATGACTCTGAGCGGAGAATAGTGGGAGCATCATCAGTTTATTCTGATGCATTCCTCGGGAGGGTAACCCATCAGTTTACCTTCATGAGTCTATTGGGATGCTTAGTTTGTTTGTCAAGTTGTCATCTATACGCACAATACCAGCTCACAGAATGGGCAGGATGAGTTCCATGCATAAGAACTGCTTAGCTGTTGACTGCCTTTGGGGGTAATCCTTTAAAGCAGTCAACAGCTTAGCAGTTCTCATGGATGGGCCATGCCTTACCTATTTTGCGAACTGATATAGTGTTGATGGTGACAACTAGACATGCAAGCTTTGCATTCTTGTGAACTCATGAAGGCACACTGTTAGATTGTCCACTCTGGAAATGTTTTTGAGTACACTGATAATGCTCTTACTGTTTCACACTCAAGAGTCATGCTTGACTCGGGTTCCTAAATGCATCATCACAGGATGAAATACTGTCTGTCAGTCCAACAGTGCATGTGGTTCTCTCATCGGAATCGACGATCTCGGTTCACATTAGGCATTTCATAATGGACCACATGTCAGTCTAGCCTCATTCGGTAAACCATCCTAATAGAGGACACACCATCAGTTAAAAACCTGGATCTTTCCTTTAGTGGAAAACCGCTTTATCCAACCTCGAGAGCTCATAGGTACTTTCACACGTTCACTGGTCAACCTCGACGTAATGTCGACACATAAAGGAAGTAGAGCTCTGGCCAAGTGTGAGAACAACTCAACTGCCAACTGCAATTGGGTAGTCGTATTTGCGTCGACCTCAAGGTAGTAGACGGTGGAGCTGTTCTGATACCTGGTCAAAGCTCCACTTACTTTGTATATCGACATTTCGTCGAGGTTGACCAGTCAACATGCGAGAGTACCTATGAGCTCATGAAGAGGGAATAATGGTTGCCTACCGAGGGAATGTTTAGGGTCAACTATCGGTTTTTTCATCGTCACGAAGGGTACAGGCACTCTTGAATTGGGGTTTCTTTTACATCGTTGTAAGATATAATACCATCTTTCAGTCTAACGACGCGTATGAATACCCCTTAAGAATGGACGAACATCAGTCCATCCTAAACATTGCCCTTTGTTGCTAAACCATCAAGCAAACCTCCTGCCATCATGGTGTTTTTGATTTGGTTAACTTGAACAAAGATCATTTCATCCCGGCTACAGTTGACTGTTTTAATGTCGATGACATTGGCCTGCAAGTTACGTGAAGCAGAGAACGAAAGAGCGCTGAACATTTACAAGAACTGCTTGCCATTTCACTACCTAGAGGACGAACTTTGTCTTCTCCAAGGCAAGTTGGTTGTCTCGGTAGTGGAGGAGGAAGTTGATCTTGCATTTGTTCAGTACTTAGATGTTATTTGCCTAACTTAAATTGTAGGACAAAGTCGTTGACAGCAAAGAGGTCAGTTGCAGCCTGGTCGATGTCACGTCAACACAGTCGACGATTCTACTTCAACAACGAATATAACACCACCCGCATAACATCAGTCCATCCTGTAGACTGCATTCAAACAGTGGACATTAACAAGTCCACAGTGCATCAGTCCATCCTAATGACCTGCATTCCAACAGTGGAAATAACACCAGTCCACAGTGAATCAGTCCATCAAAATGGAGCTCATTAGCATGGACTGATGCTTCAGTTTATGCTAATGAGCTGCATTCCCACAGTGGAAATAATACCAATCCACAGTGTATCAGTCCATCAAAATGAGTTGCGCTTTGACAGTGGACATAATACCAGTCCACAGGGCATCAGTCCATCCTAATGAGCTGCACTCCCACAGTGGACATAATACCAGTCCACAGGGCATCAGTCCATCCTAATGAGCTGCGCTCCCACAGTGGACATAAAACCTGTCCACAGTGTATCAGTCCATCCTAATGAGCTGCGCTCCCACAGTGGACATAATACCAGTCCACAGGGCATCAGTACATCCTAATGAGCTGCGTTCCAACAGTGGACATAAAACCAGTCCACAGTGCATCAGTCCATCCTAATGAGTTGCGTTCCAACAGTGGACATAATACCAGTCCACAGGGCATCAGTCCATCCTAATGAGCTGCACTCCCACAGTGGACATAAAACCAGTCCACAGTGCATCAGTCCATCCTAATGAGCTGCACTCCCACAGTGGACATAAAACCAGTCCACAGGGCATCAGTCCATCCTAATGAGCTGCGTTCCAACAGTGGACATAAAACCAGTCCACAGGGCATCAGTCCATCCTAATGAGCTGCGCTCCCACAGTGGACATAAAACCAGTCCACAGTGCATCAGTCCATCCTAATGAGCTGCGTTCCAAAAGTGGGCATAATACCAGTCCACAGGGCATCAGTCCATCCTAATGAGCTGCGTTCCAACAGTGGACATAAAACCAGTCCACAGGGCATCAGTCCATCCTAATGAGCTGCGCTCCCACAGTGGACATAAAACCAGTCCACAGTGCATCAGTCCATCCTAATGACCTGCATTCCAACAGTGGAAATAACACCAGTCCACAGTGAATCAGTCCATCAAAATGGAGCTCATTAGCATGGACTGATGCTTCAGTTTATGCTAATGAGCTGCATTCCCACAGTGGAAATAATACCAATCCACAGTGTATCAGTCCATTAAAATGAGCTGCGCTTTGACAGTGGACATAATACCAGTCCACAGGGCATCAGTCCATCCTAATGAGCTGCACTCCCACAGTGGAAACAATACCAGTCCACAGGGCATCAGTCCATCCTAATGAGCTGCCCTTTAACAGTGAAATAAAACCAGTCCACAGGGCATCAGTCCATCCTGATGAGCTGCGCTCCCACAGTGGATATAATACCAGTCCACAGTTCATCAGTTCATCCTGATGAGCTGCGCTTTGACAGTGGACATAATATCAGTCCACAGTGCATCAGTCAATCCTAATGAGCTGCGCTTTGAAAGTGGACATAACACCAGTCCACAGGGCATCAGTCCATACTAGTGAGCTGCACTCCCACAGTGGACATAATACCAGTCCACAGGGCATCAGTCCATCCTAATGAGCTGCGTTCCAACAGTGGACATAATACCAGTCCACAGGGCATCAGTCCATCCTAATGAGCTGCGTTCCAACAGTGGACATAAAACCAGTCCACAGTTCATCAGTCCATCCTAATGAGCTGCGTTGCAACAGTGGACATAATACCAGTCCACAGGGCATCAGTCCATCCTAATGAGCTGCGCTCCCACAGTGGGCATAAAACCAGTCCACAGTGCATCAGTCCATCCTAGTGAGCTGCACTCCCACAGTGGACATAATACCAGTCCACAGTGCATCAGTCCATCCTAGTGAGCTGCGTTCCCACAGTGGACATAATACCAGTCCACAGTGCATCAGTCCATCCTAATGAGCTGCGCTCACACAGTGGACATAATACCAGTCCACAGGGCATCAGTCCATCCCAATGAGCTGCGCTACCACAGTGGACATAACACCAGTCCACAGTGCATCAGTCCATCCTAATGAGCTGCGCTCCCACAGTGGACATAATACCAGTCCACAGTGCATCAGTCCATCCTAATGAGCTGCGTTCCAACAGTGGACATAATACCAGTCCACAGTGCATCAGTCCATCCTAATGAGCTGCGTTCCAACAGTGGACATAATACCAGTCCACAGGGCATCAGTCCATCCTAATGAGCTGCGTTCCAACAGTGGACATAATACCAGTCCACAGGCATCAGTCCATCCTAATGAGCTGCGTTCCCACAGTGGACATAATACCAGTCCACAGTGCATCAGTCCATCCTGATGAGCTGCGCTCACACAGTGGACATAATACCAGTCCACAGGGCATCAGTCCATCATAATGAGCTGCGTTCCAACAGTGGACATAATACCAGTCCACAGGGCATCAGTCCATCCTAATGAGCTGCGTTCCCACAGTGGACATAATACCAGTCCACAGTGCATCAGTCCATCCTAATGAGCTGCGTTCCAACAGTGGACATAATACCAGTCCACAGGGCATCAGTCCATCCTAATGAGCTGCACTCCCACAGTGGACACAATACCAGTCCACAGGGCATCAGTCCATCCTAATGAGCTGCCCTTTGACAGTGGACATAATACCAGTCCACAGGGCATCAGTCCATCCTAATGAGCTGCGCTCCCACAGTGGATATAATACCAGTCCACAGTTCATCAGTTCATCCTGATGAGCTGCGCTTTGACAGTGGACATAATACCAGTCCACAGTGCATCAGTCCATCCTAATGAGCTGCGCTTTGAAAGTGGACATAACACCAGTCCACAGGGCATCAGTCCATCCTAATGAGCTGCGTTCCAACAGTGGACATAAAACCAGTCCACAGGGCATCAGTCCATCCTAATGAACTGCGCTCCCACAGTGGACATAAAACCAGTCCACAGTGCATCAGTCCATCCTAATGAGCTGCGTTCCAAAAGTGGGCATAAAACCAGTCCACAGGGCATCAGTCCATCCTAATGAGCTGCGTTCCAACAGTGGACATAAAACCAGTCCACAGGGCATCAGTCCATCCTAGTGAGCTGCGCTCCCACAGTGGACATAAAACCAGTCCACAGTGCATCAGTCCATCCTAATGACCTGCATTCCCACAGTGGAAATAACACCAGTCCACAGTGAATCAGTCCATCAAAATGGAGCTCATTAGCATGGACTGATGCTTCAGTTTATGCTAATGAGCTGCATTCCCACAGTGGAAATAATACCAATCCACAGTGTATCAGTCCATTAAAATGAGCTGCGCTTTGACAGTGGACATAATACCAGTCCACAGGGCATCAGTCCATCCTAATGAGCTGCACTCCCACAGTGGACACAATACCAGTCCACAGGGCATCAGTCCATCCTAATGAGCTGCCCTTTAACAGTGGAAATAAAACCAGTCCACAGGGCATCAGTCCATCCTGATGAGCTGCGCTCCCACAGTGGATATAATACCAGTCCACAGTTCATCAGTTCATCCTGATGAGCTGCGCTTTGACAGTGGACATAATATCAGTCCACAGTGCATCAGTCAATCCTAATGAGCTGCGCTTTGAAAGTGGACATAACACCAGTCCACAGGGCATCAGTCCATCCTAGTGAGCTGCACTCCCACAGTGGACATAATACCAGTCCACAGGGCATCAGTCCATCCTAATGAGCTGCGTTCCAACAGTGGACATAATACCAGTCCACAGGGCATCAGTCCATCCTAATGAGCTGCTTTATAATAGTGGACATAAAACCAGTCCACAGTTCATCAGTCCATCCTAATGAGCTGCGTTGCAACAGTGGACATAATACCAGTCCACAGGGCATCAGTCCATCCTAATGAGCTGCGCTCCCACAGTGGACATAAAACCAGTCCACAGTGCATCAGTCCATCCTAGTGAGCTGCACTCCCACAGTGGACATAATACCAGTCCACAGTGCATCAGTCCATCCTAGTGAGCTGCGTTCCCACAGTGGACATAATACCAGTCCACAGTGCATCAGTCCATCCTAATGAGCTGCGCTCACACAGTGGACATAATACCAGTCCACAGGGCATCAGTCCATCCTAATGAGCTGCGCTCCCACAGTGGACATAAAACCAGTCCACAGTGCATCAGTCCATCCTAATGAGCTGCGCTCCCACAGTGGACATAATACCAGTCCACAGTGCATCAGTCCATCCTAATGAGCTGCGTTCCAACAGTGGACATAATACCAGTCCACAGTGCATCAGTCCATCCTAATGAGCTGCGTTCCAACAGTGGACATAATACCAGTCCACAGGGCATCAGTCCATCCTAATGAGCTGCGTTCCAACAGTGGACATAATACCAGTCCACAGGGCATCAGTCCATCCTAATGAGCTGCGTTCCCACAGTGGACATAATACCAGTCCACAGTGCATCAGTCCATCCTGATGAGCTGCGCTCCCACAGTGGACATAATACCAGTCCACAGGGCATCAGTCCATCCTAATGAGCTGCGTTCCGACAGTGGACATAATACCAGTCCACAGGGCATCAGTCCATCCTAATGAGCTGCGTTCCCACAGTGGACATAATACCAGTCCACAGTGCATCAGTCCATCCTAATGAGCTGCGTTCCAACAGTGGACATAATACCAGTCCACAGGGCATCAGTCCATCCTAATGAGCTGCACTCCCACAGTGGACACAATACCAGTCCACAGGGCATCAGTCCATCCTAATGAGCTGCCCTTTGACAGTGGACATAATACCAGTCCACAGGGCATCAGTCCATCCTGATGAGCTGCGCTCCCACAGTGGATATAATACCAGTCCACAGTTCATCAGTTCATCCTGATGAGCTGCGCTTTGACAGTGGACATAATATCAGTCCACAGGGCATCAGTCAATCCTAATGAGCTGCGCTTTGAAAGTGGACATAACACCAGTCCACAGGGCATCAGTCCATCCTAGTGAGCTGCACTCCCACAGTGGACATAATACCAGTCCACAGGGCATCAGTCCATCCTAATGAGTTGCGTTCCAACAGTGGACATAATACCAGTCCACAGGGCATCAGTCCATCCTAATGAGCTGCGTTCCAACAGTGGACATAAAACCAGTCCACAGTTCATCAGTCCATCCTAATGAGCTGCGTTGCAACAGTGGACATAATACCAGTCCACAGTTCATCAGTCCATCCTAATGAGCTGCGTTCCAACAGTGGACATAATACCAGTCCACAGTGCATCAGTCCATCCTAATGAGCTGCGTTCCAACAGTGGACATAATACCAGTCCACAGTGCATCAGTCCATCCTAATGAGCTGCGTTCCCACAGTGGACATAATACCAGTCCACAGTGCATCAGTCCATCCTAGTGAGCTGCGTTCCCACAGTGGACATAATACCAGTCCACAGTGCATCAGTCCATCCTAATGAGCTGCGTTCCCACAGTGGACATAATACCAGTCCACAGTGCATCAGTCCATCCTAATGAGCTGCGTTCCCACAGTGGACATAATACCAGTCCACAGGGCATCAGTCCATCCTAATGAGCTGCGTTCCCACAGTGGACATAATACCAGTCCACAGGGCATCAGTCCATCCTAATGAGCTGCGTTCCAACAGTGGACATAATACCAGTCCACAGGGCATCAGTCCATCCTAATGAGCTGCGCTCCCACAGTGGACATAAAACCAGTCCACAGTGCATCAGTCCATCCTAGTGAGCTGCACTCCCACAGTGGACATAATACCAGTCCACAGTGCATCAGTCCATCCTAGTGAGCTGCGTTCCCACAGTGGACATAATACCAGTCCACAGTGCATCAGTCCATCCTAATGAGCTGCGCTCCCACAGTGGACATAATACCAGTCCACAGGGCATCAGTCCATCCTAATGAGCTGCGCTCCCACAGTGGACATAATACCAGTCCACAGTGCATCAGTCCATCCTAGTGAGCTGCGCTCCCACAGTGGACATAATACCAGTCCACAGTGCATCAGTCCATCCTAATGAGCTGCGTTCCAACAGTGGACATAATACCAGTCCACAGTGCATCAGTCCATCCTAGTGAGCTGCGTTCCAACAGTGGACATAATACCAGTCCACAGGGCATCAGTCCATCCTAATGAGCTGCGTTCCAACAGTGGACATAATACCAGTCCACAGGGCATCAGTCCATCCTAATGAGCTGCGTTCCCACAGTGGACATAATACCAGTCCACAGTGCATCAGTCCATCCTAATGAGCTGCGCTCCCACAGTGGACATAATACCAGTCCACAGGGCATCAGTCCATCCTAATGAGCTGCGTTCCGACAGTGGACATAATACCAGTCCACAGGGCATCAGTCCATCCTAATGAGCTGCGTTCCCACAGTGGACATAATACCAGTCCACAGTGCATCAGTCCATCCTAATGAGCTGCGTTCCAACAGTGGACATAATACCAGTCCACAGGGCATCAGTCCATCCTAATGAGCTGCACTCCCACAGTGGACATAATACCAGTCCACAGGGCATCAGTCCATCCTAATGAACTGCGCTCCCACAGTGGACATAATACCAGTCCACAGGGCATCAGTCCATCCTAATGAGCTGCTTTCCAACAGTGGACATAAAACCAGTCCACAGTGCATCAGTCCATCCTAATGAGCTGCGTTCCAACAGTGGACAATATACCAGTCCACAGTTTATCAGTCCATCCTAGTGAGCTGCGTTTCCACAGTGGACATAATACCAGTCCACAGGGCATCAGTCCATCCTAATGAGCTGCGCTCCCACAGTGGACATAATACCAGTCCACAGTGCATCAGTCCATCCTAATGAGCTGCGCTCCCACAGTGGACATAATACCAGTCCACAGGGCATCAGTCCATCCTAATGAGCTGCGTTCCCACAGTGGACATAATACCAGTCCACAGTGCATCAGTCCATCCTAATGAGCTGCGCTTTGACAGTGGACATAATACCAGTCCACAGGGCATCAGTCCATCCTAGTGAGCTGCGTTCCAACAGTGGACATAATACCAGTCCACAGGGCATCAGTCCATCCTAATGAGCTGCGTTCCCACAGTGGACATAATACCAGTCCACAGGGCATCAGTCCATCCTAATGAGCTGCGTTCCAATAGTGGACATAAAACCAGTCCACAGTGCATCAGTCCATCCTAATGAGCTGCGTTCCAACAGTGGACATAATACCAGTCCACAGTGCATCAGTCCATCCTAATGAGCTGCGTTCCCACAGTGGACATAATACCAGTCCACAGGGCATCAGTCCATCCTAATGAGCTGCGCTCCCACAGTGGACATAATACCAGTCCACAGTGCATCAGTCCATCCTAATGAGCTGCGTTCCCACAGTGGACATAATACCAGTCCACAGGGCATCAGTCCATCCTAATGAGCTGCGTTCCAACAGTGGACATAATACCAGTCCACAGAGCATCAGTCCATCCTAATGAGCTGCGTTCCCACAGTGGACATAATACCAGTCCACAGTGCATCAGTCCATCCTAATGAGCTGCGTTCCCACAGTGGACATAATACCAGTCCACAGTGCATCAGTCCATCCTAATGAGCTGCGTTCCCACAGTGGACATAATACCAGTCCACAGGGCATCAGTCCATCCTAATGAGCTGCGTTCCCACAGTGGACATAATACCAGTCCACAGGGCATCAGTCCATCCTAATGAGCTGCGTTCCAACAGTGGACATAATACCAGTCCACAGGGCATCAGTCCATCCTAATGAGCTGCGTTCCCACAGTGGACATAATACCAGTCCACAGTGCATCAGTCCATCCTAATGAGCTGCGCTCCCACAGTGGACATAATACCAGTCCACAGGGCATCAGTCCATCCTAATGAGCTGCGCTACCACAGTGGACATAATACCAATCCACAGTGCATCAGCTCATCCTAATGAGCTGCACTCCCACAGTCGACATAATACCAGTCCACAGTTTATCAGTCCATCCTAATGAACTGTGCTTCCACAGTGGACATAATACCAGTCCAGAGTGCATCAGTCCATCCTAATGAGCTTCGTTCCAACAGTGGGCATAAAACCAGTCCACAGTTCATCAGTCCATCCAAATGAACTGCTCTTCCACAGTGGACATAATACCAGTCCACAGATCATCAGTCCATCCTAATGAGCTGCGTTCCCACAGTGGACATAATTCCAGTCCACAGTGCATCAGTCCATCCTAATGAGCTGCGTTCCAACAGTGGACATAATACCAGTCCACAGTGCATCATAGTGAGCTGCGCTCCCACAGTGGACATAATACCAGTCCACAGGGCATCAGTGCATCCTAATGAGCTGCGTTCCAACAGTGTACATAATACCATTCCACAGTGCATCAGTCCATCATAATGAGCTGCGTTCCTACAGTGTACATGATACCATTCCACAGTGCATCAGTCCATCATAATGAGCTGCGCTCCCACAGTGTACA
The DNA here is from genome assembly GCF_018143015.1 of Lytechinus variegatus. Taxonomy (NCBI): domain Eukaryota; kingdom Metazoa; phylum Echinodermata; class Echinoidea; order Temnopleuroida; family Toxopneustidae; genus Lytechinus; species Lytechinus variegatus. The sequence continues at coordinate 65,420,735 of NC_054743.1, read as the reverse complement.
TAATACCATTCCACAGTGCATCAGTCCATCATAATGAGCTGCGCTCCCACAGTGTACATAATACCATTCCACAGTGCATCAGTCCATCATAATGAGCTGCGTTCCAACAGTGGGCATAATACCAGTCCACAGTGCATCAGTCCATCCTAAATAGCTGCGTTCTAACAGTGGACATAATACCAGTCCACAATCTAATGAGCTAAATAAATCAATCACTGGACATACTCTGGACATACACCGGACATACAGTCCACCTCAAATTGGTAAATCATTCCATCACTGGACATACTATCAGTCCACCTTAATTGAGAAAAATCATTCCATCACTGGACATACTATCAGTCCACACCAATTAGCTAAAACATTCCATCACTGGACATGCTATCCGTCCACTCAATGGCTAAGTCATTCTAGCACTGGACATAATATCGGTCCACCCCCAAAAGCTAGATCGTTTCATTAATGGACATACTATCAGTCCACCTCAATTGGATAAATCATTCCATAACTCAACATACTATCAGTCCACCTCAATAGGCTAAATCATTCCATCACTGGACATACGATCAGTCCACTCAGTGAGCTAAATCAGGCTATCATTGGACATGCTATCCGTCCACCTCAATTGGCTAAATTATTCGATCACTGGACATACTATCAGTCCACCTCAATTGGCTAAATGATTCCATCACTGGACATACTATCAGTCCACCCCAAAAAGCTAAATCATTCTACCACTGGACATACTATCAGTCCACCTCAATTGGCCAAATCATTCCACCACTGGACTTACTATTAGTCTACCTCAATTGATTAAATCATCCCATCACTGAACATTCTATCCGTCCATCTCACTGAGGTCAATCATTCCATCACTGAACATACTATCGGTCTACTCCGATTAGCTTAACCATTCCATCACTGGACATGCTATCCGTCCACCCAATGGCTAAGTCATTCTAGCACTGGACATAATATTGATCCACCCCCAAAAGCTAGATCGTTTCATTAATGGACATACTATCAGTCCATCTCAATTGGATAAATCATTCCATAACTGGACATACTATCAGTCCACCTCAATAGGCTAAATCATTCTGTCACTGGACATACTATCCGTCCACCTCAATGAGCTAAATCATTCCATCACTGGACATACTATCAGTCCACTCAGTGAGCTAAATCATTCCATCACTGGACAATACTATCAGTCCACTACAATGAGCTAAATCATTCTATCACTGGACATACTATCAGTCCACCTCAGTTGGCTAAATCATACCAGCACTAGACAATACTATCAGTCCACTCCATTGAGCTAAATCATTCTATCACTGGACATACTATCAGTCCATCTGAGTGAGGCTTATCATTCCATTACTGGACATAATATCAGTCCACCTCAATTAGCTAAATCATTCCAGCACTGGACATACATGTACTATCAGTCCACCGCAGTGAGGTCAATCATTCCATCACTGGACATACCATTAGTCCATCCATGGACCTACTATAGTCCACCTCACTGAAGTCAGTCATTCCAATAGTGGACATACTATCAGTCCACTTCAATGAGCTCAACTATTCCGTCACTGGACATATTACCAGTCCAGCACGATAAGCTTGAATAATGTTATCAATGTATAGACCGTTATTTATATAAAATCAGTTAAGCTAGCATTGTTATATTGAATCATGACGTGGAGCAATTCTTTAAGTTTTCATTACCAAATAGATGACGGGATTCTCTGTTTGACGAAAAAAATAAGGAAACAAAGAAATTATTGGAAAGTTATCATAATAATCTTTTTTGAACATCAATAATCATTAATTATTCAATCAACTTATTTAATGGCAACTAATAAACAAATTCTTTATGAATACAAGGAACACGACCTTAAATTCTGAACGACTTTATACGTTTGCATGTTTCTTGTTTATTGTCCCTGTGTATTGTTCTGCGTTACTGTCTTGTTGTTTTGTTCACTTTGGAATATCTATTTGGTATCGTCCACCTTGATGCGATATGGTATTTAATCGATTCTCAACAAAACTAGTTGTAATTTCAACGGTCTGCTTTTGTATACATATCATCTGATGCATCGCCTAGCATGCCTAGGCAACATTACAGCATTACAAAACAGCCGATTTAAAAAAAAAAAAATCATAATCTTAAAGAAACTGTAACTGTTTGAATAACAGGTTGTAACTTTAAGAAAAATAAAAAAAAATAACTATATATAAGTGGCTATCTGACTGTAAAACTTTCACCTACTTAAGACTATAAAGGACAGCAAACACGACAAATGAAATTCGTCTATCCCTTGCAAAATTAAATAATACTTTTGACGTTCTATATTTCACTTCTATTAGGCAATTTTTTTCAAGGTTCCCTTTAAAGATTCTAATCATGAAACAGATGTGACAAGCAACCAAGGTTTTAAATCTCTCTACACAAATCAAAATAAAGGTATCGAAATCCCTAAACTTCAGCGTCATTTTTCATTAAGATTGACGATTTAAACAATTAGTGTTTAGAAGGTAGGTCAACCTGAACTTGATGATTAAAATATTAAAATATTAAAAAAATAAATTTAATGGATCCATACTTCGTCTTGCAATTTCTAAGTCAAAGGTTCTGCAGTCCACTGCAGCTCGGTAAAATTTACACATCTTTTGGTCAATCTATTTTGGGGTACTGCAATAAGGGCCGAGTATTTCATACAACAAAATGGGTTGGGGCGCAAATTTTCTTTTGGGGCTGGGTTCAAATTGTTCGGGAATTCTAAGCACATGCCTCGGGAATCGGAGAAAAGATCGTGTCCTTGCTAACATCACCTGTGTCTCTGCTCAGTACAGGAAAGCCATTCTTGGTAGTCCTATCAGGGAGTTATCTCTTCAGTAATACCAGTTGGAGATAAGCACTTAACACCATGGTGCCATACTCACTGTACATAACATCAAATGGAACAATGCGTGTTGCACTTTATAACATCAGTGTTCAACACCAACTGCATTGTTCCATCAGTGGCCATAACACTTTGGGAATTAACACCATTGGGCACCCTGATGGCATCCACAACTCTGTATTAGGTGGAGACGTCAAAAGATCATCATAGCAGACCAGTTTGGGGAAAGAGCACCATAAACCCATGGTGTCACTGTCATGGTAGCACCAGCCAGCTACAAGCAACACGTGTACTTCACCTAACACCAGTGTTCAACACCCGCTGTAAGCCTGCAACTGTCTCCATTGCACCCTGAGAAATGACACCACAATGTCTGCCACAACTGCATCAGTGGCAACACTACAACGTCTTCACAGTGGCTTGGCTGACAGTAACAACACCACCGCCACGGTGTCGCCATGAATAGACTTTTTTCCTTTCGATCACACACTTCTCATCATCTGCTGCTTTTCTCATTCTTGCTATCCACTTTCCCCGACTTCTTAAGCAAGCACGTCAAGTAACAGGCGAATTAGCTTACTCGCATCCCTTTGTAGTAGAGGAATAACTTTGGAACTGCCAATCGTAACCTGCTAAACCATATGTCACCCATAAGGACTCCGTAGTTAATAAGATTCACCAAGAAATTCAAACAAATAACATAACGAGGTGGCTGATAATCTACAGAAATATTGCTTTGAATTTCTGTGCAAAATGCACCCAAGTAGTTACAAATGAAATCATGACTCCAGGGGAGTGGCTTATAAGAAAATCAGGGAATCTCTTTCAATACCAAACCAAAAAAAAACCCAGAACTGATTATTTACATTGGTATAACTAAATCATGCTGTCGACAAAAAATAGGTAAACTTGGTTAAATTTCTGAGACCCCAGCACAAGCAGTCTCTCCACATATTACAATTTCTAACAAGCAAATCCAGATTATCTTAAACTACCGCTAAAAATCATCAATTTTATGCAATAGAGTATTGATGAAGTATTGATGAAATATTGACGAAGTATTGACGAAGTATTGATGAAGTATTGATGAAGTATTGATGAAGTATTGATGAAGTATTGATGAAGTATTGATGAAGTATTGATGAATCATATGAAGAAATTTGAATTAGGATTACAAATATTTCTATTATTATCACTGAAGTTAGTTTGTCGACAGATATCATCTCAAATTCCAATAAAATTATAAAAACCACGTTTCAGTTCCACAATGTATCATTTCAAGTGTTCATGCATTCCACAGAAGAGTAGTAGTTGGGCAATGCAGGGCTGGTTCCAGATTTGACTAAGACTGGGGTAGTGGCAAGATAATCTGACGAGACCTCCCCCCACAAAAAAAAAAATATATATATACATATATATATATATATATATATATATATATATATATATATATGTGTGTGTGTGTGTGTGTGTGGGTGTGTGATGATGTGTTTGTGTAAATTTGTACATGTTTTATGTACAAAAATTTAGATATTTGGTATGTATACATTATTTTGTATGTGGGTGTAAATAAAGTAATAAAAAAATAAATGAAGGTCAAAGGTCAGCACTATCAGAGGGAATTTCCAGTCCATTTTCTTTTTGTTGGACTAACAAAAAATAAATGGGAAAAAAAATCGTTAAATTTGGGGCATTTTACTTTTGCCAAAACCTATCCCAATCCACTGTAGCCTAGGCGTAGGAAAATCTTGGGGTGCTTTAGCACCCCCGCTTCCCAGGGCCATGGGCTTAGCATGGGGATTTGTCGTTGAAGTACAGGCCTAAGAGCATACTATCTAAATTAGATATAAAAATGACAGCCGTGGTGTAGTGGTTCCGACTCTCGCCTTGTAGACAGAGGGTCGTGTGTTCAAACCCCACCGCGGTCTAGCGTCCTTTGGCAAGGCGTTAATCCACACTTTGCCACTCTCGACCCAGGTGCTAAATGGGTACCCGGTAGGATGCGAAAGATATTGTATGTTTGATTTTGCCAGCGCCATAATGTGGCTGCGATGAATGCAAGGAATGCTCCCCAGGGAGTGGAAATTGTGCACGTTTCGTGCTTGATTGAAATGAATCCAATGACCGGGGTAATAATATGCTGTAACGCGCTTTGGGCCATTCTGGGAAAAGCGCTTTATAAAAATTTGCTATTATTATTATTATTATTGCTCATTTACCTATTTATCCAGAAGAAAAGCATTATGTACTGTAAGATGTAAGATATTACTTTCCTACCCCCTAAAACACATATTTTGCTGTAGAAAGATCCACTAAACTTTATATTTTGCTTAAACTCGAGCAGGATGTTGATCGATGAAATGCGTATTCTCTGTAAAAAGCTCTTCCTTTGAGCTCGTTTCTGCTAGCAATGTGAGCCTCTGTTACATTAACTCCGTAATACAATTGTCCCCGGTCTCCCCTTCGCACATGCGTACATCATCCGGCGGTTGATAGAAACAACCATCCCAGGTTGGAAGGTATACCCAAATTCCCTCCCCTAGCCACAGCCTCTCCCCAAGGCTCAAGTTCAAGTTCATTTTCCAACAAGATTCCACGAGACTCGAGTCAGTTTGCACAGGTCAGCTGAGGTTGTTGTCTATTGAACTCTAAACATGTTGTTAACCCAGAATCTGCTACGATAGGTGTCCTTTTCTAGAAGACTGGAATAATTTTGAATGAATTGAACATCTTATATATTACATCTGCCGGCACCAGGATTGTTTTATTGGGATTTGGCAAGGAGATTTTTTTTTTTTTTCGCAACGGTGTCGAGTTCCACGACCCATACCTCGTGAAAACTTTTCGGGAGGGTTCAAGCCCCCAAACCGTAAGAACAATCACAGGGTTGTACCGCATCCTGTAGAGCGGTCGCTGTCATAATATTTGAAACTACAAACATGAGAGCTTCCGTTTGGTGGGTTTTATAATGTATACACAAATAGCTGTCAATATTTGTGAGATCAATAATTCCAGGGTAAATGCCTTTGATAGGCAAGCACGTTATAAATGGCATACTAATTAACCTATATCCATTCGGTTTATATGGCTATAAGTGGACACACAAAGAAGACAAACATACAATTATTACAAGGTCATGTGTGTCATTGTCCATGTGTCACGAGCTTGATTTGATACTATCAGTGGTTCAAAACTAAAAAAAAAATACAGCTGTAGTTGAAACAATAGACCTAATTATAATTTTTACAGTCTTTTGATAGCAGAGAGTTATTGATACAATACTTTGAATCAATGAATAAATAACTTGTTAACTTCAGTACTAATATTTGCTTTACAAAAAAATTTAAGCTTGCATTAGTATAGGATACTTCCGAACTTTATTGCATGCGCATGCGCCACGATCGTGATCGTTTTAGTGCGACTGTTATGAGTTGCTGAAGTTTTGTTTTTTATATAACACACACGGAGTTGGATTTGTCTGGAGTATACGCTTATAATTGGCATCATGGCTTTTGATGATATTCTTCTAACTTTGGGCGAGTTTGGAACGTACCAGAAAATTACCTATGCATTAGTTTTTCTATTTTGGTTTCCGGCAGCTGCAAATGTTCTGGCGGTGGTGTTCTTGGCAGGACCAGCGGATCATTGGTGTAGAGTAAGTAGAGTCATAGCACAACACTAAAAGAAACACTGAAAAAATGCAGTGTTACAAACCCCTGAATGAAGTGTCAATAAACCTGACGGTTTAAAATTACGCCAATATACCATCAAAGACTGTGCATGTAAAAATCAAAGGTTATCTGGGTGTTGAAATAACACTGTCAAGTTAACACCAGAATTAAATGACTCTTATGGTCCTATATCTACACCAGTCTAACACCAAAGTTTTCGGTGCGCATTGTAAAATTGTCTTTGTCCAAAATTCCACTGTTTGTTTGAAGTAATGATTGCGTTCCCATTATCAAAGGAAATGTAAACGTTATCATCACTACAGTATTGCCGGACACCGTTTAGCTATTATGCATCGAGTATCTTATCAACTATACGTTTTCTTTTAAAGCAGGCAGACAATTAAAAACGAAAAAAAAAAAAAAACTTTCAAGACATATCAGTGATACATGCATTACTTTACAAGGACAAAGCTATTGAATTTTTGTTTTGAAATTAAGATATATTTTTAGTTCTCTTTCTCCAAATAAGACCTATTATAGCGGCATCGATCGAAAAAGAAGGATCTAAGCTTTACCAAAATTGCGCCATTCATTGAATATGATTTTTAACAATTTATATCAACACCTTTCGATTTTCTTTGTTTTTCATGGAACACATTGTGTATAGGCCTTTAATCATGGAATGTATGCGAAAGCATTTAGTGAATTTTGTATGAGTACAGTTCCCCGAGCTTTGCTTATAGTTGACAATAAGGTTAAAAAGTCTCTGCCGGAATTGACCGAGGTTTTTGTCAATATATTGTTTTCCTATGTGAACGCTAATGAGTAACACATTCACGTTATGGCTTACATGTATATACATGTAGATACATCACGTTCTAGTAGACTATATTCATAGAACCTTACCATGGATATATATTTATTTGATATGATAGTTACCATGGTTACTGACTCTCGATCGACGATGAAAACTAAATCCATTTGTTCCTATAATAAGCATGAAAAATACAATACTTTGAAACAGGTAGTTCAAAATTTCATCTGTACTATATTTACATAATAATGTATAAATCACTGAAAATAACAATTATATCTATTTAAAATGCATCTTATTAGCGTATACGCTTGGTCGTAGATAACAATGATATTGTTAACGTTTTGTAAACGGTTGACATGTTGGAGTACAAAATAACCCTACAAATTTATGCAGTTCAGTTACAACCATGGGCGGAAATCTCTCCCCGAAGGTAGGGGGGCCAGGGACGGATCCAGCTCTGGCGAATAGGGGGGGGAGGGGGACTTTTTTCACCCATATTCTCCCCGATCGGCTGCTCAAAGTTGATTTTTGTTTGTTTCTTTGAACGGGTTGTCCCAGTGGCGTAATGAGCCAAAAAATTGGAGGGGGCTTGATACGGCGTATCACGTCAAATTAATAAGAAGATGCGAGCGAAGTTGCAAGCAAAAATTTCAAAATGTTCATTACAAAAATCAAAGTTTGTGATAGATTTTGACATGACATTTGGATTATAAGAGGCTTTATATTTCACCCTTATCCTTTTCCTATTCTCTTTTAGTTTCTTGGTCGAGAAAAATTGGGGGTTGGGGCAAAACGCCGATGTCCTAACAGTCATTTCTAACTTTATTCTTAAAAAAACATTAAAAAGTGTAGTAATCTCATAAGCCATATTCAAATAATGCGAACGCGAAGCGCGAGCTGATTTTTTTTTGGAATTTCATGTATTTTGTCCTGAAAATTGAATATTCTGGGCAATGTGTACGAACCTTATCTTGATGCGTATGTATAGCTAAATAATTACTGTGAGTGGTTCTGGCTTGATCTGTAAGGGACCTGTTAAAGACGTTTTGCAGTTAGCCATTAAGACGATACATATTTCAACTATTAAATAATGCGAGGGCAAAACGCGAGCTGAAATTTTTTGACATTCCGACCTAAAAAGTTGACATTCTAAGCACTATTTGTAATCATTAACGGTATACAGTGCCGGCCGCGGGAAACGTCACGCCCGAGCAAGCAAACAGCCTAGGGGGCTTTCGCGTCTAACCGAGGGTATTCAAGGGGAGCAGTCTAGGGGTGCGTTTATTCGACACTTTTTTACCCTAGAATCATGATTAGAATCATGATTCAAATCACGATTCTGCAGAATCACGATTGCGTTTAGTCGAAAGTGGAAATAAACGTCTTTCAAATCACAAACATGAAACACGGAAAAAGGGGCGTTTGGAAAGACGTTTCTGTAGAATCACGAACGAAAAAGGTCGTATAAACGATATCGTGATTTGAATCATGATTCTATGACGTCACTGTGTCGTGCTTCTTCCGGGTTCGACTCAAAGGCGCGCTGTGTTTCGTGCAGGTTAATTTTCGTGTAGCAGTATTGCCAGTGTACTAGTACCGGTATATGCCAATTGTCACGTGCGTTTAGGAATTATCATTCTGTGTATTGTACCCCCGGGTTGTACTGTAGCGTCATTTGTATATTTCATTGTTTTCATCAATCATATCTTCAAGTTCCAAAGGCACAAATTGGACTGACGACGAACTCAGGGCTCTGCTTGTGCTTTGGCCTGAAGCAAAAGCATCCCTTACCGGGATTCACAGAAATAAGACGATCTACGAATCCCTTTCAGCGGCGCTTGCGAGGGAGGGATTTCTACGGAGATGTGGCACCGCCTGTCGAGACAAAATTAACAGAATTCGTGCCCAGTACTACGGCTACTGAACACCATTTTCGATGAACCGACAAGATTGAATACAAGTAAACAAAAACAATACGAGGTACAATACACGGAATTCTGGAAGTAAAAGATTTATTTTTCGGAAGCCGAGTAAACGTTGCACAAACGATCGCGCGTTAGCTCGGGCGGCAGCAAACATCTAGCAGCCGACTTGAAGTTAGAAACACGCGCGAAAATGTTGACCTATACTTCCTGGGTCAAACTGCGCACTGCGATGCGCACTGGATCGGCCCGAATTCAGGGAGAAACAGTGTTAGAAAGATGGTCGTATAAACGCTGATTCTGTCGGATCGTGATTCATGTTGCTGTTTTGAATCATGATTCAAATCGTGATTCAAATCATGATTCTGGGTTGAGGTCGCATAAACGCAGCCTAGGGCGTTTAGACGGGCCCGCGGTTTCCCGCGTGCTATATAATATTGGCCGTGCCCGCACTTAGCCGCGGAAATCCTAGGGTACGTACATTGCACTATGTTTACATGTACATGTACTTCGATTATCTTGTGATAGACCATTATTATAGCGTGATCGGGATCTATTGTAGGTTGAATTTTTGATTTAAGATGTTATTTGTTTTCTTTTCTTGTATTCTTTAATTTCTGTTTCCCTTTTAATTCTTTTCCCTTATTATTTCTTTCCCTTCTTTCCTTCCCTGTTTCCTTTCCGTTTTTCTTCTGTCTTTGTTTCTTTCAAATAATGAAGGAATTATTTTTCTTTCGTTCTTCCCTTCTTTCTTTCTCTTTTTTCTTACTTTTCTCTTTTCTCTCAATATATTTTTTCTTTCACACATTCATTCATCTTCCCTTCCTTTATTTTAATTATTTCTTTCTTTGTTCATTTCAAGTAATGACAGAAACCGTTATCTGTCCTTTATTCTTTCTTTCAACGTTTTAATCATACTTTTTCCTTTGAATTTTCCTTAATTTTTTCTTTCTTTCCTCTCAATTCATTTCTTGCTTCCTTCTTTCTTCCACTAACCCTCCCTTCCCTTTCTTGATATATTTTGTTAACAAGTCTAACATTGTGTGGCCTTTTTTGTTGTTGATTTTTTTGGCCTGGCTCGGTCGATCCTATGTAGTGCTTTGCCGATTGTCCCGTATTTAATTTTGTGAAATCTGGTCACCCCGGCTGGAACGTCGAAGCTATTATCGCAATGAATCCAAACTTTTCGACATATAGATACATGCATATACTCTCGGACGAAGGCCTTCCCCGAGTTTTGACATTTTTTCAGTGCTCATTTATCATTTCCTTTCGCTGGAATAGTCACAATGATCGTTGACTACGATACAACGTTACGACGTGTTTATGACATCGGTCATGCGCGAGGTCGACTCAATTATTTCACCGCCTCCTTTTTGTGCCACGATCTTTCTTTGATTTCTTTAAAGGGGGTTGTCGATTACGATCCGACGTTGGTGTGTTCTTTCGACATCACATCATGCACGGAAGGCAAGAGCCCCACTTATTGTCATTTTATCTCATTTCGGTATTGATATTTTATAAACCTTTATCATAATAAGCGGGGTATATAGGGGGCCGGGTGGGAGCAAAAAAACCCCTCTCATATCGGGGAAAATTGTTCTTTCTCACATCATAAAAAGTAGACGTGCAAAAAGCGAACCCCAGCAAAACTGGTTGTGCTCATCGATTTTTTTTATTTGGTTCTTTTGTTATTGTGCAGTCTGGGAGAGTCTTGCTCCCCGTCCACGCCGACCCCTCTCCTTTGATCACATCCGCTTCCCAATTTATGACAGGATGTTCTTAGAAATGGGGGGGGGGGGGGTATTGATTATCTGATGCGTCAACAACAATGAATAAGGATATTCTTTTCAATTCGGTTCAAATCGGGTCTTTAAAAACCCCACCCTGTAAAAAGTATAAATTTACCCCAATGTTGCAGATTTAACAAGTTTGTCTTTTTGCTAAAACATCTGATTACATTATCTGCTCTCGATTGCGGTGTTAGTTACATCGGTAGATATTCGGATTGGGAAGATAATAATAATTAACATAATCAAAGTAAAGATTACTTGTCCAACGCATTTATTACGCGCAATTTTATAAAAAGTTATAGATGGGTTTAAAACGAATATTAATATCCTTGATACACTTATATGATGATCGTCGAAGTAAAGATTAACCTATCATTTTTACGAACTGCGGTTTTATATTGATAGATTAGTTGGATATCATTTAGGGTCTAGACATTGTTTCAATTATTTCATTTCAGTAAAACAATATTTTCCTTCGAATATATTTTGTTATATGAATTGGAAATGATAAAACGAAATCACAAAACCAAACCACAGCTTGGTACAATACATAATTCAGTGTTATATGGAAGATAAAAATAATAATACATGAAATTTGTAAATCTCACTTTCTATCTTGATTAGATGCTCAATGTGCTCCAGAGCAGAACAACAAAACTATTTGCATATATGTAACTATTAAAAACTTTCCTAACGCATTTAGCTTAAATGCTTAAACCCAAGCAAAAGTATGTTTTTGAAAGCTACTATGACGTGTTGTATGGAATGGGTACTTAACGAGTTAATTATCACTTGCCAACAAAGCAAGAATGGAGCTATACAAACCCTTCTTTCTTTTATTAAGAATTTTAGCGGGTGCTCACGCAAACGCTAACTATCAAACCTAACTTCTTTTCGGGGAACAAAGGAGTTAGTCGAGCCCAGTTGAAGAATAAAAGCCCGTCCGGGTTCACCTCTATACAATATAGTCGAAAATCCCTTTAATCATCACGCTCGATATCCCCCGCTATATTTTCTCTTTCTCTCCCTTTCCCCTCCTTTTTACCCCCCCCCCCCCATTTATTCACTCTTTTCCTTCTTGCTCCCCTTCATATTTTTCTCTTTTTCCCTCCTTCTGCTGTCCCTCTATATATATTTTTTTCCCTTTCCTTCTCTTTCCCTTTCCTTTATCCCTTCTGTTCCCTTCCCCCCCCTCCTTTTCTGTGCCCCCTTTCACTCCTTGATTTGTTTCTCCCCTTTATTTTCTATTGCTTTCCCTTCCCCTTCTTTTGTAATACCCCCTCCGTCATATTGCGAAACAACAGTTTCTTGTATTCTATAGAAATGTATAAGTAGCTTAATTTAACATAGCATTATATGTTGGGAAGAGAGAAAGAGTAGTTTTAGATAGGGATTGAGAAAGAACTAAACGATAAATGAAAATAAATATGATGATGAGAGGTGCATATGAAAATGATGTCCACAGATAAACATCGGGAAAAGATGAGAGCTAGTGGTTGAGATAGATAAAGGTAAATCAGGAAGGGGATAAAAAATGATGAAAATTAGAGAGGGGTTCCAGTATTTTGATAAGAATAGTCGTATCCTTTTCTTTCATTTTCCTTGTTTCTTTTCTTAGTCCCTTTCCCTCTCTCTTTCTCGCCTTCAGTAACTTTTATCCCCGCTATTTCATCTTTCTCAATTTTCCCTTCCTTTTTAATTTCTCACCCCTTATTCCTTCTCTTTATCCTTCTTTCTTTTATTTGCCTTCCACCTTCCCTCTTTTCTTTCTATCTCACCTTCGCTTTTTTTCATCACCTCTGTTTTCTTTCTCTCTAGGTTCTTCTTCTTGTTTTAATTTCCCCCTTCCTTATCCCTTCTCCATTTTACCTTTTCCCTCTTTCTCTTCTTCACCCCCCCCCCTCTATTCTCTTTCTCCCCTTTCCCCTTCTCTCAGTCCGGGCTCCCAGTTTTCTATTTCTTTTATCAGCCTCTTATTGCCTTTTGCTTCCGATTTGAATGATAGTTTTCGAAAAGTTTTAGTGTTACAGTGCCGGCCGCGGGAAACGTCACAGTGCCCCGGGGATAGACGCGGGCGGTTCCCTAGGGCACTCATTTTCTAGAGGAGCGGACGCGGGCGTCTTCCCGCGTCCGCTCCCCTCAAATGCCCGCTACGGGCTACCGCGTCCGCCCTAGGGGGCACTGTGACGTTTTCCGCGGCCGGCACTGTAGGTACAAAACCAAACAATTAATGCGAGCGGAAAAAAATGAGATTACCGACCTAAAAATGGGACACTCTATATTCATGTTTTGTAAATCATGAAAAAAGATGGGAAATTTGGTCTTTTCCTACATTAATAATGCGAGTGCAAAGCGCTAGCAGTATCTTTTTATATATATATATTCTGATCTAAAACTGGATAATTTTAGCACGTTTTGAATAAAGATCAAGTTGCGTTTCTCAATAAAACTTTGTGCGCATGTTTTAGAGTTAGGCAGAATCTGGGCATTCTGAATGCATTTCAGTTATCATGAAAATCAATAATGCAAGCGCGAAGCGTGAGCGGAAAATACTCGATATTCCGGTATGAAAAAGGTGAATTTTAGCACTATCTTATGCACTGTGTGGGGAAATTGAGAAGTGGATATGGATAGCACTTAATAAATGATGCGAGTGAGAAGCGTGAGCTGATATTTTCATTACTATTTTGACTTAAGACCTCGACATTTTGTCATCATATGAAATGATGACTATCCTATTCCTATTCTGAAAAAACGACAATTTTGTTATAGGAATTCATGAAAATTTTATCTATCGTATTTATTGATGTTATAAGCATAATGAGTGAGTGAAATTTGGTGACATTGAGGCCCGAAAAGTGGATATTTTAAGCACTTTTGTAATCATGAATAGGATTTATGAGTTGATATATTTTCATCAATAATTCCAGCGCGCAAATCGCGGACGAAATTTTTGATAAACTGTCATAAAAAAGGGGATTTAAGTAATTTGTTATAGAATTAATATATGAATAATCTCATGGAATAAACAGAAAAAATATGTAGGCCTACTTGTCAAATCAAATAAAGCGAGCGCACAACGCAAAAAGCTGCAAATGATATTCACACAATAAAACGGATATTTTACAGAGCACTTAAAATTCAATTTGTAAATCAAACAAAATAATACAAACTCGATGTTCGAGCTGAAATATGTATTGTATATTTCAAACTTGATGTTTTAGGCTACATAATTATCAGCCTATTAAACACGATATGTATTTCATCAAACCGGCTATGCGAGCGCGAAGCGTGAGGAAAATTTTTCACGTACTCACCAGGGTTGAGTTGAGTACAGTTTGGGTCAATAGGCCAAGGGGAAACAGAGCAGAAATAACGTTCCATTTTTTTCCATCCTTAGGTACCAGAATGGGATGACGCAAACTGCTCTGGAATGGGACTGGATGAGAGCGATTGTGCATACTACAAGAAGCATCTTAGCATTCCCCATACAGTAGCAGACGACGATACCATTTTGTACGATCAGTGTCGCAAGTACGATGTATCGCAGGTATCGTTTGCGGATGCGATGACGTACTTTAAAGAAGGCACCAATCAAAGTGAGAATATTTATGACGTCATTAACTGTGATCAAGGATGGATGCATGACATGGCGTTATCAACATACACATTTATCCAGACGGTAGGCAGAAGCCCCATGACATTGAGCTTGTTCTTACATTAATTTCTTAATTCTCTTTTTTACTTCATCGTTTTCCTTTTTTCTTCCTTTTTATTAACACTCCCCTTCTCTGCAGGGCCCTGATAACGATTTTTACAGGAATTAACAGGAAAAAGAGTGTTAAAATACAAAATAAAGCTCATTTTGGTCATATTTCTACATTTTGCCACGCCTACCTGAATTCTAGGTGTAGGCAGAAAATAACACACGCAGCACCCATCAACCAACTTCCAAGGGCCGTACTATTCCCCCCGGTACTTCTTTCTTCCTTCAATCTGTCTTTTTTTCCCCATCCCTTTAAAAAAAATAAATAAATAAATCAATTTGTACAAGAATCACATATGACCCAAACCCCTAAATGTGTTGTTTATTTACTATTCCTTTATTTTTTTTTATTTTATTCAAATATATTTATTCAGGATGACAAGATCAGTTGAAAACTGATTTACATCGTGGTCCTGACATTAAAAACATAAGTACATGTAAATCAATAATTCTCACTACAGCCCTTCTGGCCGTGTTTAAGCATGTTAAGTGGTGCAAATTATGTTCATGAATTAATTATATTTTTCTGTTCATTGATCATCTTATCTCTTGGGGGTGGGGTTCCTGTATTTCAATGGCAATATTCGGCCAACATGCCGGCCACGGGAAACGTCACGGAGCGCCCTAGGGTGAACGCGGGAGCCCGTAGCGGGCATTTGAGGGGAGCGGACGAGGGCATATGCCTGCGGTTGATAACCTAGGGCGTATATGCCATGTTACAGCCCAACGTCGCACCAACGCATTATGTCGCAGCAACGCATAATGGCGCAGTCAACGCATAATGTCGTAGTTTTTCTAACGCATAACGTCGCAGTCAACGCATAATGTCGTAGTTTTTCTAAAGCATAACGTCACATGTCGCAACGCATAATGTCGCAGCAGATTTCTAACGCATAACGTCACATCATCCGGGGGTAATTGTCCTCGTGGGAATTATCCTCAGGGGTAATTGTCAGTAGTTGTCCGGGGGTAATTATCCTCGGGGGTAGTTGTCCAGGGGATAATTGTCTGGGGGTAATTGTTCTCGGAGGGTAATTGTCCGGGGGGTAATTGTCCAGGGGGTAATTATCCTCGGGGGTAGTTTTCAGGGGGGTAGTACGGTTATCTCAACTTGGTTAGAAAATCCCATACAAAAGCCTTGCCTGCGCACGTAACAATAGTGGCCAGTTTCAGAAATGGTTTGAAGGAAACGTACCTTGAAAAAAATACAATGCAACTTGATTTATATCTATAGACTTTAGGACTTAGAATTATGTATAAACATGATAAATGTATAAAGAAGGACACATTAATTCATTTTGACAATTGCCTATATGCAACTATCTAAGTGGAGGACTCTATATCATCATTTACTTGGAGCCTATCTTCGAATATCAGAAATTGAATTTTATGCAGCTATAATGCAACTGTCCTCTCGAAGTTTGAAGTAGAAGGGTATGATTATATAAGAATAATATACATGATTTCTCAATCAAGATGATTTTTGTCTCCTTTGTTTTCAGTTTGACCTGGTTTGTGACCGGAAATACCTGGTCAATTTGTCACAATCAATCTTCTTCGTTGGGGTCTTCATTGGTTCTGTTATACTTGGTGCAATTGCAGACAGGTAATTACACAGGTATACACGGGGGCGGATCTGTATTTAACGGGGGGGGGGCAAAATTGTCTCTAAGGAGCAAAAATATAATAAATCACAAGAGGTCATAAGCATCGCAGCCAATGTTCCCATTTGTTCACTGACAAGCAAAGAATATATATATATATCAAAATATATCCCCCCTTTAAATGTGCCCCTTATACCCCTTCCACGATCCGCGATCGTTTGAATAATATCATCGGTAAATTGCCAATCCGTCCATTGCCAACTCGTCCACTCATGACATGGTCTACCTTCATTTAGTCTAATGCCATTCCGTCCATCAAAATTTCGTCTAACAATCATTTGGCCCAATAACCATTTGGTCCATCAGCCCTTCGTATAATCACCAGTTAGTCTGTGACCATTTCATCACATAACCAGTTGTTCTAATACTCATTTCTTTTTCATTCATTTCGCCCAATTAACACTTACAAGAGTGTAGTCCATTAGACCAAACGGTATGTGGACTAAATCGCTATTGGACCAACTGGTGATTAGACGTAATGGTGAGTGGACGAAATGGCAATTAAGGATAGTGAACGAATTAATGATAGACCAAATGATAGTAGACGAGTTGGCAATTAGACGAATTGGCAGTAGACTAATTGGGAATAAACCATATCATCTACCCTTTAAAAAGTGGTATATCGAATACATTGAACTCATGATTCTCTGATATGGGAGTGTTTTGATGGCATAAGTACATGCATATCCATTCTAATATCTATTCCGATCTCTGAATAAACATATATACAAATATACTACTTTATAAAAGTAAACACAATGTATGTATGCACATTTTATATAAGTGGAAATGCACATATATTAGTATACATATATAAATGGAATTTTCAATAATTTTGATAACAACTTTTTTTGATTGAACTATTATTTCATCTTATTTTAATGATATTGCTCGTAGTATTTTTCTTACAATCAAATCATTGTAGGCCCCCGTTGGCCGTTTACATCTTCTGACGCGTTTAAACTGCGTTTTAAACTTAATTGAAATGTCTCACTGTTTTTCTGTTAGATATGGAAGAAAAATAACGTTAATAATTTCAAACATCATCGTTGTCTTGTTTGGTGTCTGTGCTGCATTTTCTCCGAACTACATCACTCTTGTTACCCTGAGGGCGCTGTCGGCTGTCGGATGCTTTGGGATGCTTCTTATATCTACGGTTATAGGTAAAAGTAGTATTACTATAAAATGGTGCTATGGATCCGGATCAAAATTAATGATTGGGTAAGATCCATCACGTGACAGGTCATTCAAAAGAAATAAAATACTACTGACTGCTACTATTAATCAGTGCCGGTGCATGTAACGGCGGATCTGGTTCCAAAGGCAGATATGGTATCCGTTGGCATGGTTTGACGCGTTTTGATGTTTGCAGACTTCGTTCCTCGGCGGATTTGGTTCAAATTGACTACTTGTATTCATTATGACGTCACCCTCGGCAGCACATGCGCAGCTCTGGCAATAACGGGAAGGGGGTGGTTTAGTTTGAGATATCGCGCGCGGCCAAGTACCACGTGATGTAAACGAATACATATGGAACGTGCATGCGCGTTAGCAAGAATGTTATCTGCCGAAGAATAAAATTGATACTGAATCCGCCGGAGCTGGAACCCGATTCGCCGGCGGATTGGGTGCCTATTACCGTATCTGCCAGGCACTGGATCCGGCAGCATAGAAACGTTAGCATCACAGAGCGCTAACAGTAAGCCCAGTCACACCCTTCGGATTGTGAAGTCAACAAATTCGTTTCAATGTGTTAGTATTGTATTGTTGTAGGCATTGCTTCCACATTACCGACTGTAACAGAGCCTCGATGTCAGCTCTAACAATGTTCCTTTGCGGACAATACAGCCCTTTTGACTGGTCGAGGTTCTTTTTTTTTAAATGACGATGGTTTCTCAAATAACTAGGATCCACATCACTATCTTATAAAACAAAATCACATTTTGCTAAGTGATAAGAATAATAAAACATAACACATTTGAAACAGTCCTAGCCCGTCAGCTTTCATATTTTGCATAATCACGCCTTCTATCATGGAAATTGGGTCATTTTGCACACTTTGCTTTCGTTTTCATTGTCATGCAGCACCCGAATTCGTTATTCGTGTTGGGGCGAACACATTTCTCGCTATTGTGACAATTAGGGCGCAGATTTGTCTTAGTGTGAAGAACGGTTTCACCACTTTAAAGGTTTTTTTTTCAATTCATCCTGGGTTTTGATAATAGAAATGGATAGGCCTACATGAAAAAATATCTGAAGACTTATATCATACATGTATTTTAAAAGAGAAAAGGAGATGTAAATGTGTATCAATCTGATTCCCACTGGCTCTAAATACTATACAAAAAGTGCGAGACAAAGTAACGCGTTTTCGGAGTTGAGGAATCAATGGAAGATTACCACTGACCAGAAAAAATTATAAAATTCAGGAATCCTGATTTTAGTTATAACTTCGTAAAATTAATTCATGATACCACTTGCAATTGACATTTGGTGTACTGTTAAGTTTCGTGAAACCAGACCGAATCTCCTCAATTCTGTTCGCACAGGAACTGAGTTTGTCGGCCCATCGAAACGTGCCTTTGTGGGAATCTTCATCTCCGTGTCGTTTTCCCTTGGATATCTCCTACTCACGATCTACGCCTATTTTATCAGAAACTGGCGCTATCTTCTACTCTCGCTCAATCTGACTTTCGCTCTGTTCTTCTTCTTTTACCCGTGAGTATAATTTTGATGCCCTTTCGTCTCAGCTGCCACGTGCGGAGGATTTCAGAACAGAGTAAGCGTATTAAAATGCCAGTAAAAGCAATTACAATGAACAGTTGAGAGGACTTTGTCGAAAATTGGTGAACCAGAACATCAGTTTTGCCTTAAGTTTGAGAGCTGACAAAAATGACAAATGTCGTTTGCCAGTTGTCTGCCAATAATGAAGGACTAATCTGCTGTTTTGATACACCAACTTTCGACAAAGTCTTCTTTGCCCTGTTAGCTGTTCTTTGTCATGACGGCTATTAAATAATGCATGTGCTTTGTTCTTGATTCTTCCGTACATAGCTGAGCAAAATCACCTATTCCATCATCTATTAGAGAATAAGCATTGTCTGCATCAGGGGGTGGTGGATCCAGGATTTTCCAAGCGGGGGGGGGGGGCACATTTTTACGAGGGGAAAAAAGTTTTCTACCAAAATAAGGATAGTTTGACAAGCAAAATAAAATAAAATGAAAGGGCTTCTCTTTTAAAGGTGGGGGAATGCACATTTCTTGTTTATGTCATTCTTACATTACAAATTTGAATTGTGCCACTCATAGTGGGGGGGGGGGGGGCGGGCCGGCTTTGCTCCTTCCCCCTCCCCCTGGAACCGTCAGTGGTCTGCATTGTGATTGTACACAGAATGTTTATTCATTATATTCTGTTTTGTTCATAAGCACATAAGAGCCCTTACTTCGATCACAACCATGATCAAAATCACTATTGGCTCTTGCCTTTGACTGTGCAAATGCGTATTTGAAATAATTTTGTTAGCTTTTCACGTTCATTAGTCATTTTTTAATTGATTGCTTGGTCGAAGAAAACAATCTACACTAGTATCTTACAAATGTATATGTATAGCTTATACATCATAGCACCTTTAGAAGTTGGTAATAATACCGGTAAGTACTGAAAAATCAGCACGTGAGTGCAGTCTTAATACGAGCTCATAGAAGTGCTGATTTAACGATTTTTTTATGAAGAGCTTATAGACTGCCGTAAATGTTGTTATTATAACCAGAATTTACCTTTTTTTATTTGGTGCCATAAAACCATAGGTTTACATTGATCAAACGTGATCATACGATCTAACGTATGAACTATTTTGACTATCATTATACCAGGTTTACAAAAGCATCTATCACGTTGATTTTTACAATTTTATAAAATTAATTTACAATTTCAAAATGACTATAGAGGCACGCTTGTTTTAGATAATGTGGAGTTTTAGCTCAGCGACTGTAGGAAGAGTCAAGAACAGACTGAGAGAAAATATGATCATCATGACAAAGACAACAAAAATCTTTGTCGAAAATTTGTGAATCAAAATAGCAGTTGACTTGGACCCTGGCAACGACACATTTGCAATTGTTTGTCAGCTCCGAAACTTAGGGAAAAACCGCTGCTCCGGTTCACCAATTTTCGACAAAGACCTTTCAATTGTTTTGTCATTTGATAGGCATTTTCAATACTTTCACTGTGTTCTTGAAACCGTCCACGTTGCAGTTGCGAACACTCCATAGTTTCGTAATCATTCAGTGTGTTAGTGTACCACATTTTACCCCGTTCTGTAATTAGGTTTATCCCTGAATCGGTAAGGTGGCAGATCTCCAAAGGTCGGTACAAAGAGGCGGAAGCTACCATCAGGAAGGTTGCCAGAATCAACAAAGTCAATCTCCCGGATGCCTTTTTCCACAAACACGACTTTTATAATTCAGGGGTATGTATATTTAAATTGGTATGAAACACCATGACCACGTATTATACATTTTCTGACTAGAAACTACAGGCGACTTGCCATGAGCACCGGTAATTTTAAACAAGATCCAAATAAAAAAGGTTTACGGTAACCTTCCTGCTATGAAGTCGAAAAGCAAGATATTTTAAAAGATCACTTTATTTTTAGAATTACTAGTTGAATACAATTTACACAGTAGTATAGCTAAATTTATATTTTAAAATTTCATCTGCGCCCCCCTCCCCCTAACGCACATTTTCAATCATGGATCTGCCAATCATAAGTAAAGAACAACGAAAAGATTGCATAAGCTAATGATAATTACGATAAAGATTGTGAGAATAACCATCATTCGGATATAATGGTTTAGTGGTAGAGTGCCCGCCTCATGACGGAAGGTCACGGGTTCGATCCTCGCCCGAGTCATGTCAAAGACTTAAAATGGGACGTCCTCCTTCCTTCTTTCTGTCATGTTATGCAGGGCCCCGGGGGGGGGGGCACTCGACCAAAAAAGTGGTGGGGGTGTGCCGCGGGCGAGACAAAAAACGGGGGCCTTGGAGCGGGCTTATTGTAAAAAGGAGGGTCCTCGGAACGGGCTTCGGAACGACAAATGTTTGTGAAAACGGGGGTCCTTGGAACGGATCGCCAGCGTGTGAGCGCGTATGCATCCCTACGGAACGGTCATGCGTGCATGATGCAGCTAGCGCGGCCTCCGCCGGGGAGCTCTGCGGCCGCTTTTCACCAAAATTGCAGCTCATTCAACGCGATCGGAGCGGCGTAACGAAAAATATGCGAAGCTTTGGAGCGGATTTCTCTCTTCTTTTTTCTCGATAAGAAGAAAATGCTATGCCTTGGAGCGGCTTTCTTTGTTCTTTTTCTCAACAAGGCAAAAATGCTATGCCTTGGAACGGAAATTTGACTGTAAAAATGGGGGTCCCCTCCGCGGCACATACCCACTATGCATTATATACTGAGTGCCCCCCCCCCCGGTGCAGGGCCCGCTGAGAGAACAGTGGCCGAACAGAGCCGAAGTGGTTACCCTAAGCAAAATAAGGATTATTACTGTAATTGTTATGATTTTTTACTATTATTATTTTATTATCATCATCATTATTATTGTTAATATTATTATTATAAATTTGTTCCCATAAACCTAGGAGAAACAAGCTGAAAAGGAACGTGATCCAACTCTACTTGATCTTTTCCGGACACCGGTCCTGCGAAAAAGGACGCTCGTTTTGATTGTTATTTGGTAAGATTTTACACGCGATGAGTGTGAACTCCACTATTAGAAATAATGACGTACAAATAAAAGCGATAGCACCAATTTGTTTTCACATTCACATGATAATTAATCTAGTGTGTGATATGGATATTATTGGAAAGGAAATTTACTACAGGCATTCCTCCTTAGAAGAGGAATGCCAGAATATCAAAATTAGGGGAACGGTACACTTTTCTCACACATAGAATGTATAAGTTATTTTAATGATATGAAAATAGAATATGTTATCCAAGTGTTTAGAGAGGGTATAAGACATGGAAATTGCTTGCTAGGGTACTATGGGATTGAAAATTGATTCGAATGAATGGTCCATTTTGAAAGTACGAGCATTGGGGAGGGGTCCACCTTGTAATGAAATTGCTTAGCCCCCTCCTTCCCCCGGATGCCTGTTCATATTCTCTGCCATGTTGATGGCGCTACACTTTAATTTTTCATTTATTTATTTTTTAGGTTAACCAACAACCTCATATTCTATGGCTTGCATCTGAGTACCGGGTCCTTTGGAGTCAACATCTATCTGAGTTTTGTTATCTCCGGAGTCGTAGAGATCGTTTCTGTTTGTCTTTGTATCCCAGCGATAGAATGGATTGGTCGTCTCAAAAGTATCATAGCCTGCTTCGTCATTGCAGGCGTGGCAAGTTTTATTGCCATATTCGTCCGTAAGTACATAATAATATATGTGAAATGTACATGAATTGAAAAATTCAGTCTACTTGGCACCCACAGAATAAAAGTATTACGATTGGTAATAGTAGAATGCAATGAACAAAATTCAAATCATATATAAAACTAGAATATTATAGAATGAAATGCAGAATCACAATTTTCATTAGTCAAAATCCGTTTCTGAAACAGACGATAATAGTGTACAGACGTGTTTCTCTCGCCTATTTCAGAAAGCGTATCTGAATGTTATCTTTTTGCCACTCACCTTGGGCACTGACAGCTAAATTTACGCATATTCCCATGTCCTCTGAGGGAGGGCGCTGTAAGATAATGATGTCACATAAGGTCTGTTGCCCACCATGAATTTTTGATACCAACGTCAACTAAAGAGAAAACAAGAAAAAAAAGGATTCATCAGATTCTGACATCTGGACACTGTAAAAACTGGTGTTAAAACTGACACCAATTGGTGTTAATAGAGGACCAAACCCTGAGGTGTTAAAATTACACCCTAAAGATTGAACATGACACCAAACAGTGTAAATGTAACAACCAAAGGTGTTGTAATGAAACCTATAGGTGTAAAACTAACAACACCAATTTAACACCGGTGTAAAATAACTGGTGTGGTCCTCTATGTACACCGGTTAACACCACAGTTTTTGCTGTGTACTGGTATGCTAGTGTCAACTATTTTTGCTGAGATGCTGATCTTAGGCACATTGCAGAGTCCGCATACGCAAGTCCGCAATATGCACTTCCGATTGGTGGAAAAATACCGTCGCCTTCCCGCAAAAATCGCCTTCCCGCACAAAGGCCGTTAGCGCGCGTTGCGCGTCGCCCTCTTGTACAAGGACCGTCAGCGCGGACTGCGCGTCGCCTTGCCGCTGGCCGTTTTAATAGTGCGCACTGTTTGCTACGTGCTAACTGCCCTTCTGCAGGAAGGCGGCGTGCAGTGCACGGTAACGGCCTTTGTCATGTTTGTGCGGGAAGGCGATTTTTACGTTGTTACTGATATTTGGATTTACGGTTGATTGCAACGCTTGGTGCACCGCGCTCCAGATTCATCTCTGCATTAATATGGATTTGTTTCTCTTTTAATCGTACAGCTACTGGGGTGGCCAAAACGACGATCGGCATGATTGGAAAATTTGGTATCGCCGGGTCCTGGGCGATTGGTGGTATCATTGTCCTTGAAGTCCTGCCAACTCCTACAAGGTGAGTGAAGGGGGGGGGAGGGGTATGTTTCTGGAAGTGAGCCTTGAAGGAATGAAACTAGGGAACATAAATTATCCATCCAAGCGGCAAAAAAAAAAAATTCCAACACTCGGCGAAGGCTTGGAGTTTCGATAGACATGATAGAACAAGGTTCTACTCCCATCCCTTTAAAGTAAAAAAGAAAGATAATATGATTATACGCTTGTTTTCTGTAAACTAAGTAAAAGCAGACGGGCTTATATTAAGTTTTGCCAACAGGAAAACCCGGGGGAAATATCCACATGTCCCCCGATCGGCCGCTCTAAGAACTGAACGCATTTTTTTCTCGGGGGGGGGGGGGGGGTTAGGTCTAAACACTGAGATTTAATTACATTCTAGTTTTAGTTTCATAACAAGATAATTCTTCTTACACTGTAAAAAATGTTGGGTATAATTTTAACTAGAACGAGGTTAATTATGTGTCCAACCAATTTTGGGCAGTATTTTACTCAATGCGGGAAGCATATTGTCCGTAAGGTTAAAAATAAGCAGTAATTACTTTTGAATGGGCAAAATTTTAATCACTTTGGATAAATAAAAATGCCCAAAAGAAATGCACAATATTAGTTGGACACAATAATTACCCTCATGGAGCTTTTTAGCCAATATTTTTTTCGTGTGTATAGGGCCAAAGTAACAACTGCTCTGCAATTGTTTCACCATTAACACAGGAGTGTTGGTATCGGAATATGTTCCACGGCATCCCGCATCATTGCTGTAGCAACCCCTCTCCTTCTCATCCTCTACGATGTTTGGGCACCTGGTCCCCTCGTTCTTCAGACCATAGCTGCTTTAATAACAGCGGGATTGTGCTTTATTCTCCCCGAAACCCGAGGCAAGAAGCTCCCCGAGACGCTGGAGGACGGAGAAACTTTCGGAATGTAAGTTAACACAACCATTTACCAGTAATTTTCCTAGCTTTTTTTTATTTCATAATTGTCACTATTATTCTTTATTATTACTATTAGGCCCTATCATTGTTATCATTATCATTTCCATTTTACATTGTTATAGTAATACCGGTTATTATTACTATTATTATTACTATCATCATCTTCATTATTAAAATTATCATCAGCATCCTAACCTTGTTATTCTTTTCAGTAATATTAGAAGTAGTAGTAATAGTATTAGCAATGGTAGAAGTAGTAGTAGTAGTAGTAGTAGAAGTACTAGAAGTTGTTGGTGTGGTAGTTGCAGTAGTAGTAGTAATGTTAATAGAAGCAGTAATAGTAGTAGCAGTAGTAAAAGTAATGTTAGTTGTAAAAGAAGTAGCAGTAGTAGCAGCAGCAGCAGTAGTAGTAGTAGTATAATCATTATTACAACCATCGTTAACACTATCACGATTATCTTCTATCGTTTGATGTTGATTTAGGGTGAGGGCTTTTCTGATCATTATCTTCGCTATTATCAAATACATAATTTAATATTTTTGTTACGATTCTCACTCCAGAAAAACGCAAAATGAAAAGGAACTTTACAGCATGCAAAGTGCTCCGTTATAATTATTTGGACGACCAGATGCCGGAGGGGATACAACAGGTATTAGAGAGTTTTCGCATAGCGATGCAAGGAGGATTCAAGGACAGAGAAATCTTTTGTCAAATGCCCTTCATGACATAGATTGACCTAGAAATTTATGTCGAAAATTTGTGAATCAAAGCAGCAGGTTTAGTTTTTAAAGGACAAGTCCACCCAAACAAAAACTTTATTTGAATAAAAAGAGAAAAATTCAACAAGCATAACACTGAAAATTTCATCAAAATCGGATGTAAAATAAGAAAGTTATGGCATTTTAAAGTTTCGCTTATTTTCAACAAAATAGTTATATGAACGAGCCAGTTACATCCAAATGAGAGAGTTGATGACATCACTCACTATTTCTTTTGTTTTTTATTTTATGAAATATGAAATATTTTTATTTTCTCGTCATTGTCATGTGAAGTGAAGTTTCATTCCTCCCTGAACACGTGGAATTCCATTATTTTAACATTTTGTGCTTCAGGCAATGAGGTCCTAATCATCAAATTCGTAAAAATTGAAATATTGTATAATTCAAACAATAAAAAACAAAAGAAATAGTGAGTGACGTCATCGACTCTCTCATTTGGATGTAACTGGCTCGTTCATATAACTAGTTTGTTGAAAATAAGCGAAACTTTGAAATGTCATAACACTCTTATTTTACATCCGATTTTGATGAAATTTTCAGCATTGTGCTTGTCTGATTTTCTGAGGTGGACTTTAACTCGTGACAAACGACGTGTTTATCTTTTTCCTCAGCTCCGAAACTTAGCCGGACGAAACTGCTGTTCCGGTCATGGTCAATATTCGACAAAGGCCACTCAGTTGTTATATGTCGTTTGACGGGCATTTTCAACATATTTGCTGTCAAGGGCGGATCCAGGACTTTTCAAAGGGAGGGGGAGGGGCACATTTTCTGGTGTCACAGGCCAAAACTATTTCCTATAGACTCGTGTGTTAAGGAGCAACTTTAACAAAAAATCATAAAAATAAAGTTTAAATTAAAGGAATGATTGTTTACTACCGGTGGATAGGATTATGTCTGACATTCTATATCTGACCAGAAAAATGTACCTCGACCGGCTCGTTTCAAAAATAAATTGGCATTTATGAAGACTACACCTGACAGGATCAAATTCATCACTTGAGACAGCAGAATGGCCCTAATTCTTCCGCCAGTGAAAAATACACTGTAGTTCCAAAGTGATGATAATATATCTTCCCAATGTGGAAAAGGAAGTTCAGTAGGTACATTCCCTAAAATCAGTGTTAGATTGTCAATCATATTCATTTATTTTTGTCAATCAGCAATATCAAATTAAGCAATTGAGAATGGGTTGGCTCGAATTAATATCTTTTGTCTGACAGTTGTATTTAGGCCCGTGTAACCTTCCCAAGGGGGAAAAGGGTTCTCAAAAGGGTTCTCACATGTGTATGAGCGACATATTCACATAAAATATTTACAGTGCCTCTCAAGGGGGGGGGGGCACGGACCTAACCCCCCCTGGATCCGCCACTGTTTACTGTTTTTTAGTACTCCTTACGTCACGGAGCAAAAATAATCCTCCCTATTCTATCATCTTGTAAGCGCATAAGGACCCGAATTCACAAAGATGGTTTTGAAACCCACGGTTGAGTCCATGGTTTATGCAGATTTCCTGTATAAATTACGTTTATTTTACCTGGAATTACCTGGAAATTATAGACCAGTATCAATTTTACCCGCGATGAGCAACATATTTGAAAAACTAGTTAATGCACGATTGATGAAATTCATAGAAAATAATATTGTATTAACACCAATATGGTTTTAGAAATGGATACAGTACGAAACTTTCACTGATAAATCTTCACTGTAAAAAATGAAGTGCTAATATAGCACTTTCAGTGCTTGTATACTGACTGCACTACCAGTGCTGATTTTCTAGTTCAAATTTAAACTAGAACATTAGCACTCGAAGTGCAGGCACCATACAAGCGCTTAAAGAGCTAAATTAGCACTTCATTTTTTACAGTGTTATTAATCAAATTACAAGATATACTAATGAAGGAAAGGTGGCAGTAGGAATATTCATCGATTTTGCTAATGCTTTTGATACGATTAATCATTCTATTCTCATTAAGAAACTAGAACACTATGGCATTCGTGGTAAGGCAGTAGAATGGTTTAATGATTATTTACGAAACAGAAAGCATTTGTTTATTATGATGGTGTAAATTCCGAATACAGGTGGATTTCATGCGGTATTCCACAAGGATCAGTTTTGGGTCAAACTTTGTTCTTGTTGTATATAAACGATTTGGCAAACTCATCAAATTATTTAAATTTCCGACTTTTTGCGGATGACTCAAATTTATTTCACACTTTCAATTGTGATGAACAACACATTGATTTATCAGAAATTAGTCTCAATTTAAACAATATAATAGCATGGTGAAATGCCAACAAATTGACAATCAATATTACGAAAACTAAATATATGTTGTTTAGAAATAGACGAAAAATATTTTGATATCAGGACAATTGTCACTGAAAGGTACTTTATTAGAGTGTGTTGAATCAACAATATTTCTTGGTATATGTATCGACAAAAACCTTACATGGAAGAAACAGGTTGACATTGTCTCCAATGTGGTAAGCAAAAAAATTTGAATACTTTATAGATTGAGGAAAATCTTAGTTATGTTACACAACTCATTTATTTTACCACATATAACGTATGGTCTGGAAGTATGGGGTGGGACGTGCAAAAAAAACCTGAACCCTAAAAACGAATAGCTAGAATAATGACGTTCAATCATCATACTTATCACTCTGCTCCTTTATTTTATGATCTAAATATTCTCGATATTTTCCAACACTACCAATATTTGATAGGGGTATTTAGGTACGATTTAATCAATGATCGGTTGCCACATAGTTTTATTGATAATTTTGCATTTATAGATCATCCTTACAATACAAGAAATATAGAAAAGCGAAATGTTAATCTTGAGAAAAAAAATACCAATTTGGGAAAACAATCAATTTCATTTCTGGTCCTACTTTATGGAATCTTCTGCCAAGTAATATTAGAAACACCCCTAGTCGTAAGACATTTAGCAAATCGTTAAAATTAATGCTACTGGAAGATTATAATTAATTTGATATGGTAAAATACTGCCTGAAAACAAACAATTCTATGTAAAGATTTTGTGAATAATTAAGATGTTTTTTTTCTTTTAAATAGTGTAAATATGTTCACTGAAAATGATCGAAACTTTCTGCAACAGTAATAAGTAGAATTATTTATTGAATTTGTTGTACAATATTGAGATTTAGTTAAATTTATTGTTTAAACTATAATAATGACATTATTTGGGGCTAACCTCGATTAGCATCTTGCTATTATGTAGCTCCAATTACCAAATGTTTTGTTTATATGTGGTGTACTATTCCTTGTAATTGTACCTGACAGTGATATTTGGTAATAAATTTAATTCAATTCAATTCAATATTTTACCTCGTATATTAAAATAATGTCTAATGCTGATGCACGCTTTTGCCAAAGTGCGCCAAATTGACGCCTGTTGCCGTGGTTATCCACGCTATTTTATTCATGAGTCCACTGTTTCGAATTTATTCTTTGATGATGTTATTTTTTAGAGTCTTCTTACGGATTCTTGCGTATTCTTGCATTTTTTTCACGGATTCTCACAGATCCTCTTGCGCATAATCCGTAAGAGGATCTGCAAGAATCAGCAAGAGGATACGTAAAAATTTGTGAGTTATCGAAGTACCTTCACGTGTGTTTTCTGATTAAACATTATTAGAAGGTTGAATGTTAATTTTCTTCATTTCCGATCAAATAATCATCGAGTCAACATGAATACTCTGACTATGTCCAACCGTTATACGCTTGTTCACAATTTGATAGAACCTATATAGTAGGAAGTGTGATATGCAGAGGCATGAACAAAATGAGCATGATACTTGAGAAGAAACAAGTAAAGATGAAGACTCCAATCCACCCTGTAAAATGCAGAGTTGAAGAATTCGACGATGATTCTGAAACGAGCGTATCAGAAAGCAATTGACATGAATCGTCAATGACAGCTAACACGGAAGAAATTGAAGACAACTTTGCTCATTGAGAATGGTTAGATGCCTTGACAGCCACCAAGGACTCGAGAAATGAAAGATATCAGAAATACATCTCAGAAGGAATGGAAAAAGATGCTATGGAAAAAGCGCATGTCAAATTGCTATGGGCAGTCAACCGCATCTTTTTCGATCATTACTGTACCAGGGTTCCCACGGTCAAGTCAAGTCACAACTGATCAAGAACTACCAGCATGGCTATCAGAACATAATACATTCAAAAGGTTTTGAATCTCTTAGTTACACAAGATGTTTCAATTGCTATTTTAGCGTCAAATAATGTGTCCTCTTTGGAAAAGTTACTTGAAAATGATGTTTAATGAAATACCAAAATAGGCATCAAATGTCCAATTTTCAAGATATCCTCATTATTTTTGGAGCACATAGAGAAATACACTTGTTAATGTAGCTGATGTCCTCAAGTTGTATCACAAATGGCCTCATCTTTTGTAAGGTAGAGTTAAATGCAGCACTAGGTTGAGAATTTTAGGATGAGGATGTCTTTGTTGGCCTTTTTTCATGTCACCTTATTGTAAAACTCAAATGTCACTCTTTTGTAATAATTGGCTCTGTGTGACATATGTAAAGTGTTCATATAATTCAGGATTCCCCCAGAAATTTGAAAACAGAATTCCATGACTTTTATGTGTAAATTTTGTAGTAAAGGTGAATTCAGGATCATGATTTCAATATGCCTGGAAAATTTGACATTTACATCTACAGTTGTATTGTATAGTTAACTTTTTGACAAGATCTGCATGCTATGCTCTGAAAATTTGGAAATAGTTCATGGAAATCTGTTAGTTCAAGAAATTACATGAGTTTGTGTTCTAGACAATTTTCAATCTTGATGTTGGTGAAACGAAAATGGTACTGTACCCTGATCAGAAACAGACCATATACCAATTACATGTAGATGTACATGTCATGAGTAAGGTAGTGGGTGGAATGGATGGCTGTGAGGGGGAGGTTATGGAGGCCATCTTAATGTGTCTGACTTTGGAAACGGCGCCAGAAAGCAAGTCATGGAAAGCAGCAATTTAGTCATGGAAAAGTCATGGAATTCTGTTTTCAAATTTCTGTGGGAACCCTGATGTACCTCAGTGAAACCGATATCTCATAGACAAATTAGAAAAAATGGCATGGATATTCGGAAAACCGTAATAAGAGTGTTAGCCAGGCATGGTTCACAATTCGAAGGTTTATTCCAGTATCAAGATGAGGAGGAAGATGATGATGATGACGAAGAAGAAACGGATGACGACGAGGAGTATGAGACAGACGATATAGGTGGACACCGGCACAACTGAAGATGTCACATCACCATGACGGCAAAATACTTCCAAGACAGCATTAATAACGGAACCCTAATACTTTAAAGTGAATATAAATCTAGTTCCTGAATGGCATAACAAGATGATACTAACGTTCCTTATCATATTTAAAAAAACATTGTCCGCAGAGTAATAACGTTATGATACGTGATAATGAAGCTTAAAGGTATATTGCTGCAAAATGACGTTGCTGATTTAAGAAAAAAAGATCTGAAACGTGTTTATGTAGTAGTTATGTTATTAATTGGTGATTCTTAATGAAAGACTGGATAATAGTTCCTATAGTATGGCAGTATCATCTTTAATGATGTATAATAATGGTTGTATAATGAAAGTTTATGGGCTGTATGGAATCAAAGTCGGTACATTTCTTTGATATAGCTTAAAGAATGATCGTACATACAAAAAATTGTTTATAAACTTTATGTAATAGCTTCTCGGTAAATCATTTCAACTCTAGCTAAAAACGTCTATATTCATGGTTATTCGTGCTTTGTATCGTAGTGAATAAAGTAAAAGGAAGATTGGAGATTATACATTTTCGGATGACTTGTTCTCTTGTTTATGTCTTCGTATGACAGACGTAGTTGTGCTCGGTATGGAAATGACGCTGATGATTGAAATAACGGTGATAATGTTGACGATGCTGATGTTTCTGATGTGAAAGATAATTGTAATAATACTGATGATACTAGTGATTGAAATAAAGGTGATAATGTTGACGATGCTAATGTTTGATATATACTGATAATACTAATAATGCTGGTGTTTGAAATAACGTTAATAATGTTAAGGATGCCGACTTTCAAAATTATTGGGAGCGAAGTATGCTCGGTCGGTTAAGCGTCTGCCTGTCGAACCAAAGGTCACGGATGTTCAAGTCCACACCAGGCGGATGACTGAAGCCTGCGTTGTGTCTCAACGGCTCTCCCCTGTTTAATAGATGCAGGCTATGTTATAGTGGAAAACACATCGTCCCTCGGAAAGGACGTTAAACGGAGGCCCCGGGTAGAGGAGAGTCAATAACTTTGCACGTTAAGAACCCACTGCACTATTCTTATAAGTGTAGGGGGACACCCCGGTGAAATGGTCCACCTGCGCTTCCCGAAATAGTTATATCGGGAAGAGATTCAGTTTGCTTAAAATTCGCCTCCCAGGCACAGGTAACACCAAAGAAATGATAACAATAATAACGGTGATAATGTTGACGATGGTGGTGTTTGGAATACTTGAAAAATGTTGATGATGCTGATGTGATAAAATAACTGCGATAATACTGATGATGCTGATGTTCCATATACAGTATCGCATGTTTTGAGTGCGAATGTTTGTAATAATTGCGCTAGTACGGGTGTTTAGGGTTGAATTTAATATACGTAAAATTTAAAAGGGTAAAGTCCATTTACTAGGTTAGGGTAAAGTCCATTTCATTAGGGTTAGGGTAAAGTCCTACTTTTTCTATGTCCAGCAATTCATCTGACTCTCACCTCAGAGTCAATTGAAGCACTGGCCAGACAGTCGATCAAACCTATTTAAGAACATACCATTCGCTAGTGTACAAGGAATACCCGCATTATTTTTTTTCTAAGTCCGCAATACCTTTCTCCCAATAAACTCTGCCCCATCCACTCGTGAAATCAATAGGGAATGAAACCTTTGGAACAAGTGGGCATGTGTGGAAAAAGAAAAAAAAATAAGATCAAAGAAAATTTGATAAAAATCAGACAAATAATGAGAAAGCTATGAGTATTTGTATATTGCAATCACTGACTGTAGATCCTCCCATTGGCAATGCGACAAAGAACGTTAAACGTACGTGCCCACTCGCGCCTGGAATCCACTCGTCAATGGAAGTGCCCCCCCCCCCCCGGGCGGCCTCTCGGGCTCTTGGAGGAACCAAATGTGGCTAAGGAAACTCGTCCTAAATCGGATATATCGCTGTTACCATAGTATCAACTAGAATTTTGCGCACGAATCGCAGATTGTTTCCGTTGCAGATGCGAAACGAACAAAAGAAATTCTCATGTCACACAACATGCACAACTTGCATTGCAGGACATTGTTTTACGACGGGCCCAAAAGACTCTTCCAAAATCAATATACCGTCGTAAAGTCCGTCTGCGTTGCAAAGCGAGTCGAGAATCGAAGCACGTGACCCCTTCGGTTTCAGGGGGCCCGTTGCAGAAAGACTTGCAATCAAACGTAACTAAAAAAATACTTTAAACCAAAGGGATGCGTGGTAAGTGACTTGAATTTTATTTTTAGTCGTTTTTAAACGCAGCTCTTTCTGCAACAGGACTAGAATTATGCCATCGAGAACATTCTGTGAAAGTATTCGATCCGAATAACGAAATATCTATTTAGTCACTGGTTCTTGAGCTCAGAATCTGACGTGAGCTGATGGTGCCTATATAGCAAGGTTGTGCCCTCCCTATGATATAGGATTAGAGATGAAGGGGGAAACTACACAGAGGTTGGGCAGGGCCCTGCATGGGAACCATATTTCAACTGGGGGTGCTGATGTAAATTTGACAAGCAACAATTTACCCCCCCCCAAAAAAAAAAAAAAAAAATCACTAAAAAATGAAGGTCATTTTGTTCCCGAGAACTTTGACAAGCAAAAAAAAGGGGCAAAGGTGCCGGGTGCTGTCAATGGAGAGTAATACACGCAGCACCCCCGGCACCCCCGCTTCCCATGGTCATGCTTAACATGGGTATTTCGTCGTTGAAATGTTAGTCAAATTAAGGACTCGGAATAAACTTTCTAAACAATGACATGACAGCTATTGCTCATTTACATATTTTTCCAGAAGACAAACATTGTGTAATGTGAGGTATTACTTTCTTACCCCTCAAAACAGTTATTTGGCTCTAGGAAGCTGCACGAAACTTTTGCTTGTACTCAAACAGCATGATGATCAATGAAATGCGCATGCTCATTATTAAAAGCTCATCCTTGTAGCTTGTTTCTGCTAGCAATGGGAGCCTCTGTTACTCTTGCCCCGTGTTAGTGTCCCCAGACCGCATACGCGTATATCATCTGGCGGTCGATATGGAAGCAACCATTCCAGTTTGGAAAGGTATAACGACCCCCATTCCCTCCCCCAGCCACAGCCTCTCCCCGATGCTCAAGTTCAAGTTTAGTTCTGAGGTTGTTGTCTGTTGAACTCTAAACATATTAGAGAGATTTCGATTGTCTGCGACTGCAACGTATTCCTAGTTCACCGGAAGTGGTGACACCGCTCGTTCAGTATCACGTTCGTACATTGATGAAAACAGTTTCGATTTAAGTCGACATACCCGTACCACTCCACAGCATATACCAGCGTGATAGCGAGCGGGCCGTGGGCTGATGCTTGGACGGAGAATCAGGCGTAGCATCACGCTACGAACCAGTGGGGCGACTGTGGGTGCAACATTTGCACTCTTGCGCAAAAAGCCGAAAAACACGGTTGTTTGGAAATAAAACATCAATTACCTATCGGATATATGTAGTGTCTGAAAACAGGACACACTAAATGTAATGGAAAAGCTGGTAACAAGCAGTAATTTGCAGTTTACCAGCCCTGCTGAATCAACGAAACTCGAGTGTTGATGCGGCTTCATTCATTTTTTCCAAGCTGGGATGACGTCATCATGTACGAACGAGCGCTCGTTCGAGCACTATGACACCGAACGTCAAAACCCTCAAATACGAGTCACAGATTTGGTCAGTGGACGAGAAGGCTCGTCACAGATTACTTCGCGCATGCGCAGTGCTCCCAAAATTCCTTAATCTCGTACGTCCACATGGCACGTCACAGAAAACGAAAGGTCTCAATTGTTAACCCAAAATCTACTACGATAGATTCGAGAAAAATACGTCTTTTTTTCGAGAAGACTGGAATAATTATGAATGAACATTTTATATATTACATCTGCCGGCACAGTATTTTTTAATGGGAATTTGGCAAGGATTTTTTTCGCAGTGGTGTCGAGTTCCACGACCAATACCTCGTTAAAAATTTGGGGGAGGGTTCCAGCCCCAAGCCCCCAATATTTACGCCAGAACAACCACAGGGGTTGTACGCATCTTGTAGAACGGTCCCTGTCATAATATGTGAAACTACAAACATTAGAGCTTCCTTTTGGTGGGTATTAACATGTATAAATTTAGCTGTCAATATTTGTGAGATCAATAATTCCAGGGTAAATGACTTTGATCGAGCATGTATGTCATATTAATGACATACTAATAAACCTATATGCATTCGGTTTATATGGCTATAAGTGAACATACAAAAAGGACAAAAGTTTATCACAAGTTCATGTGTGTCATTGACCATGTGTCACGAACTTGATTTGATTTGATATTATCAGTGGTCCAAAACTAAAAAACAAAAAGAAAATAAAGCTGTAGTTGAAACAATAGACCTAATCATTATTTTTTACAGTCTTTTACAGTTAATCCCCTTAGCGGAGAGTTATTGATACAATACTTTGAATCAATGGAGTAAATAACTTGTTCGTTTCAGTACTAATCCTTGCTCTTAAAAGTTTAAAAGCTGGCATTAGATACTTCCTAAATTTATTGCATGCGCATGCGCCACGATTGTGACCGTTTTAGTGCGACTATATGCGTTGCTGAAGTTTTGTTCTTTATAACACAAACACAAAGTTTGACTGGTCTGGTACACGTTTATAATTGGCATCATGAATTTTGATGATATTCTTCTAACTTTGGGCGAGTTTGGAACCTACCAGAAAATTACCTATGCGTTGGTTTTTCTATTTTGGTTTCCGCCAGCTTCAATTGTGCTCGCGATGGTGTTCTTGGCAGGACAGCGGATCATTGGTGTAAGGTAGGTAGAGTCATAGCACAACACTGAAAACACTGAAAAAGTGCGGTGTTAAAAAACCATAAGGTGTTAATAAACCTGACCTGTTAAAAACATGCGGTGCTAAAGATCTGACGGTTTAAAATTACACCCATATACCACCAAAGAACCAGAGGTATTACACCCATGGGTGTTGAAATCACAATGTCAGGTTAACACCAGAATTTAATGGCTCTTATGGTCATCTATCTACACCAGTCTAACTCCACAATTTTTGGTGGGCATTGTAAAATTGTCATTGTTCAAAATTCAACTGTTTGTTTGAAGTAATGGTCCGCGTTCCCATTATCATAGGAAATGTAAACGTTATCACTGCAGTATTGCCGGACTCCGGTTAGATTGAGTATGTTGTCAACTACACGTTTTGTTTTTCACAGACTGTTAATTATAACCGAAATAACTTTCAAGACATATCAGTGATACAAGCACCACTTAACAAAGACAGAACTATTGATTTTTTGTTTTGAAATAAAGATATATTTAGTGATCCTCTTTCTTCAAATAAGACGGCGAAAACAAACTTAGTTTTTTTCTTCTAATATGCTTGAGAAATACAA
This sequence comes from Lytechinus variegatus, assembly GCF_018143015.1. Taxonomy (NCBI): domain Eukaryota; kingdom Metazoa; phylum Echinodermata; class Echinoidea; order Temnopleuroida; family Toxopneustidae; genus Lytechinus; species Lytechinus variegatus. Next base: position 65,384,065 of record NC_054743.1, on the reverse strand, counting down.
TTCTTTCAAATGAATTTAAAAATTTAAAACCGATTGAAAACCGAGGAGTTCAAAACTCCAGTTTTAATATATATATATATATATATATATATATATGTGTGTGTGTGTGTGTGTATAAATGTAACCAGGCATCTACTCCTTAAAAATTGAGGTTCAGATGTTCGACTTTATTCTCCAGAGTAGCATGACTGATAAAAATGTAGCACAAGTTGTGATGTTCTCTCGATCAGTTTAAAAAGACTCACTGAAAATCCGTCTTGCACACTAGTGTATATAAAAGGTTAAACATGTGACCATCATCATATTAGTCCCCCACCTGTTCGCCCAGAGATTACCAGATTACGAATTGCAGCAGTTGGTGCAAGGAAGGATGGGTCCAGTTGCAATCCCCTGGGAACAGAAAGCCTAGTAAGAATGCAGTTGAAAACAGAGGATAATCCTAATGGAGTGGACAAAAGAGTAGAATACATGAAAGAGATGGGACAACTAAGACCTTGGTCACATTTGCTCTACGGCGGCCGTACGGCGAGTCGAAAACAGCCATTTTATTCATTTTTATTCAAACCACCTATATGTAGCTGGTACAAAAATGTTAATACGGCTGTTTTCGACTCGCCGTAGAACAAATGTGACCATGGTATGAATGATCCATATGGGAAGTGTAAACGATGCTGGTACATGAACTTGTTAAGGCCCCCATCTCACTAGGATGGCGACCAAGGCAACCATGGCGATCTGATTAAAATCCCGCAAAGCGTAGCAGAATCGTCATCGAATTCTATTTTTAGCCTGCGAGGCGATTGCACTACAACTTCACTGCGACGGACCTGCGCTGAAGGCGATGGTAATACGCTGGTAGTACGACGCTGCCACTCTCTTGCCGCGATTTGAGGCAGATGTGATGGGCTGCTTCTGCGATCAAAGCGACCGTACAACGAGGCCCATACGCTAATTAGGACCTCGGTACGGTGGTACTACGAATGGAACGATTGTGTTACGTTCATGATGGGCTCTTGAAACGATTTCAAGCAATCGGCATATTGATCGCGGCACATGAGACATTTTTCAGTCGATTGCCAACCTCCGACCAAGATGGATGTCCAGAATTTGGTTGGACTTATACATCTTAGCATTATACAACAACTTCAATTAGAAGTTGAATACGAGGACCTGATACGAGGACAGTAGGAGGAGGCCCAAAAGATACTGGGTCCGATCCTGGCTGTCACTTAAGTTATAATATACAATATATATTACAATTTCACTCAAAAGATGTCGATGAGCCTAATAGTTAATATGAGGGATGCATCCAGAATTTCATAAAAGAGCATAAAAATGTTTTATATTTTGTTTATTTTTTCCACAAAAGTTTGTCACTCAAAATTGTTAGGTAAATTCCTTTCAAATTTGCTTTCAAGAAGTAGTCTACTGATGTGAGAGCACTCATAAGGGGGGGGGGGGGACAATGCCAGAATCCCCATAAAGTGTGCTTTCCCAATCAATACATCAGTGATCGAATCATTAAAATTTTAATATTGTTTACTGTCACTGTAAGAATTCATTCTATTTTTAAAACATATTCAATTTATATATTTTTGCGGAGGTAACCCATTTCGTCATCAAGACATGCGAGCGTCTTTTTTTCTCTCTTTCAAGCTGGCTCAGCAGTTAGATTTTTATCTTCCTACTATACCTCCTCCTTTTCCTCCTCCTCCTCTACCACCACCATAACCTCTTGTTCGCTTCCTCTTGGACCGCCGGCATAACAGATAGGGCAGCTTCCCTTTTTTATGGAAGCTTAAAAGTGCCACCGAGATGTTGAGATAATTATCTCGGGAAGTCGACATCTTGATAGCAAAAGATAAGATGACGAGATCCTGGATCTCATCATGTCGACATCTCTTAGAAGAAATGATGAGATGACAAGATCCCGGATCTCATCATGTCAACATCTTTTAGAAGAGATGTTGAGATGACAAGATCCCGGATCTCATCATGTTGACATCTTTTAGAAGAGATGATGAGATGACAAGATCCTGGAACTCATCATGTTGACATCTTGTAGAAGAGATGATGAGATGACAAGATCTTGGATCTCGTCATGTCTACATCTTTAAGAAGAGATGATTAGATGACATGATCATGGATCGAAGATCTTGTCATCTGATCATCTCTTCTACAAGATGTTGACATGATGAGATCCTGGATCTTGTCATCTCATCATCTCTTCTAAAAGATGACGACATGACGAGATCCGGGATCTTGTCATCTCATCATCTCTTCTAAAAGATGTTGACATGATGAGATCCGGGATCTTGTCATCTCAACATCTCTTCTAAAAGATGTTGACATGATGAGATCCGGGATCTTGTCATCTCATCATCTCTTCCAGAAGATGTTGACATGATGAGATCTGGGATCTTGTCATCTCATCATCTCTTCTAAAAGATGTTGACATGATGAGATCCGGGATCTTGTCATCTCATCATCTCTTCTAAAAGATGTTGACATGATGAGATTCGGGATCTTGTCATCTCATCATCTCTTCTAAAAGATGTCAACATGATGAGATCTGGGATCTCGTCATCTTATCTTTTGCTATCAAGATGTCGACTTCCCGAGATAATTATCTCAACATCTCGGTGGCACTTTTAAGCTTCCATATCTCTTCTACAAGATGTCGACATGATGAGATCCGGGATCTTGTCATCTCATCATCTCTTCTAAAAGATGTTGACATGATGAGATCCGGGATCTTGTCATCTCAACATCTCTTCTAAAAGATGTTGACATGATGAGATCCGGGATCGTGTCATCTCAACATCTCTTCTAAAAGATGTCAACATGATGAAATCCGGGATCTTGTCATCTCATCATCTCTTCCAGAAGATGTTGACATGATGAGATCTGGGATCTTGTCATCTCATCATCTCTTCTAAAAGATGTTGACATGATGAGATCCGGGATCTTGTCATCTCATCATCTCTTCTAAAAGATGTCGACATGATGAGATCTGGGATCTCGTCATCTTATCTTTTGCTATCAAGATGTCGACTTCCCGAGATAATTATTTCAACATCTCGGTGGCACTTTTAAGCTTCCATACTTTTTGGTCCTTTTTCTGGGAAGTATATTTGAAAACGTCGTGGTGTCGCCTCGTAATCTGTTGAAAATGTGATAATCCGCTACCATCGGCACGTTGTTTCATAGCAGCGCAGACGGTCGCTGCTCACTCGCTGGCCAGTCATCAGCGGCGCAGCAAAAGCGCAACGCGAATGCCTGCAGCGGGCTGAGAACGTGTGCCACATGCCACCCAAAGGGAAAGCGTCGTGGTGGAAACGGTGTGAAGCGTGTCGAGCGCAAGGCAGTCGCCTCGTAAACGGAAGCAGCGTAGCAGAATTGTCTTGGGAACGGGCCTGAAAATCACGGGCGATCGGTGCCGCTTTTAATGCGCTTCTCCCACGCTTTGTGCGTTAGAGCTTCGTTACAGCTACGAATGTGTCGTTTGTAATACGCTCTTGACTCGATTATGATGCGCTTTAGCACCTCCGCGATCTCGCTACGTAAGTTTTGAACATGTTCAAAATTTTGTGGCGACCAGGAAGATGGTGGCGATCCTTGCCGCTTCAGAAAAGATCAAGGTACGACGGAGAAGATTGGAAAGATCAAGCCACGTTCAAGCTACGATATACCACGCTTTGTCGATTTTTGACGATCGCAGCGGAATCGCCATTTAGTGAGATGGGGGTATAAGAAGGAAATAGCATTTGGCTCTTTGGTCATTCCCATTTTATTTGAGTCTCCCCACCTCCCCCGGTAATAACATACTGCATGTTCACTTCCAATTGGGGGAAACCAAGATATCTATGGAGGGTGAATAAACTAAGCTTATATTAATGTCATGAAATTCAAAACTCTGGGTCCGTAACAATATTCGTCTTTATCATACAATGTGAATTTAAAGATAATTATGAATAGGTGTCCCCTACTCAGTTCTAAATTTTGAATACTACTACTACCGTAAACTCACAGGGCCTTTCGTTTAGTTTTGTCTTTCATCATACACTCATGTGGCTGGGTGTCTCAACAAGCGACTATCCCTTTTTTTACTTCTTTTTCGTAGCAAGCCAGAATTATTTTTTAATTAGCCATAGTCATATATTTCTTACCCACTTTTAGTGTACTCAGAAAGGTTATGGTTGATTGCCTAATAATGATGTATGTTTTCATTTAAGAGGGAATTTATGCACGTAGCTCCGTGATTTTTATGACTGGTATGTTCTCTGTAATATTTCGTTGACAGTATAATGGCCTGTATGTTCTTTCAGTGTTAGTTTAACATAACATAGCGTTTTCCAACGGATGGCAAGATTCTTTTCCGTTTTTCATCCTTTCTGCATCCGTAAGTGCAGTGGGACCAAGCCTTTAGCTAAACTTTCGCTTCCAGCACTCATTCGTGCTGTATAGGAAGCGATCCTACCGGGCACCCATTCACGTGATCACCAGGGTTGAGTTCATAACAATTTCGGTCAATAGGTCGAGGGAAAACAGAACAGAAATAACATTCCACGTTTTCCCCTCCTGATAGGTACTAGAATGGGATGACGCAAACTGCACTGGAATTGGAATGAATGAGAGCGATTGTGCGTACTACAAGAAGCATCTTAGCATTCCCCATATAGTAGCAGACGACGATACCATTTTGTACGATCAGTGTCGCAAGTACGATGTATCGCAGGTATCGTTTGCGGATGCGATGACGTACTTTAAGGAAGGCACCAATCAGAGTGAGAATATTTATGACCTCATTACATGTGATCAAGGATGGATACATGACATGGCGCTATCAACATACACATTTACCCAGACGGTAGGGTGAAGCCCCATGAAATTGAGCTTGTCCTTGACATAATTTTCTTCATTTTTTTTTTATTTTATTGTTTTCTTTTTTTTCTCCCTTTAAAGCCTCTTTCACAATTGACGTACGACCATTTGCAACCTTTTAGTCGCGCGACAGGCTGCAACAGGCATCAATAGCTATTCATCTCATAAGATCGCGCAGAGGCTTTGACGGTCGCAACAGCTGTCGTACAACAAAAACAACCAGTCAACACAGTTGCAACAGTAAGTCGCATATGCTCGTATTGTTTTCGTGCGATCACATGCGAGTGTTGCACGAGGGATTGCGAGTGGTTTGATATCAGTCTCAATAGTTGCACTACTGATTGTATAGTCGTGAGAGTCGACGTGACAATGCGAATGCTCGTACGTTTGAATGAAACAAGTGCGAGTGCTCGTGTGATTAATGTGAGGTACAGACCAATTCGAACTCAGAGCAATGTAATATAGCAGCCATAGCTTGGGGCTTCCAACATATCCAATGGGCTGTCTGTCAATCTGCAATGAGCTAGGTGCGCGAATGTATGAGCGTATGTACATATCCTTTTGTTTGAATGAGCTAATAAATTAAACCTGCACATTACAGATTTATAATAATACCAACATGCTTATATACATGTAGCGCATATCACTGCCAAATGCGTCCCTATGCGCTCCATTGGATATTATTACCCTGGCTGTAGCCCCGCAGCCTTTTACAGCGTGGTGGCATTTCAAGGAATAAATTCCTGCCAGGTACCCACTTACCCCACCTGGGTCGAGTGCAGCACAACGTGGACGAATTTCTTGCTGAAGGAAATAACGCCATGGCTGGGATTTGAACCCACGACCCTCTTTTTCAAAGTCCGAAGACTAATCCACTGGGCCACAACGCTCCACGGTATTTATGATTTATGGAACAATTAGTTATCCTTAATTAAACCACAAACTTAGAAAAGTTTAATTTATACCCGAATTCAGTATGCGGGCCTATTTGTTGAGGGAGAAATGCCCTTTATTTTATTTCCTCTAGGTTTGATTTCGAAAAAGTTTGATTTATGTTTTAAAAGACAAAAATATACACTTATCTTACCCTTTGAATTTCGCGCAGTTTATGTTATTTTTTTCTTCTTATATTTTCGGCCATCTCTTATTTATTCTTAACTTCTATTTTGTAACTCTGAGAAAAGGTCGCATACATGCGAATGCAACGGCAGTGCAATGCTGTAAGCAGTGTTGCCATCGGTCTCGCAACAGTCTTATGGCCTATATTATCGCACAAAGTCACAAGACTGGTCTCCGTAGGTCGCTATAGCACATGTGCAAGTGTTGTACGACCTCCAGTCGACTAAATGCGACTACTTATGTTGTGCCACCTCTCGCATCAAGTCGTACGACTTTGAACAACATTCACACGATGATCGCCCGACCGATGGTACGACCTGATCCGAGTGAATCGATCGTACATGTATTTGATCGCGTTTGGATTTTGACTGTGTTCAAAGTTCAGATGCGATCCGTAGTCTCACGACCACCTCGAGTTCGTGCGATCGTCTACAACGACTGCAAGTGCTCGCAAGACACCAAGAGATCGATCATGCAACAACAAGGAAAAAAACTGTTGCAGGCGGTCGTAAACTGTCCGTACGTCAATTGTATGTGAAAGGTGCTTTAAGCACTCCCCATTTCTACAGGGCCCTAATAATAACGATTTTACAGGAAATTGACAGGCAAAAAATAAGAGGAGTATAATACAAAATGAAGGTCATTTTGGAAACATTTCTACATTCATGCCTTCCAGAATAGCCCTACTATATAGTGCCCTATAGGCAGAAAATTACACACGCAGCACCCCCACCCCCCCCCCCCATTTTCCAGGGCAGTGCTATCTTACCCTCCTGTTACTTCTCTCTCCTCTTCAATCTGTCTTTTTGTCTCATTCCCGATTAAAAAAAAATGTTCAACTTAGATATAAATCATATATAAGCCAAACCCCTAAATGCGTTCTTTTTTTTTTATTTCATATTCCTTCTCACTACAGACCCTCGGGCCGTGTTTAAGTGGTGCAAATTATGTTCATAAATTGATTCATTCATCATCTTCTCTTTTGTGGGTGGGGTTCCTGTATTTCAATCGTAATACTCGGCCTGCCTTGAAAATTACCGGTGAATAATCGTGAAGATTGGCACGGTTTCACTGTAAAAATGCAGTTTTCTTAAAAAAAGCCGGTTTGAGAAACGGTGTGAAGGAAACGCATCTGAAAAATGTACTTTAGGGCTTATGTTTAAATGTATATTAAAAGACACATTAATTCATTTTGACAAATGCCTATGTAACTATCTAAGTGAGGGACTCTTTGAACATCATGAAGCATACCCCTTCGAATATTTTGGAAGTTTGAATGAGAAGGTTGTGAAGATTATATAGGATATACGTTTTCTCAATCAAGATGATCATTGTCTCCTTTGTTTTCAGTTTGACCTGGTTTGTGACCGGAAATACCTGGTCAATTTGTCACAATCAATCTTCTTCGTTGGGGTCTTCATTGGTTCTGTTATACTTGGTGCAATTGCAGACAGGTAATCAGTATACACAGGGGGCGGATCTGTATTTAATGAGGGAGGCGTAATTGTCTCTAAGGAGCAAACAACAATGAATTAAAATAGGTCACGGTTACTACCGTCGTAGCCATTGTACTTTCCATTCTTTTTCCTGACAAGAATATGTATATATATATATATATATATATATATATATATATATATATATTCACTGTCAACTCGTCTACCCATCACGTGGTCTACCTTCATTTAGTCTAATGCCATTCCGTCGATCAACATTTCGTCTAAAAAATATTTGGTCCAATAACCGTTTGGTCAAATCATCCCGTCGTCTAATCACCAGTTCTTCTGTGACCATTTTGTCACATAACCAGTTGGTCTAATACCAATTTTCTTTTCATTCATTTCGCCCAATTAACACTTAGTCCATTAGACCAAATGGCATGTGGACTCAATAGCTATTGAACCAACTGGTTATTAGACGAAATAGCAATTTAAACATGTGGATAGTGGACGAACTAATGGTAGACCAAATGATAGTAGGCGAGTTGGCAATTAGACGAATTGGCAGTAGACAAATTGGGAATATATCCAATATATTGCACTCATGATTCTGTGATATGGGAATGCTATGATGGCATAAGTATATGCATATTTGTTCTAATATATATTCCGATCTCTAAATAAACATGTATACAAAAAACACGTTCATAAAAGTAAACACAATCTATGAATGCAAATTTCATATAAGTGTAAATATACATATTATAAGTGTAAATATATAAATGGTGTGTCCAATAATTTTAATGACGACTTTTTAATTCTACTACTAGTATATTTTATCTTATTTCAATTATTTTTTTTCACTGTCAAATCCTTTTAGGGCCCCGTTCTCCGTTTTATATCTGCCCGACGCGTTTAAGCAGCGTTTTAAACTTTATTAAAATATCTCACTGTTTTTCTGTTAGATATGGAAGGAAAATATCGTTAATCATTTCAAACATCATCGTTGTATTGTTTGGTGTCTGTGCTGCATTTTCTCCGAACTACATCACTCTTGTTACCCTGAGGGCGCTCTCGGCTGTCGGATGCTTTGGGATGCTTCTGATATCTACGGTGATAGGTAAGTGGTATTATTATAAAATGGTGTGATGGATTCGAATCAAATGATCGCTTGAGCTCCAACAAGTGACAGGCCATTAAGTTGTGGATAACAAAAAAATACTAATGATTGCTACTATTAACCAGTTATGTTGACCGGTATTGTTTTTTTTCATAATGGGGATGGTTTCTCAAATAACAAGGATCCAAATGATAATCTTGTAAACAAAATTAATAATGCACATTATTTTGCTCTGACAGAATAATTCTTACACCTGTTACATTTAAAACAGTCCTAGTCCGTTAGCATTGTTACCTAGACTACTATCATAGTAAATTATGTCCATGGGCTAGATGGGGGTAAATTATAAATAACGAGGTGCCGCTGCAAACCCGACCGTACTATACGTAGTATTCCAGCCAGTCGCAAATGAGGCACAAACAATACTAAACAATGAATTTCACATCCTACCGGTATACATTTTTTAGCACCTGGGTGGAGAGTGGCAAAGCGTGGATTGACTCCTTGCCAAAGGACACCAGTCCGCAGTGTGATTCGAATACATGACCCTCTGATTACAGGGCGAGAGTCAGAACCAATACACCACGAACCTGACGTGGTCAGGGTCAAATCCTACGGGCTTGGAGGGGGTGAGTCAAGATGTCGCAGACTACTACACTATTCATGTCTCCATCATACCGTTAAGATTTCTTCAAGTAGACATAACATTCTCAACGTATTAGAGGGACCTCACGCGTGTATACCATACCTCTCACGTGTTTTCTTTTAAGAGTATGGTATCTACCTTGTATGGCCGTACCCCTCTCCCTAATCTCTAGTTCGAATTTGAAAGCTGGTTACTGATGATTTCGTCAAAGAACAACTTTGAGCAACTTTACGTCGGAAGATGCCTTCGTTTCTATTTAAAGGACGCAGAGTATTACTTTTGCACGTTAATTCGCACAAAACAATGGCCATCGAGGGCGCAAAATTACATCTTCTTTCAGGGTGCACATACATGTATGGTAATTTTGCACCCTCTACATTTTCATTTTGCACCGGAATTCGTAAAGTAAAAAAAAGTATATATTATTCTGATGCACATGGGTAAATACAATACAATGGATGAAAAAGTGCTCTAGAATTGAGGTATCAAAGCAAGATTACCATTGACAAAACAATTAAATTCCGGAATCTGGATTCGAGTTATAACTTGGTAAAATTCATTGATCATACTACTTGCCATTGATTGTGGTGTACTGCTAACGATTTCGTGAAACCAGACCGAATCTCTTCAATTCTGTTTCCACAGGAACTGAGTTTGTCGGCCCATCGAAACGTGCCTTTGTGGGAATCTTCATCTCCGTGTCATTTTCCTTTGGATATCTGCTACTCACGATCTACGCCTATTTTATCAGAAATTGGCGCTATCTTCTACTATCGGTCAATCTGACATTCGCTCTGTTCTTCTTCTTTTACCCGTGAGTATAGTTTTGATGCCCTTTCGTCTCAGCTGCCACGTGCGGAGGATTTCACAACAGAGTAAGCGTATCAAACTGCCTGTAAAAACAATTGCAAAGAACAGTTGTGAGGTCTCTGTTGAAAATTGGTGAACTAGAACATCAGTTTTGCCATAAGTTTGAGAGCTGACAAAAAATGACAAATGTCGTTTGCCAGTTGTCTGCCAATAATGAAGGACTAATCTGCTGTTTTGATTCACCAAATTTCGACAAAGTCTTCTTTGCCCTGTTAGGTGTTCTTTGTCATGACGGCCATTTGACATATTTACTTTGTTCTGGATTCCTCCGTACATAGCTGAGAAAAAACACATATTCTATCATCTATTACAAAATAAGCATTGTTTACATCGCGGATATACACAAAACAAAAGTGTGTATATATTCATAAATAAAGGTTCAGGCATTATATTCGGTTTTGGTAATAAGCACATAAGAACCCTTAAAGGGATGGTCCAAGCTGGAGATATTCATATCTCAATAAATAGAGTAAGATTTACAGAGCAAAATGCTGAAAATTTGATCAAAATCGGATAACAAATAACGAAGTTTTTTTATTTTAAAAAATTTGAATTTTTCCGGTGAAACAGTTCTAGGCATGTCTTCATGAATATTCATTAGGTAGGCTGATGATGTCATATCCCCACTTGTTCTTTTGTATTTCATTATATCAAATTAAGTTTATCTAAAAAAATTCTACCAAGAACTAAAGCAATTGGATTGCCAACTGATTTAGTGCATAAGTTATTTATTGCCGCAACTTATTCTATTATAATGGAGACACATCAATTACAAATGTATGGAAAAATAAACAATTGTGATTTCGTGTAATAGCATAAGAAAAATGATGAAAGCGGGGATGTGACATCATCAGCCAATCTAATGAATATCCAGAATGATGTGCATATAACTGTTTTCACAAAATATTGCCAAAATTAAAAATTCAATAACTTTGTTATTTGTTATCTAATTTTGATGAAATTTTCAGCATTTTGCTTTCTGAACTTTACTCTATATATTTAGATATAGATATTTTCAGCCCGGACTATCCCTTTAAATCAACTTTAACTTACTTCAATTACAACCATGACCATAAAATTCTATTAGCTTTTCATATTCTTTAGTCTTTTTTTTATTCAATTGCTTAATCGAATAAATAATTTATATCTTACTAGGGTATATATTATACATCATAACACTTTAATAAGTTACTAAGAATACCAAAGTACTGAAAATCAGCACATGAAGTGCAGTCGCAATACGAGCTCATAGAAGTGCTCATTTAGCAACTTTTTATTTTTTTTATTTTGAGCCTTTAGACTTCCATAAAGGTTGCTATTATAACCAGAATTTACACCTTTTTATTTGTTGCCATAAAACCATAGGTTTACATTGAGAAAACGTGATGAGGAAATTAATTTGAAATACGATCTTACCTACAAACTATTTTTGACTTATTTATTACGTTGATTTTTACAATTTCGTATAAATTATCGAGGCACGCTTGTAATGTGGAGTTTTTTGCTCAGCGATGGTCGGAAGATTTCCAAACAGAGAAAATTTACACTAAAACTATGATCATCATGACAAAGACAACAATAAGTATTTGTCGAAAATTGGTTAATAAAACAAAACCCAGCTGAGTTGGACCCTGGCAACGACACATTCGCAATTGTTTGTCAGCTCCAAAACTTAGGACAAAACTGCTGTTCCGGTTCCGGTTCACCAACTTCCGACAAAGACCTCTCGGTTGTTCTTTGTCATTTGATAGGCATTTTCAATACGTGTGTTAGTGTGTTTTAGTGTGTATTCAGTGTGTTAGTGTACCACATTTACCCCGTTCTGTAATTAGGTTTATCCCTGAATCGGTAAGGTGGCAGATCTCCAAAGGTCGGTACAAAGAGGCGGAAGCTACCGTAAGAAAGGTTGCCAGATTCAACAAAGTCAATCTCCCGGATGGCTTCTTCTACAAACACGACTTTTATAATTCAGGGGTATGTATATTTAAATGGGTATGAAACACCATGACCACGTATACATTTTCTGACCAGAAACTACAAGCGACTTGCCATGAGCACTGGTCATTTTCAACAAGATCCAAATTGAAGAAGGTTACTCTAACCCTTCTGCTATGAAGTAGAAAAGCAAAAAATGTATTTCGAGCTATATATATATTAGAATCACCGAGTGAATATAATTTACACACTAGTATAGCTATATTCATATTTTAAAATGTAATTTGCGCCCCTCCCCTATTTTCAGATATCCTCTCAGCGCCCCCACCCACTTTTAAAATCCTTTATTTGACAATCATAAGTAGAGAACAAGTATGAACATGATTGTCAGCACAAGAAAAGCTCACATTAATTCATATCAATTACGATGCAGATGGTGAGGATAATCATCATCCGGACATTATGGCTTAGTGGTAGAGCGTCCGCCTCAAGACGGAAGGTCATGGGTTCGATTCCTCCCGAGCCGTGTCAAAGACTTCAAATGGGACGTCCTGCCTTCTTGTCGAGTGCTTGACGTTAAAGAATGTCGGAGGGTAATAACAACGTTATGTTATGCAGGGCCCTCTTGGAGAACAGTTCATAAGAGCCGAAATAGCTACCTTAGGCAAATATGTCTTATTACTATTGTAACTATTGTTATTATTATAATTAATTTTTCCCAATAATCTTAGGAAACCCAAGCTGAAAAGAAACGTGATCCAACTCTACTTGATCTTTTCCGGACACCAGTCCTGCGAAAAAGGACGCTCGTTTTGATTGTTATTTGGTAAGTCGTACGATTTTAAACGTGATGAGTGTTAACCCTACCTCAAAAGAATGTTCTCAAAATATTAGGGACAGTACCATTCTTTTTCATACATTTACCAAAGTATTAAGTTTAAAACATGCATTCTTCCTTTAAAGAGTATCTAAATTGCAAAGATTGGGGGCAGGGCACATTTTCCATTTTAATGAAAATGAAAACAGGATATTGTATGCAGGTTGTTAGAGAGGGTACTATGAGATTGAAGAGTGATTAGAATAAAGGGTCCATTTTGAAAGTAATGTAATGATATTGCGTAGCCCCCTCCCTCCCTTATCTCCTTCACCCTTCCCCGGTTGTCTGTTCACTCTCTGCCATGCTGATGGCGCTATATATATATATATATATATATTTTTTTTTTTTTTTTTTTTTTTTTTAGGTTAACCAACAACCTCATATTCTATGGCTTGCATCTGAGTACCGGGTCCTTTGGAGTCAATATCTATCTGAGTTTTGTTATCTCCGGGGCCGTAGAGATCGTTTCTGTCAGTCTTTGTGTCCGAGCGATAGAATGGATTGGTCGTCTGTACAGTATCATAGCCTGCTTCGTCATTGCAGGCGTGGCAAGTTTTATTGCCATATTCGTCCGTAAGCACACAATAATACAATTATACATGAATTGAAAATTCAGTCTACTTGGCATCTAAAGAATAAAAAATCACGATTGGTAATAGTAGAATGCAATAAACAAAATTTAAAATCACGGAGCATAGCTCTCAACAATGAAATAAAAAGTGACGCTTTTCTTCAGTCAAAATCATTTTCTGAAACAGACGATAGTAAACAGACGTGTTTCTCTCGTCTTTTTCAGAAAGCGTTTCTGAATGTTATCTTTTTGTCACTCACCATGGGCACTGACATCTCCGTTTAACGCGTATTCCTATGTCCTCTGAGGGTGGGCGCTATGAGATAATGATGTCGTATCAGGTCTGTTGCCCGCCATGAATTCTTGACACCAACATCAACTAGAGATAAAACAAGAAAAAAGGGATCATCAGATTCTGACGGGAAGATGGGGGGCACTCTGCCATCCCCTTCATCAGGACTGGTATGCGAGTGTTAACCATTGTTACTACGATGTTGATCTTAGGCACATTGACTTCCCGTACAAAGGCCGAACTAGCGCGCACTGCGCGTCGCCATAATAATATACATCTCTGTGCGCGTCGCCTTCCCGCACAAAGGCCGTTCGCGCGCACTATTCACTGCACGTTAACGGTCCTTCTGCGGGAAGGCGACGTGCAGTGCGCGCTAACTGCCTTAGTGCGGGAAGGTGATTTTTACGTTGTTATTGATATTTGGATATGCGATTGATTGCAGCTCTTGGTGCACCGCGCTCTAGATTCATCTCTGCATTTATGAATTTGTTTCTCTTTAATCGTACAGCAACTGGGGTGGCCAAATCAACGGTCGGCAAGATCGGAAAGTTCGGTATCGCCGGGTCCTTTGCGATTGGTTGTGTCATTGTCCTTGAAATCCTACCAACTCCTACAAGGTGAGTGAGGGGGGTTACGTTTCTGGACGGGAGCCTTGAAGGAGGGTAGCTTGGGAACAGAAATATTCATCCAAGCAGCAGCAAAACACAACAACAACAACATCTAATTCCAACACTCAGCAAATGCTCGGGGTCTCGATAGACGTTATAGTTCAAGGTTCCACTCCCACCCCTTTTAAGTGACAAAGAAAGATAATGTAATTGTACGCTTGTTTTCTGTTAACTATAAGCTTTGCCAACATGAGGAAGGGGGGGGGGATTCCTCATGTTCCCCGATCGGCCGCTCAAAGTATTTTTTTATCTAGAGGGGGAGGGGGTTGTCCTAAGGACTGAGGTTTAATTCATTCGAGTTTTAGTTTCATAAACAAGATAAGGTATCCTATATGGCCTAAGTAACAACTGCTCTGCAATTATTTCATTTTCTCATTACGCAGGAGTGTTGGTATCGGAATATGTTCCATGGCATCCCGCATCATTGCTATAGCAACCCCTCTGCTTCTCATCCTCTACGATGTTTGGGCACCGGGTCCACTCGTTCTTCAGACCATAGCTGCTTTAATAACGGCGGGATTGTGCTTCATTCTCCCCGAAACCCGAGGCAAGAAGCTCCCAGAGACGCTGGAGGACGGAGAAACTTTCGGAATGTAGGTTAACGTAACCATTTACTAGTAATTTTTCCTAGCATTTTTTTTATTTTATAATTGTTATTCTTTATTATTACTATTACCATTTTAATTAACAGTATTATTATAACATTATCGGTTATTGTTACTCTTGTTTGTGGGGGGGGGGTGATTCTGTGAGGATTTATTCACATCTTACGAAGGGAATAGTTCTTTGAAGAGTCTTTTGCATTTTTTTGAAAGAGATATTGTCTACTGCTTGCTGTTCTTGGTGATAACCGGTAGTGGGCCAAGTGAGATCCTAAGATGAAGCTGCTCCTCGGGCTCTGGGTTTGGCTTTAGTGCCTTCACGGAATCCATTGTGGAATCTCCTGTTGACTGCCCTGAGATGCCTGGTGCGTCCAGAGCCAGTAGCCTTTCTGCGCTTAGCTTTCACACTCCAGTTGTATTTCCTAATGGTCTTACACGGGTATGAACAGGCTGCACAGGAACACTTCTGGATGTGCCAGCTACGATGCCCGCACCTCCTACAGAAGTTGTGGGTCTTGTTATGGCGCTTTCCAATGCTGGAAGTACCCTTCGTCATCTTTGCAAAGCAGCAGACTGTAAGAGCGGTTATTGTTACTCATCGGCAACATTATCATCTTCATATACCATCATCATCATCGTCAGCATCATAACCTTGTTATTCTGTCATTACTATTAGAAGTAGTAGTAATAGTATTAGGAATAGTAGTAGTAGTAGTAGTAGTAGTAGTAGTAGTAGTAGTAGTAAAAGTAGTAGTAGTAGTAGCAGCAGCAGCAGTAGTAGTAGTAGCAGCAGTGGAAGTAGTAGTAAGAATTAGTAATAGAAGTAGTAGTAGCAGCAGCAGCAGCAGCAGTAGTAGTAGTAGTAGTAGTAGTAGTAGTAGTAGTAGTAGTAGTAAGAATTAGTAACAAATGTAGTAGTAGTAGTACTAGATGTCGTAGAAGTTGTTGTGGTAGTTGCAGTTGCAGTATAGTAGTAGTAGTAGAATTAGTAGAAGTAGTAGTAGCATTAGAAGTAGTAGCAATAGTAGAAGTAGTAGTAGTAGTAGTATGCAGTAGTAGTGGTAGTAGTAGTAGTAGTAGTGCAGAAGTAGTAATAGAAGTTGGTGTTGTTGTATTTATAGTAATAGTAGAAGTATAGTAGTAGAAGTAGTAGTAATAGTAGTAAACGTAATAGTAGTAAACGTAATACATGTACAACAATTATTACAACCATCATTAACACTATCATGGTTACCTTCTTCTATCGTTTGATGTTTTATTTTTTTTATTTTCTCATCATTATCTTCGTTATTATCAAACACGTAAAATGATTTTTGTCACGATTCTCACTCCAGAAAAACGCAAAAGGCCGAGAAGGAACTTCACAGCATGGAAAGGGCTCCGTTATAATTTTCATGACGATCAGATGCCGGAGGGGATACAACAGGTATTAGGGAGTTTTTGCAAAGCGACGTACGGACGATTCGAGGACAGAGACAATTCTTTGTCAAATGCCATTCGTGACGAAGAACAATCAAGAGGTTTTTGTCGGAAATTGGTGACTCAAAACAGCAGGTTTAGTTTTTGATTTTGGACAAACGACATGTTTTTTTTTATTTTTCGTAAGCTCCGAAACTTAAAACGAAACTGCAATTCCGGTCCACTAATTTTTGACAAAGATATTTCAGCTGTTTTATGTCGTTTGATGGGCATTTTCAATATATTTGCTGTCACGGGGCAGATTCGGGATTTTCAAAAAGGGGAGGGCACATTTTCCCAAGGGAAAATGGGTTCTCACTTGTGTATGGACATAATTTTAGTGCCTCTCAAAGTGGGGGGGGGGGGGTGACACTTGTGTATGAACGGCATATCTACATTACAAATATTGACTATGACTCTCAAGGGGCGGGGCACTGACCTGAATTGCCCCCTCTCCCTGGATCTGCCACTGTCTACTGTGTTTTGTAATCCTCCGTACATCACGGAGCAAAAATAAAACTCTTCAATCTATATTCCTGTAACCCAATGCGCATGGACCCTACAAAGTTCGATCCACCGACTGCTTCAGCATCCCATGCTGTTACCTTATTAAGGGACAGCACCGATGGACCTACTAGAGATGGACGAATGTGGATAATGTTATCATTTATAAATAGCACATTACCTTACATTTCACATTGATGATTTTCTTATTATTTCTCTAGTGTGAAAGTGGGTTGAAGTGTGTTGGAATGCCTTATGGTATTCAAATGTGAGGGATGAAAGGATATAATCAGAATAAAAAGCACATAAATTGAAAGAATAAAGATTGTGAAATTAATGATACAAAATTAGGAAAGATTTCAATAGTCCATTGACATTATGTAGTGAAGAATAGGAAAATGATGCAGTTGTTCTGAATGATGTGGATGATCGAGAGAGAGAGAGGTGTTGGTCATGGTTTGAGAAAATGAACCCGTTTTAAGGGAAAATGCTGATGTAAATAAATAGTTATGATGATGATGATGATGAATAACGTATATAATTATATTAATTTTATGCATTTATATTTGCTATGCAAATTGTCATGTTTCTCAAGGAAATTGACAAGTTCAATAAAACCTGAATTTCGAGCAAAAGTGAGCAAAATTTTTCCATTTTGAAAAAGATATACTGTATAAGTTTTAGATGAAACAATCCTATACGTTAGATGCATTTCATGGGAGTAGGACTAAGGGGCCTTGATCAGTCGGGTTAACAAAAAATGAACCAAAATGGGGGGGGGGGGGCGTTAAAAAATGGGCATTGCAGAGGTTGACAAACTTTTTAAAAATTCTACTTACTACCCGGGAATGGCGAGTTAACGTGTTTAGTGAGGGTACCGAAATTCGATATCGTGACTAGTTCTAGAAATTAAAGCGGGAGAAAATGTGGCTGGGCCACAAAAAAACATAACCCAATAAAAATATAGTCCTATCCCAATTTATGAGCGACAGTGTAGTTCTAAGCTCAGGTATGGGAATCGATGATATTCCTTTATATAGTAAAGTAATGCTAATCAAGGTAAGTAAAACATTTTAATCTTTAGCAAATGCGTATGATGATTCATAAACACGCCAACAGATGTCTAGACTTTCCCCACAATTTTGGTTGCAACCGAGCCCGCATTGGATGATTGAGTCTAAATTGCCCATCCGCCTCTTATCTAATGAACTTTACTGGTTACCTCATGCACATCAGCGTCAAACGAAATAGACAACGGTAAGTTTTTAACTTTGCTCTCATTAAACCTTACGATATGAATGTAAACACATCATTGGTATGGCATTGACCTTTTCCTCTGAACTTGACTAGACTGTTTAGTGATCACTTGATACTCAAATAATGATGTTCCTTTGCTTATAAAAAAAACTTAATTATGCACATAAACATGCACAAATGTGTGTTATTTTAGAAGAGAGACAAAGTAGATTCAAAGGTCAGAAACCTTGAAGAACGTGATAAGGTATATTTGCAGAGCAGAAGGTCGAATCTTCGAAGTTTCTGTAAATGTTTATGGCATTTTCAAAGACCTCTAAAAGTTCGGATTGGTTTTATAATGGCCTTTTAAGAGCTGAAACTTGGTTATTACTATTAGGGTGTTATTTTTATCTAAGGTACCGCTGGTATGTGACTGCATTAAAACATTCATGATCACAAGGCGACCGGAAGCACAGAGAACTTCAACCAATCGAGAATGGCTTTGACCATTCGGGATTACTGTAACGGGCGCATGTTCTTCCAAAGGCAAATTGCCAATTCGTTTATGCCAACTCGTCCACTCAATACATGGTCTACGTTCATTTAGTCTAATGTCATTCCGTCCATCAAAATTTCGGCTATCAACCTTTTGGGCCAATAACCATTTCATTAATTTGGTCCAATTAAAACTTATCGAATTAGATCTAATGGTTCATGGACTAAATGGCTATTGGACCATCTGGTTATTAGACGAAACGGTGAGAGGACGATTTTTTTAAAATTAAAACATGTGGATAGTGGACGAACTGATGGTAGACCAAATGAAAATAGACGGGTTGGCAATTGGACGAATCGAAATAAACCCTTACAAAGACCAAACAAGTGACAAATCAGAACTGTGCTTTTCGATTTGCGACTGACAGTAAACATTCGTGCTACGGTGCGTGCGGTGTCACCCACGCACCGTCCCATTAAAGTTGTAAACTTTAGGAGGTGAGGAATTGGCACCCCTGGCACCTGAAAGGATCGCAAGAGAAACATGGCTTTCGACGATCTTCTACCCACGCTTGGTGAAATTGGTACCTACCAAAAGATCATCACCGTCCTGTTATATGTCTTTAAATTTCCAGCAGCTGCCAATGTCTTGGCGATAGTTTTCATCGCTGCACCGGCTGATCATTGGTGCTCGGTAAGTCAAATGAAAGAACAATTTAATAACTCGTGTTGTATTTTTTGTTACACAGGCAACACTAGACATACCAATGATAAGAAAATGACATATTATGTAATAGAACGGTGCAATGTTCAGATGAATTGATGGATTTCAAACTTTAATACTGATCAACACTTCGTTCTTCTTTTTGTTGACATTGCAATAAATAAGTGCCAGTTCGGGTAAAATTTTGGACATTATTTTTTCTAATATATAGATTCAAGGGCAGCATCAACCGCCTCTTATGGGATTTCAAATATTGAAAATAAAGAGAGATGAGAAACAGTGATATGAAGGATAAAAAAAATGAAGAACAGTTTAAAAATGATAGGCCTGAGCCGTGCAGTTATATCCTTATAATAACTCTATAATGCTATCAAGAACAATTCAGACGTCGCATTTAGATAATCCTTCCCGCTTAAAAATTTCTTGGCATCGCCTCTCTATGTATATGAAAAAAAATCCACTTTATTTTTCTAGTCGAACTGAATCTCATTTTTTGTATCACAAATTTAGGTTGCATTCTGCAATGTTCTGATTAGACTACAATTTTATCATTTTCGATACATTTCATTTGCACACGACCTGTTAGCGTAATGTAAGAAGTTGAAGAAAAAAAAGGAAAGTCAACAAATATTTTTGTTCGATCACATTTCTTCTAGCTGCTCTGCCGTTTTATCCCTCTTTCAATAAATTGTCAACATGACATATTCATAATTTTTACCAGGTATCGCATTGGGACACAGCCAATTGCACGGAGCTGAGATTGAATGAGAGTGAGTGTGCTTTCTACAAGAAACACCTTGGTATACCTCATACAATAGCACACGACTATACCATTACTTACGATCAGTGTCGCAAGTACGATGTAGCGCATGTATCGTTTGCTGATGCAATGACGTTTTACGCGGAAAATACCAATCAGAGCGGAGTTATTTATGACGTCATATCATGTGATGAGGGTTGGACATATGACAGAGAATTATCGGGGCTAACAATAACCCAATCGGTAAGTTGAGTATATACTCAATCCCTTCTTAAAAGAATAAGATATTCTTTGTCAAATCAAATGTTTTACAAAAAAATGACATTATTCACAATCAAACAGGTGTTCTCTTGCGCATGTTTGGGGGTAAGGCCGGGGGGGGGGGGCGAAAAGAAAATAATTACAGTAAGAGAAAGGGTAGGCATAAAAATACGACTATTTTTCTACATTTAAAAAAATCTGTCACAAATTTGGATCATACAAAAATATGTTTTGCTCAGATGAGACTATTAAGACCACAAAACCCCCGTGTATATGGGCAGCAATAATGGCTAAAAGTATCCTTTCTTGTTTTAATCGTCCTGCGTTGTTTCTACTTGACCTTTGTTTTAACTTTTCTTTCGTTTGTTTTTTATCGTCCCTTGTTTTTGCAACTATCCTGTTTGTTTCTAATTGTACTTTGTTTATTTCTACCGTCCTTTGTTTATAATCGTAGTTTGTCTGTAATCACCATCGTTTAAGATGACATTAATTTTGCCCTTATGGCTGCCCATACATGTATGCAAGAATTCACTTTATTCGTTTAATACGCTTCTACTAATTATTACAATTGGATAATGAAACGTAACCCCCCCCCCCAAGTTTAAATCGTGACTATCAATATATCTGAGAGAATAATAATAATAATAATAGACAGTTCTTGTATAGCGCATAACACATTATAAATAACGTCTCTATGCGCTTCCAAAGGACTTGGATATTATTACCCTGGCTTTAGCCCCGCAGCCTTTTACAGCGCTGGGGCATTTCAAGGAATAAATTCCTGCCAGGTACCCATTCACCTCACCTGGGTTGAGTGCAGCACAATGTGGATAAATTTCTTGCTGAAGGAAACTACGCCATGGCTGGGATTTGAACCCACGACCCTCTGTTTCAAAGTCCGGAGACTAATCCACTGGGCCACAACGCTCCACTTTATTAGGCCCTATCACCATTTTTAATGTTTTTAAAAATCTCGAATCAAACCGAATAGTAAAAAAATAGTAAAGAAATAGAAATAACATAATCAGATCATCTTAATTCACTACAAATTTTATTTTTATCATAATCATTAAACAATGCATCCTCTGAATTCACTGTTTTCTTCATTTTTCCAAACAGTTTGACCTGGTTTGTGACCGGAAATACCTGATCAATCTATCTCAATCCCTCTTTTTCGTTGGCATTCTGATCGGATCTGCAACCTTTGGGGGAATAGCCGATAGGTAAGTGGATTTGCACTTTGGTTCAATCCGGGAACAACAAAAAAAAATGAATGCTCTCCCTTATTTATTTAAACAATTGAATAATGGGGCAACAGTGAGTGAGGACGTACCCATACCTGGCATTTTAATACGACTTTTCTTTCCTTTCTACAATTTTCAACCAGTCGCGGTGGTTGCCCCTTATCCCACCTCTGCCCTTTGGCGCTGCCTTGAAAGATGTCGCAGGAAACGAGAATGTCATTTATTTTTGTTGATTCAAAATGTGTTTTTTATACCGGTTATATAATAATGATAATAATAGTAATAATGATAATAATAATAATAATAATTTACACACGGTAGCCACTTCAACCTCTTTTGAGCTGCTCCCCCAGCGGGCTCTACATAATTTTTAAAATATGTTATGTTCGTGTGGCAGGTCGCTCCACTACTGAGCCACCATGTCCGGTTCATTATATATATAGGTTTCTGTGTAGGTTGTATTAGTTTCCCGCTCTTTCACCTTCATTAATAGTTTGTTCATTCTGGCGCTTTTTTCAGATTCGGGAGGAGAGTGTCTCTCATCCTTTGTAACGTGATCATTGTAATCTCTGGGGTAGTTTCTGCCTTTTCACCAAATTTCATTACTTTTGTTGTGACGAGGTCCGTCGATGCTGCAGCCTGCTTTGGATCAGCTATCATCTCATACGTTATAGGTCAGTGGGCAAACTCTTCGCAGCATCCATTTTGCAGATGCTTTCTGTAACTTTCAGAACCCTTATAGGCCTTAGGATGATATCTATACTAGATCCAATATCTAGATCTAACTCTGAAACACTTAACGAATTGCCGAATGACAAGACAAAATGCTAGGCTAGGGCATTAACTTTATCTTAAATCTGGACCTGTCTAATGCCTGCAGCCGAATAATGCCATGGTTAACTTAGAACTGGTTAATTCCAAATTTTACGTTTACTTGCAGTAAACCAATGAATTAAAGTTAATGCCCTAGCCTAGCCTAGGATTCTGTCCTAAAAAATTGGATCTAGATTGAATATATATATATATATATATATATATATATATATACAATATATATATATATATATATAATATGTATATATAAATGAAGGTCCTGTGTCGGTTGTGGCAGTATAAAGCAAGATACAAGGTGAATGAAACAACCGTAGATAGAATTGATCAATTTTTCGCCCATAGGGCTTCAGCAGGAAATGATGAATTTATTAGTCAGCAGCACCAAGGAACGCAGTGGGCAAAGCGTAAAAAACAACGCGCTAAAGGTAAGACGCGAAGCGCAACAGTACAAGAGAGAGAGAAAGATAGAAAAAAAAAGGAAAAGGGAAAGGGAAAGAAAGGGGAAGGGAAAAAAGAAGAAGAAAGAAGAAGAGAAAGCAGGGGAGACAAAAGGAAGAGAGAAAAGGAAAAGGACTAGAAGAAAAAAGAGAAAGGGAGAAAAGGGGCCAGAAATAGAGAGGACAGCTGGGGGAAAAAATAAGAGAAAAAAAAAGAATAGGACAGAAAGAGAAAAAAAGAAGAAGAAAGAAAAAAAGAAAAGAAAGAAAAAGAAAGAAAGAGAAGGAAAAGAAAGGAAAGGACAACAGAAAGAAACGAAGAAAACAAGAAAGGGAAGCAAGAGAGAGAGAGGGGGAGAAAAGAAATCAAACCACGGGAAAGGAGTGGAAAGACACATTCATTCCATCAGGTTGGTGCTGTTGACTAATAAATTCATCATTTCTTGATGAAGCCCTATGGGCGAAAATTTGATCAACTCTTCTATATACGTTCTTCTTCTTCTTTTTCTTCTCTGTAAGTACAGGCCACCGTCTGGCGTATTGTCGTACTGTTGTGCAGGTGCAATGTATGTACAGTGTCTCAAATAAAGGGTCTAAAATGAACTCAAGAGTGTGCAGCTAAAAAGACATCCGTAGAAAGTTAACGGAGCTGGATTTTCTGTACCTCTCTTTTGAAACTTGGAAGAGAGGTACATGAGACGGCGACCTGTGGAAGAGCGTTCCATAGCCTGGTTTCGTCAGGAAAGTAGTTTTTTGCAGTGTCTGTGTCCTACATGTAGCATGTGGAATGGAGAGATGGGATCAGAGTAGCCTCCGGGATGGATATTAACGAGTTCTTAATGCAGAACATCATCGCAACCTTTGCCTGGGCTCTCCTTTCTTGCAGGGATGGCCATTGCAGTTGTTGGAGCATGGAGGTGACACTGCTTGTTCTGCGGTGGTCATTGCAAACAAAGCGAGCATACCTTCTCTGTATCATTTCAAGCCTCATGATGTTAGCTTGAGTGAAAGGATCCCGGATGATACTTCCATATTCCATGACTGGTCTAAGTAGAGTGAGGTAGCAGAGCACCTTGACTTTGCGAGGACATGATCTAATGTTCCTTTGAAGAAAAGCCCTGGTGGAATTAGCCTTTTTTGCTACCTGGCTGATGTGATGATTCCAGCTGAGCTTTTGATGGAGGTAGATTCCAAGATATTTTGCTGTGTCTCCTTTCTCCAAGGTGTAACCATGAAGGATGTATGGCAATATGATAGGCTTCCGTTTGTTGGTTACATGGAGGACTTGGCATTTCTTGAGGTTGACTCCATCAGCCAGTCAGCCTCCCATTGCTCCAAGGACTTGATGTCTTCCTGCAGTTGAGCACCATCTTCCTCTGACCTTATCTTGCGATAAACTAGGCAGTCATCTGCGAAGAGCCTAACAGTGGTGTCATTAGACAGGTACTCTGGTAGGTCGTTGATAAATATCAGGAACAACATCGGACCGACGACACTACCCTGCGGAACTCCCGATGTCACTTGGGACTTGGTAGAGATGGTTCCTTCAAGGAGTACTTGTTGCGTGCGATTGTCAAGAAAGTCGGCTATCCATTCATGAGTAGAGTTCCGTATGCCATAAAAATCAAGCTTATGAAGAAGTCTCCCATGTGGCACCTTGTCAAAGGCCTTGGCAAGATCTAGCAGGATGACATCGATCTGTTCTCTGTTGTCTATACCCTTCGCAAGGTCTTGGACCGCAAGAGCAAGTTGTGAGACACAGGATCGTTTTTTACGGAAACCATGCTGAGCATCAGAGAGGATGTCATGGTCTTCAAGATGGTCCATAATGTTGCTGTGGACAATGTGTTCCAGAACTTTGCATGTCATTGATGTTAACGAGATCGGTCTGTAGTTCTCTGGCTTACATCTTTCTCCCTTTTTGAAGACAGGGGCAATGTTTGCATTCTTCCAGTCAGCTGGAACAACTCCTTGGTCAAGGGAAGCTTGAAATAGGACTGTCAGAACAGGTGCGAGTTCGCGGTCCAGGTTTTTCAATAGCCGTGAAGACAGTTCATCGGGCCCAGTGGCTTTATGGATTTGTAGACCAGACAAGATTTTCTGCACACCATCGCATTGTATGGTGATGGGTTCCATACAGGGATAGGGAGAACTACCCATGTCCTTCATGTTAGTCATGTCTTCATTTCTAGTAAAGACAGATGAGAACTGTCTATTCAGGATTCATCGCTTGACTTCAGCGAAGCTACCCCAGATGAGTCACATCTTTTGCTGTTAATGTAACTCCAGAATCGTTTAGGATTGGTGGTTGAATCTGGGCTGACAATATCTTCAACATATTTGAAGTAAGCGGCTTTACATGCTTTCTTTGCCTGTTTCTTCACATCCAAGTACTTGGTGTAATCCCCAGGGTTGTTGCTTGCCTTAGCTCTGTCAAAGCATCGCTTCTTCCTACGGGTCAACTGCTTCAATGAACGAGTGATCCAAGGTTGACTGTATCTTGTTGATGTCATCTTAGATGGTACATGCTTTTCCATCAGACGTAAGAGGGTAGACTTGATGTTGTCCCACATGACTTGCACAGGACTCGTCCTATCAAATTGCTCTGTAAAGGAATGTTGAAAGGCAAGACAGTCTTCTCGGAGGGCCTCCATGTCAGCATGCTTCCAAAGGAATACTTTCCTCTTCACCAGTCTTTTCCTGCGTGCTACAACAGAGGATTCCACTAGCACGATATCATGGTCACTTATTCCTGGAAGGGCAATACACCTGCTAAGAAGAGTGGGCCTATTTGACAGGAAAATGTCAAGACAGCTGTTCAACCTAGTAGGAAAGGACACCATCTGTTGTAGATCACAATTGTGGATCATCGTCAAGAATCTTTGCTTGATTGGCAGAGGATACTGGTTACCTGATGACGACTCTGTATCCCAGTCGATGTCCGGTAGATTCAGGTCCCCACCCATCCAGATGACAGAACTTTGGTGCTGATTGTGAATTTCTTCTATAGATTGACAGAGATTCTCCATATAGTTGACAGAACTAGAAGGAGGTCTATACAAAGCACCTATTATAAGGAAGTTATTATTTGGAAGGCTTACTTTGATAAAGATTGCTTCAACATCAAGATTAGGATCATCTGGTAGTTGTTCAAAGATGATGTCCTTTTTAAGTGCTATGAGAACACCACCATATCCGTCAAAGCGATCCTTCCGTATCACTTCATACTCTGGAGGGAACAATTCAGCACTATGGATGTTGCTGTTGAGCCAAGTCTCAGTGCCAAGGATAATATCCGGATAAGAAGAATCTATTAGATTTCCGATCTCTTCCTTTTTGTTCCGTGCACTCTGAAAGTTGACTGTTAAAATCTTCATCTTTCTTTCCGTGACTGGGTGCCTTCTATTGGACTGGCGGGAAGGAGAAGATGCTATAGGCGGTCCAGGACTTGATGGCACTGTTGCATTATCATCAGAGTAGGACGATGACAGTGTGGAGAAGGTATTGCTGGTGTCAACGATAAAAGAGTTGAACAAACTGCTAGAAAACTGGGGCATTCCACAAGAAATGCATTGCCAAGATACACTTGAATTAGCGAGAGCTTCATAAACTGGTGTTGACATGTGCATGCATTCTACGTGGTACCACTGGTTACAGTCATCGCAAGCAATGCCTCGTTGTCGCCATGTTACCGGGTAGGTGCAAATCTGACAAGGATACTTGCTGGCAGGACCTGGGTTGAGTTCAATATCTGATGCATTTGTTAAGAGCAGCAGGGTCAGATAAGCAGCTACGAGAGTCTTACAACGACATGTAGAACTAAGCATGTGAATGTTGCCCTTCCTTTGCACTCGAAGATGATGGAGAGAGTTTGTGAAAACCTCAAGATCAGTTGGCAGGTTATTGGTAAATCCTATTTGGGCATGCCCTATAGAAAGCTTGCTGGATGATGACCTATGGCTATTGGTACATTTCAGCCTTGCAAATAGCAATGTCCTTGACCTTGTAGATCTAGAGACACAATTCTCAGTGTATATTATATTTAAGATTGTCAGAAGCAAAGTAAGGCAAATAATCTTGCCAGTTACAGATCTAGCCATTTTTTTTAGGCCAAGCTTATCATCAGGAACCACATACAATGGGTAACTCAATCACAGACCTTAGATCAGCCTCAGGGCTGCAAAGTACAATGAGTCTACAATGATATAATAAATGATAACAGTACATGTACACACCATTCACAACTTAATCCAGCAATGAGATAAAAACCGGTCTCAAAATTCAGCATACAAACTAATCACAACTACCTGAGCAGATTGATACAGTTTACTTGGATGAAAATGCTTTAGTAGTAGCACCGGTTGAAGAAGAAAGAAAGTACAAGTGTCATCTGCTGCTTGATTGTCAACTCTAGGCCTACTCAAAATACAGTAGATGGGACTGAAGTCAGGGAGCTTGCTTTCCTTCTGTAGTCTAGAGATGGTAAAAAGTCCATTAAAAATCCAGCTTAATCTTGAGTAAATCCATCAAAAATCAATGTGCAGCAGCAGAAATGCTTAAGTTGCACCATGAAAATACTGATGATCCAAATTTTGATAGAAATTGCACACATCTAAAGATGATTTTTTAAAGCTAAAATAGACCCATAATCCAGACACTGCGCACACACTGCAACACTTTTTTTATTCACCTTGTATTTTGTTATACATATATATATATATATATATATTATATTTTTAAGCCTCAGGCCTATAAGGGTACATGTACCAGCAATTTGAGGGTGCTGATTCATTCATGGCATGCGTACTCTTATTCCGAAGACGCAAGTCATATTGGGGTCTGGAGATCGGTGGAAAAAAAAAACAATTTCGCACAAATAATAATTTAGCACTGACAGAGCCAAATTTGCAATTCATTTCTTTTTGAGTGAAGAAAAAGAAAAACGAAAATGAAAGGGAAATAATGAAATATTAGATACATCTTTTTAGAACTTTTCAGTGTTGAAAGTCCTCCATCTTATTACTCAGCTCCTCCTCATCAAAATCCTTTGACTAATTGCGCCATTGATATCTATTAATCGATAGTCTTTCATTTCTGACCTAGAGGGTTATATATGCTTGAGTTAGACGGTAAATCGGATTTTTCAATTCGGAATTCTGGAAAAAGTTCTAACCGCCTTTAAACTTTATCTTTTTCTTTTGCAGCTACGGAGTTCATTGGCCCGTCTAAACGTGCATTCGTTAGCGTCATCATGACGACCGCCTTCCCAGCTGGGTATCTTCTTCTCACATTATACGCTTATTTCATCAACAATTGGCGTTACCTTCTCCTTGCATTGCACCTAACGTTTGTCCTCTACTTCTTTGTGTTCATGTAAGTATAAATTTGTTTTGTTTTATGTTTACATTGTTGATGGTATGCTCTAGGTTTATTTATTTAGTTATTTATTTATTTCATTTATTAAAACATATTTATACAGGATAACATGTTCAAATAATATACACTGTTTTTAACACGGTCCTGTTACATAAAAAATATCAAACAACAATAAAAATGTATACAATATTTCAACGATTTCAATTTTCAACGATTCTCAGTATTTCTTCTTGTTTTTCTCCGTTTTATTGCTTCATTATCTTTTGTGTAATAATGGCCCCTCTTTATAAGTTAAACCATTCCTAGAAAAAAACCTAATGACATAGACCCTAGATTTAGATAATCAAGATGCTACGATTTACGGTTGTTCACTATTTTCTCTGACATCGTCAATAAAGCCCCAGTCACATATAGACACGGATCCGCACGGATCAACACGGCAATGTTGGCACGATCCAAGCAGGTTCTGAGATCGTTTTGCCCCGGATTAAGCGTCGACGAGCGTTGATGACAGCACACACGGCATCTTCACAAGGGTCTACACGAACCATGCAGACAGAGCACGTCGTCTACACGGATCATCTGGTCGTCTACACGGATCAACAAGTCACCAACACGGACATGCACGTCAGAAACACGGACTAACACGTCAGCTACACGAACCAACACGTCAGCTACACGGAACAACACGTCTGCAATACGGACTATCACGTCAGCTACACGAACCAACACGTCAGCTACACGGACCAACACGTCAGCAATACGGACCAACACGTAAGCTACACGGACTAACACGTCAGCTACAAGGACCAACACGTCAGCTACACGGACCAACACGTCAGCTCCAGGACCAACAGGGCAGCTATATTGACCAGCACGGCAAATCTGCTCATAATAATCAGCTGATATTTATTTAGATATTTCATTCTTTTTCTCATCCTTGTCGCAACATTATTTGATTTTGTTATTAAAAAGTAATATAAAAACTCCAAATTTCCTTAACCAGTAAAAACGCTGTTTGTTTATACAACACAGTTTACTGTTTTACACAGTAGTTTTTAAGTACTTTAAATCTTGAACGACAAATTTAATTTTGAATATTTAATCACTAATGTTAATAAATTGAGCATGTTGGTGTCAACTTTTTAACAACTACTGAAAAGTTCGTGAAGTAAATAGCGTTTTACAGATTTGATTGGGAAAAAAGAACACGGACTGCCAAGGATACTACAGGCAGCTACACGGACCAACACATCAGCTACACGGACCATCCCGGATTGCTTATCTACCCGGCAGTCCACGGATGACGCCGGATGTTTTTGACAGTTAATAAAAAACTGCCGTGTTGGCCTCCCGGACGTTCAAGTACGAACACGGACCACCATGGACCTCCAAGGATACCCAAGGCGCCAACACGGATCTCTCCCCGGACCACCCCGGGTCAGATCCGGGATGGCCCGAGGTCTATATGTGACTGGGGCTTAAAATATTTTTATAAGTACCATACGTGCAAAAAAGCCTTATGATTAAAGCCCCAGTCACATATAGACACCGATCAACACGGCAATGCCGGCATAATCCGGGGAGGTCCGGGATCGTTTTGCCCCGGATTAAGCGTCGACGAGCATTGATGACAGCACACACGGCATCTTCACAAGGATTTACACGGACCATACCGACAGAGCATGTCGTCTACACGGACCAACACGTCAGCAACGCGGACCTACACATCAGCAACACGGATCAATACGTCAGCTATACACGGACCAACACGTCAGCAACACGGACCAACACGTCAGCTACACGGACCAACACGTTAACAATATTGACTAGCACGGCAAATGAAAATCTGCGCATAAAAATGAGCTGATTTTTGTTTCATTTATTTCATTATTTTTCTCATCCTTGGCGCAACATCGTAATTGTTTTCTGAGTGAATTACAAAAAAATATAAAAACTCCAAACTTCCTTAACCAGTAAAAACTCTGTTTTATCTTTTCATGCAACACAGTTTACTGTTTGTGCAGTAGTTATTAAGTACTTAAAATCTTAAACAAATTCAATTTTGAATACTTAAGCTTAAATAAGTTAAGCATATCTTTATGTCAACTGTTTAAAAACTATTAAAAAAAGTTCATAAAACAAACAGCGGTGTATTGTGAACCGGGAAAGGAAAAAATCATATAATTCATTCTATTCCGATTAGCAATTATCTTTGTCCGATTTGAAGGTTCTTTCGTGATACACGATCTAGGCCTAAATTAAGAATATCAACCTGGGTGATGTTATATAAGCCCACTCCCTCTTTGATTCTAGTTTCGTTCCAGAATCAGTCCGCTGGCAGATCTCCAAAGGTCGATACAAGCAAGCCCAAGAGACCGTTAGGAGGGTAGCAGAGATAAACAAGGTCAAGCTCGAAGACGACTTCTTCTACCAACACAACATTTACAAATCTAAGGTAATGATTACTTTGATTTAAAGCTGCCCGGTCTTGGTAAAAACTCGTCCTGAAACCGTAACTGTTACACTGAATTAACCCGACCGCTCATTTGGTTGGATCGTGCGTTCGGCACGTTCGGAACTATAGTGTAGATGTCACTAGGCCAGATTGGACCTTGTTGTTTGGAAGTCCCAAAGCTAACATAGAGGGCACATGTCTCCCAATCTCTAATCAGCGCCAGTCAACTCATCTTCCCTTGTTGGGGAGGGAAGATGAGTGGATTGGCGCTGATTAGAGATTTGGAGACATGTGCCCTCTATGTTAGCTTTGGGAAAAGGGCACTTCCAAACAACAAGGTCCAATCTGGACTAAGATGTCACAGGCTTATAATTTCCGATAGACTCGTGTGTTAAAGTGGCGCTTTAAAAAATAACATTAAAAAATAAGGAGGAAATTCGAGGGTTGAATGTTTACTACCAGTGGATAGGATATATGTCTGACATTCCATTTCTGACCAGAAAAAGATTACCTCGACCGGCTCATTTTAAAAATAAATCGGCATTTATGAAGACTACATCTGACGGGAACAAAGTCGTCACGTGAGAGAGTAAAATGGCCCTTATTCTTCCGCCAGTAAAACAATAGTTTCTTTAATTAGTAGTGATATATCTTTCCAATGTGGGAAAAAAGGAAGTTCAGTAGGTACCGTCCCTACAATCAGTGGTAGATTTTCAGTCGTATTCATTCTTTTTCGTCAATCAACAATATCAAATTTCAAAATTGAGAATGGGTTGGCTCGAATGAATATCTTTTGCCGGCCAGTTGTGATTAGGCCCGTGTCACGTGTAGTCCTGTTTCTTCTAGTCTTGTATGCATAATTCCACGACGAGGCATTCTGTTCACCGAGACCGGGCATGCAGGAGAGAGCGAGAATTTTTTTTCAAAATCCAAACGGAATTATTTCCGTTCTTTTGTTCTGAAATATATAAGGCATGTTTTTTTTTTTTTTTTTCATTCTGTAATATCTTTTAAACGACTGAAACTGAGTGCATGCCTGTACATGAGGGTGATATGGGCGCGCGCTTCAATGCTCAAGGTAGTAAATGCAAAACACACACATAAATTTCACACCACAAAGAGAGGACGTCCTCGGCTCAATCACAAACATACCCAAATCATATACTCCTGCATAGATGGGCATTTCTGCACTTTAAAGTCCTCGATTTGCAATGATAATATAATATGTCCTTGATTCTAAAGTAAATTATATAGGTCTATAATGATCATTGATTTACCAGGTTCCTACCGACAGTCCTCGCTTGTACACTTAATACTTTACTGATTCCGGGCTGGGGGTAAGTCAACACCGGAGTTTTTAATAATGTGGTTTTTTTTACCCCGCTCATTGTCCACACAAGGAAACTGGAACACTTGAGAAGAATCGTGATCCGAATCTTTCCGATCTTTTCCGAACACCTATCTTACGGAAAAGAACGATCGTATTGATCATCGTTTGGTAAGTGCATCGATGCTAATATTTATGATTGAAAAAGTATTCTTTATTCACATTATAAGCATAAATTGAAATGTAACTGAGTCTTTGACAAGAATCAAATATCTGTTTTTTGTTAAATCTATCAGGAAACATTACAGATTTCAATTGTCCACACCGGTTGATATGTTGTCTTCTAACTGGAACACGTTCCAAATCAAAATATATGAGTTTTTACTTTATCAATCCTATCCTTTGCAGGATGGCTAACAATCTGATATTTTACGGACTGCATCTCAGTACCGGTAGCTTCGGGGTGAATATCTACCTTAGTTTCCTAATCTCTGGTATAGTAGAAATGACTGCGATGCTCCTGATTATGCCAATGATCGAAGTGATCGGACGTCGATACAGTATTATCGCTTGCCTCGCCATATCGGGAGTTGCTAGCTTTGTCGTCATTTTTACCCGTAAGTCAATCGATCGATTCAGGATTAGCATCCTATCAGGGGCACCGATATCCAGAGGAGGGGGGTAGGAGATGCCTCGCAACTTTTATGCAATGACCTACTCCCGTCCTTTCCTGGTTTTCGGGTAGAATGGGGTTTATTGTAATGATACAATTCAACTATTCTCACTGTTATGTGAAAGTAATTAATTGAGAGGTATTTTTTCCTCGCTCGTTTCGATCACTCGCGATTACACCAATACGGTTGAAATTTGAAAATAAAGTTGATTGTTATTGATGATCACCTATGTATGTATTCTTGCAGGTATTTTTTTTTTTTTGATCTAGTGAAACGAATTTTGAAACATCTATATATCTTATTTGTATTGTTACTCGAAAAAATATGATATTGTATTGAATGAATTTAATAAAAACAAAACCAAGATAGAAAGGTGTGTGGACACACACACACACAATCACCCTCACACATTGGGTTATAAGTGAGGTCTTGGGGAAATTGTCCGAAACAAAGTTCCACAACCAAACACGTCATCATAAAACAAAAAGAAAAAGAAAGAAACCTGAAATATATTTTCAGTTTAAGGGGAATATTTTTTTCGCTCGTTCACGCCTTTTTATTTCCAGATATGAAGATTATGAAGAACGAGGTCTATACTGGAACGTAGTTGTTGCCTAATACGTGCCTCAAACGTGAATGAATTATATTTTTAAATGCCCTTAAGTACACTCATTCAATGAACAAGGTTATGATATAACCTTGTTCTCAGATACATCTCCATGTGTGGCAAAATAAGGGTGGCAATGTTTGGCTTATTTTCTCTTTTTCTGTGGGACAAATGCTTGATTTTCTTACACTTTCAGTTTTTATTATAGCTATTCATCATATAACTTGGGTTGTAAATTTGATTCTTTGAATTATTTTTTCTTAATTGAAAATGCAGGGTGGTAGCAGTGAACAAGTGTTTAAGACCTGTACTAAAGAAACACATAAATATTATATATTAAATGTATACATACGAATGGACCGAGCTTCTATGGCAACAACATACACATTGATTTTTTCGGGAAATAAATATGAAAAGATCGACTTACGTTTATTTACAGCAGTTTTATTGACATCACAAACTGCAACCTTTCACATCCATAACGGCTTCTTCAGCCCTAGCAGTGGACCACAGTTACAAAAGTCCAAGTTGAATCCTAGTAATGCACTGTGATTAATACAACTCACACGTTGTCATTCAAGTTTCCAAATATGTTGCAACTATTTTTGAGATAATATTTTCAAAAAAATCCAAGCACCACCTTTTAAAAAGGGTTCCAAATCTCATTCTGATCTTGACGTATCGGTCAATGTTGTTAGGGACAGTCGACGGCAGAGTTGCATTCAGTGTCTGACTATTGACCTGACGAGGTGGGCATTGATCGGTTGGTTAATGAATTCACTGATGTGTGACAAGGGAGTTGCTTAGAACTCTAGTAATTTATGTAAAACGCACTGATTGGTTTCTAAAGCGTAACAAAGGGATTCTTAACATTCCACTTGGCTTTGAGCCTCCATGTGGCACACCGTTCTTCTGCTGAGGTGATTTTCGGAACCCCTGTACCAGCTTCCATTATGTTCATTTTTTTTTTGGGGGGGGGGGGGTAAGCTAAACATTAAGAATGCCATTACTTGTTAATCCTTCGTGAAACTGTCACGGTGTGCCTATATTTTTTTCTCTCTAACAGCTATCGGTGCAGCGAAAACTAGCGTTGCCATGGTGGGCAAGTTTGGTATCGCCTGCTCATGGGCGGTAGGGCTGATATATCCTATCGAGGTATTGCCAACGGTCACAAGGTAAGACCGCGCGCCGAAAAAAGGGGAAAATGAAAAAAAAAACATAACGAATAAGCAGATAAAATAGTAGTAATAATGATAATATTAATATTAAATGTCACC
This sequence comes from Lytechinus variegatus, assembly GCF_018143015.1. Taxonomy (NCBI): domain Eukaryota; kingdom Metazoa; phylum Echinodermata; class Echinoidea; order Temnopleuroida; family Toxopneustidae; genus Lytechinus; species Lytechinus variegatus. The sequence continues at coordinate 65,349,370 of NC_054743.1, read as the reverse complement.
AATTTATACATAACCTATGTAATGTAAAATATAATTAATAAACCATAATCAATTATATAATGACAATTAGTCAAATGGAATGAAAACGAATAACGCCTATAAAAAATAAGGTTTGCTAATTAACCCCTTATTGATCCATCGATTTGTTATTGGCAAAGATGGCTATTATGCTTTTTCATATCACATACACGTTTTGACAACATACACGGTGAGATGATAAAAAGAATACAAAATACCGAACGTTCGTTTTATATTTATTCATGACTCTGAGTGTAACATCCTGTAATATTTATTAATAGAATTCTAAAACAACGCATAATAATTTGTGTTAATACGGACATAACTTATGATTCACAACTTTATAAATATATAAATAAATGCAATTGATTAGATTGCAGGTGCTGCTCGCATATTATACCTCATACTCATACCCTTGAAACCTCTACTTCTTTTCTCATGACAAAAATAAAGGAGTGTGGGCGTTGGAATCTGCTCATCGGCATCTCGACTGGTTGCTATAGCAACCCCTCTTGTACTCCTCCTCTATGACGTGTGGTCGCCCGGTCCTCTCGTCCTTCAGACAGCAGCCGCGATGCTAGCAGCTGGCTTATGCCTCATCCTCCCGGAAACACGGGGAAAGAAGCTCCCCGAGACGCTAGAAGATGGTGAAACATTTGGAATGTAAGTTGAATCAGCGATGATCTAACTGCGATTCAAAGTCGGGGGGCATTGAGGAATCAGATGATTTGTGTTTAGAGACGTATGGGAAGTAAATTTTCAACCAAAACCCGTTTCAACCCTGCCAAAAGTACAAGAACGATCATTTTAAATCTAATAACGTCATCTAATCTTATGCCAGCCGCAGACTTTGCGATCCGAGTACAACCCGATAACGACTTCTGCATGCTTGCCATGCAAATTTAGGCAAGGGCCATTCGGACATGCCAAATCGTATTAAAAATTTGTCTTTATAGTGGAATGGGAAGTATTTTTTTTTAAACTCAAAACCATTTTAACCCCGCTGATTTTTTTAAGGACGTTTGTGATTGCGTGTAGTACACTCTTAAAAAAAATCAGTCAAATTGACTAGACTAGTAGTCAGCTGGGAGCAACTGATATGGCAATCACTGATATTCACATTTCTGACATATATTGTAGTCAGAAATAACTATTTTCTAGTAAAATATGACTAGAAAATAGTCAGATATGACTAGAATAACAGTTGCTCCCAGCTGACCCTATTAACCAGTCATTTTTGACTGATTTGTTTTTAGAGTGTAACCTCATTAATCTCATTTCCAATTCAAAATAACCGTAGCTATGCTAAGGAATAATGGATTCACAATCATACTTTAAGCATTACAAATTCCGTTTCGGATTTGAATCGCACAGCCGATGACAAGATGTCTGTATGACGTCACTACGATTATGCATGTCCCTTTAACAACAGAAAGTCTCGTATTCATAGCAATATTCAGAACTTTGATCATACAGATTTTTCAGATCGGAATATTTGTAATAAATGGAATATTTGTTTTAATCAATGTGACCTGAGCTTTATAATTGAAGGCCGTTTGTTCTGACCTATTTCATAGAGTACTTATCACTAGCATCGAGTTAACCAGGGGCCGATTGCACGAAAGGGTCTTTCCAAGGACCGTCTTTCATGTCGCCCATCTTTTATGATGCGCTGTATATGTATTGGGGATATTTCTGAAATGTATGATAAACAAATAAAATTTGTTAGCTAGCATTCAAATCAATTTGTATACAATTTCATGATATATCACTTCATTTCATAAACAAAGATTTTGTTTACTATAACGGATTAATAAAAAATGTTTGCAGTTAATTTATTTTAAAATGCGTTTCACATGGCGCATCATAATAAATGGGCGTCACGAAAGACGGTTTTGCAAAGACTCTTTTGTGCAATCGGCCCCTGCATTCAATCTTAAAGTAAATTGAGATAATTGTGTTGATAATTATGTCAAAAAATTCTTGTCAATTGTCATGTTTGTCCCATATTTGGATTTCGTAATATCAGTTATGCCTTGGATCATTTGGTATTTGATCGTATGGAATGAACAAACATCACCAAAAAAAAGAACCGACAAAGTAACATTTTTTCGTTTTCATTTATTGGTTTCTGCAACACTTTTTTCATAAACACATTAACAAAGAAAATACAATAATAATATACATATAACTGACAAGCAAAGCATAGAAGAAAAAGAAAATTGCATTTTCTATTAAAACATATCGGTTATTAGAAGGTACAGGGGTTGCGACTATAAGATAAACTTGACTGCGTGGCAACCCCACAAGTGGTTGAAAAGCTTTTCCTATGTTCTGTCAAAAAAAAGTAATAACATGTCCATCTGTATAGCGCAGTTGCTATGTTCATATACCCAACTGCGCTTTGATGATACTTGGTATCATAATCAGCCCGGTCGTAGGTAAGCCGCCATATCTGCGCTATTATTGCGTCAAAGAATAAATCCTTCCCGGTACCCATTCACCTCACGTGGGTCGATTTCAGCACAACGTGGGTAAATGTCTTGCCGAAGGAAAACACGTCATGGCTAGAATTCGAACCCACGTCCCTCTGATATAGACACGAGAGTCGTAACCACTAGACCATGTCATGACGCCTCCACCTGGAGGATGTGTAGGATTTGGAATTCCTTATTTTGATCAGATGGCAGATGTTGCTTCTGATATCCCATTATGATAATTTCGTAAATTAGGTGTTCAAAAATTCTTTTAAAACAATCGTCGAGAGAGGGCGGTAGATAATACTTGATCTTCAAAGAGAATCGACGGTTTCAATTGAGAGAGAGAAAAAATGTGTTGGCTAATAAGTAATAAACTGCTTTCACACCAAGGTGCAATCGCTGGGTACGGTTGCAGCGACCGAAATCATGATGTGAAAGCATTTTATTGCACTCTGCGACCGATCGTTTTGGTAAAAAAACGATCGGTCGCTGAGTACGGTCGGAGAGGTACTTCAGTGACCGATCGAAATCCCCTATTCATCCTTCGTGATGTTGATAAGATAAGATTTTATTCACCCTATCGACCCCCTCTATGGGTATGAGAGTACAACATAAAAAGAACATGTAAAAAATTACTTAACAAATGTATGCGTACATTGTATGCGATCAGTTATAACTTCATATCAATATAATATAACACATTATAATATATTGTAATATATTTACACAAGAAAATGAACTGGTCGTATTACTATAACCTACCACTTGGAGTACGAAATGAACTAGAAGTAGAAGTACTATATGAGTAAAGAATTCATTCTTCTTTCTTTAATTTGTGACAAAATTCTAACATAAAGAGGTTAGGAAATTTAACATATTTTGTAAGGACGCCCGATTTTTTGGTATTAAAAAGCTTTTCCATGACGGGGGGGGGGGCACTTCCATTGACGAGTGGATACCAGGCAAGACCAAAGAAACGCGTAAAAGGGATCTCTACTTCTAGATTTGGCACGTTACGTACGTAACGTAATAAGGGTTTTAAAGATATTTATTTAGGAAAGCTACGTGTGTAGGCGGTCAAATTTTAAACAGTTGGCTGTTTGAGGCAAAAGGAATGTCAAACTATAAAAAGACTAATATTCTTTACAAAGGATGTACTTTATGCCACAACACTACGTTTTTAGAGTCCGATTTGAGCGTGGTATGGGAGGTTTCAGTGGTACTAAACCCAATGTAAGTAAAGGTAAAGCCAACGTCCGTGATTTAACAATTGAAATATTGATGTACTTGTTTAGGGGGTCAATTCAGGGAATACTTGTGGAGAGTATCGTTTTGTCTCCAATACTTGTTGCGAGTAGGGGTTTCACACGCCAATACCTATAAGGGGTGCATTTTCAGAATCTTGAAAATACTTGTTTAGGGTGCTTTTCGAAACCCCATGGTCGCATCTGGTATCCAATGGTCAATGGAAGTCCCCCCCCCCCAGTTCCATGACAAATGTTCTGTTTCTAAACCTTTTTTTTTCGTTTTTGGATTAATGAACTTCGAGGTAGTGGCAATTTGCGTGTTTCGGAATACGAACTTTTGCAATGACGAACCTTTGGAATTACGAAGTGTAACCGCGTAACTCTTCATCATTATCAAATTTAGTTAATCTTATTTTGATATTTATATTATGATTTTAAGGATGAAACGAAGATACACAAGCCTTTGAGGGGATTGCCAAATGTATTTCAAAGGAAAACAATACAAAGGAAAAAAAATATTACAAATGTGATCAGATACAATCAAACATGAAATAAAAGCGGCGTAACTAAGTAAAATATAGAAAGTAATGCTATGGATTTGTTTAGTTCGAAAATGATGTCTTGGCCAAAAATAGGCAGCGGACACAACCACTTTCTACTCAAATAAGACTGTCGAAAAAAAACCTAATCGGCTAACAATTTGATAATTCGTAGTTCGTATAACGAGGAATTCAAAACATATCATGGCAACAACATCTGTAACAATAAATCAAATAACATACAATCAGAAAATAAGAACGAAAAATTTCTACTGACACTGTACATGCTGTATGAGGCTATGCCCCTGGCAAGATATATTCACTGGATCATTTAATGAGCACTGGATTTGCCAACAAGAGCTGAAGCCGGCATGATAATGCTTGTAATATAGATTTGCTGTGAATTCTCTTGAAAAGTACTAGTACATGTATGAATCCAATTATTGTTATCATTATTATTTAGATATATATACATGTATATACTTCTTTTTCTCCCAATTGTTAATTTTTTTCAGAAAGATGAGGGAGATTTGCCCCAGTATGGAAAAGTTGCCAGCAAAAGTGTGAACAGCTTCAACTTGGAACATCTTGGAATAGGTTTCTCTTCACGAAGATGATTAAAACGATTACACAGTTACCTTATACACTGCTTTATGCAACTAAATTCCTGAACTTTGATTGGCTATGGAGACAGGATCATTAAAATTTTTATACAAAACGTGGCTCCAGAGATTTAGCACACATACCATCGGTGGTCATACGAACCGTCGTATTAGTCAATTCTGGTAAAAAAAAGGAGATTCTTGCAGAAAATGAAAGTATAAGTCTTACTCCATTCATAACTAAATTTTTATGCAGCAATTTATTTTATTTTTTTGAGATATAAGAGAATTTTCACGGCGATGCCATACAATTTTTTTTTCAATAAAATGCGCAATCCCATTGGAAACGTGTACTGTAACAGAGCGATATCAATGCGCGCGGGTCAACCAAACCGTCGTATCGGCACTGGGCACTGCATTGACTTTGCACGTGAAAAGCGATACGACGTTTTGACTAACCGCGCGCATTGAAATCGCGGTCAGTAAAAACATCGTATCGTGCTTTCCCTATGAGGTTTTGTACAGGGAAAATATAAGCCGCTCAAACCGAAATTACAAGCATGTAGCTATTTTGCCACCATCTATTTTCTCAGATTCTTACTTTTGTGTTAGAATAAAGATACCAACGTGAAGCAATTTTCTTGGTCTTTCCAATCATGTATTTTCAAGCAATGATTATGTTGAAAGGCTAGGGAACTAAGTGAGAAAGCTATGGTAAACTTTGAAGTCGATTTTTCTCAGAAAAAGGTGAGCACCGTCGTATGAGTGATACGACGGTTCGGATGACCGCCGAATCCGGAACGAATCGTGTTTTTTCTGGTGGAGTTGTTTTTCGAAGACAAAATAAAATTCAATTTCCAAATAAAATCCAAAATTAAAAATATTTCAGTTGTTTCAATGCCATGTATTACTATTTCAAAGAGGCGGATCTAGAATTGAGCAAGATGGGGGGGGGGGTGCTGTACAAAAATAATGTCAAAGGTAACCAACACGGAAAACCTTGCAAAACAATGACAGGTAAAACAAAGGGAAGTCTGATGTTGTTTGAAGGTTTGCATGGTGGCATGTACAATTGCTGATGTGGTTTACGGTACACCATGTGGAGTGTTATAGAAGCAGTGGATAGAAGAAGAGAGGAAGTGGATAGGCGAGAAAGTGGAGATTTGAGAATAGAGTATTCTTTCTTGAGAATAGTCCTGAAAAGGACTGTAAACCAGAAGGAACCTGAAGACGGACAGTCAACCTGTCCGAAACGTCGAGTCTCTCTACTACTCATCATCTCTACTCGCCGACGCAAGCCAGCATCCCCTCATCAGCTCTACTACTCAAGCTGTTCTCACTCAACATTCCTTCTGGTTTACAGTCCTTTTCAGGACTATTCTCAAGAAAGAATACTCTATTCTCAAATCTCCACTTTCTCGCCTATCCACTTCCTCTCTTCTTCTATCCACTGCTTCTATAACACTCCACATGGTGTACCGTAAACCACATCAGCAAAGGGAAGTCTGTTGGTCTAATGAAGGAGAGGGGCAGGACAAGACCCTGTCAGAACCCTGTATCAGCCCTTAGTTTTTATGTGTACAATATTTAATGCATCATTTATATTGATAACTTGGGTCTGTAGGGTGACCCCGAGGTAAAACACTTCAGCGATAATCTTCACCTTTTATATGACTAAAGATTCATGTAAGCGTTTCAATGAATGCGTAGCAACTCGAATCTACAATATCATGTCTCGATCCTATTAAGAGTTATCATACATTTCATTTACAAAACACAGCTTTGGATATGATTATTTGGAAATACCATTTTTACAGTTTATGATATAGTCCATTTACAAAATATAAGGGCAACAAAAAATGATCGTGGTTAAGTTGACAACAAAAATTTGAAGAAACAGTAGGTTAAAAAAATCCACTGGAACTGCAACTATAACTGGCTTCCTTAGCATAGCTTAGACATGTCAGAGCTCGCGGAAATTGGGCCCAGTGATCTTGCATATAGGATCGATTCTGATATCAAGCCAATTCCTGACTACATCTCTTCAAAACCGCACGATAAACCACTGGGGCACAAATGGAATCTTGAGCAGGATCATTACCCCCACCCCTTTAAAAGAAATTCACGAAAGAAAAAGTAGAAAAGGAAAGAAACGGGGGGTACTGTGTGATGTTATTTTCAAAATATGTCAAAATCTGATGCAAATAATTCGAATATTCAAAGTTCAAAGTTTTGGCTTGCTGACGTCGCGAGCTCAGGATTTTTTTAGATTTTTTTTCCACAGACGTCATATCGTGCCTCCTCATATTTTGGGGGCTCACTATGCCACTGTGATAGACCACAACTTTACAATCAGGAACGATTCCAAGGAAAAACTAGGTTACACCCCGACAAATTCTCACAATAGAGAGTTTTCGCAATTAATACGGAGACACAAACGCATATATTCCTTTGAAAATGCAAGGTCACAATGGAGAGCTGAGAAGCTTTTGTCGATAGTTGGACTGGGATAGCAGATCACCCGAAGATTTGCATCGGACGAACAATTACACATATGTCAGGGGCGGATCCAGCTTTCGCCAATAGGGGGGCCGACACATATTTTCATCAACATTTTTCTCGATTTGCCGCTATAATTTGATTTTTTGGGTTGGTTTTTCAGGGGGTAGTCCTAACTAAAGAGTGAAGTTATAAGTATGTTAGTTTTTGTGGTTATAGACAAGATAAGGTATTTCATGTGGTCTTAATATATCATGCGAGCGCGAAGCGCGAGCTAAAATTCTTTGATATGTTATGTATTAGAACTGAAGATTCTGAGTCGTTTTCATTATCATGAATAAAGATAAGTATCCAACTAAACAAAGCGAGCGCGAAGCGCGAGCCGAAATTTTATTATAATACCGTTAAAAAGAACTCAATTAGGACTGTTGTTAGTGATTAAAGAAGAGGATACAAGTATCACCAATTAAACAATGAGAGTGCGAAGAGCGAGCTCAAAATTTTTGATATTCCGACCTGAAAACTGGACAGTCTAAGCGAGTTTTTATTTAAATAAAGAACAAGCTGTGTGTCTGAAACAATCAAATGCGAGCGTGAAGCACGAGCTTAATTTTTTGGTATACTGACGTTCATTTGCTGCATGTACTTCATGACTTCATGTTTGCAATCCTCCCGTTCCATGCTCTCAAATACATCTGCCAATTCTTCAAGTGATGTAAAACATCTTCTCTCCATAGCAACGTCGAACAGTGCTTCCGGAGGATTTGGATGTCTACTCATGCGAGCTGCATACTTATCGATGTGAAATTTTTCAGCAAGAGCTCTCCAGTCATTGCCTGTGAAGGTATTGGATTGGAGTTGCTCTGAAAGCTTCATTTTGAGAGTGTGAGGTAAAAGAACCGGAAGAGAAACCATCAGCAAACGCTCCTCGGCTGACGTCATCTGTGGGTCCCCTACTCCGGAAGAAGATCCCTCAGGAGACACCACAGCCTTTGACTGATGTCTCGAGGAAGACCGCTTCGGAGGCGGTATCTCTGGCATGAGTTCATTATCTTCTGTAGATTCAACTGACGGCCGTTGTAAAGGAATCGTCGGTCGCCACGATTTCGATCTCTTGGGACGAGTTGCTTGTCCACCCCTGTCATCCCGCGCATCTCTGGATAGCTGTATTCCTTCTGCACCAATAACCGACTGCCCTCCCCTTGATTCAGTTGGCTGCTTGAGGCAAAAAGGAATGTCAAAATAGGAGTTTGCGATACAAAAATAAATTAAGTAAATAATTATTGGACGCACTTCATATTTGATGAAAGTTTCTTCCCAGGAGTTTCCTTGAAATGTACGTAACTCCAACAATTGAAACCAAATCATATAGTTCAAAATTCATTAAAACATGCAAGCGCTTTTTTTTCTTTCAAATTTTAACTTATTAAAAGTACAACATTCAAGTTGATGTGCATATTATAACATGTTAAGTGAACGGAAGAGAAGAATATGTGCAGAAGCAAGCTGATGCTACTGAATCCAAAACTTCAAGAAAATGTGTAGGTAATCACACCTCATCTTGTAGGATACTGTTTTTTTCTTTCTGTCTTATGGACCACAAAGTGTGGTTATAAAACATCTACACTGATAACCTACCTCCGAATGCTTGCAACCGGGTGTCCCATGGACGATTGTTACGTCACAGCCCTTTCTTCGGATCTCTCTACAGATTTCGAAGGGACCACTGGATTGCGTATTGCATCGAATAAGTCTGGGGAGAAACAACAAAAGTATATCGTCTTTTTTTTGTCAGAACTGGCAGTTTCCTTTAGTTTTACATGAATTATTTAATTAGGAGTTACAGATGAAACGATTCTTTGACTACACATTTTATTAAGTGTCCGTTATTACAATCATTACATGCCGTTCAACAAAACCATTTTTTCTCGTTTCGTCATCACATTTGTGTGATAAACGGTTTAAACTCAAACTATTTTCTAGGATTAACATGGGGATTGGAGGTTTCGAAACAAGTCTGTGAAAAATATGAGGATCATTTTAAAAGAACTTATATTTTGCAGATTAATTGACACAAACTAAAAAGCGATAAAATAATTCATTAAAAATACATCAACGAGCTATTCGAATCCGCGTAAACATCGTCTGAAAATTTCAATGGTGATACTGTCTTAAGAATATTTATTGTTAAAAAATTCTTATTTACCGTAAGTCAGTTACAGTGATCTTTTCAGACCTCATATCTTGGAGTATTTCAAGAGTTGCCGTGTTGCCAAGGGGTACATCCGTCATGGCTAGAATCCTGAGGTTCCGGAGCTTGACAATCAGGTCGTGCATATTCCTCATGAGTGCAGGACTTGGTGGTGGTCGATCTGAATAAGGGGTACCCGGAATAATGTAACTGACATCTAGCTCACTGATATTGCTGGAAGACGAAAGTGCCGTGAATGTATTGATTAATTCAGCCTCGTGCCTCCCACCAAACGCCAATTTGAATTGTTTGAGACCCGGGATCTTTTGGAGGAGGCAACCTAGTGTATCCCGCTCGATTGAATTTACTTCAACAAGAACCCTATGTACGTGTCTCAAGGTTTCAAGAGACTCAATAAAATCCTCGTCAATTCTTTCACATGCCAAGGACATGCTTCCTAAGATGTTGGTGCATGATATGATATGTGCTAGTTGCGATCGTACCACGGAGCTAGGGCACTTAATCGCCAAGGTCTCCAATTTCTCGAAACGACTGTTACATTCCATGCAGCTCCCAGAGTGGCTGCAAAATCTCCTAAATGCCAGCGACAATTCCTTAAGTCCTGCACAGCAATCTGGAAGAGATGCCAGAAGCAGACATGGATATTGGTCCATGTTTGGAAGTCTGAGAGTAGTGAGGTCAGGGAGACATGATAGAAATTGTTCGGGAGCATCGCTCAGGTCTTCTATTGATGTTGAACCGGACAAATCAAGTACCCGCAATGTCCTTTGAATCAGCGCCTTGAAGAGGAGAGTACACCGGTGAAGGTCACATTCTGTCATAAACAAGGCACCTAAGTTAAGTCGAAGTTCTTGCAATTGTTGAAAAGCTTGCGGGTTCTGAATTTCCTCATCACCATACGAGGACATTTTGTGTATCGTGACTTCGCTTATGGCGTTATTGGCATACTTGGCAACTGAATAGAACCCTCCTAGGGTGCGTGAGGTGGGATCTTTCAGAACGATACCTGAGGGCCATGTAATGTCGTGGAAATCAGGAGGCACAATAACCGGATGTTCATCCTGAAGCGTATCGTAATTCTCATATACTTCTGCGAGGCTCTCGCAGAGGATGTTGTGAGTGGAACTTTTTCGTGCAAGATGATTGATAACATCTTTTGCTGTTTCGATGTGACTATCTCCAGAGACAAACCTGTAGACCCACTTGCGATAAGAGGATACGCAGCTATCTAATTCACATAGAGTTTTGTTGAACTCCCTGGTTCCCCGATGGTGGAGTTTGACGATGTAGGCAGCTACACAGTAGGCTTGAATGATCGGGTGGAAAAATTCAATGCAGCTTCCTCTTTTCACCAGAACTCTCGTTAGACAAGCTATCTTGTAAGATCTCGGACAAACGGTAAAATCGGCTTCCCGAAAAGAGATTGAATCTTTTTCAATTTCTTAAATGCCACTTGGCCGAGATTTTCCATGTTCTTCTGCAGGAGGTCGTCTGCATGAGCTGTGTTACCACAGTCTCCCGAATTCTTCAACTGTAGAAGGAAATTGAAACCTGGTGTGGGGAAAAGCAGGGGCTTAATGTCGGTGATTTTATCGTGTACCAATGCTTCAGCAACCAACTTAGAAACGTGGGTAATACCATGGCAAAATTCCATTCGCTGTTGCATGTGACTTTTCTCTTGTTGTCGGCAAATGCTCCAGTGTCTACACATCACACCACATAGAAGTGGAATGGAGCACAGATCATTGCAAACGATGGGATTCCTTTGAAGGAATTCTACGAGTTTGCTTCCATGTTCCTTATCTTTAGGGGATGAATAGGTATTCCGGACGTACATCTCTACTTCTTCGGCATTTAAGGAGTCGATCTTGAATTTCAGATCCGAACTGAAATAAGCCGAATCTCTTGGCCTGGATGTGATAATCAAAGACAATTCGTAGCTTGATATTCCCATATTGCTTTGGAAAGACCTTCCAATTTGAGTCTTCAATAATGATCGCATCTTAGGAACTGCATCAATGGCGATCAAACATCCATGTGGGTCCCCAATCATGTAATCAGAAAGTTCGTTTTCTGTGATGCCTTCACAACTGCCGAAATATTTCCGGTAGATTACACTATGCAGTGTGTCTTCTTCCTTGATTTCGTCGCTGGCCAAAAAGAATAAGAGAGGCAGAGACACTCCTCTCTTATACCTCCTTACCCACTCGGCCAAAATGCCTTTCATAAGCATCGTCTTCCCCATTCCCACTTCACCCTCTATGATGATACTCTTCCCTGGCATTGCCAAGCACTCGTAAGGATCAAAAGCAGGTTGTTCAGATATCCCCGAATCACTGAGATGCTTTAGCCTTGGTTTGATGAAATAGCCATCTTTCCATTTTTCTTCCTCCAACAGGCTCTCATACCTAAAGGCGAGAATCTGTCGACATAGGGTAACATGTAAGATTTCATCTGAAAGAACAAGAGAAAGATAATGGTTGCTTCAATAAGGAGTGGGCTATACGATGGTCATGTTTTTTTTTTTCATTTTACTTATGGAACGGTGTTCACAGTGTTTGTGTGTTCCACGTCCTACATCCCGACATAAAGTGACAATATTGATGATCTCGGGTCTAAAGCAAAATTGTGCAAGCCCCAAATCTATTAAAGATGGCCGTAATTTTGTGGAATTTCACATGCTTATGGTGTGGTGACATGTATTGGGACCAGCGATTCCATTTATGCATACAGAAAAAGACATAAATTATTGGAAAGTTGAATTGATGCAGTTTTTTTTACCAAATTCAATCATTTTTCATGATTCAATCAGAATAGCATATTTGACCTAGGGTGGGTTGCGAATTTAAATTTTGTCTAAATTAAGGAACAGGGGTACCCAAATATCCTCAAAATTAACATACTTGATTCAAGTTCATCGGCCAGGTCTTGTCTACCAGAAAGTGAAAGAGCAACGGAAAGTTTCGCTCTAGCTTCACTTGGCGCCCCACAGCTCTTGTGCCACTCCAGAAGCAGTTTATAGACCCGGTCTGGGTTGCCTCGGGTATCGTCGATTCGTGCCCGGGGGATGGTACATGTTAGCCGATGTAGAACTTCAGTGACGTCACTAAAGCTCAGTTTACGGGATAGCTCGAGAAGTTCATTTTTCCTCAGAGTAGGCTTCCTGAAAAGTGGTAGTGAAATAAACCTGGTCAGAGAACAGAGATATCGTAACAGCATGCATGAGTCTGAACAAAATTGAATGAAAGTAAGAACATTACAACGTTACATGTAAGCTTGCTTGTGGATGCGCATATAGTTGAATAAGTACTACCTTCAGGCGTTGATCCTGGGGCCTATTTGCTTCGCCTACCGAAATTTTCCCTTTGTTAAAAAAAAATGTTTACAAAATAACAACCGTGTAATATAGGCCTTTATCGTAATTATTTTTTCATTGCTTGTCAATGTGCCCCCTCCCTATATCTACATGTAATCCAGGGTCTACCCCTAGTAACAGTAGTAGTGACAGTGGTACTTAAACTTAAAGATATACAGTACACACGTGCGACCACGGGTTCTTAAATATATACCAGGGGATTCAGGGGGCCAAGGTGTCTTGCTCCCCGACCATTATTAGGGGCTTAACATATGTTTGTTGTCAATTGCTCCGGCTATGTTGGTTACATTTAACCTGATCACTTTTCCTGGCTTGGCAGATGAAACTATGAACGTCTATTTCACACGTCAAAATAGAAGGTACCCTATAATTCACGTATCTATATGCACATTTCACCTTTCATCCTTATGCTTATTGTCAAGGAATTTTTGATTGCACGAAATACCAGACCAATATGGGGGACAAGATTAAGCCAACATGAATAAATATAAAGCAATGTTGTGTTGTGTATTTTTCACATTCGTGTGAAGTTCACCCAATTCCATGACTTGAATCGGTAGCCTATACATACAAACCACAGAAGCACGACCATGTGAACAGTTCAAATATCTGTAAACTCGTATGGACAATGAAAGATCAATGGATGATTGCACAACCCATGCAGAGATCCTCGGTCTCTGAATACCAATTGAAGTCGTTACTTCTGTTCGTAGGAGTGAGTGGGTGCCCCCTGCGCCCACTCCATTTATACTGTATATACCGTGTGAGTAAACAAAAATGAAACATCACACATCCCTAATTTAAGGTATGCCATGAACACATAATCATTATATATGACCTGAAAGAATACGTTCCCCCAAATTTGATACCATATTTATGTGGTGCGTGTTCACGCTTGGATGACCAGGAGGTATTCTTTGTAGCGATGTAAACTTTATTATATTTTAATGACCTGAAACCCGGGGGGGTCACTTCCATTGACGAGTGGATACCATGCGCGACCATGGGGTCTCGAAAAAAACCATAAGCACGTATTTTCCATATTCTGAAAATGCACCCCTTAACAAGTATTGGCGTGTGAAACCCTACCCTTAACAAATATTGGAAACAAAACGATACTCTTGACAAGTATTCCCTGAAATGAACCCCAAAACAAGTACAGCGATATCCGGGAGAGATACATGTATGTCACGGGTCCGTCGGTCGTCGGTTTTACTTTTACACATCTTTTGGTTTAGTACGGCCCTACCTTCCACATGTCGCGCGAATCGGACTCTAAACACGTAGTGTTGGGGCAAAAAGGACATCCTTTATAACACAGATTTATTTTGTTTTATCATCCCCGGAAATTTGACCCTAAACACGTAGCTTTCCTAACGAAATAGATACCCCTTTTTCACGTTACGTACGTAACGTGCCCTATCATGAAAAGGACATCCTTTTTCCGTTTTTTTTGGGGTGGTCCCGCATGGTATCCACTCGTCAATGTAAGTGCCCCCCCCCCGGGACCAGAAAGCAATTTACAATTTACTTCATGTTGTCTGTGGTTGTCATTCTGTCCCCTATAATTTCCATCGACAAAACACCATAAAAAAATTATAACAAGGAAATGCATGAGATATTAAAAAACAATAGAATAAACATAAGACCAAAAATTTGACACCTATTTCTTTTCAGTACAATTTCATCAGGGTGTCACAAGGCGAGTCTAAAAAAAAATCAGCAGCTTATTGTTATATAGAGCAAATCGTACACCATTGATCAGTATTGTATTACAGTTTTAAGTGTTTTATTGTCTTTATTTTTTAAATACACTCAGCTAAAAAGAGTTCTTGGACACTTATAAAAGTTAGAATATTCCATATAGATATTTGATTAAAGGAAAATTATTGTATGTCAACATGACCAGACAATATTCCTCGTCCAGTATGACATTTTCATGTGAACAGTAAAAGAAAATTGCAAGGAAACGATGTCATTCTTTAAGTTGTGAAAGTTTATGTGGCATAAATGTCTAAATGACTGCCCAGACTTCAATATTCCTATTGCTCTTGCACGCTCTTGGTTGGAAAACTTCATCTTGAAAGTGAGTGTCCATCTCATTATGCATCTCATGTGCATCCCTAAGCATTCAATTCAAAATGATAACCACCTGTTAAAATTGTTGAATGTATGCCTACTGGATGGCCATGATCATTAGCATTGGAATGGTCCATTTCTTGCAATTTACTTTTGCTGACATTGCTGTCGTTTAAAGCATTTAACCATCCATGCATGACTGTTCACATGAAAATGTCATGTTATACTGGAAGAGGAATATTGTCTGGTCATGTTGACATACAATAATTTGAATTGATTCAAATATCTGTATGGAATATTTTAACTTTTATAAGTGTCCAAGAACTTTTTTGCCGAGTGTATATCTTCAAATGATAAGCTGATTCTTTCATTCTCGATATCAGTGTGATTTTCATAAATAAAATTGTAAAAGAAGATGTTTGCACAATTTTGTTAAAATGAAAATGCACAAGGCATTGTCCCATGTGTTTCCGCGTATGTCTTCATTTAACTTGACTTTGACACAAAATTGACAATAGGGATAACTGAAACAAATCATAACTTGACAGCTTCTAAACAGTGAGAGGGGGTTTCGAAAATACCAAGTACTGAAAATATTTTCATTCAATTATGCTGCATGATAAGAGCCGTTAGTTTAAATTATAAAATTATGTAATTAAAGGGATGGTCCGGGCTGAAAATATTGATATTTTAATACATAGAGTAGAATTCACTGATCAAAATGCCGAAAATTTCATCAAAATCGGATAACAAATAATAAAGTTATTGAAGTTTTAACTTCAGCAATATTTTGTGAAAACAGTCGTCATGAATATTCATCAGGTGGGCTGATGATGTCACATCTCCACTTTCCGTTTTCTTATGTTATTACCTAAAAATCATATTTTGTTTTCATTATTTCATACTTGTGTGAATATGTATCCTTTATAATGAAATAAATTGCAGCAATACATATCTAATGCTCTAAATCAGTTGCCAATGTTAAGAGCCCCTGGTATGGGTATAAAGTAGTTTTATTAAAACAGGGAAGCCTATTAAACAATTTGTTGGTCTCTCATGGGCCTTTGTGACAATACATGTAGCATATAACACTTAACATCATGTCATAACATAGGCATGAATATATTTGTAAATTGTAAGTATATGTAGAACAATCTTAAAGATAAAGTAAAAGATCATTCAATTGACACTAAATACAATGACTTAAAAAGCAACTGAAGCAAACTAGCGGACATCAGAGAATAATATACACTGCTAAACCTCCGGTGTTGATTTAACACCAGCCCAGAATGTATATGTGTCAACACCAGAGAAGTATTGAAACAACACCAGTTTGGAATCAAATCGATGCGGTTTTAATACTAATCTGGTGTCAGACCAAAACGAAACTGGTGTTGTTGAACATTTCTCTGGTGTGGACATATATAGATTCCGGGCTGGCATTAAATCGACACCAGAATTTTTGCAGTGTAATAGATCCGAGATATTTAAGCTTGTTAGTTTATAAAAAATAATATGAAAATCATTGATCACTTACTCCGATTCCCTTGGGCGTGAAGGTGTCGGGCCCATGGTCCTACACTGCTTCCGGTGCTGCTTCGGGTTGCATTTAAAAGTTTTATCTTCGTAGTCGGAACGAATCAACAGGAGCAATCAACAGCCTTCCTGCAACACCAAACGCGTTTTCTGTAGTAGTCGGTGAAAGTTGGTCTGTTCGGAAACATCCTGATGGAACTGCTGCCTCACACCTGTAGAAAAGTCCATCTTGTCTCAGCATGGCTGCGCGCGAACAACTGCAAACGCGAACATTGCCATTGTCCATGGAGCGTGACAAAAGTGAGTTTTGAATTGACAGCTACAGATAATGGCTTCTACACAGAGAAAATGCATTTGAATTCATATTCACTCGTACGTATTCATGGTATTTACTGTTGACGTCATGTTTTGAACACGGTATAACAGGCCTATTATTCCCCCCCTTCAAATTCTAAATATAGAATCCTAAATATAGAATCCACATGATCTTTTTTAGGGAAAGCCCAGATAAATTGTAATGTTTTGTCCTTGTCCGGTAGAGGATCATCACAACGCCCTTAATTGTGTGTGTGACTTGTGCTGATCGCCTATAGCTAGCCGCTGGTTCACTGAACATGCAGTTACTTTCTGTAATTCCCTAGACATACCATCAGGATGCGTCATTAAGGTGAGGCGGTACTTTTGAATAGATATTTACCAGGAGAAATCCCACGACAATTTCCTCAAAGAGCGAGACAACACATTATAATCTGATTAAAGTCTACTTTCTCCTCCTTGAATTATCTTGTAAAGTAAGCAGCTTGTTTGTTAAACGTTCAGGGTACTGGAGGCCGTTTCATAAAGCTGTTCGTAAGTTAAGAGTGACTTTTAAGAACGACTGGTGATCCTTTCTTACGCGCTAAACCATCGCCTATGGTGTATACCATTTACCAAAAGAAAGGATCACCAGTCGTTCTTAAAGTCGTTCTTATCTTACGAACAGCTTTATGAAACACCCACCTGTTGCATAAAAGTTACCACGATGTTAACTTTGCCATCCAATGGTAACTACCGTGGTAACGCTCATTAACTGCCAATGACAATTAAGGCCAGGTAGGTGTTTAATAAGGCTGTTCGTAATGTTACGAACGTCTTTACGCACAACTGGAACATGTTCTTAGGTCATAACCCAATTACACGGGGATACATGTATCATATAGTACATGAAAGAATCACCAGTCGTGCGTAAAGTCACTCGTATCTTACGAGCAGCTTATGAAGCACCCACCTGGTCGTATTTTGCTTTCCATTAAAGGTTAAGAGATTGGAGGATAGTTTCACGAAATTCAACTGAAAATTTACTTGATATTATACTAACATCTTAAAAAACACATTTGGGTAATAGGATGAATTTACATATACATTTCATAAGGGGAAATGTGTGTGGGTGAGGGTATGTGTTATACATAGGCTATATGAGTGTACGTACATACAAATCTATAACCTAATTGTCTATAAGTATTGTAAGTAAGCGAAGCGAGCGGGGAATTTTTTTTTATTCGCAATGATGATTATTAAACACTATAATAATAGTAAAAATGATAATAATAATGATTATGAGGATGATAACAATACTAACAACAATAAGTTAAGTTTTCAAAATGTCATTGTAAAACGTATACTGTATTTCTTTTCTTGAAACCTGAAGGATGATTTTACGCAGTATCTCTTTTCCCTTTTTTTATTTCTTGAACAGCTTCATTAAAAATGAAATAAATATAAACACAATGTATGGACATCAAATTCCGCTTTTGCAAAAGCGGACCGATCTCGAAAGAACCCGTAACGAATCTATTCCCTCGTCTTCGTTTCTAATCGGACGCCATATCAAATCATTGCTCACTGTTCCTTCGTCTTATTGTGTTCTATCAACCCTTCGCTCGCCTTCGGCAGCAATTTCCTCAAAGAGGTGAACCGAAAATCGATATCATTTGCATGTCATGTTAATCCTTCGCTCAAGCCCCTTTTACACCTTCACGGATCATCGCGGATCTCAGTCCGTGATGATCCGGGGCACAAATTTGTATTTTCCTAGCATTTCCGGAGTGAGTACGGAGTTAACTGGTTATTAACACGGATATGTACGGAAAAGTACGGAGTCTACAAGGATAGGCAAAGTAGCAATAGGGATCCTGTTTGATATGCTCCCGGAGCCAACACGGAATACCCCGGATGATCACGGATGTTACTGGGTCTTTACACGGACCTTCACGGTTGCTCACATTCTGTACTGGGATATATCAAGTGCATTAGGCAAGTATTCTGACGATAAAATACATAGAAAAATTGACCTAAATATTATATTTAAGGGCCAAACAATTATCATAATGATACAAATGCTATTTGTACCCAAAATGATAAACTTTTAGGTGTAATTATCAAATTATACATAATATTGGAAAATATGCATAAATTTGCATAATTAATTAGCCGCAAACAGAAATAACAAATTTTCCAGAATGTCATGTATGCAGGATTTTGCAGTATCCATGTCGATGAAAGCGAGTATTATAAAAGAATATTGTAGAAATAAGATTTTTAATGGTCAATTTGGCAGCCATTTTGTTTATGCAAATTAGGTAGTCTAGACATTGAAAATTGGCTTGGGAACCGGTCTTATCAGATTCAGCACCTTCAAATTAGGTGAAATGACCGGTTCCCAACTTTTACCCCAAAATGCTCCTTGAATTCAAATTCTCCCAATATTGGTCTTGTCTAGTTATGAATACAGACTATTGTTCATGTACGCAAACAATACAAACATTTGACCCCGGATAAAGCCGGTATCAACAAGGATCACCCGGTTCTTACAAGGAGCATCCCGGATGCATTCGGTAGCTACACGGATGTACAAGGAGGCTACAAGGATGAACACGGATGATTATCAGTCCGTGTACTCCGGGATGAAAAATTGAACATGTTCAATTTTTCTCCCGGCCATGCCGGTACATCAAGGATGGCGCCGGATGAGTAGCCGGAGTGTACACGGTAGTCCCGGACTGTACACGGATGACCCCGGATTGACAATCCGGGATGATCCGTGTTGCTTCCGTGAAGGTGTAAAAGGGGCTTTACCGTTCGTTGATAAAATTTGACAATAGCTAATGATCACATGATTTGACGGAAATTTTATTTGAATTCGTTGAATTCGCGTGCATTTCGTGCATTTTTCCCATTCGTCACCCTCCGTCCGCCTACATTCGGTCAGGTGTGAGGGGGCTTTTAAGCCTGTCTCGCACTATGCGATTCGTTGCGATCCGAATTTCAAATTAATTGTGATAGAATTTGATATGGATATTCCAACAACTATAATATTACAGATCAGAGCTCAGAATAGTGGTAGGACTACTGAAACCGAATTTCAGTCCAGTTAGAGCCTCCCTGAATGAATAAAAACAAGTTCAATTCCAAATCGTAATGATGTCTTCATCGGCTTCGACTTGAAGCCGATGGGGACTTTACTCCGACCATAGGGCTTGCCGCAAAGTAAAAACATGATTTTAGTTTTCCTAACAATATGCCAAACTTTAAATAAAATCATTTGTCTCCTTCAGATTTTTCATATTTAATGCAAAATGAGATTTCTTGAAAAATCGCGTCGCACCGGATCGCATAGAGTGAGACGGGCTTACTGTTAATCCATGTTACTTGATTTTTTTTTTTACCAATGAAACATAATTTATCTTTATCCGATAAATGCCATTTATACCAACAAATTACTCATTTTTACCCATCCTTTTCAAACTTGTAAATGTGTGCAGTGGCATAATGACCCCCCTCCCGAAAAAATTACCATGGCAAATCATATCGAGCAAAAAATTTACAAAATTGGTAGTGAGCGAAAAAATCTACACTTTTATTAAAAAACTCCAATTTGTGATACATTTTTACATAATATTCAGAAAATGATATCACATTTTGCCACTCTCTCTTTCATTTTCTTTCCCTATTTATTTTTTCTTAGTCGTGACTTGTTATCTTATTATCACTCTTTATTTATTTTTTGTTGGGGGGAGGGGGACATCAGTACGCAACTGCTATGAGGTGCTGATTGATGTGAAACATATTTTTATAGGCGGTAAAATGAAAGAAAAAAATCTGTGTCGGTTGGGGTCATAACAATCAATAGACGAAGTACAAAAAAAGACAATCGCATTTGAGGCAAAACATTCAAATTTTTGTCCATGTAAGGCTTTATCAGAAAATGATGAATTTATTCAATCAACAGCATCATCAAGAGGGGCCACGTAACACAGAATTCGCTAAATGAAACGGCCAATCAAGATCATCGTCACATGCGCATTTTGCTCAGTAGACTGACAATGAGCCTATCACAATTCTTCTTTCAAATTAATGATTAATCGCTGACCTTTGTGTTACCTGGCTCTAATCATACACTGCAAAAACTTCGGTGTTGATTTAACACCAGCCCGGAATCGAATGTCCTCACCAGAGAAGTATTGAAACAACACCAGTTTGGAATCAAACCGATGCTGTTTGATACAAATTCGTGTTGTATAAACACCTATCTAGTGTTATACCAAAACGAAACTGGTGTTGTCTGACACTTCTCTGATGTGGACATATACAGTGCGTCCCAGAAAAAAAGAAACCGAGATTTATCGATGATTCATCATAGCGTATTCACAAAAAACAATAGACAAATGAGCTACCACTGTAAAACTTAGAATCTCCTCTTTTATCTGATATAACTTTGATTATTCCTCATTTACGCATGAGTGAGCAAAAACAATTTGAAGAGGGGATACCAAAAGTCATTTGGCGGGCTGTGTCAGGTCATGAATATAACAAAGTTCTGGTTATTTTAAATAAGGCTTGTATTTCCATAATTACATTAAATAAACGTGTTTTCATCGTTTTCCCATAGAAGCTATCGCAGGGTGAACAAAAGACTGAATGCATGGCTGATCGTCAACAAAACGGAGTGTCAAGTGAGTTTGAACGCTAGCCCGGGAACCTCTTCTTTTTATGAAATTATTGAAACTCACAACGTGAGACTTCTCTTTTTTCCTTCTTACCCAACTACTTCTCCCCTTTTCTCTCATCTGTCATTCTCTTCGTCTCTTGTTCTTCTGTTTTTCGCCTTTATCGTGGTTTAGTGTGATGGGGCCTGATGTCTACATCCAACAAAATGAACAGATAATTGGCAATATCCGACATCTAATGCATGGGCTCCTCGATCAAACCTGAATATCTTCAAGCATAACTTCCTTGCTTCGTCAACAGGTACACTATCGGCTGGACCCAAGTACAACAGACTGCAATCTTATCAAGAATGGCGAGAACATACGGTTCCCATAATCTTGAGAAAAACACAACAAATGATATCCACGTAATGTAGAATGACCGAATCCAAACGAGAACAGTCGTGAGGCTTTGACAGCCCTCTTCTTGGGATGTCATTTTTGGTATCCCATTGCATTCGGGTTCGGTCTGTTCTGTGGGAATCCATTCCGTTGCTTCCTGGCGTTCTGCATCTCGATATCCGACGTTCGTTCCTGCAAAACGCACTGTCTTGCTGATTTGCGACAGTCTTTTCTTTTTGACAAGCGATGAGTAAGAGTCGAATGTATATCACAAGGACGAGAAACAGTAGGCGATTCTGGAATCGACAGGTATGCTCCACATACCACCAATGAAGTTGCTCCAGTAGGCACAAGGGCTACAATCAATCTGGTCTTTGTCACTATCGTAGGATACCGGAGGGGCCTGGTGACCAGGAGGTCACCAGGCTTGAAACTGAAACTTGAAACTGATTGCGAACAGTGTTTGCATGACGACCCAAAGCGATAAGACAAATACGAAAGGAAACGCGTGACTTATGATCGTGCACATTTTCGCGCTTTCAAACGAAAACCAAATCATATTCCAAGTGTTCCATGTTACACTCAAGATCAGGTTGCAAGTTGCCAGGATTCTATAGAGAACTTGCATATTAGGGTAAAGCTCTTTTTGGTTGCGAAGTACTATTAATAAAAGTCCGTTGGAAATTACGGAAAGAGCAATGTCACCACGTAGAATATGGCACTTGGTGTGTCAAGAGTCTCCGAGGCGATTCCGTTCAATGGAGTTCCTGATGCCATAGTTCAATATATAATTTTCCCTGATAATGACCAGATTTCGCTCTGGTATTAGTTGCTGTTATAACTGATGTTATACAATGATTCCAATCCATCCATGTGAATATATATATATATAGATCATGATCGTGAATAAAGGACATTTCCTAGACCGTGCGTAAACTGTACGTCATTGGTACATGAAGGTTTTTATGAAAGGAACCAAGACTCGATCGGAAGAAAATCGATTTGTCAATTCAAACTTTCAGTTTATTGGAGAAAGGGAAATACTACTGGATATGAATAATAATTGAAATTATCTTGTAAATACTGTGACAATTATTCGATAGGAGATAGAGCAAAACAGGAGTATAGATATCTAAACTAAACTCGTTTCGAAAACCAATCTACAATCATGTTGAAAGAGTAAGCTCAATCCAGCCTCTATCTCTCTCTTTCTTTCCCTATTTCAGTTAGCCTCTTCTTAAGGATATTTATTTTAACCGGCGGCGATTCGAATCAGGGTTGCTTATATCATTGACTTGGGGAGGACTGCATTTAGGGTTGTATGATGTATACCCCCAATATCAGGCTATTTTTTTTTAGATTAACGCAAAAATATCACAGGGTTGATGGATTTAATCTGACTCCTCGCTGATTGAGATTCTCCTCTGTATTACAAACGTGCACCATAATGTATATAGAGCTTAGGTAGGATCACTAGAGGCAGCAAGACCTTACAAACTTCAAGAATAGTCCTCTTGCCTCGGAATTCGTCAACAAGTACACAATAGGCTGTATCCACGTATTGTTCAAAGGAAAAAAGATCAAGATTGCCTGCAATATCCCATTCGTTGGTATGGCGATGAAAAGGTACGGTACCCAAGAGATACAAAACGAACATGTCAGGATGAGGGTGGTGACCAAACCTTTGAACAATCTTCTCTTTCGACGTTCCACGTTGCCACCCACTTGTAGGTCAGCTCCATTCTGTAGCTGTCTATGCTGTAAGTCCATTTCTTCGCGCGGTCTTTCTAGGTTTTCTACCTCCTTTGATTTCTTCCTGGCAATGATCAGAAGCCTGATATTAATGAAGGTTGTACATACGGTCGTCACGAATACTGGGAGAGAAATATAAACGTAGTTGATCCAGAATATTGGAGTTTTTTGCACGACTGGAAGAGATTGACATTGGTCTATGAATAACGTAATGAAGGGAGAATCGGGAACCGGAGAAAGCACTCCACACGTCACCAGTATCAACAAGTAAGCCATTGAAAGAATACAGAAGAATCTTTTTCTAGTTACAATTGTGTGATAGCGGAGAGGTCGTGTGACTGAGAGATAGAGGTTGAAACTAACACCGCAGAGGCATAACATTATGGACCACAGAGCCACGACATTCAAGAATGGAAAGACCATACTGATAATCAAACATGTCTTGTAGTCACTGAAGGAGAATGCGAACATTATCCAAACACCCCACGTGGTTGTCATGACTAGGTAAGATATGGTCATGATCTGATATAGAATTCGCATGTATTCCTGCAGATTTCGTTGACGATAAATGACAACCAAAAGTGTACCATTTAACAAATAAGAAAGAATAATATTCAATATACATAACGATCCCCTTATACGATCTAGGTTTTCAGTTCTTCCGGTCGTTCCGTTCCTCGTGAATTCAAATCCTTGCATATCTTCAGTTGAATTGATATCCGTTCTATGATTCAACAAGATCATTAATAAGGTAGTTAATAGTTTATCAGATACTCTGAAGGTCCACAACAGATAGCATGAAATATTCAGCAACCAAGACGAAGAGATGCTATTGGCATGCGTCGACACACATTTATCGATTGTGCACCACGAAGTAGTCTTTGTCGATGGATTTAGAAATTCGGTAGCAGATATCTTAATCTTAAACTTAATCTGGTTAATGTGGTATACAGCTAGTACTTTCCCAGTACTAGCTTAACAAGTGTCCGTTCTTCATCGTGGCTGTTGGAATTGGTATGTAGTGTTAAAGGAAGCTTGACAATATTCCTTAACTAGAAACAACACCTGTCCACGCATAGAGCACCTATGAAATTGCATTGCTGCTCTCGGAGAGTTCCAAACCGAACATTCTCATTAAGGTTCTCGGATCAGTGCATTTACCCTGGGACCCATTTTATAAAACTTGTTATGATCAAAAAATGATAACAATCAAAAGCTACTGAAATCCTTCACCATGATTGGCTGACGGTAAATTTGTTATGCTAGGTTCCCACTGCCGATCAAACCAACCCAACCAAGCCCGATCAAGCCCGATCACCCATTTTTCCCCGACCAATCCCGACCACATGCCTAAACACGAGCTCTTCCCGACCGCTATTTGACCATTCACGACCCATATTCGACCATTCACGACTCCTTCACGACGTACAGTCGACCACTACTTAGATCTCTTCTCGATCATTCCGATCTACATACGATCCCAACGCGATCCCTACTAGACTAGCTGGACGTCCATCCGATCTCTACACAATCTAGACCCAAGCAGATCAACTTGTTCGAAAAGAGATCCAAGATCAGTGGTGAATTGACTGTGGTTGCACAAACATTATCGTCAGCTGATGGTACAGTACTCATTTTTTTACCAGGGTTCAGTTCATCTCAAACTTGAAAGAGATGGAAATCGAACAGTTACAGTTGTGGGCTAGGTGGTTAGAGCTCCAGAGAAACAGGGTAATGGCTGTGGTTCAGCTCGAAAAAGAAGAAGTTGATGAACGTAGATGCAGGAGGACGCGTAGGCAGCAACGGCACAGGGAAATCTGCAGAGGCGTCGATCCTGGGGGGCAGGGGGGGGGGCGATCGCCCCACCAATGAAAATATTGGGGGGCAAACATATCATTTTGCCCCCCCCCCCAATAATTCTTGATATGCATAAAAACAACAAGATTGTAATGTTCAGCAAGCGAGAATGAGATACACATCTCGTTCTTTATTTAAAATCGTGCTCAAAATGTCCGCTTTTCGGATTGGAATATAAAAATTTTCAGCTTGCGCTTCGCGCTCGCATCATTTCTGTAGCAAAAACCCATACTTTTCATGATTAAATAGGTGAATGTAAATGTCCTGTTTTCAGATCTAATCCTCAAAAGAACTCCTGCTTCGATTTGCAATCATCTTTTCTTGGATATATATTTTGTTCTTTATCAAAAACGTCCATTAAAGTGTCATTTTTCAGATCGAAATATCAAAATTTTCAGCTCGCGCTTTGCGCTCGCATCTATTCTTCTTTTAGATACAAATCTTAATCCTTGTTACCATAAATGCTTAGAATATCAAGTTTTCAGGTCAGAATATAAAGAAATTTCAGCTCACTCTCGGCACTCATACTATCTGTGTAGTGAGATATGTATCCTTCTCATGAGATACTACAAACGGTCCTAAACAAGCACGCTTTTTTTTATTTATTTTATTTATTTCAATATATTTAACCAGGGTAGCCCACACAGCAATAAACTGGTCTCCCGTGGGGCCCTGGAATACATGATGAAAACAAGTATAAAACATTTAAATACATTTAAAATATACAAAGAAATATTCTAAATAACATGACTCGTATCATAACAGAAAACATAGTAGCAAACATACGACATCGTTAAAAGCATGATACTAATTAACAAAATTACACACGAAGCAGTACATATAAAATAAAGTGGATAGACATAAAAAGTTGATTTCAAATTTAAGAGGCAATAATAAAACTTAGAATTTAAAAAGATGCACTTTAAGTTTCTGTTTAAAGATTGATAAAGATTTTGACTGTTTCAAATTAAATGGCAAGTTGTTCCAAAGTAAAATCGCTGAGTAAAATAAAGAGTGTTTAAAAATTTCGGTATGAGTTTTTGGGGTGATCAAATTATCTTTTGCTGCATATCTAGTATTAAAACAATGAGAATCACTTTTCCTGTCAGTATTCTAAAAAAAAATCGCGCTCGCATTAAATTGTTGGTGAGGTATATATATATATATATATATATATATATATATATATATATATATATAGTGGTTAAGGCACCGGCGTTCAAAGCTGGGGGCCCGGGTTCGATTCCCAGCAGAGACATTTTTTCGGCATCATCAATTTTTCCAAAGGGTACATGTAGATAGCTCTGGGGAACCTTGATTTAAGCTACGCCTACCATTGTTCTCTTCATCCATTTCTTTACAATATTTAAATAAAAAGGAGTTGTCAAAAGCTATTGTACATGTATAACTTTACACACACACACACACACACACACATATATATATATATATACATATATACATATTTATGTGTGTGTGTGTGTGTGTGTGAGGGTGTATGTGTATGTGGGCGGGTGTTTTGTACGATCGAGCGCCTTTGGAACGTTAATGATTTTGCCCCCCCCCCCCAATCTGAAAAATGGATCGACGCCCCTGGAAATCTGGGTGAGGCAGTGGTTGACTCGGAGACCGCTCTTTGGACAATATGAACAACTGCTGAATGAGCTCAATAGAGAGGACCCAAAAGGGTTTAAAAATTTCCTGAGAGTGGACGCCGACATATTTGGGGAGCTTCTTGACCGCATATCGCCTCGAATAAAGAAGCAGGACACTAACTTCAGGTAATTACACCTTTTTAAAAGCATGATGAAATAGTCGTTTCAAATATAAATCTATTGATACTCATTTCGTAATTCTCTGGGAGTTACCACAGGAAAGTTTCTACAATACTTCTGCAAGATCACTCTGCTTGTTTACGATACAGGTCGTCATTTAGTGCAGCAAAAAACTTCGAAATAGGTCAAGGTATGATATTTTCATCTTCAAATTTTGCTCTGGTGTGAAAATTCATTTTTCAAGGAATGTTGGGGCGTGTTCTCATAGTGAAGAGGTGATCGGTAAAAGTACTTCAAATAGGAAGTTTTGTAAGTGGGCTAGCCACACAAACACTAAAAACGACCACTGTGTGTTGTGTATGGGTGATACTGTGGCCACAATGAACTGGTCAGTCCAATAATGTGTGTAGGTAATGGGGGACACCAACATGGCGACTGTTTGTTATGAATGGCAGGTGTCACAGGAAAGTCCTTGACAAAGCATCTTCTTTTATGTAATGAATCTAAAAAAATGACTGCAGAAATAAGAATAAATATGGGCCTACTTTCCTTTCTTTTTTCAGAAAAGTTATTTTTAAAGCACTTCAGAACATTTATGATTTAAAGCATCATTTATTATTGCAAACAAAAAGACATGCTTTCAACCACATCTGGTTCATATTGTTTTAAAATGATGTTAAAATCATTGGCTACATGTTTTTCTGTAAGAAAAGTGTTTGAACTTAGCATGACAATCCCATTTTTACTAAAGTTTTCTTGCAAATAACATGATTTGTAACTGTCCCTCATTACCTACACATTTAGGTAATGAGAGACCTTTGATGATGACGTCATTAATCCTCATTATCTTATTAATCAATTAATTTGTGTTCACGATTTTGTTACCAAATATTGAGTTGAAGTTGCTGAAGAGGAAAAAATAACTTTTAAGAGTGTGTCATTTTCCATGTTCATGTAAATTATGCAAATGAGCTTAACGGTCTCCAATTACCTACACTTACCCTATGTGAAGAGCCCCAAGTAGTCACCTGTTATCACTCCCAATTCCAGAACTGATTAATTTTAATATCAATAATAGGCCTACTGGTACGAAGAAAATGTGATAAGATCAGCACGTAATTGTGTCTTTGCCCTTGGTTGAGTTGCGATCCGAAAGATCGAGTGCGGTCGAGAAGTGATTGGGATGTGATCGTAAAGCAGTCGAGAAGTGAGCGAGTTCGGTCGAGTAAGTGTTCAGGGCAGACATGTTCGGTCGTGAAGCAGTTGAGTTGTTGATCGAGTTGATCGGGAACCAATCGTGTAGAAGTTGTGTGTGAATCGAGATGCTCGGGTAGTGATCGGCGGAAAAAATCCACCCCGACCAAACTAGACCTCTACACGATCGATTTTCGATCAACTCGATCTCTACTCGATCAGTACACGATCGCTGTACGATGGCTTGCCTTCACGACTCCTACACGATATTTTTTGGCATGCCAAAAAATGTCGTGTAGGAAGCCAGATCGATACCGATCAAGGTAGACCGACCCCGATCGCCCTTGCTGACCGAGCCCGACCAGGCCACAATAGCTTGATCGGGCTTGGTCGGGCTGGTTTGATCGGCAGTGGGAACCTAGCATTATAGAAATTCGGCATTTGTTACTACAACACGTCTTTATGAAACGGGACTCCGATCGTGCTGATGAGAGATCATAAAGTCGTGGTATGAATCCATGGTACATGTATATAATCATAATGTCATAGAATATTGTGATAACATGTCATTCTCACAAAGGTTCTTTTATTAGTCCATCTGCCTTAATTGGAGCTCATAAGGTCATATGATATGAATGCCATTCAACTTCATCAAACTCGGAGACAGCGGGAAAGTAATAATGCGACAGTAATGAACACAGACAGCTTGTGAACATGGTTATCATGGTTGATGAGAACGGGTAATTGCTTGAGTTGAATTTCAATAACGTTCTGACAACCATGCCCATATCCTACAAGATTTCCTTGTCATGAGCAATAATTGATTCACAAAGCTGTTTGCAAGCTAGGAGCGACTTTAACAAAGACTGGTGAACCTTTCTAACGAGCTAAATAATCCCCAATGAAATTTGACGGTGGCTATCATTTACCAAAAGAAAAGATTACCAGTCGTTCTTAAAGTCGCCCTTAACTTACGAAAAGCTGTAAAGAACGACCCCGATTAGCTTTCGGCGATATCGACTTCAACTGTCATCCTCGGCTTCCCTCGAAACCTAAATTTCATCCTCCTGTTATGTGGATGAAGAAGATGTATTGTCGATTACGTTGAGACTCATTTACCTTCCTGAAGTCGACCAGTTGCATGTACTCCTGACGACTTTGCTGGTGATAAATGAAAACCAGTACAAGTCCATTCAACAGTGTGGAAGGAGAGCGTTATATACTTAAGATGTAAAAAGCCGCCGCAATACTGGATCTAGGATTCAAGTGCTTCTTAATGTTTCACTTCCTACAAACGCTGCTCCTGTCATTTAAAAAGTTGAATTTATATCCGTTTATCAAAGGCACAAAGGTAATGTATGTGCCCTGCCCTTCTTTGTTACATATAGAAAGAATCGAAAAGTGATAGAGCCACAGATATCATAGAGGTATGGTAATTGATCGGTTTTAACGCTCCACTGAAAATACAGATCACGCGGTACAGAACACTTTCGCGTCAAACAAAATGCTTCTGGCAATGCACCACTAATGTCAGAAGGAATACATGGAGTTGTGGTTGATCACGTGGAACACTATTACGCTACTCTGCAAGTGCAGACTCATATCAAGGACACTTTAACCAATCATACTACGTTTAGAGTGGCTTATGTCGAAAGGGTGGGTGCTGTCGCGTTAGGGTGCGTCAACGCGAACGCGAAGATTCGTCCAAAGCCCCCCCAGTTTGGCCGAAAGGGTGCGTTGGGAGCGTTAGGGCGCGTCAGTGTCGACAACGCCCCCAAATGGCACAACCGGGGGGCTTTTCCCGAACCTTCGCGTTCAGTACATTTTTATTTAACAAATCGTCTTGAACGAGGTTCTCTGACTAATTAGGCCACGCCCACTCCCAAAG
The DNA here is from genome assembly GCF_018143015.1 of Lytechinus variegatus. Taxonomy (NCBI): domain Eukaryota; kingdom Metazoa; phylum Echinodermata; class Echinoidea; order Temnopleuroida; family Toxopneustidae; genus Lytechinus; species Lytechinus variegatus. The sequence continues at coordinate 65,318,950 of NC_054743.1, read as the reverse complement.
TTTTGATAAAAATATAAAGTTTGTTTGATGTTTTCGCCGCGACGATTCGAAATGAAACCAAGAAATTAGCAGAAGTGAAGGTCACCGGAGAGGTGAATGAGGATTTTACCGTAAGTAAAACCATTCAAAATGTCGTTCATATTATATGTAAGGTGATGAATAATTTGTGGTGCGTAATTATCAATTGAATTACAAGAAAAGATAATCTTCTGGCAGGAACCCTGTCGATACGATCGACAAACTTGACAGTACATAATCCAGTCTAGTCCCATACCCGTGTTTCTGTGTCTGCAGAACTAAGTATCTGACTGAGGTCCACACAACGACCCATCGCGACCCTGTCCATACACGTTTTTATGATCCACACAGGGCTGTAATTTTGCTAAGAGAAATCTTTATATTGTTTTACCTTTATGACATTCGGCATTATCGTGATATAGGGAACCACCGTTCACTTCATACAGCAGCGCTTTATTCAGTCACACGCGCACGCACTACCCTATTAACTATTTCCACCTAGTCTTGAGGACGCAATGATGATGATTTTTTTAGAGATGTGATATTATACTTCTTCATCATTGACGAAGAAGTATAATATCACATCTCTAAAAAAATCATCATCATTGCGTCCTCAAGACTAATTTCCACCTCCATTCACTTTGTACACAAGTGCGCGTACACAAATCTACGAGTGGTTCCCAAAACCACGATTTGGCCTGACATTCTATATTAAAAATCATAATTTTTCTTTTCCTTTGGTTTTGTATTAATTTTGTTGCTCGGTGTGGTCGGGGATATCCTCGATTACCAGCGTGTGCAATAGATGTACACAAATCCAAAATTCCAATGTTTAATGTGGCCATCCCAATTCTGTGTACTTACAGTCATTGGAATTGGACAGGAGCTAAATCACATATTGATAGTGTGAGTGATAAATTGGATATTCTCAACTTATTTAGCATATAGGCTTAGCGAACACAAGTCAAACGAAATGGAGGCACTCGACAGCAGGCGAGGATTCAGGGGGGAGTTATGTGGCAGAGGTGCGTTCACACCCAATCAAAATCTAGATATTATAAGTTTTAAATGGTGCACCCGTGGCAGTAGACCAAAAGCTTCGGTCCCTGTTTTGCTGGTTGTTCAGCTGAACTCCGTTGGCTTCACTCACCAAATACAGAGACCGAAGTTCTAGCACGATCTGTACAGGGGACTCAATGGCCATATGTTTACGTACTTAAGATCGGATAAAAAGGGGAAGTGAATTTGCGCGACAGCCGAGGTAAGTCACTGTTTTGTTCCTTTTAACTTCAATTTTCTCCGTTTTGGGGAATTATTGCCAAGAGGGAATATAAATTTGCATTTTGGTCGCGTTAATTTTCAAAATTGTTATTCATTAAAGACAAAATTGAACTTTGAAGAGCCCCGACGGGGGGATTTTGCATTGTAAGTCCCCTAATGGTGGCTGCACAATAGCAAGCCGTCTGTGTATGAGGAGAAATAAAAAAAATGTTTAAAAACTCGAAACAGACAGCTGCAAGCTGTCTAGCTATCGTGCAGCCACCATTATGGGACTTACAATGCGAAATCCCCCAGTCGGGGCTCTTCAAGTTTTCATTTTTATCGTACCACATAAAGTTAGAGTCTAGATCTAGTCAAACCTAACCTTAAATAGCACGTAAAGGTACTTAAAGGTCCATTCATTAAAACAAAAATAAAGGGGAATATGCAATGGATCTCATCAAGCCCAAGTATTTTTTTGCCTTTGAATCTCATAATAAAGTACTATTGAACAAAGTCCAGTAAATTAAACCAGCAAGGTATCCATGTGCTATTGGGTTAGAAAAAACTTTTATTTTAATTCAAAAATATATTAATGACAAAAATGTTTTATTATTTGTATGATTAATATGTTAATGACTGTCTTGCTTATAATCAAGTGGAAATTACATGAATTAACAAGAATTAATTGTTGACCGATTGTTGGTCGATTCTAGAAATTTCAGGATAATACAACAAGAAAGAAAAATGATTGGTATATTTGAATCATTCCCCTTTATAAAATGTCAACAATATTCATAGAAAGTGCAATATTTTTCAATGATCACTGTGTCAATCTACATATTTCTTTGTTATATCAATGTAATATTAATGTTCTAATTTCAGACTGGAACTAGAGAGCTTGGCTCTGGCTGGTCTACTACAGCAAGGAATGTGCCAGGGGCCAATCTGATGAACATGTGGCAGAAGATTTGGCAATGGGTGAAGAAACACTGAGATTGAAATGCAACCACAGGTAACATGTAGACTAGTAAAATGCTATAATGATGACAAAAAAATGAAGGATATTGTTTAGGTTGCAGAATGTTAAATCATTAAAACCCACATCAATGATAATGAAATCGCACTGTACCAGATTTTAAAGTCAGTTTGTAATGTAGACATTACATAGACATGAAAGACCATGACCATGCAAAAAATCATCCAGATGGTCATTTTTGTACATGGTTTTGGAAAACAGTGCGGGAGCTGAAAAACATAAAAATTACCATTTGGTCACAATTTTTTGCATGGTCGCTCACTTTAAAAACTCAACAGTTAACATGCGACCCCAGCCCCCCCCCCTTCTGTTTGCGTAGCCCCTACTCACACCCCTCAATCCATTTTTCACTACTTGCTCATGTGTATGTACATACAAGCTACATTACGAGGAATAATTTCTCTAAGTTTCTCAGCCAGAGCATATGTCATTTACTATTTTTATTTTTGATTAACATAATAAAAGCTTGAACCCTTTGTTTACCCCCTTCTATATGAATTCTGGTAATCAAAAGATGTTTTATTTCCTGTTTTTAGACATGTACAAATATATGGCAAATATTTTAATTAGTTCAATACTCTTTTCCTTCAGGTGTAGGCTTCACCCAAACTTTTCAGACGGATGCGAGATACAAAGTTACCCAAGTATAAATGGTTGAAGGTTTTGGAGAGCCAGACAAGAAGGCAGGAAATGTGATGTCACTTGTAAGTTAAAACACTCTTAAGTATGACTGCCTCACTTTGGCGAAGAAAGTAGTCACATTAAAAAAAAATTAAATTACCAGTACTGTTCTCTTCTTTATTTGGTCTTCTAGCAGTCAATATTTGAAAACAGTGACATCTATAAGTCTATAAGATAATAAGTGCTTAGATGCTTAAATGATTAATGATGATATTTCTTGGACAGTTGTAAAACATCCAATATCAATCAATGCTAGATGCTGTGACTTGCTTTCTATTGCCAAAGTAGTAAATGAATTTTCCATTGTTCTGCATTCCTATTAGACCCCCACTCACCATCACCCTCTGCTTTGTCAGCTAGGAACACTGCAAAATTACCCAAAAAAGAACACAATTTTTTTATATCTCTTGTAGGCCTGTATAAATCAGATAAATTTAATGACTACAAAAGCAGTCATTAAACCTCACTTATTCAAATGATCCTGGTAGGGGGGGGGGGGGGGGGCTCAGGATCTTGCCTGTAGATTGTGCACTCACTTCAGAAATCAGCAGGTTGGTTCTGAATCACGAAATAAAAAACAAATGTGATAATTTTGGATTTTGACTCCCTTTATTTTGGTATTAATGAGAAAAACTCAAGTCATTAAAATCAATTGTGTATACATGTACATTTTAATTTTTTTCTTATGCATTTTTTTTTTCGTTGTTTAACCCTAAGAAGACGGGGGGCTCGACATTTTTCGCGATAAATCAGCTGCTCAAAGTTTTTTTAATGTGTCGCTCGCTGACTTTTTACTTTCAAGACTCTCGCGCAACTTTTGAGACCAAAATTGTGACCCCCAGGTACGCGTTTCCGAAATTACGCAACATTTCATAAGTGCATGCAGACCCAAAATTGCTCAAAAACATGAATTTGTGTACAAATCCAATGCAAATAGTGTTTTTAGCCAAAATTCATAAAATGTATCATTATTTTTCATTTTACTGCTTAAAATCATTTAATTTTATCTTGTCTATGGTAAAAATAAAGTCCCCGAAAATTTCCATTGAAAACACAATGAAAAGCAAAAAGTCATAAAACAAAGAAATACATAAGAAATTTAGAAAACAATAGAATACATAAGAAAATAAATGTGATGTGTACATTTTTGAAAAATAAATTTGATCAGATGCCTATCTAGAGTATGTGAAACAAAAATGAGCATTTTAGGGGCTTTATTTTATTAATAAGCCAGTTCGTAGTTCCTTTCTGCACATGATCAAAAGATTCTATGCATGATCAGAAGAAGGTCATTTGTACTAAAGTGACATGGTGCTTTAAAATCTAATGAGATAAGCACCAACTTTGATGTCTTGATTATTCATATATTCTTTTGAATTGTCATTTTCATTTTCATCCACAAAAAACAACAATGCTTCCATAAACGACTGGTATTTCACAGTTTGCAAAGTACATTGTGCAACATGCTAAGATATGCATTCAAAGTAGGAATGCAACAAATGCCTTCATTACGTGTTCATTTGTGTGCTATTCTAGTCACCTGGTCTATTCAATTTCTTCATCCTGCTATGTAAGGCAAGCTTACGTAATATCTTGCTTTGAAATCTGCCTATCATGATGAAAGAAATGAAAGGTCATTTGACCAAAATTGTCCACGAAGTAACTACGAACTGGTCTATTAGAGCAAACTTATGATTTTACGCATAAATTTTCATAATCAATGAGCAGTGAGATTTTTCGCAGAATTTTAACAGCGATAATTAAATTAGGAATAAATGACTTTGGTATCAATAATCATGGAAATTAATATCTTTATTAATAAAATATCACATGCTCTATAAATTAATTCCATTTCAGTTACTTCAATAAACATGAACAGCAGCAGGAGCAACAACAGCATCAGCAGCCGAAACCTCAACTGCAATAAGAGATGCAGCAACCGCACCGACAACATCAAGAGCAACAGCAAAAATACCTACATGTATTACAGCAGAAATGCAACAATCACATTGGCAACATCAACAGCAGCAGGAGCTCCAACAACCATGCAGGGAACATCGCGCGCAACATAAATAACTTCATCAAGAGATGCAACAACCACAGTGGTAAACATCAACAGCAGTAGCGACAACGACAGTAGAAACAAAGCCAATGTCAAGGATTAAGCAATCATACAGGAAACAACACAAGCGGCAACATCAATAAATGCTTCAGGGGATGCAACAGCCATACTTGTAAACAGCAGCAGTAGCAGCGATGACAAGAGCAACCACACAGGCAACACCTTGAGCAACATCAGTAGCAATGCACCAGCAATGAAACAATCACACCAACAACACCAAGAGCAGCAGCAAAAAGAAAATAAATTCCAGCAACCATGATGACAACAGCAGCGGCAACACCAACAACACTAATGAATGTTGAAAAACTTGTACAAAAGTCAATGACACCACAGTTTTTTTTTTAGAATTTATTGGACATTATTGATTAAAAAATGCACAATGATTTATTCAGGTTGAAGAAAATTATGTGTGAAAAAATTGTGTACATTTGAAGATGTTTCCTGTGTATTGAATAATATTTATGAAAATATAGTTTTATAGATGAAAATATGATTCTTGAAATGTCTACTTTTTATTTGTCATTGACTAAAGATAAATACATTTTCTTTGAATTTTCTTCATGAAATGAAAAAAAGGGAATTTATTCAAATGTTATCATTATTATCATCGTTCTTATCTTTATTATTATTATTATCACTATCATTATTACTATTATTATTATTATTATTGATATTATTATTATTATCATTATTATTCTTATCATTATTGTTATTATTATTATCGTCATCATTAAGTATTATTTTTCTCATTATTATTATAATTATCATTATCATTATTTTTTTATTATTATTATGATCAATAGCACTAGTAACATGTTAGTATTTGGATTAATTATTATAATTATTGTAATTAAAATCATTCCTTCATTTTTGTCTCACCTGCGAAGCAAAGTGAGACTATAGGCGCCGCTTTTCCGACGGCGACGGCGGCGTCAACATCAAATCTTAACCTGAGGTTAAGTTTTTGAAATGATGTCATAACTTAGAGAAAATATATGGACCTAGTTCATGAAACTGAGACATAAGGTTAATCAAGTATTACTGAACATCCTATTACAGTTTCATGTCACATGACCAAGGTCAAAGGTCATTTAGGGTGTGTGAACTTAGACCATGTTGGAGGAATCAACATTGAAATCTTAACCTGAGGTTAAGTTTTTGAAATGTCATCATAACTATGAAAATATATGGACCTAGTTCATGAATCTTGGACATAAGGTTAATCAAGTATCACTGAACATCCTGCATGAGTTTCACGTCACATGACCAAGGTCAAAGGTCATTTAGGGTCAATGAACTTTGGCCGAATTGGGGATATCTGTTGAATTCCCATCATAACTTTGAAAGTTTATGGATCTGATTCATGAAACTTGGACATAATAGTAATCAAGCATCACTGAAAATTTTGTGCAAGTTTCAGGTCTCTTGATTAAGGTCAAAGGTCATTTAGGGTCAATGAACTTTTGCCGAATCGGGGGTATCTGTTGAATTACCATCATAACTTTGGAAGTTTATTGGTCTAGTTCATTAAACTTGGACATTAGAGTACTAAAGTATCACTGAACATCCTGTGCGCATTTCAGGTCACATGACCAAGGTCAAAGGTCAATGAACTTTGGCCGAATTGGGTGTATCTGTTGAATTACCATCATAACTTTGAAAGTTTATGGATCTGATTCATGAAACTTGTACATAATAGTAATCAAGCATCACTGAAAATTTTGTGCAAGTTTCAGGTCTCTTGATTAAGGTCAAAGGTCATTTAGGGTCAATGAACTTTTGCCGAATCGGGGGTATCTGTTGAATTACCATCATAACTTTGAAAGTTTATTGGTCTAGTTCATTAAACTTGGACATTAGAGTACTTAAGTATCACTGAACATCCTGTGCGCATTTCAGGTCACATGACCAAGGTCAAAGGTCAATGAACTTTGGCCGAATTGGGTGTATCTGTTGAATTACCATCATAACTTTGAAAGTTTATGGATCTGATTCATGAAACTTGTACATAAGAGTAATCAAGTATCACTGAACATCCTGTTCGAGTTTCAGGTCACATGATCAAGGTCAAAGGTCATGTAAGGTCTATGAACTTTGGCCATGTTGGGTTTTTTTTTGTTGAATAACCATCATATCTCTGTAAGTTTATTGGTCTCGTTCATAAAAAGTGGACATAAGAGTAACCATGTATCACTGAACACCTTGTGCGAGTTAGAGTAGTATTCAAAGTCAGAACTGCTGCTATATTGAACCGCGTGATGCCGGTGAGACTACCAGAGGCATTCCACTTGTTTTCTTTTATTCTTCTTTTTCTTCTTCCTCTTCTTATTCCTCCTCTGCTTATCATTATTATTATTTTTATTATTATTATTATCATTAAGCATATTTTATCATTATTATAATTATAATTATTATTATTTTTATGATCCATAGGAGAAGGAGCATGCTATTATTTAGATTATTATTATTGTAATTAAAATAATTCCTTCGTTTTTTATTTTCTTCTTTCTCCTCCTTTTGTTCTTCCTCGAACTTCTTCATCTTTTTCTTCTTCTTTTTCTTCTTCTCTTCTTCTTCCTCTTATTATTATTCTTATTCTTCCGCTTCTACTTTTTCCTCTCCTTCTTCTGCTTCTTCTTCTTCCTCTTATTATTATTGTAATTAAAATAATTCCTTCGGTTTTTTGTCTCGCCTGCGTAGCGGAGCGAGACATAGGTATCACTATTTCCGGTGTCGGCGGCGTCGTCGTCAACAATTGTGTTGTACACCCAATAACTTTCTACAGCTTCGAGGAGGGATCACCAAATTCATACCAGAGGTCCATCTCGTGAATGCACAGGTCAAGTTCGAATATGAGTTGAATTTGAATAAGGTCAAAGGTCAATGAACTTTCCATGACTGGCACTGTGCTATGTTGTACACCCAATAACTTTCTACAGCTTCGAGGTGGGATTGCCAAATTCATACAAGAGGTCCATCTTTTGAAGGTGCAGGTCAAGTTCGAATGTGAGTTGAATTTGATTAAGGTCAAAGGTCAATGAACATTTTAATTCAGAACTCAGTACTCTCTATACTTGAACCAGATTTTGTATTTTACTTGTTTATTCTTTAAAAGCTGTTGTTGTTATTTATTTAATGAGCTATAGTTCTTGACACCATTTATAATATTCACACAAATTTGCCAAAGGTACAATAGAAAAGCTGTCAAAGTTTTCACTCACATTGTTATGAATTACATTCTTTTTCACTAACATTAATTTCCTTACTTCCATGGAAGTCATTATACATGTAGCTTCATAGTATTAACAGCATTCTTAGTGTTATCTCATTTCCTAGGGATAAAGTAGGCCTATAGCATTATTGCATATGTAAACTGTCAGAACCACAATTCACCCCCTAAACTGCTGACAGCCTCGGAAGTCATACAGCATAGTTTTGACATACATTCTCTTCATGACTGCAATATGCAGGCGAGACAACGCTTGGCGTTTGCCTTGTCTTCTTTTTCTTCTTCCTCTGCATCCCTCTTCCTCTCCTTCATATTATTATAATTACTATCATTATAATTATTACTAAATTTGTATTTTCATAATTGTTGTCTGTGATATTTTTTTTGTTATTGTTGTTCTTCATCATTATCGTATACTCCTTCTTTTTCTTCTACATCATTTTCTTCTACTACTACTACCTCTTCTTTTTCTTCTTCTTCTTCTTCGTCTCCTTCATATTGTAATTATTTTTTTTACTATCATTATTAATCATTGTTGTTGGTGATATTATTTTTCTTGTAATTGTTGTTGTTTTTCATCATCATTATCTTATTCTCCTTTTCCTCCTCCTCCTTCCGCTTCTTTTTCTTCTTATTGTTATTGTAATTATTATTATAATTATTATTGATATTACCATTATTATTATTATCATTATCATTATTATTGTAATTATTATTGTTAGTATTATTATTACTATTATTATTATTATTAAAAACAAAATAAAACGCACCCTTTCGGCACTTCCGGGGGGGCTTTGGACGAAAGGGCGCGTTCCAGTGAACGCGACGCGACGTGGCGCTCCCAACGCACCCTTTCGGCCAAACCGGGGGGGCTTTGGACGAATCTTCGCGTTCGCGTTGACGCACCCTAACGCGACAGCACCCACCCTTTCGACATAAGCCGTTTAGAGTGAAGACTAGACGCAAAGCTATATGTCTGTGTCAGAGCCAGCCACAGGATAAAGTAAATCTAGTCTCATCACTTTAGACTCTGCATAATGCACAGGTTAGCAAATTGCGAAAACCAAAGGGCATGAGCCTGTAAACTACTATTACATCTTGAAGACAATCCGTGATTTATCACTCATGTAAGAAATAAATCATTCTCAGAAATAATTAAATAATAAATTAATTTCATAAACTACTTTTTTAATCAATCGATTGATGATATTACTCCGTGCCATGATGACAGTTTTATTTGATCTATCCATCTGCCTTGATTCGGAGATTATGCAGCCATAGTCGAAAACCTCGAATCAATGGAAACTTTTTTCGATATTGTGTTATCACGGTTGGTCAGATAAAATGAACAAGCTAAACTTTAAAATGTGACAGGCATTTTAAACGTGATGGTTAAATGAAATTGCTTTAATAGCTACTCTGACAATGACAGGAACGAGTAGTTACGTAAACATCTAATGGATGTATCAAACAATTGGAGTAGTGACGTGAAAAGAAGTTCATAATCATGGCTAGTTGTAATATAAGAGATCATAATTCCACTCGGATGAACCCTTTCGTTATTCAATAAAAAAAATAATTCCATGTTTTTCAGGTTTTGTTTTTCAACATGACAACATGAAAGGACTTTGCAAGGTCAAGAGAAACACATGTCACGGAAAGTGGACGTTATTCTCATCCCTTGTTCTCACCGGGTTTCTCATTCGAGCAACTGTCTTGCAGTCCAGGTTGGTAGTTGAGTGCTCACTACAATAAATAATTCGACAAATCGCGGCGTCTTTACCATGGCCCCTGATAACAGCTTATACCTGCTCAATGTTGTTCTTTGTATATCTATAAACATAGCGGTTCTGTACGTAATCAATCTTCAGAGAGATCTTCAGGATACGACGCCACTGCTGCGTCGAGTTCAAACTGGCCGCTTCAAACTCTTGGGTGCAACCATGTATCTATTTACTGACTATCGGAGAGGCATGACGGCTTTGCTTTATTTTCTTTCGACGTTGTCTACGACGCCATTGAAGAAACGCATTTATATCATTTTCATATAAACACCCCCTTCCCCTGCTGATTATCTTTCATTATTCATCAATAAACTGTGTTAAGTTCAAACTAATCCATTCTTTATTATTTTCATAAATTCATCATAGAACATATTACTTGCCGGAGGCAAGGGTGTGATGAATATATTTTGTAATTACCTTTCTCCTCTCGGATATGACGAAAAAGGAATGCCCACGGAAAAACTGCAACACCCTATATAAAATAAAAGCAGGGTCATGCCCGTCTCCCATTCTGAAACCAATTATCACACATGATGTAAATGTAGTTCAGTAACATAATAATGCATTTCACATTCAGAGTAAAACAAAATTTGTACAAGCAAACAAGGATTTTTTATGGCTTTTATTTATTTATTTATTTATATATGCAATATATTTTATTTTATTCTTATTGTAACATATCTATCAAGGATAAAGATAAAACGTGATCAGCCTAGACTGTTTAACTCCATGGTCCGGACACTCAAACTAGATATATACAAAGAACAACATTAAAAAAGGGGTATCGATTATAATGGCTCACAATATATAGAGTTAATCAAATGGTCTGACCTGGAAGGAAAAACAAGAGAAAAGCAAATATGTTACTTTTTGTGATATACCACTATGTAAAGGGGCTCCGTCAACAAGCTTTGCTTCGCTGGGGGTCCAAAAGCTATCATTCATATGACAGAGCTGCCAAGTAGTACAGATTTTCCGTATTTAGTACTGAAAAATGAGAAGAATACTGATGGTTTCATGCAAAATACTGATTTCTCAAGTTTCAGTTTTATGTGTTGTCCTATGGTATTTCTTTGAAAATACTGATTTCCTCGCCTAAATACTGATTTTCAGCTTTAAAAATACTGAAATGTTGTTGTTCAGGTTGGCAGTTCTGATATGATGTTTTGCTTTTTACCACTGTTTGTGTTTGATTTGGTTTGGATAGATATTTTACTATACTAAACAATAAGTAGGGGTAGGTCAATTATATAACAATGCATGTAATGTCATTAAACGACAGATTTGAAAAATATAAATTTTACACACACATTTATACATTTACGCTTAAAAACTTCGAGAGGACTTTCATTTGAAAATCAGATGGAAGGTGATTTCAGACCAAGCCGCCAGCATATTATCAACAACCCTAAAACATTCGAGAGTAAGGCTGAGTCACAACTCAGAGCGGCGACCGACCGATTAATAGCCTGATCGGGTGCCGGTGGAATTTAGGCATCGCCGAACGATTTTTGTAGAAGTCGAGAGGCTGTAAAAATACTTAGCGGTGGTCGAGCAGTGCCCGATTACCCATTGATCAATGCCAATTTTTGGTCAAATCGGGGAAATTTATCGGTTTGGCGTTCGATCAGTGATCGGCTGACGACCCACCGAATCCCGGGCGGTCCCCTACCGGCCACCAGCCTAATCCTAGGTAATCGCCCGTCCGATCTTGAATTCGCCGCGAGATCATCGACCGATCTCTGACCGGCCGTTGACCGCTCGACAGCTGTTGATCCAACGAGTTCAATTTTTCTCCTAAAGCGCTCGACGGCGACCGCTCGATTACGTCGGCGCCCGGTCGACGACCAACCGGGTTCCGAGCGTATTTCGGGCGGCAAGTGAAAAATGAGCAGGCGCCGCCAGAATTTAAATCTTGAGCGGCGAACGAGCGATGCCCCCAAAACCAGTGGTGCCAGGACGGCCGCCGGTCGGTGCCCGGGCAAAATTGGCTAAAAGCTTGCCGCCCGGCCGGTCGACGACCAGGCTAAATCTTGGAGTAGTGACCTTAGCCTTAGCTTTGTTAACACGACATGCAGCGTATTTGCAAGTCTAGTATTAAAAGGGGGTTACAATTTGTAATTCCGAAGGTTCGTAATTCCGAAACACGTAAATTGCCTATACCTCGATGTTCGTTAATCTGAAAACGTAAAAGGGTTCGTTAATCCGAACATTTGTGGCGTTATTCCGAAGCTTCGACTGTCCGAAAACGAAATAAGGTTCGTTTGATAGTCCGAAAACGAAATAAGGTTTGTTAATCATTTCAATTTCGGACAAACGAACCTTCGGAATTACGAACCTCACTTTGCTTTCGGACTAACGAACCTTCGGAATTTCGAACCTCATTTCGTTTTCGGACTTAAGAACCTTCGGAATAACGAACCATCGGAATATCCGTACCTTCGGAAGCTTCGGAATTACGAATGTATGCGTTAAAAGGGTGCCTTTCAAAGACAATTTCCACTTCATTGCACGTGCGGACTGGGGCTTTCCATGAAGGTTCCATGACATTCGCTCCGACGACAATTGCTCTGTTGTAAAGTCTACACACTAACGGACTGGCAAAATGAATTTGATCCCATACCCTATCCTAAACCTAACATAAAAACCCTATTGCAACAATTACACTATACACATAATCTTAAACGAAATGAAGCCCGGAGCAATTGTCGCAGGGAAAAATGTCGTGTCACCTTCCAGGTTTACAGTTATACATTATACAAGCTAAAGAGTAATCACGTCTGATATCAAGGATTCGCTATTGAAGAACATTCATTATCCGATAAAACTATAAGGCCATTTACATTTTAATCAAAATTGCCTGATACTATAGGCGTGCAGCCTTTTGGCCTCATTTTTTGTCTATTCCTTTGATGTAAAAAGAAAAAAAAAAACAGTTTCCCTATACGGAACAAAAATGATCCAAAGTTGTATGGTCCATTTACATATTCTATTCAAAACGTCCATGCTAAAAAATGTACTAATTTTCATTCGTCTAAATATCGTGTAACTTAAAGATTTCATTAAATATTTGATATGAGCATCCCAAGAAAACGTGGGATGCGACAGTAAACAAATCTCCACAAACACATCGCACGCGAGCTAGGCAGATGATCTTTTATATCTAATTTCAATATACCTCTTTTTTAAAAAAAAGGTTGTATCGTAATTTAAAATATACATGTAGTACCAGGCGATACTATATATTTTTATATAGAAAGGCTGCATGAGTTGGTAACGAATCGGCATGCAAATTAAATTTTCCGACTCATCGTCATCGGCGTGATGCGTAAATTCCCCTAATTTACCTCCATCCAGGTCACTTTGTTGTTCTAGAGGTAGAAACTTCATCACCATTCTCTTCATAGTCAAAATCCTCAATTTGAAAATCCAAATCTAGATAAACTTTTGGGTTTTTCTTTCATTTCGTGATCGAAATATTCAGTGACAGTGTGGAGAAAACGCACCTTCGCAACAGGTTTTGCATGCAAGTGGAGCTTGACGTGGGAGAGCCAATCACGTCTCTCGTACAATCATGCACGTCATCAAAAATCCCAAATTTTGCGGACGTAATTCTGTGTTTAAAACATTCAGAGAAAGAACTTTAAACTATCAATTAACTGAGTTTCATCGGTCTCCATTATAAATGATTTACACCGTCGTCTTCTTCCTATTTTCTCCTTTTAAATACATCTCAATTTTTGGGATTTGCAACATATTCATACTTTAACGATTTGTTTGAGAGAAAGGTATCAATTATTATAAATTTTGTGCGGAAGGGGTGATAATACATCATGTAAACCGTAATTAAAATCGAATGGGAGCATTGATATCAAAATAATTGTAATTTGACAAGTGTGGGGTCGATCAACTTACATGTAAGGTAACTTTGTATCATCATCTTATTTCTAAGATATATAGCCTAACCGTGCCGAGTCTGGTTTTAAGTTTGGTTCATGCCGTCTTATCACAACAGATATTTTTTTTCTTCAACACCTTAGATTTCTTTCATTGCTTTTCATTCTCTTCCTTTTCTTGCCCTCTAATGCTTCTTTGTTCCGTTTTCGCCTTTATCGTGGTTTAGTTTGATGGGGTCTGAGGTCTACATCTAACAAAATGAACAGATAATTGGCAATATTAGACATCTAATGCATGGGCTCCGCGTTTAATCCTGAATATCTTCAAGCATATCTTCCTTGCTTCGGGATTCGTCAACAGGTACACTATCGGCTGGACCCAAGTACTACAGACTGCAATCTTATCGAGAATGGCGAGAACATTCGGTTCCCATGTTCTTGAGAAAAATACAACAAATGATATCCACGTAATGTAGAATGACCCAATCCAAACGAGAACAGTCGTGAGACCTTTGACAAACCTCTTCTTGGGTTGCCGTTGTCGGTATCCCATTGCGTTCGGGTTCGGTCTGTCCTGTGGTAATCCATTCCGTTGATTCCTGGCGTTCTGCATCTCGATATCCGGACGTTCGTTCCTGCAAAGCGCATTGTCTTGCTGATTTGCGACAGTCTTGTCATTGTGACAAGCGATGAGTAAGAGTCGAATGTATATTATTGTTGTGAAGAACATCGTCGTGAGGACGGGAAACATTAGGTGAAACGTGAACACCATCGATGTCCACTCCCCCTCTGGATGTACGTCTAAAGTTCTACATAGTTTTATTTGGGCATGGATGAATGGCGATTCTGGAATCGGCAGGTATACTCCACATACCACCAACGTAGTTACTCCGATAAGCACAAGGGCTACAATCAATCTGGCCTTCGTCACTATCGTAGGATACCGGAGGGGCTTGGTAATCAGAAGGTATAAATTGAAACTGATTGCGAACAGTGTTTGCATGACTAACCAAAGCGATGAGACAAATACGAAAGGAAACGTGTGACTTATGATCGTGCAAATTTTCTCGCTTTCAAACGAAAACCAAATCATATTCCAAGTGTCCCATGTAACACTCAAGATCAGATTACAAATTGCCAGGATTCGATAGAGAACTTGCATATTAGGGTTAAGCTCTTTCTGGTTGCGAAGTATTATTAATAAAAGTCCGTTGGAAATTACGGAAAGAGCAATTGCCACCATGTAGAATATGGCACTTGGGGTGTCAAGAGTCTCCGAGGCGATTCCGTTCAACGGAGTTCTTGAGGCCATAGTTCAAAGTATGATTTTCCCCTATGGATAATGAGCAGATTTTGCTCTGGTATTAGTTGCTGTTATCGACGATTGCAATCCATCCACTTGTATATATAGATCAAGATCGTGAATTAAGGATATTTTCTAGACCGTACGTAAACTGTACGTCATTGATAGGTTTTATGAAAGGAACCAAGGCTCGATCTGAAGAAAATCGATTTGTCAATTCAGACTTTCAGTTTATTGGAGAAATGGAAATACTAATGGATATGAATAATAATTGAAATAGTCTTGTAAATACTGTGACAGTTAACCGAGAGGAGATAGAGCAAAACAGGAGTATAGAGATCTACAGTCAATATTTAATTTCCCTTGACGTGTTATTGACTAAACTCGTTTCCAAAACCAATCTAAAATCAGGTTGAAAGAGTAAGTTCAATCCAGCCTCTATCTCTCTCTTTCTTTCCCTATTTCATTTAGCCTCTTGTAAAGTATATCCGGCGGCGATTCCAATCAGGGCTGCTTATAGCATTGACTTGGGGAGGACTGCATTAATTTAGGGTTATATGATTTATACCCAAATATTAGGCTAATATGACTAGATTAACGCAAAAAT
This sequence comes from Lytechinus variegatus, assembly GCF_018143015.1. Lineage (NCBI taxonomy): Eukaryota > Metazoa > Echinodermata > Echinoidea > Temnopleuroida > Toxopneustidae > Lytechinus > Lytechinus variegatus. The sequence goes on along the minus strand of NC_054743.1, from coordinate 65,303,011 downwards.
ATCACAGGGTTGATGGTGACTCTTCACTGATTGATATTCTCCTCTGTATTACAAACAAGCACAATAATGTATATTCTACAGCTTCAGTATAGGATCACTAAAGGTAGACCAAAACTTCAGTCTCTGTATTTTGGTTGTTCCGCTGAACTGCGTTGGCTCACTCACCAATACATAGACTGAAGAGCTTGGAGGCCCGTACGTACAGACAGCGTATTAGCAGTAAGGTTAGATCTAACATTCTAACGATTTTCCGATCGTTTTTTGTACATAAAATGTCACAGTATGAAAAAGAAATCACATCCATATTTACGAAAAAGTGTTTAAAACTCAGAAATATCGTACCTTGGACCGCAATTACTGTTAATTCCTTTCAAATGATGATCGAAACATCGTCATCTTCGATCCTTTCGTTGGTCAGCGTAAGTTGCCATCTTGGATGACGTCATCATCCTTACAGACGTATTTACCAGTCGCTATATATCGCGATTTGTGCCGCTGCTTTGCGCCTTTAGATGTGCGTGCGTTCAGAACTTGTCGCTCGCATTGATTGGCCAGAATATCTAAAATCTAATCGGAAAGCTTTGATAAAAGCACAATTCGTTGAACGTAAAGGACAACAACGTACGGCTGCCATATTTTTTTTTCTTCTCCGGCAGAAAATTAAAAAAATAAGGAATAAGGGGAGAATAACTCATCGGTAACGTATATTTTCGATTTTTTTTTATTGAAATAGCATCAAAAGAAAGATTAGAGTCTAACAAAAATAGTGGGCCTTCGTTCAAAATATTATAATGTCACTTAGAATCTACAAAAAAAAATCTGGACAAAACCCGTCCTCCGAATTGAAGACCTGATTACACATGCAGGCTCGCACTAACACAGTACCGTCGGTGAATGGTGATTACAGTAAAATGTCAGAAATTGTTGAATAAATCCCCAGAAACGACGGTTATTCCCGTCTACACTAGAGGCAGCAAGACCTTATAAACTTCAAGAATAGTCCTCTTGCTTCAGGATTCGTCAACAAGTACACAATAGGCTGTATCCACGTGTTATTCAGAGGAAAACAGACAACGATAGTCTGCAATGTGCTATCCATTGGTATGGCGAAGAAAAGGTACGGTACCCAACAGATACAAAAAGAACATGTCAGGATGAGGGTGGTGACCAAACCTTTGAACAATCTTCTCTTTCGACGTTTCACGTTGCCACCCACTTGTAGGTCAGCTCCATTCTGTGGCTGTCTATGCTGTAAGTCCATTTCTTCGCGCGGTCTTTCTAGGTTTCCCACCTCCTTTGATTTCTTCCTGGCAATGATCAGAAGCCTGGTATAAATTATGGTTACACATAGCATCGTCACGAATATTGGAAAGGAAAGAAAAGCATGGTTGATCCAGAATATTAGAGTATTGTGCACGACTTGAAGAGTTTGACATTGGTTTATGACTAAAGTAATGAAGGGAGAATCCGGAAGCGGAAGCAATATTCCACACGTCACCACTATCAACAAGTAAGCGCTTGAAAGAATACAGAAGAATCGTTTTCTAGTTACAATTGTGTGATAGCGGAGAGGTCGTGTGACAAGGAGATAGAGGTTGAAACTAACACCGCAAAGGCATAGCATTATGGACCACAGAGCCGTGGTATTCAAGAATGGAAAGACCATACTGATTATCAAACATGTCTTGTAGTCACTAAAGGAGAACATGAGCATTGTCCAAACACCCCACGTGATTGACATGACTAGGTAAGATATGGTCATAATCTGATAAAGTATTCGCATGTATTCCTGCAGATTTCGCTGATGATAAATGATAACCAGAATTGTTCCATTTAACAAATAGGAAAGAATAATAATCAATATAGTGAATGTTCCAATTAAACGATCTAGGTTTTCAGTTTCTCCGGCCGTTCCATTCCTCATGAATTCAAATCGTTCCATATATTGAGTTGAATTGACATCCATTCTGTGATTCATCAGTTAATGAAATTAGTCAATAAATTATCAGATACTTTGCAGGTCCAGAACAAATAGCATAAAATATTAAACAATCAAAACAATCAAGACGACGAAATGCACTTGGTATGCGTCGATAGGTACACAGAGCAATAATGTTGGAATTTCCATGAAGGCCTACATCCGTCTTTTATATATCACGAAGGAGTATTTGTTGATCGATGTAGAAATTCGGTGGCAGATAAAAGTTAATCGTGTTAATGTGGTATGAAGTTAGTACTTTCACAGTACGAGCTAAACAAGTGTCTGTTCTGCATCGGGGCAGTTGGAATGAGTAGATGTAATGTTAAAGAAAGCTTAACAATATTCCTTACTAGAAACAACACTGTCCACGCGTCGAGCAACTATGCAATTGTTGTACTGCTCTCGGAGTGTTCAACAACGTACATTCCCTTAAAGGTTCACGGATCAGTCCATCTAGCGTGGGACCATTTTCATAAAAACTTGTTATAATATAGCAATTAAAAGCTACTGAAATCCTTCACCATGATTGGATGACGGTAAATTTGTTATAGAAATTATGCACTTATGAAACGGGACTCCGATCATTCTGATTAGAGATAATGAAGTCATAGTATGAATCCATGGTATATGTATGTAATCATAATGTGATAGAATATTGTGATAACGTGTCATTCTCACAGAGGTTCTTTTATCAGTCTATCTGCCTTAATTGGAGCTCATAAAGTCATATGATATGAATGACATTCATCTTCATCAAACTCAAAGACGGCGGGAAAGTAATTAAGTAAACGTGCCACAGTAATGAACACAGACAGCTTGGAAACGGCATGGTTAATGAGAACAGGGGTAATTGCTTGAGTTGAATATTAATAACGTTCTGACATAAGAAATGAAAAGTTGACAGGGGAGTGCTAGTGGATTTAAAGATCTTATGGCATGCCCATATCCTACATTTTTCCTTGTCATGAGAAATTGGTTTCCCGGCATGTGATTCACAAAGCTGTTTGCAAGTTAGGAGCGACTTTAAGAACGACTGGTGAACCTAGTTTTCTAACGCGCTAAATCCTATCACCAATAAACATTTAATGGTGACTATCATTTACCACAAGACAAGATCACCAGTCGTTCTTAAAGTCGCCCTTATCTTACGAATAGCTTTAACATGTTTAAGAAACGGCCCCCGATTAGCCTTCGGCGATACTGATTTTACCTGTCATCCTCGGTTTCCCTCGGAACCTAAAGTCCATCTCCCTGTTATGTTGATGAAGAGTATGGATTGTCGATTGCTTATAGACTCATTTACCTTCCTGAAGTCGACCAGTTGCATGTACTTCTGAAGACTTTGCTGGTGATAAAATGACATCCAGTACAAGTCGATTCAACAGTGTGGAAGGAGAGCGTAATATACTAAAGATCTAAAAAGCCGCCGCAATACTCGATCCAGGATTCAAATGCTTCTTAATCATGTTAACGTTTCACTTCCCACAAACGCTGCTCCTCTTAATTAAAAAGTTATATCCGTTTATCAAGGTCACAAAGGTATGTGCCCTGCCCTTCTTTTTTTACATAAAGAAAGAATCGAAATGTGATAGAGCCACAGATATCAGAGAGGTATGGTCGTTGATCGGTTTTAATGCTCCACTGAAAATACAGATCACGTGGTACGGAACACTTTCGCGTCAAACGAAATGCTTCTGGCAATGCACCACTAATGTCAGAATGAATACATTTAGATGTGGCTCATCAAGTATAACACTATTACGCTACTCTGCAAGTGCAGACTCATATCAAGGACACTTTAACCAATCATACTACGTCTAGAGTGAAGACTAGACGCCAAGCTATATGTCTGTGTCAGAGCCAGCCACAGGATAAAGTAAATCTAGTCTCGTCACTTTAGACTCTGCATAATGCACAGGGTAGCAAATTGCGAAAACAAAAGGGTATGAGCCTGTAGACTACTATTACACCTTGAAGACAATCCGTGATTTATCACTCATGTAAAAATAGATCATTCTAAAAAAAAATTAAAAATAATCCAGTTCATCCGCCTTTAATAATTTAATTTCATAAACTACTTTTTTTAATCAATCGATTGATGATTACTCCGTGCCATGATGACAGTTTTCTTTGATCGATCCATCTGCCTTGATTCGGAGATTATGCAGCCATAGTGGTAAACCTCGAATCAATGGAAACCTTTTCGATAATTGTGTTATGACGGTCGGTCTGATAAAATATACAAGCTAAACTTTAAAATGTGACAGGCATTTTAAACGTGATGGTTAAATGAAATTGCTTTAATATCTACTCTGACAAATACAGGAACAAGTAGTTATGTAAACATCTAATGGATGTATCAAACAATTGTAGTGACGTGAAAAGAAGTTCATAATCATGACTAGTTGTAATATAAGAGATCATAATTCCATTCGGATGAACCCTTTCGTTATTCAATAAAAAAAAAAAAAATCCATGTTTTTCAGGTTTTGTTTTTCAACATGACAACATGAAAGGACTTTGCAAGATCAAGAGAAACACATGTCGTGAAAAGTGGACGTTATTCCCATCCCTTGTTCTCATGGGGTTTCTCACTCGAGCAACTGTTCATGCTGTTTTGCGCTCCAGTTTGGTAGTTGAGCGCTCACTACAATGAATAGTACGACAAATCGCGGCGCCTTCACAATGGCCCCTGATCACAGCTTATATCTGGTTAATGCTGTTCTTTGTATATCTATAAACATAGCGGTTCTGTATGTGACCAATCTTCAGAGAGAACTTCAGGATACGATGCTACTGCTGCGTCGAGTTCTTACTGCAACCACCCTAGCAAATGGCATTTTGTGGAATCTTTGGTCATTCTGTTTCTTTGCATTAAATGATAAATATTCTTGTTCAATAATTACTCTCGTGTTCATATTTCCTACTCGCGCCACCATCATATTGCGAATGGCATGCCTCTGTTGTATCAACTTGAACTTGTATATCTTAATCGCTCGCCCTTTGCGCTACCACATGATCGTTACAAGAAAACGGATCCAGATCACATTTGTCGTCGTCACCTTGATCGTTCTGTTGACGAGTGCGTGTACCTTCCCAGTGACGGAGTCTCCCATCGTCCAGTATAGAATCGACCAGTGTGTCACGAAGAAAAATATTCCGCGACGTAATGTGGCCGAGATTCTTGACGCTATATGTGTACTCATTCCTATCAGTGTTACGTTCGTCCTTTCGGGGGTGATCTACGTAAAGCTGTTGGGGATTGCTAGAAGGCAGATGACGACGATCCGAGACTTCGGACCACATGGCCATCAAACAACCCAAACACAGGAGAACGCTGGATGCGATAAGCAAGATGATCAGAAACCGCAAGCTGGATCACCTGGACGATTCAAAGGGGTTTTCACTATTGCTCTTCAGTCTGGGTCGTTCCTCCTCGCCTGGGCACCTTTATATGTTTCCTACTTTCTTCCAGAAACTTCTTGGGGGCTGTGGCTAAGCATCCTTGACAAAGTGGCCGCGTCAAACTCTTGGGTGCAGCCATCTATCTATTTACTGACCAACGGAGAGGCAAGACGGCTTTGTTTTAATTTCTTTCGACGTTGTGTACGACGGCATTGAAGAAACGCGTTTATATCATTTTCATATAAACACCCCCTTCCCCTGCCGATGAGTACAAAGTCATCCATTCTTTGTTGATTTTCATAAATTCATCATAGAACATATTACTTGCCGGAAGCAGGGGTGTTATGAATATATTTTGTAATTACCTTTCTTCTCCCGGATATGACGTAAAGGAATGCCCACGGAGTGACTGCAACACCCTGCATGAAATAAAAGGCGGGTCATGTCCGTCTCCCATTCTGCAACCAATTTTCACACATGATGCAGTGCAGTGATATAATAATGCATTTCACATTCATTGTAAACCAAAATTTGTACAGACCAAGTGAACAAGGATTTTGTTCTGGCTTGTATTTATCTATTTATTTTATTTTTGTAGTGACATATTTATCAAGGATAAAAGATAAAAAACATGATCAGCCGAGACTGTTTAACATCATGGTCTTGACACTCAAAACAAAATATATACAAAGCACAATACCGAATAGCGGTAACGATGATTATGGCTCACAATATAAAAAGTTAATCTAATGGTCTGACCTAGAAGGAAAAACAAGAGAAAAACAAATATGTTACGTTTTGTGATGAACCACTATGTAAAGGGGCGCTGTCAACAAGCTTTGCTTCACTTGGGTCCCAATCCTATCATTCATATGATGTTAAGCTTTGTACAACTGTTTGTGTTTGATTTGGTTTGAATAGATACTATACAATACTAAAGAATAAATAGGGGTCGGTCAATTCTATAACAATACATGTAATGTCATTAAACGGCAGGTTTGAGAAAAAAATGGCATTTATACATTTACGCTTAAAAAACTTCGAGAGAATTTGCATTCTGAATATCAGATGGAGGGTTATTCCAAACCAAGCCGCCAGCATATTTTAAGCAACCATACTTTGGTAAAACGACATTCAGCGTATTGGCAAGTCTAGGATTAAAAGGGTGCCTTTCAAAGACAATTTCCACTTCGTTGCACTTACGGACTGGAGTCTTTCCATGGAGGTTCCATGACATTTGCTCCGGCGACATTTTGCTCTGTTGTAAATTCTACCCACTAATGAACTGGCAAAATGGATTTGATGATAATGATCAGTTCTTGTATAGCGCATAACACATTATGAATAACGTCTCTATGCGCTTCCAAAAGACTTGGAAATTATTACCCTGGCTGTAGCTCAAGCAGCTTTCACGCGCTCGGCATTTCAGGAATAAATTCCTGCCAGGTACACATTCACCTCCCCTAGGTATAGCGCAGCACAATTTAATTTCTTGCTGAAGGAAAACTACGCCATGGCTGGGATTTGAACCGACAACCCTCTGTTTCAAAGTCCAAAGACTGATCCACTGGGCCACAACGCTCCAGCATACCCTATCCTAAACCTAACATATAACGATTGCAACACGTACCTTGCCCTATATCTCAGACGAAATGAAGCCCGGAGCAATTGTCGCAGGAGAAAATTACGTGTCACATTCCAGGTTTACAGTTATACATTATACAAGCTAAAAGGTAATCACGTCTGATATCAAGGGTTTGCCATTGAAGAGAATTCATTTTCTGATTATACTAATGCAATTTGAATTATAATCAAAATTGTGTGTTACTTTGCGGTCTAATCCTTTGATGTAAAAACAGTTTCCCCATACGAAACAAGAATAATCCAAACAAGATTGTATGGTCCACCTATATATTTTATTCAACTGTTCCGTGCTCAAAAATTTACTTATTTTCATTCGCGTAAATATCGCGTGATCATCCCAGGAAATTTTATAATTTTATGTAATGCCTACACTGCAAAAACACCGGTGTTAATTTAGCACCATCCCGGAATCTATATATGACCACATCAGAGAAGTATTGAAACAACACCAGATTGGAATCAAATTTATGTTGTTTTAATACTAATTGGTGCTGTATATCTGGTGCTAGACAAATACCAAACTGGTGTTAAATTAAAACCTGTGTTTTTGCCGTGTAGGCCTACTGTTTTGTTCAACTATTATTTACATGATTAATATGCACTTTTAATCTAAGATCATTATCATTCCTTTAGCTATTGGTCAAAATCATAACATTACTTTTTTGCATTAATCCTTAATCTGTTCTAGTAATACCATTCATTAATATAATTCAGATCTGCTTGAAGCTTGGATGTTATGGCGTTATTAAAATATCTTAAATATTCTTAATTCTATGTAAACAATTATTAGTTGAGTGATTTGGCAAGAAGTCATATTGGTCAATATAAATGAGATCGTTTGCCTGTGATTGAACTTCCTTTTCCACTAATTTAGCAATATGACATAAAACAGAACTTGGTCTATAATTAGAAATGTCATACGTCTCACCTTTACTATAGTGATTGATGAATAGCCATCTTCACCCCCCCCCCCTCCCCACGTCAGTTCGGTGAAAACACTATGGTAAGAATTCACAAAGGTGGTTTTAAAACCCACGACTGAATCCACTGTTTATGCAGATTTCCTGTAATTACGCTTAATTTAGTGCGTATCTGGCGCGTGTATAAAAAATGTCCAATTCCGATGCGCGCTTTTGTCACAGTGCGCCAAATTGACGCCTGTTACCATGGTAAGATACGCTGTTTTATTCATGAGTCCTCTGTTTGAAGAGTGGACTCATGAATAAAACAGCGTATCTTACCATGGTAACAGGGGTCTATTTGGCGTATCTGGCGCGTGTATAAAAAATGTCCAATTCCGATGCGCGCTTTTGTCACAGTGCGCCAAATTGACGCCTGTTACCATGGTAAGATACGCTGTTTTATTCATGAGTCCTCTGTTTGAAGAGTGGACTCATGAATAAAACAGCGTATCTTACCATGGTAACAGGCGTCAATTTGGCGCACTGTGACAAAAGCGCGCATCGGAATTGGACATTTTTTATACACGCGCCAGATACGCGCTAAATTAAGCGTAATTCATACAGGAAATCTGCATAAACCATGGATTCAATAGTGGGTTTTCAAAACCACCTTTGTGAATTCGGGCCTATATCACCTGGGGTGGTATTCTGAAAACGTTCTTATCTTTGTTCTTATCTCAATGAGATAAGAAGACGCTAAAATCATTGCAAATCGGTATTCTGAAAATCTTCTTAACGCGTTCTTATCTCTGTAAGGACTGCCTCCTTCTTATCTTCAACACGCCCATTTTTTAGATATTACCAATCAAAATGCGCTTTATATTGGCAGTTTAACCAATAGAAGCGTTCCTTATTTGTGAAGAGAATATCATGGGCGCTGCGCGTACACTGTTTCTGGCGCATTGCGCGAAATAGGCATGTTATACGCAATGACTGATTATTATTTCGAGACACGTGCACAAAATAAATAAAGAAAGAAAGAAAGTAAAGAAAAAAGGTAAAGAAAGCAGTTACGAATAAGAATAAAACAGGAAGAAAGAAAGTAGGTAGCAGAAATTTAAAAATAAAAGGATCAAAGCAAAAAACAATGAAAGAAAGAAAAGGTAAACGAAAGAAAGCAAGCAAAAAGAACTTAAAAGAAAATAAAAAAAATCAAAAGAAATAAAAAAGGAAAGAATACAAGAAAGAAAAAGGAGGAAAAAATAAAATGATAATCAATTATAAAACGAGGAATAAAAAATTGAAGGAAAAATAAAGAAGGAAAAGGAAAGAAACTTAAAGGAAAAAAAACGAAAAAGGACAAATTAAAAAGATTAAAAAGGATAAAATGAAGGAATAAAGAACAAAAAAAAGTTAGAAAAAACGAATGAAAGAAAGTTAAAAAAGAAGGAACAAGAATATGTAAAAATTGAAGGAAGAGAGAAAAGGGGAAAATGAAACAAAGAAATAAAGAAAGAGATAAAAGAGAGAAGATAAAAGATGAATGGAAAATTAAAGCAAAATTGAAAACTAAATAAAGATAACAAGAAAGGTAAATTCAAAGAAGGAAAGAAACAGAAGGGGAAAATAAAAAGGCAGGAAAATGAAGAATGAATGAAAAGAAACGAAGAAAGATTAATGGAAAGAGTAAAGAAAAAGATTTTTAGAAATTAATAGAAGAAAGAGTAAATAAAGAACGAACGAAATGAGAATGAGCAAAAAAATAAATTAGAATAAAGAAGAAAGTAGTCAGAAAGAAGGCACACATTTAGTGTCATAAAGCAGAAATAAAAAGAATGAAAGAAAGAGCAAATGAACGAGCGCAAAAAAGAACCCCAAAAATAAAATGAAAGAAATTATAAGAGAAAGAAAACAGAAAAAAACAATGAGGGGAAAAAATTGAAATCAAGGGAAGGAGGGAAGAAAGAAAAAAGGAACAAATAAAATGAATAAATTAAAAAAAACATATAAAGAGGAAAGAATGAATGAAAGATAGAAAAAGAATGAAGAAATAAAAAGATACCAAAAAATACATAAAGTGAAGGATGAAAGGAAAAGAAAAACAGAAAGAAAGGGAAAAAAGGGAAACTAAAAACTTAGTAAAGAAAAAAGGAAAAATAAAAAAGGAAGGACCCCTCCCAATCATGGGATTGATGCTGCTGTGTAGGCCCATCCTCCCGTTTTTCATTTATCAATTCACATGTATCTGTTTTAACGGAAATATATTCAATAAAAAGAAAAGAAATAGAAAGAATAGATAGAATAACGCAAAAGAAAAATAAGGAAGAAGTTAAAAGATTCAAAAGAATAAAACAAAATGAAGAGTGAAAGAAAGGAAAAAAGACAAACAGAAAGAAAGGAAAAAAAAGCGAAAATAAATAAATGAAATAAATAAAGAAAGAAAGAAAGCCCGGTCGATTTATAGCAAGAAAGAAGGCGGACCTCGTAAGATGTGATAACCTTCTAGCTATTTTAAGTATTATCTTAAATATCGTGAAAGATAAGAACGAAAAAAATAAGAACGTTTTCAGAATACCACTTATTAGTAGAGCGGATTAGCCGAACAATTGTGCAAAATTTGACTAAAGCATGAAACTTTCACAAGTATTAGTATATGCCGTAAGATTTATTTTAAAGATGGGAGGTAAATTTAAAAATGCCATTTTCGGCCGTTGCCATGGCAACGGAATAATTTCTCAAAAATGACATACATTCCCATGTAAATGGTAAATAAACATGATATAGATGAATAAAATGATAATTTTCAAGCTTCTAATTGAATATATATAAAATTTAGAAACATTCAAAATCAACAAGATAGTTCCAATTGGTCCGTTGCCATGGCAACGGCTTGTTTTTCCCCAGAAAAATAGAAATTTTGATTAAAAAAACGTTGTAGAATATGATTTATCTTTAATTTCCCCTGATTTTACAGTGTTAAACAAAGATATTTTGGTTGCTAGATGTATAAATTATATCTCAAGCCATTGCCATGGCAACCAAATAACAACTGATTTACAAAAATAACATGGTTGACAAGACAATGGGCAGGTGGAAAAATCAACTGGAATTGACTTAATCTGTATGTTTTAGTTTTGACCCCCTCATTTGAACCAAAAACACTGAAAGTGTTCTGCAGGAGTTCTTTATAAAGATAAAACTTTATGTTGCATTGGTAATGCTTGAATTAAATTTAAAAAACAATGTTGCAAAGATCCCGTTGCCATGGCAACAGCTTATTTCCCTCTAGAAAAATAAAGATATTGATAAAAATGTAGAATACATGTATGATCATCAGTCCATTTTCAATCATTTTTGAGGTACTAATCGGGATATGCTTGTGACTAAATTTATAAATATAACATCTTAAGTCATTGCCATGGCAACCAGATAAGATCTAATTAAAAACAACAACAACAGGGATTACAAGGTTATGGAAAGGTGAAAATTACAATGAAAATTAACTTATATGTACATGCATATAAGGTTTGACCTACTCAATTAATTTAGGGGAAATAATACAGTGAGTGCATGTTCTGCATGAACTAATTGGAATGATACAGATTGATGTTGCCTTGGTAATAATTGAATCAAATAAAAAAAAGAAACAATGTTGCAAAGAACCAGTTGCCATGGCAACAGCTTATTTCCCTCTAGAAAGGTAAAAATATTGATAAAAATGTAGAATACATGTACGATCATCAGTCCATTTTCAATCATTTTTTAGGTACTAATCGGGATATGCTTGTGACTAAATTTATAAATATAACATCTTAAGTCATTGCCATGGCAACCAGATAAGATCTAATTAAAAACAACAACAACAGGGATTACAAGGTTATGGAAAGGTGAAAAGTACAATGAAAATTAACTTATATGTACATGCATAAGGTTTGACCTACTCAATTAATTTAGGGGAAATAATACAGTAAGTGTTCTGCATGAACTAATTGGAATGATACAGATCAATGTTGCCTTGGTAATACTTGAATCAAATAAAAAAAGAAACAATATTGCAAAGAACCCGTTGCCATGGCAACAGCTTATTTCCCTCTAGAAAGGAAAAAAATGATAAAAATGTAGAATACATGTATGATCATCATTCCATTTTCAATAATTTTTTAAGTACTAATCAAGATATGTTTGTGACTAAATTTATAAATATAACATCTTAAGTCATTGCCATGGCAACCAGGTAACATCTAATTTAAAAAAAGAAACAACAGGGATTAAAAGGTTATGGATAGGTGAAAAGTGCAATAAAAATCAACTTTAATATATATACATGCGTAAGGTTTGACCTAATCAATTAATTTAGGGCAAAATGATACAGTGAGTGTTTTGCATGAACTAATTGGAATGATACAGATTGATGTTGCCTTGGTAATACTTGAATCAATGGATCAATCACTTGGATCAATGTTGCAAATGGCCTGTTGCCATAGCAACGGATCATTTAGTACCAATTTTTATTAAAAAAGGACTATAGAATCTTATTTTTCTTGCATTTCCCCTAATCTTAGTGTGTTAAACATCGATATGTTTTTTTGCAAAATGTTTAAATAACATCTAAAGCTATTGACATGACAACCAAATAATATCTAATTTACAAAAATATTAATTTGGATGACAATATCATGGACAGGTGGAAAATACAATATAACTCAATGTGTGAAAGGTTTGGCCAGTCATTTAATTTTGGACAAAAAATTTACTAAGTATTCTGCATGAGTTCATTAGAATAATAAATTGATGTTGCCTTGGTAATACTTGAATTTAATGATAAATATTAATAATTCAAATGTTAGTAATTCAAATATTCCCCTCCTCCCAGAAAAGAATCAGCAACTTTGATAAACAAAAACATGGTAAAATTTGATTTTTCTTTCATTTCACCTAATCTTAGGGTGCTAAGCATGTACATGTATATGCTTGTTGTTAATATGTAGATAACATCTTCAGCCATTGAGATTAAGATGTAATTTATAAATACAAAAAAAATACACTGTTGAAATGATAATGGTCAGGTGGAATGTAAAATAAAATTTTACTTAATCTACATAATGTTTGAACAGTCATTAAGTTTTGAACAAAAATTACAGTGAGTGTTCTGCATGAGTACAATAGCATGATAAAACTGATGCTGCCTTGGTAACGGTTGAACTTAATGATATCAATGTTTGCAAATGTGTATTCGGTTGCCATGGCAACGGATCATTTTTCCTCCAGAAAAGACCATCTTTGATTAAAAAAATACCTAGTTAATTGAATCTTATATTTCATTTATTTTTACTAAAGTTAGGGTGCCAAAGATACGCATACATTTTTGTTGTTAAATGTATAAATAACATATTGAGGCATTAATATTGCAATAACATAAACATTAAATTTACCCCAAAAAACTATATATAGCTGACAAAATAATGGACAGACGGAAAATGCAATAAAATTAACTTAATATGCACAAGATTGGACCTGCTCTTTTACATGTAATTTTAACAAGAGTTACATTAAGTGTTATGCATTGTTTCATTTGGTTGACAAAATACTTATGTTTTGGTAATGCTTGAACATAAAGATGAATATCAATGTTGCAAATGGCTCCAGAAAAGTACAAATTTTAATAAAAATATGTTTATTTATTTCTTTTTCCCCTTTTAGGGGGGTGCTGAACATAAAAATGCTAAATGATAAGCACAATCTTGTTTCATTATACATGGCATCGAAATAAGACCAACAAAACTCGTATCAGAGTTTTGTGGGCTCAAATAAATGCCCGAAACTCGATGCTGGACAATTTCGTTCAAAGTATTCGCAGGCGGCCATTTTGAAGAAAGCGTCTTGGGTGATATGTGTTTTAAAGCTGTTCAACATATCAATATATAAGGGGATTATAGGGGTTGATAACTCAAAATCTTAGGTCTATGTAAGGAGTCGACATGGTCTTGATATCCAAATCAAGGTAAATACAGTAAATCATCTTTTACATGGAGATCATTAAAATCATGCCTTGTCTGACTGTTTTAGCATACTTGGCTTGAAATATGATAGCAAAGCACTATTAAGCATCATCTGCCAGGATATGCCTATTTCCTGCATATAAATATCAGAAAATTTTTACTTTTTGAAAATTCCCATCATTTTTTTTTTAATTCCTGAAAATTGCCAAAAATTTAAAAAATTCCCACAAAAGTCAAATTTATTCCCATGGAAAGTTTCCATCAAGAAAATTCCCAGTAATTTAGCAACCCTTCTCCCCCCCAAAAAAAAATCATTACTAAAAAAAATAAAGAGAAAGTGAAAGAGAGATGGATGAAATATTATTTTACGAATAATGTACCCAAAATGAAAAAAAAATGATTTTTTTTTTGCTCTGTCGCTGGCTCGGTGAAAACATTTTAAAGTAAATTTTGCTCGATGCGTCATATCTGGCCCCCTCAAAATTACACTGCTGATTTTGACGAAGAAAATTTTGTAATACTGTGATAATTTTTAAAGTAACGTTTGAATCTATTCAACACGAAGTTTAATCTATTCACTGGTTATTTTACATGAAAAGTAGACTGGTCAAATACGATAAAAAATACCCTTACTGGTTGAAAGGTTAAAAATAATTTAAGCACTCAAGGATGTTCCAAGATGGTGCCCTCACTGGCTGCCGTGAGCTAAATATCCACAATTTATCCATTACTTGATAAAATGGCTTTAATTTGGTTTCTATTTATTGGTTTGAAGGATCAAGTAGTACATTTGGCCAAATACAGGGACAGCCAGTGGTTTGGAATGTCCAAAAATCCAAGATGGCTTCGAAAAATTGAATCTAGAATGGTTGCTGATACCTAAAGCGTACATAGCTCATTTCATATTGGCCTAGAGGATGATATATTGGTGTCTAAATCATTGGTGTCAAGAGTCTAACAATATTAGGACAAGTTACAATGACAGGTGTGTTTGAAAATCCAATATGGCTTCCAAAAACTATTCTAAAACGGTTGCTGATACTTGAAAATGGAGTAGCTCCTTTTATATTCACTTGTGAGATATGATTTTGGTGTTGAAACCATAGCTTCAAGAGTCAAATAATAAATTAGGATATAGTTTGCTCAATATCTGTCTGGGGAATATGATTTGTTATTTCAAGGGTCAATACACGGACAGTCAGTGGTCTAGTATGTCCACATTTCCAAGATGGCTTACAAGAAAGTTTTGTAAAACCATATCTAATGTTACTTACAAATAAACATTGGTTGTTTAATATCTGTCTGGGGAATATTATGTTGCTGTCTAAACCATAGTTTAAAGGGTCATGTAATGCATTAAGACAAGTTACAAGGACAGTCATTGGTCTTGTATGTAAAAAAACGCAAGGTGACTTACAAAAATGGGGTCTAAAATTGACTGTTTTTAATAAAATTTGACGTAGCTCATTCTATATCCGCCTGTGAGCTGTGATTCTGGTGTCTAAACCATAGTTACAAGAGTCAAATAATAAATTAGGACATAGTTTGTTCAATATCTGTTTGGGGACTATGATCTTGATGTCTCAACCATTATCATAAAACCATTTTTTAATGCATTAGAACAAGTTACAAGGACAATCAATGGAATGATATGTTAAAAATCCAAGATGGCCTCCAAAATGGGGTATAAATTGACTGTTGTTACTTCAAAATGGACATATAGTTCATTAATAATACACATTGGGTATATGATTTTGGTGTCTACACAAGTGTTTCAAGGGTCAACTAATACTGTACATTGTGTCCAGTTGAATAGACAGTCAGGCATCAATATTGTGTCCAAAAATTCAAAGATTGTTTGAAAATGGGGGTTTTAATGTTACTTAAAAGTGGACATAGTACATTAAAATACACCTTGGGATGTTGTTTTGGTGTCTACACTAGGATTTCAAGGATCAAATGATACGTTGGGACTGGTTACAATGATGTATAATTGTCCATTTTGCCTGAAAATCCAAGATGGCTTCCATAAATAGATTCTAAAATGGCGACTGTTACTTTGAAGTGGATATGATATCCACTTGTGAGAATCTACCTTGGATTTTGGACAAAATTGAAAACTAACCATCCTGGTTACTTGTCCTAATGTAATAGTGGACCCTTCATACCACAGTGTAGACACCAAAATTGTTTCTTACAGGATTTATGAACTCTGATGATTTTTGAGTGATAGTAGTCATTTTGGATGCCATTTCGGAAAACCCTCTTGGATTTTTAGGCAAAATGGACAACTGGATATCATTGTAACAAGTCTAAACGTATCTTTTAAAACTTGAAACCAAAGTGTGAACACCAAAATCAGTTTTCCTTCGTGGATTTAAATGAACTATGTCAATTTTTAAGCAACAGGCTCCAATTCAATAGACTCCGATTGTTTGAAGCCATCTTGGATGTTGGAACATACTGGATTACTGACTGTTCTTGTAACTTGTTCCAATGTACATGATGTATTTACTGACTTTTAAAACCATGATTTAGATATCAAAATAATATGCACTTGGCAGATATTACACGAAATATGTCCATTTGTTAGTAGCAGGGGCTATTCTATATTCCATTTTTGGAAGCCACCTTGGATTTTTGGACATACTTGACCACTAACTGTTCTTGTAACTTGTCCTTATGTATAGTTTGACACATTTCACTATGGCATAAACCTATTCCAGGATATTAAACAAACTACGTTTTTTAATGCAGCAACAGCAATTTTAGACTCCATTTTCAAAGCCATCTTGGATTTCTTTTAATATACGGGACAACTGACTGTCCGTGTAACTTGTCATAATGTATTACTTGACCATTGAAACCATGGTCTAGACACGAAATCATATAATTATCCCAGACGGATATGAAGTGAGCTATATCCATTATTATCAACAGCCATTTTAAACTCCATTTTTGGAAGCCGTCTCAAGGTCTTGGACACATCAGACCACTACAGTTTTTCTAATCAAAACTGGTACTTTTCTTGGGAAAATGAGCAGTTGCTATGACAACAGATCATTTGCAACGTTGATACTTATCATTGAATTCAAGTATTACCAAGGCATCATCAATGTTTATCTCTTATAAGAGAGCGATGTTGGCTCAGTCGGTAACGCGTCTGCCCGTCGAACCAAAGATCGTGGGTTCGAGTCCACCCCGGGCGGATGACTGAAGCCAGTGCGTTGTGTGTAAACGTCTCTCCCATGTTTCATAGATGCAGGCTATGTTACAATGGAAAACACTCCGTCCCTCGGATAGGACGTTAAATGGAGGCCCCGTGTAGAGGAGAGTCACCACCTCTGCACGTTAAGAACCCACTGCACTATTCGTATAAGAGTAGGGGGTAACCCCGGTGTAGTGGTCCACCTGCTTTCCCCCCAATCAGTTATATCGGGAGGAGAGACCTGCGGGTCACAGTGATTCAGTTCGCTTTTCGCCTCCCAGGCACAGGTGACGCCAAAACAAATAATAATAATAATAATAATTCTAATTAGTTCATTGCAGAACACTCATTGTATTGTTTCCCCTAGATTGAGGTCAAACCTTATGCATGCACATTAAGTGAATTTTTCACCTGTTCATAGTCTCCATACCCTTGTCATCCATGTTGTTTTTGAAAAAAAATAGATGTTATCGGGTTGCCATGGCAATGGCTTAAGATGTTATATTTATAAATCTAGTCACAAACATATCTTGATCAGTACCTTAAAATAATTGAAAATCGAAAGATGATCATACATGTCTGTATTCTGCATTCTTATCAATATTTTTACCTTTCTACAGGGAAATAAGCTGTTGCCATGGCAACGAGCCTTTTGCAACATTTTAAAAAGAATGTAATTCAAGCGTAACCAAGGCAACATAATTTTTTATCTTTCTAAAGAACTCCTGCAGAACTCATTCTATACTTTATGTTCAAATGAGGGGTTCAAAACTTAAGCATATACAGATTAATTCTAATTGTATTTTCCACCTGTCCATTGTGTTGTCAACCATGTTTTTTTTTCAAATTAGATGTAATTTGGTTGCCATGACAATGGCTTCAAATATTATTTGTATGTTAACAGCAAACATATCAATTCTTATCACAAAATTAGGAGAAATGAAAGAAAAATCAGAGTCTATAGTCATTTTTCTAATCAAAACTGGTACTTTTCTTGTGTAAATGAGCCGTTGCTATGGCAACAGGTCATTTGCAACATTGATATTTATCGTGGAATTCAAGTATTGCTAAGGCAACATCAATGTTGGACATTCTAATCAGTTCATGGCATGCAAAACATTCACTTTAATTATTTCCCCTAAATTAATTGAGTAGGTCAAACCTTATGCATAAAAGTTAATTTCATTGTATTTTTCATCTATCCATAACCTTGTCATCCCTGTTTTATTGTTTTTTAAATTGAATGTTATCTGGTTGCCATGGCAATGACTTAAGATGTTTTATATATATATATATATATAAATTTAGTCACAAACATACCTCGATTAGTACCTTAAAATTATTGAAAATGGACTGATGATCATACCTGTATTCTACATTTTTATCAATATTTTTAACTTTCTAGAGGGAAATAAGCTGTTGCCATGGCAACGGGTTCTTTGCAACATTGTTTCTTTTTATTTAATTCAAGCATTACCAATGCAACATAAAGTTTTATCTTTATAAAGAACTCCTGCAGAACACTTTCTGTATTTTTGGTTCAAATGAGGGGGTCAAAACTAAAGCATGTACATATTAAGTCAATTCCAGTTGATTTTTCCACCTGCCCATTGTCTTGTCAACCATGTTATTTTTGTAAATCAGTTGTTATTTGGTTGCCATGGCAATGGCTTGAGA
The DNA here is from genome assembly GCF_018143015.1 of Lytechinus variegatus. Lineage (NCBI taxonomy): Eukaryota > Metazoa > Echinodermata > Echinoidea > Temnopleuroida > Toxopneustidae > Lytechinus > Lytechinus variegatus. The sequence continues at coordinate 65,284,195 of NC_054743.1, read as the reverse complement.
TATGATTTATACATCTAGCAACCAAAATATCTTTGTTTAACACTGTAAAATTAGGGAAAATTAAAGATAAATCATATTCTACAACATTTTTTTAATCAAAATTTTTATTTTTCTGGGGAAAAACAAGCCGTTGCCATGGCAACGGACCAATTGGAACTATCTTGTTGATTTTGAATGTTTCAAAATTTTATATATATTCAATTGGAAGCTTGAAAATTATCATTTTATTCATCTATATCATGTTTATTTACCATTTACATGGGAATGTATGTCATTTTTGAGAAATTATTCCGTTGCCATGGCAACGGCCGAAAATGGTATTTCTAAATTTACCTCCCATCTTTAAAATAAATCTTACGGCATATACTAATACTTGTGAAAGTTTCATGCTTTAGTCAAATTTTGCACAATTCTTGTGATTTTTGGAGCTTATCCGCTCTACTATATCTACATTCTGTTCTTATCTTTTAGCGCGCTTTGGTATTATATGCGCGAGTTGTAAATTTACGCGCTCAGCATTGGATGGAAAGCAAGATAAGAACAAAGATAAGAACAAAAGATAAGAAAAAGATAAGAACGTTTTCAGAATACCAATTTAAGAAAGTGACGTAGATAAGAACAAAATTAAGATAAGAACGTTTTCAGAATACCGCCCCTGGGCCCCATCTTTCAAAGAGTTGCGATTGATCAGATTAACCACAACTATTGGAAACTAGCAGCGCTAACATCTAAAATGAATGTTTGTTCATGATATTTTCTAGATGTGATGTATATTCGTACATCCATCGTTTTCTTTTTTTTATTCAGTGTGCTTCTCATCGTCAAGAACGTGTTTTTAGTTCTCGCTTGTTTCGATGCTCAATCAACATGATCAATTTAACGTGCTGGAGGGCAAATTCGTCGCTATACCTGTCATTGACAGAAATCAATAATTCAAACATTTAAATGGGTTTGAGAACTTGTCACAGACAGTAGCGTACGCAGGGTTTTTAAGGGGGGTTCGAGTTGAATGGAAATTTAACAGGCAAAAAAAAAGTATTTTCACCCAAAACATTTGAAAAATTAGGTCTTTTTGTTAAAAAAATTGACCCCAAAACGCTTTCAAAACAATCTAAGGGGGGGGGGTTAAACCACTGTAATCCCACAGGCATACGCGACTGGTTACAGGCATTACGTGATGATGTAAAATATTTTTTTGTCCATTACTAATGAAGGTGGGGATGCATTGGCGGCGGAAGCCAAAAATTTTAGGGGGATCACCACAATTGAAGGGGAACACAGGCAAAAAAATTGACAAGCAAAAAAAAAAGGTCATCAGCTAAATATTTAGGGGGGGATCGTCCCCCCCAAACTCAAAGGGGGGACACGTAGAGTGACGTAACAGGCGGCAAGCTCCAGCCCCCCCCCCCCCGGAGGATTTTACCGGGAAAAATAACAAAAGGGGGGGAAGAGAAAAGGGAAAGAAATTAAGAAAAGGAGGAAAGGGGTGAAAAGGAAAGGGGAAAGTGAAAAGACATAAAAACGGAAAACTGAAGGAAAGCGGGAAGAGGAAGGAATGAAGAACATGTGAGAAAAAGAAATCATCCCGAAATACTTATACATTAGCCTTATAAAGAGAGGGGACAGAATGGCAAACAAAAGCGGGAAATGGAGGTGAAATGGAATGATCCAAAAGCTAATAACTTGGGAAATAAAGAAAAAGAGATCAAAATAACGCGACCGAGCTGCCGCGAATTACAAATAAAGAACGGGAAGAAATTAAAGCTGGATGGCATTTAGCATTGTGTGTGAAGTGTATCATAAGCTTGCTTAATTTTATGCAATAACGGTTGCAATCAGGACAAGAAGTCGTTATATAGCCAAAGCTAGGCTATACACATCCCCCTATTATACGTTTTATCATGTCCCTACCTAACTGTGGCAAGAGTTACCGTAAAAAACCTCTGTTTGCTTTGGCTAAATCTCAAAGCTACCAGGGGCTCTGCCCAAGACCCCCTGCAGTAGGGGGCTCTTTATCTAATTTTCAACGGGCCCCTGCCCTTCCTGCATTAAGCTTTACTTTGAAGCACTAGCGTACGGGGGTGGTTCCACAGACAAGGGGGCAAAAATGAAATGTAAAATGAGGCAATGAAACGAATATGATATGTTATTTGCTGAATATCTATCACATAATTAGGATTTAATTACAAAAAGTCAATTTTTGTTTAGCTGTGTTGTGCCCCTTCAATTTTTGGGTTCATCACCCAACTGCTTTCAAATAATGTTGTTTTGTTACAGCTATATGAAACATATACCCCTGATTTTATTTAAAAAACATTGAGGCCTGTACGGTTTTAGATTGCTTTAATATAAAGATATTTCGGGGGCAACGCCCCCGGACTCGAACCTGCATAGCACAGGTGTGCAGATTGGAAGGTTCAGGCCATGGTCATCAATAGTTCTACAACCAACAACAAAAAAGAAAGAAAAATGGATCAAAGAAAGAAAAGCAAAGGAAAAGTGGAAGATATATACAGTAATATATGATGTTATTTTCTGAATGAGGTGTCAAAATCTATCTCAAAGTTAGATTCTCATGAAAAGGTGATTTTCCCCCCGCTCGATGGATTCATTATCTTGTCAACAATATGAAACGATGGATATTATTAACTTAAATATTGACAGTTATGGCCGAGGAACCTGTATTTTCATTCAGTCAGATCGCTCTGTTCGTGCAATAAGCTTCGATTGGAAGGTTATCTCGTTCAATACCAACTTTCCGTAATTTTCGCTGACTTCATCGCCGATAAAGGATTATGAAAAATTACAATCGAGTAAACTGAGGTTCCTACGCAAAGGCAGATTAAACCTCTCTTTGCTCTCTGTCAACCATCTAGTGTTCGTGATCACTATTATTCTTACATATGCAAACTATATTCTGCAAGAGAAGGTTCAAGTGTTTAGATAATCATGAATGTGACTCTTAATTACAGTGGAACAACCTTTACCATCTATCCAGAGTGCAGCATATACTTCGTAAATTTAATTCTCAGCGTATGGTTTAACATTATTGCTCTGATCATCATAAACCAACAGAGAGGGCTTCAGGAAATAATGAGAAGAATACATCGAGTCCTCGCTGCAACCACGCTGGCAAATGGCGTCTTGTGGAATCTCTGGTCCATTTGTTGGTTCGCGGTCAAGGGCCATTACTACCCTCACATTTTTGTTCCCAAGCCGTGTCATGATGACGTTGCAAATGGCTTGTCTTTGTGGCATCAACATGAATATGTATCTCCTAATCATGCAGCCGATGCGGTATTATATGATTGTTACAAATAAGCGCGTACGACTCTTATCTTCTGTCGCTCTTGCCATCGTATTGCTGACCAGTGCATGCAGCTTCCCGGTGCCGGGCTCTCCTGTTATTCGTTACAGAATCAACGAGTGTCTAGAGAAGGAAATTGCCGTGGAGAGACACTTGGCAGGGGTTATTGACGGAATGAGTATTCTCGTTCCGATCATTGTCACCTTTATAGTTTCGGCTGTAACTTACACCAATCTTTTGATAATTGCTCGACGGCAACTGAAACTCATTCAAGACTCAGGACCACGTCCCCTTGGCGGTACGTCAAGGAATACTGCCAATCCTCCTGACCTGCGAGACCCTCAAAGGATACAGCCTGCATTCCGTCGAAGATTCAAAGGAGTTGTGACTATTGCTCTTCTGTCAGGATCATTCCTTGTTGCTTGGACACCAATATGTATGTTGCACCTTTTCCCAGGAGGTTCTTCAGGTTTATGGCTAAATATAATCGATAAGTTGGCTTCGTCCAACTCCTGGGTGCAGCCATTTATTCATTTAGTGAATAACGAAGAGGCAAGACGACTTTGCGTAGATGTTGTCCGGAGACGTACCCGGCAACACTAAAAAGAATCATTAAAAACAATTTTCCAGTCTGGTATAAATACTGTCTGGCTTAACCCTTTTCCAAGGCCTGCTGAAGCTGGTTAGGCCATGTACAAAACCAATGGGAATGCCAGAATTTAGTTGCCAAATTGTCAAAAAGAATAACTAAAATCTTCAGATTGACATTAATATGAATCGTTTACTTTTATTTATTCATGTTCAGAAAATCTGCACAATTCTCAAGACAGCTTTGTTTCAGTCAGAGAGAGAAGAGTGCATAAAAATATAGTTTCTTTTTGTTTACCTTCCGTCGGAATATGATCATGGTCAATTCCAGCGTAACGGACATGACGTTCAGACAAATTTTTGTAATTCAAATGTTTATACAGTAGAATTAGCAGTCTTTTGATAATTGTTACTAAGCTTATCAGACACATTTAAGTATCAGTTACATACACATAAAATTTCAAATCGTTTCATTGAACAGTTGCGGAGAAATTGCACTCTTTGTGAGCGTAACGGACATGACACGAAATGGACGAAGCATTTTTACCTCCTATTGCTTATCAAAATTCCTGTGAATTCTTAGATTGCATGCACCTGACATTGGTGTTAATTTAACCTTAAGACCATGCTCTATCCATAAAATAGTGTTTAACAACAGTTTTGCAGTGCATTCTGTATTCCGAGCTCAAAATGTAGCGTAACGGACATGACACACGAAGCGTAACGGACATGACAGTTTTGTCCACTTTTTGTAAGCGAATATAATTATTTTATTACAAGATATGGTACAAGTCTAATTGTTTACATGTTAAGGCTAGAGGTTAGAGACACATATTATAACTGGTAATCTGTAATATCTCCTATTATTTTGCAATTTGAGAGGGGGTCTTTTTGTACAATATTTATAAAACAAAAAAATATTTAGAAAAATTTATTTTACACCGGTTAACAACAGTTAATAAGTATTTTCCAGTTACTACCATCCGCCACACCTAATTAAAGGAAAAAAAAGTTGATAGAAAAGATTATTTTTTATTCATGCCCTAATATTTGATAATATACTAGCGTAACGGACATGACACCCTTACGAAGTGAACTTCATCAGCACTTCTTAGTTTGAAAATGGAAGAAATATCAATAATGAATGTAATTATGTAACAGCAAAGTACCTTTACTGACAATCTAATGAAAAATATGTAGATATTATTAGCAGGTATCATTAAATTAATAGCTATAGCCTAAGTGATAATTTTATATTGAATACAACATTTATCGTACCACTACGACACACTGAGAAGACCAAATCTCTTTTTTTGTGAGAAGAAAACAAAATTTACCAGACCTGTATAAATCCAAGAAGAACATATTATGGAATGTATTGTATGATAAAGAATATGTACTAGTATTAATGTCAGTTTTAAGATTACAAAAAATGGTATTAAAATTTAATAGCAGTACCTGGAAAGCGGTCTTTCATTATCGATTATGTACGAGTTGAAAGGTAATCGGAATGCTTGTAAATAGCTTCTGAGATTTTTTTTTCATTCAAAATAACTATCATCCTGAGTATAATCATCCTTTCATCAAATCTTGGATGTTCTAAATCTTACAATCTTGCTTGCTGACAAACGTGGCTGTATCTACATGTAATTTTGTTGTATTGTCCGCGCTGCTTGTGTACAGTTGAAGATACATCATTCAAATCGTTATTATGGCTGACCAAAATACTATGACATAATTTATTGATCGCGCCACATTCTTTCCACGGCCCCTTTGCTTTGTGATACTGCAAAGAAGTGCCACTGTAGATTCATGGATTCATAGAGCTACATGTACATCATGAAACACAGATATCCGAATACAAACTTGCTTTTAAATGTGATCCCATGCCATCACTGAAGAAGTACATGTTGAGGTTGGTGTAAGTCAGATACTTTGAAGTAATATCATCAATGATCATTAATTCACAAGTTGGAGTTTTATCATGCTCCAAACTGTCAGTGCAACCTAAGATAATCAAATGTTTGTTCAAACACGAATGATGCAGATTGTGATCTGAGTATGTTGCCAGATCTAGCTGCATCTTATCCTAATATTATGTAACATACCGTTAATTCTCAGAAAAATCTACCAGAACAAGAGCTGAACTTTCATCATTCACCAACTTCTAAAAATAGCTTGAATGACATGCAGATTCTATGAAATATTACATTCAGCTATCCTCAAACAATTGAGACTAACCTCAGTCTGTGACACTGAGCCTAATATTTTGTTTTTGTAAATGCTGCCATTTGCCATATATAAGGCGTCATGTCCGTTACGCGAATTGTCATGTCCGTTACGCCATTTTTATGAAAATGAGAAATGGTAAGGGAAAATGATTGCTACACATGGTAGGGGGTTTAATTCTAACATAGAATCTGAATCTGCAGTACCTTTAGACAAATTTCCTGTAAGCTGTGAAAACTTTAAGTGAAAAACGTAACGGACATGACACTGATAATGGTAAAGAAATCACACAAATCTGAAGACAGATTTCTGTAAAATTGATGAATGGCATAAAATTTAACAATTATTTTCTGTTGATTTAAACATTAATCAACTATTCAAAAGTTAAAAGAGACCTCTGGGACCTTGTTTGCTTTTAGTAGAGACAGAAAAGATGAATTGTTCAAAAATAGCCACATTTTTTACATTTTGCAATATACTATTCTATTTTTTTGATGATGGAAAAAACTACCAAATTATATCAATATTGCGATTTTTCTATTGGAAATTGAGACTTTATAGATTACTTTTTAAGAAAATTTTACTGCTTGAGTGAAATCTGAAACTTCATTTTTTCTCTAAAGTGAACATTTTCCATGGAATTGCCCTCATGCATTGGCGTAGCTTCTACTACTGACATTAAAGGTGCCAATGCTAGTTCAAGAGTAAAATAGAGCAAATATCTCATTTTGCATAGATACGCACTTCTTCTCAAGCCTTGATCCGGTGTACCTTGTAATTTGTTTCAATAATCATAGCAATGTCGACGCGAACAAATCGAAGGTAGGGTCCTCTCCGACATAAAAGTGTCAGAAACCTCACCAATCTCACCTCCACAGAAACATAATTCTTGTTAGCAACCCATCACTGGTCTTATTTTTCGGTTTGTGGCTGCGATTGTTTCATTTAAAATTGTAAGAAAATGCATCATTTGACTGACAATGTTCAGTCATGTACATTTAGAGAAGCAGAAGCTGCATCTTTTCTGTTTCATATTTGTCACAAGATATACTAAAGATATACATGACGCGGAGCGTCATGGTCAAGTGGATTAGTCTCTGATAAGACTTTGTCGTGGGTTCAAATCCCTGCCATGGCGTAATTTCCTTCAGCAAGGAGTTCATCCACCGTGTGCTGCACTCGACCCAGGTGAGGTAAATGAGTACCAGCAGGAATTAATTCCTCAAAAAGCTGTGTGCACCGAATAGGTAGTCTAGCTTAGCTGGGTAATAATAATAGCAGGGCTCGCTGGGAGAATAGTTTTCGGAACTGAGGTGGCTACCCTGGGTAAATATACCGTTATTATTATTATTCAAAGGAAACACCACTAATGCCATGGTCACATTTGTTCTACGGCGGCCGTACGGCTAGTCGAAAGCAGCCGTTTTATCAATTTTGATTCAAACCACCTATATGTAGTTGGAGAAAAAAAATGTTAAAACGGCTGTTTTCGACTCGCCGTACGGCCGCCGTAGAAGAAATGTGACCATGGCATAAGCGATTGCCTTTTATTTTGCCAATTGCATTGACGTTCATTATTACATTACGTTTTATAGTGTCAGTCTTGCCCTGCTTTAAGTTTGATGTTTTATTTTTAATGATAGATAAATATCCATAGATCTTTGTAAAAGAGTTGATTATCTACATGTATATTTCAAATACACGATATTTAAACGAAACATAATCGTGACAATGCTTTCCTACATGATGAATAAAAGTTTTGATTATAGTTTCATATCTATGCTTGACTGGTCAATAAGTATTTGTGATGCCTTCCACTACTTAAATCCCCACCCTGACCTCATGCCCAAAAAAATGTTAACCGATCACATTTGCGTAGGCCAGGGTTGGTGTGACCGTGTATGTGTGAGAGAGAGGGTGTGAGAGTTGGATGTGATTGTGCGTGTTTGGGTAAGTGTGTGTGTGTGTCTTGAGAGGGAGGGAGGGGAGGGATGGAGTGAGAGAGATAAGATACAAAAATATTTGCCCATGATACGTTCGGTAATCAATCGATCCTGTTATATACAGTAGTCATGGTCATGGTGGTATCTCTATCAGAAGATACATGTATTATGCAAGCTACGACATAATAAGGTAACCAAACTTGTCAGTCACAGCAACAAACAAACACGCCATGTACGTGATCTGGATTGCATGTAGTTATAGTTCGTTACTACAAGTTTACAAGAAAGAATCATCTATCAATTGATCCTTCATAGTTCCCCCTCATTCTCTGATTTCCACGAACAAAATTATGGCTTCTGTAAGGAGAATCCAAACTAACTTCTTGTTTAACCCCCCCCCCCCTGCAGTGGACTTTCAGGGGCCGCAGAACGGTTCTGAATGTGGGCGAGGGGCTGACCATGCAAAAATCACGATCAGATGGTCACTTTGCTGTTCTTGTGCATGGTTTTGGAGAAAAAAAAGTTGTTCATTCATATTTCCTTATTATAAATACCTATGTAGATATGATAATCATGTATGTAGGGCAATGCAATTTTGCCATCTGCAAATATTTGATCTATCATTAGCATGGTGAATGGAAATGGCAACCCGCCATTCTATTGAAGTCATTTTTCTTTCACCTCCGTAGTATATAATACACTTCTGAAGCATCAAACAATGCAGATATCAGAAATGGTATGCATAAAGAGAAAAATACTTATTGTCCGCGGTAATTCATATGGCACGGGGTTTATCACGTTTATTGTCAGGAAACATACATTTGTTTGGAGAGTTGGATCAAGTCAAGTGTATAGTTCGTTTGCCCCTAGACGGACTTTCACAATCGCTCATGCGATCGTTTGCGATCATTTTGGTCACAACATATGTTGCACACGATCGCAACGATTGTACGCAGTCGCATCACCAATTGTGAAAGCGGCTTAACCGGCTTAATCGTCAGTCTAGCGATCAGAAGAGGTGGGAGGTGAAATCATTTTCCTGATATTGTTTTTACCATTATAAATTTGAAAACAACTTTTTTTGTGCAGACAGCATCTGACATTCTGTGAAAAATTGTCTTTTTGAAACACACACCCACACCCAAACCAATATGCCACATTTCCCCTTCTTCATTAAAGGGGAAGTTCACCCTGAGAAAAAGTTTATTGTAAAAAAAAGCAGAAAAAAAAATAATCAAAAATAGTAGCGAAGGTTTGAGGAAAATCCATCGAATGAAAAAAGTTATTTGATTTGTGACGTCATAATACGATCAGCATTCCTAAATATCATAATTATGGTAAAAGATCAATTAATTGTCATTTTCTCAGAATATTGAAAATGGTCGCTACTGTACCTTCAGTATATTGATACACAATTGATTTCGCACCCGCTCTCAAAAAGAAAATAAAATTCGTCACTAACCATTAGTAAAATGTAACTTATGCATTTTATATTACATAACATATCGGGGCAGCTGCTAGTTGATGACTTCACAAATCCAAAAAATTGAATTTCTAATAACTTTTTAAATCTTTAATGAGTTTTCCTAAAACCTTAACCAATATTTATTTTATTATTTTCTACTAATCTTACAACAGGCGCGATAGCTCAGTCGGTAGAGCGGGGGATTCGTATTCCGGTGACCCGGGTTCGATTCCCATGCACTTGGTGCGCTAGTGCCCTTTGGTAAGGCATTAATCCCCAGTACCAGGTCCTTCGGAGAGGACTTTAAGCCGTCGGTCCTCTGGTTGCTTGCTTACAAGCATTCATGCCTTCTTAGCAATCAGGTAAAAAAATCAAACAATCAAACAAAGTTTTCGGCAGGGTAAACTCCCCCTTTAAACGAACCTGAACTTACGACATATCCACATATTTAAGATTTTTATCACACTGAAAGCATTTCTATTAGAAATGGTTCAGTAAAAATGGAAGCATATTCTTTTCACAAGACATCTTTAATAGCAACAAAAAGACAACAGAAACGCTATATGAACCGTTGATATATATCTTAAACACAAATTGGTAGTCTTTAATGCAAGCAATGGCAGCACAAATCGGATCAACTCACGTGAGAAAAATCCCGCGTTTGGAATTATCAAGATCTCAATACGTTCGGTATCACCGGAACACTGACTGGCTAAGAACACTTAAATTTTGAAATTACATGTAATACAAGCATTGTTTATCATATTCTGCACAAGAAATAATAATTCTATTCGTATGAAGTTTCAATTAAGCCTCCGCCTTCCGAAGGTGGTTGCCGGGAGCATTGTCGTTTGTCTGTCCGTCCGTCCACCCTTCCAGTTTTCGTTTTCATGCAAAAACATGGAACCGTTAGATCAACTCTAAACTCCGTCTAAACAATATACGCACATGCTATAATAGCAGAGATCTGAGACACTTAACATGAAACTTTGCGATAGCTATACGATTGATCGTGCACATTTACAATGTAACCAATCTTTTTACATCGACCCCTCGATCAATCGTCAGCTTTAATACGTTACAGACCCCATCTTAATTCTGGGGATCGTAATGTCATAGGTCAAAGCATCAAAGATAAAACACACTGAATGCCCGGGCATGGTGGCTCTGTGGGTGAGCGTCCTCCCCATGAACGGGAGGTCGTGGATTCGATCCTCGGCCGAGTCAAATCTACACTGCAAAAACTCCAGTGTTGATTTAACACCATCCCGGAATCTATTATATATATATGTCCACACCAGAAAAGTATTGAAACAACATCAGTTTGGAATCAAACCGATGCTGTTTCAATACTAATTGGTCTTGTATAAACACCTTTCTGGTGTCAGGCCCAAATTAAACTGGTGTTGTTTAAAACATCTCTGTTGTGGACATAAAAAGATTCCGGGCTGGTTTTCAATCAACACCAGAGATTTCGCAGTGTAAGAATGATAAAAATGGGAACTTCTACCTTCTTGCTAGCAGGCCCTCAGCATTTAGATCGGAGAAGGGTAATAATAACATATTGTGTTATGCAGAGCCCGCTGGTAGAGCAGTTTCTTAAAGGACAAGTCCACCCCAACAAAAGTTGATTTGAATAAAAACAGAAAAATCCTACAAGCATAACAGTTAAAATTTCATAAAAATCGGATGTATAATAAAAAAGTTCTAACATTTAAAAATAACTTTCGCTTAATTTCACACAACATTCTGGTCCGCATATAAATGAGGGGACTGATCACTATTTTTTTGTGAGTGGACTTGACCTTTAACTGAAGTGGCTACGCTGGGTAAATAAAACCTTTTTATATTTAATTATTATTTATATTCATTATAACGGAAGTACGTTTAGCTTACTAACGTCTAACTTGTGTCATGTCTACAGATTTAAGGGGAGATTGTACCGAAAATGGTCTGATCAGATTAGGGGTCCTGTGTTGGAAGGGTCAAAGGTAGCAGAGGTCATTTTATTTACATTGAAATATCTTGAATTGGCGAGAAATAGAATATATGTTTGAGAGATCAATCCAAGCCTGGCTCATGTTTGCATCTCAAGGTTACAATGATCAGGACCCCGTAACACATATAGCTTCGCAATGAATAGGAAACATGAAAGAAAACTTCTGATTGGTTCCTAGTAAGTATTTTGAAGTAAATGCGCGTGTACCATTGATCTTGATTGGTCAGTCCATTTTAGCGATGGATTGCTAATGTTTGTGTTACGGAGCCCTGATTTTTTTTTCAGAGGTCGGGATTACATTATATACTTTGAAATATCTCATTCACTTGAACTCAAGAATTGCTTGAAAGATCTACTTCCAATCTGGGTAATTCTTTTGAGAAAGACATTTATCTAATTAGATTTCAGTGGCACGAGGTTAAATGTTACATAGGTCACCTAATACATTACGATATCACATGAACAATTTTTTTATGTGACGTTTAAGAGATTTGACTCGGCTCACGTTTTACATTATGAGTGACGAAGACCATGTAAGATTTCAGGGTCACAAGGTCGAAAGTCAAGGGTCAAAGAGGTCATTATTTGAAAATGAATGTATCGTTAAGGTACCAGTCATAAGATTGAGTACAAATGTAATGCTAACTCCCATTGTACTTGTTAACCAATGTGAATATTTTATAGCTGCTCGAACCGATGTATCGTTTAAAAAGTTTCCATGATTATTCTAAACTGAAATAGTTATTTGGTAAATACAATCAAATGTTTAACATCACTGTTTAATTGTCCTTGTTTGAACTTTTAAACAATGTATTAAATGGTATTACTTTTTAAAAGTTCATATCAAGCAACCTGTGCAAAGTTTGTACATCGTGGGTTATAACATGACTGGGACCTTTGCAAGTTTTGATTTTTAAACCAGGAGAGTAACATTTAGCACTGCTGTTTAACTTCTTTAACATTTAGCACTGCTGTTTAACTTCTTTAATATTTTTGTCACAACTGTTGAACAAAATCCGATCGTCAGTACAAAGGAATGTGTAAAGTGTTTTCAGGGCCATACACTGCAAAAACTTCGGTGTTGATTTAACACCAGCCCGGAATCTATGTATGTCCACACCAGAGAAGTATTGAAACAACACCAGTTTGGAATGAAACCTATGCTGTTTTAATACTACTTGGTGTTGTACAAGCATCTATCTGGTGTTAGACCAAAACGAAACTGGTGTTGTTTAACACTTCTCTGATGGGGACCTATATAGATTCCGGGTTGGTCTTAAATCAACACCAGAGTTTTTTCAGTGTATAGATAACCAGGTTCAATAAATCGTTTATTCTCTTGTTTACTTGAAGTATATGGGTATTTGGTTATATATTTTGGAACGATGGTGGCAGCATACCATAAATTCACGGGCATGGATTAACCGCCGATCTTGAGCCCGGGTCTTGAGCGCGGGAATTTCCTGCAAATATTCAGGTTAGGACGTATTAGCATATTCATGTCGTAGTGTTTTATGGTTGTTTGTTTGCTTGTTAGATTAATTAACCTAATACCGAATTTCACATTTTTCTGTACGATCATTTGCCTTATAATTCGAAAGGGGAGGGGGTCAACTGAAACATTGGAGAACAGTTTTGCGTCGCACTCAGAAAACCTCGTTATCAGTTCGTCCAGTATGTCCAAGTCTGTGGTGGAAAACTGTCACATGATGATCTCCAGAAGCGTCCATGATCAGAAGGCTAGTTTGAAAATTTATTATTTTCTACATTTCTATTTGCTGTTAGATGAATTAGAATTGACATTTATTTATTCAGTGAGTACAAGATGAACAAAAGCTGAGAAATGTGCACGTCGTTTTAACAGGACTTAGTGAATCTTTAGAAATCTCACAATACACATAAACAGAATTAGTTAGCAACTTTACACCGACTCAACGTATTACAAAAAATCGTATTTTTAGGTGACTATCGTGTACGCTCAACTGCCAACCTAGCACCATCAATAAACAATTATGTAGTAAAAATGAACAATACAATTTACTGTATTATTTCAAGCTTAAGATGTATTTTAATATTGTAATTTCGTGACGTCAGCAATACGTCACTTCGATTGAAGGCGATGAAAGGACAAGTTGCACCCTGCTACTCTTAATGCTGTTGGTTGTCATGGAAACTTCCTCCATCTTTCGTCTGTGTCTGAAAGAACAAGAATGAGAGCAGAGTGGTATGATGACTTTGGAGATGAATAATATTAAGTCATGTTCGAACTGAGAAATTCAGCTGGGTACACATGAAGACAAAATTCTACATCATTTCAGTTTTTTTATAATGAATGAGATCATATATTAAGAAGACATAATTATCATCCAATAAAAATATTTTCAACGATGGCAATACCAGAGAGGAATCAAACCTTGTTTCAGTGAAAAATCAGGGAAACACAATTTGTTCCTCATATAATATAATATAACATGAATAGAATAGCGAGTGAGGGCCACCATCGGTAGCCTCATTTACATACCGGCCAGAATGTGGTATAACTCTGTCGACAAAATAGGCAAAATTAGAAAATGTCATAACTTTGTGTTCTGCTCCTTTGATTTTTCGCTTTTCACGCTAATCAAATTTTGGTTGAGGTAGACCGTGGACTTGTCTTAAAAACTGATTCATTTTCTTATTGACCGACTACCTTTTCTTTAAGCTTACAATTAATTGATTTGTCCACCTTTTCTCTCTCTACTCACCTTAATTTCATATCATCTATTCTATCGTTGCAGATACCATACATTCGTATAGCCTGGGCCGTCTCATCGCGTATGGCAGCTAACGCTTTTCTGTAATTATTAAGTATTGCACTGCGTGCAGCATGGCTCTGTTCAAGAATAAAAAAAATATATATAACAAAATCATTTTACGGAAAGGCATTCGGAAAGGGTCTATATGAGTTGTGTCAGTCAATACTTTTTTTTACGAGAGCACAAGGGCACTTTCTTTCTAAACATAATTTACACCCCAAACTTTTGTTTCATAAACATAATAAGCAATTGGCACGCAATATATTAACAAGATCATCTCTGAATCAACCGTCTTTTTTCTTTAGCGAATATTTCTCAAAATTTTGCGAGAAGGGGCAAATGCAGTGACAAATTATTTTACGAATATGTTGGGGTTTTTCTACGTATTAGCAGGATAAGTAAGCCTTCGAAATCCGTAGATCGCTTCATGAAAAAAAAGTTTTGTCCTTTATCCTCAGTGACAATTGTTAAATGCTTTAGAAGATACTTGCAGCTAATTGGCAAGTCGGTAAAGATCAGTGGCAAAACTCTTCATGAAACCCTCTAGCTCTTACGGACAGTAAGTATGAGGACGCAAGTACTAACTTTGAAATGCATGCATACACCATCCATTCATCTCGTCTTGCTTTCGAAAGCTACTTATTAAAATGAAGAACACCGTTTTCTGTATAATAAGTTACCCGTATTGATTCGCCGAATCTCGCCTCTGCCGTAACTTCATCTTCTCCGTCTCTCCTCTTAAACTTCCACTGCCAAAGTTTATCTCTATACCTCTTCTTGATCGGTGGATTAATGTCAGGTTTGCACTTTAACACGTAAAGTTTTGGCACAAAGAGACAGCCCAGATTGGCAACACTCGAAACCATGAGACCAAAAGATAGCACAAAGGTTCGATAAAGCCGACCACTTGGTAGCACTAAATAAATGACCATTATGGTCACCCACACCATGACTTGAATGATGAATGAAAAGAAGATGAACTTTCCTTCTTGAAAGTTTTTGTCGCGGTTTCGGATGTTGAAAGAGACGAATATCCCGATGATGTCGAGCAGGATACAGTAGGTGATGACCACCACGATGCCGTCGTAGCTACCAGAGCTGACGCAGTCAACGTATACGAGGCGGTGGTCGCGATCGACTGTCTTAGTGACTACGGGACGGCTGGTCAACATCCAGACCAAGATGCATTGCCCGTGAACGAAGAGGATGGCGATCATGAAGAGCGCCCAGTTATTAAGCTGGACATGTTTCTTATTGAAGGTGCAGTAGGCAGCGAGAATAAGGCTTCCTTCTGTGATAGAGACTGGCAATAGCTGGGTACCTGCTACGATAAGGCAAGTCAGCTCCGAGGCGGGGATGACAGAGAGTGTTGCAGTGAAAAACGTCATGGCGATTCCTAGTAGCACAAAGGTCCAGGAGCGCGCAAAGGCATGGAAAATAATAGTTGTGTTTTCTTTGAGCATGAAGATGATGACGATGGCGACACATATCAGCCAGCCAATGATGGCAATAGCTAAAGCAGCCAAACCGATCTTGGATGTGAGTTCTGTAAAGGCATAAGGTAAGTCTAGGCATTCCGTTCGATCCTCGTTTGATATTTGTTCATCGCTACACGGAAAGCAAGATAAGGCATTGCTCTCATTGCTGAAGTGGTTATTGGAGCAAGGCACACATATCCAACAGCAACTGCTGATGTCAAGAGAAATGCGTCGGGTACCTGGATAACACGTCTCTCCGCATATCGATCTGGGTCTGGAAGATGCCAAAGTACAAGTGTTTGTCATCGGCCAGTAGATCTCTTCCAAGTTTGAGATCGAAACATCAGCTTCCTTCCAGAACCCGACGACTTTGAGATGAAACTCCTCCGAGCAGGGGTACTTTGGTTGCAAGTTATAGAAGTCATACCAGGCATCTCCTGCTAGATTTCCGCGCTCGTTTGGAGACAACCTGTAGCCCGAGTGGCCCATGAAATCTACATTCTTCATGCACTCGATCAAAACTTCGCCTGGGATACCGACATCTTCGCGCGAATCACACTGTCCATCATCGCAATTGAGTGTTGTGTGCATGGCGCGAGCTACGACCTCGACTGAATCCACAACGGAAGAAACTAAGGACGTGTTGGAAAAGGGACGGGTACTGTAAAACGACTCTTCCCCGGTGCATTTCCTACCGTATTCGTGAACATCCATCTCGGAAACACCTGGAAGGTAACACTGGAAGAACTCTTGCCAGTACTCGTTCAAGAATGGATCCTGGTAGTCCAAGGCTTCTGGGGTTAGATTTAAGATGTAATCCTCGAAGCCATTGATGGTCTCGGTGTGCGGGAAGACTCCGATCATTCCGTTGGTGATACGGGATATCCGAGGGTCAAGTATGGTTTTCGATGCTCCCCAACCATCACTGCCTATCCACATGTATCCAGTGACATTGTGGTCTGCGAAATAGTTGAGAAGCCGACTCATTGGGGCTTCGTTCGCAAAGGCAACAATCACTCGAACATCTGGGATTTTCCTGCAAAAGAAAAGCCAAAAACCGTTATCACTGAGGTTGCTGCAGTAATTCAAAGAAATATAAGTAATGGCATATGTCAAACAGCATCAACAATAACGACATCATTATTTTCATACGACGCAACAAGAACATAAACCCACATTTGAATGTCTAAATTTTGTTATTAAAATTAAAAATATCTTTATACAGGATAACATGCTCAGATGAATCGTTTCACAACATTTTGTTAATATATAATGTCTTTTCAAGTTTCCGTGTTATTCAACCAATTATATAAGAAAATCAACAAATGACTACCAAGTAATGCTATACTCCGAGTGGATCGAACAGAGTGAGAAGGTAGGAGGAATAGGTCCAATGGATTTAGGTTCTTGTTAAGCATTCTCTGTTCAACACTCCCTTCTCACATTTTTGCAAAAGGTTTGCGAGGGTTGGAGATATTTGCGTTCTTTCACCCACGATCGCTACATGCCACTGTCAACGACCACAAACCTGAGATCGTTGACGATTTCCTCAAAGTCTGACTGGTCATCGCTGACGCCGAAGATATTTTGGTAGGCGATGCAGATGTTGAACTTGGAGGCCTCATCTTCGAACATATAGACGCCGCTCACACCGTAAGCTCCTTCGTCGTTGCCGATGAGGGCTACGGTGTGGAAATCGAAGTGGTGGACGAGATGGGCCATGGCTCGGGCTTGGAACGTGTCAGTTGGGACTGTCCGCGTGAAATATCTGCAAAGATACAATAATCATGATTGTTGTTTAGCTGTTAAAGTAGACATGGTAGAGGGGGCGTACGAAGCTGTAATTTTTCACATAAGTATGACATATTAGCAGATGTTGGTAGAACTGTTCGTAAAAGTGCGCTTGACTTCAGCCTAAGAATGGGTGGAAGTAATGTAAGTGTGTCGGGTAAAACTATCCTACAGACAATCCCTTCCCTGAAAATGATTTCACATTTCTATGTCTTGTTATAACAAAATTGTTTATTTAAAGAGTGTAATATGATTATTTTTATTATTATTAATTCAAACTTTTGAATTTTAAATAACTATATAAAACTGTACATGTCATCATTCTTTGGGAACATTTGATTGTACATAAAATAAAATTAAGTTTAAACAGCGTTGTTGTTTTTCCCAACTTAAAATTGATTGAACTGGTTACAATTTTTCATAAGACGAGGCCTTGGCCACAATGGGCATGTTCTCCATTCTAAATAATCATTTTGCTGGCTTTCCATACTTGATATTGATTAGATCGATACCAACTCTGCGATTAGACTCCCCATGATGCTCTTACTTGAATCTTGACTCGCTGAGTATTTCACTCGTGGCAGCGTAGCTAACTTCCGGTAAGGTGAAGAGGTTAAAGAGACTTGCCACTGAGACGGCTGCGCTGCTTGTTGTCGGTCCTACCACAGCAGCGATGGATTGGGGGCTGGTCTCACTAGATTTGGGAATGAGAAGAACATGAGAAACTGGTAACAATTTTATTGTAAGGGGTTATAAATCATGAATGTAAACAACGATTTTACTTTTCCAAGCGATCTTTGAAGGTTTAAATGGCGGTGAAGCGTGGGAAAGGATTACGTCAGAACTCCTGGGCAACATTTCATTTGTTTTCTGATAAGCTGCCGGATCTGAAGAGTTTCCTTGACTTTGAGTGACTGAGAATTACTGTTGCTATGGTAATCGTCGGATAAAACATGACTTGTCGCCGGACAAACCGTTAGACTTAAAGGTCCGTTCATGAAACGCTCCGATGACGGAAGGTCAAGCTGCTCAGAGCGTCAAGACGACTCATCGCTTCATCAATCCTACGATCATCTAGCTCGTCGCCGCTCATCCATCCATCACCGCTGCATGGACTTCTCAACTCAACGTATCTTCTCATCTTGAACTCAACGCTACTTTTTCATCTCGTCTTATCAAATTCATCAAGCTCATCTGGTTTACGGCCCTTTTAAGGACTGCACCTTTTACACTACGAAAGATACTGTTCAATCCCATCTATTTCTTGCTTGCCTTTCATTATCAGCTCTATCGCTCAAGGACACAATAGTCCTTTTTTCAGAAATGATCACAAGGTGCACCATAGGCCTCTCCTATCTTAAAGTCAATTTCGTCGTCGTGTGATCTGAATTTTATGTTCGGGTATAATTGGCTGGTCCATTTCATCTTTACAAGGCTTCGTGTCCATTTCCGCTCTGTAGGAATACCCCATCTACGACAAGTCATTACCAGTCTGACGGAGTTTAATTCAAATCATTCAGTGTCACTGATTTTTTTTAATTGAGTCTCCCCCCCCCCCCCTCTTTCTCAATCAACCTCTCACTCTCCCTTTCCCTCTCTTGTATTCTGGATGGTTTTAACAAAAACTGCACTTCTTTATTTGATCTGACTTTCTGAAGAAAACAAAAATGGTTTGTAAGCTTTCGGGTGGGTCTCGTATAATATCACTCATAATTAAACTTATCATGCCCCTTTGAAATGGAAGCGGGGCAGTATTCCCGTCTCTTCTCAAGGTCCACTCACCTCTCACAGTTTTTGGAATCTTGTGTTGCGATGAAATAGACCGAGTTCCTCACAGCGATGTTAGGATCCGTACAGGTGTCGTATATATCAAACCCTGAAAGATAAAAGGAAAGAAATATCGTGAAAATATATAGATATCAAGAATATGATTATGAAATCACTAGGATATGAGGGAGAATAGGGAACATATAAACATATGAATGTAAAGAGTCATGGAATTTTCATTCGCATTTCACTCCCCTTGGAAGTGATGTAAATGATCGCTCGGCTTGAAATTTGGGGTGAAATTTGAATGAACATAATATGCATGTTTCGTCTAATTTCGCATTAAAAGGGTGAAATTCAATCAACGGGGGTGAAAGTCACTTCTAATCGAGTGAAATATATTCACTCCCTCCGAGTAGTGAATAATTCACTCAATATTTTTTTCCGAGCACGATTTGCAAAGTGTGCTTCAAGAGTCGCGCGCACAATTCCGAATCAGCAACATAGTACCATTGAGGGCTGTATAATTTTGTTTATTACAGTATTTCAGGTAATGTTAGTTTACTAAATGGATGAACGAATGAAATTCAGCATCTTACAAAACAAAGGGCTCATCCTGTTCACAGAGCCAAAGACAACATTTTTTTTCGTGAATAATGAAATGGCATTGAAATCGGGAAGTCAGGATGAGGCAAAGTATTCCCGCGTGTGAAGAAATTGATGGCATTTACACTGTTCTACGACCTACATCCCCTATCACTCACACTTCCCTCGTAGATAAAAAATGATCTCTACATACATGATTTACTCTGACAGAGCCTGTAACCTACGATGATCCTTGAGTCCATTTTATCTATCAGATCTAAAAATGTATGTGTATATATATGAAGAGCTCACTTGCAAAAGGGGTTAGGTCTATTTTTTCAACAAATTTGATTTTTTTTTGTTTCAATGTATAGATTTTTAGTAGCTCTATGAGATGATACCAAAGAAAGTTAAAATTCCCATTAAAAAGTTATCTGAAATGGCAAAGAAAAATCGCTTTTTTTCAAAAGGGGTTAGGTCCACACATAATTTTTTTGGAAAAGAATATTTAAAAAAATATGAAGACAGGTGGATTTCTTTTATACCCAATTTTATGTTCTCATGGTAGGGTATCACGAAAATTTAGTTTCGCATAAGAATATTGCAATATGGGAGAATAAAAAAATTGATTATCTTTTAGTGGACCTAACCCTTTTGCAAAAAAATATTCTACAGAGCTCATTTGTCAAAAGGGGTTAGGTCCACTGTTAATAAATTTTCATTGTTTTCTGTCTCAAAACCTCCAAATTTTTAGTCGTTCTGAAGAAAACAACGAAAATTTGAAATTCACATGAAAACGTGAAAAAAGTGGCAAAGAAAAATCAACTTTTACATGAAAATACATTGGATTTATTTGAGTTTAGTTGCAAAAGGGGTTAGGTCCACAATGATAATTTTAAAAAGAATATATAGGGGAAAAAAAGGAAGACAGGTAGATTTCTTTTATACTCAAATTTATGTTCACATTGATGAGCAGGTGCTCATTAAACTGACAGACAGAAATATAGAAACAAAGTGGCGTTCGGAAGTCTCTGTATTATGGATGCATCCTTTCCTTTCACCATACCAACGGAGACATTTAATCAAGGACTCTAATCCACCACCAGGGTATTTTCATAACCACTCTGCAGCCGCTTTCTATAATGCGTATAACTTTTTTTCATCAAAAGCACTTCAATGACAAAACAGCCTTTGTCGAAAGCCGGAAAATCAAAACAGCAGTGTCGTCCTGAACTCTGGACTCATATCGGGACATATTATTTGCAATTTTTTTTTCCTCCGGTCCGAATCTTCGGACGATCTGCTGTTCCGATCCACCAACCTTCCACATAAACCTCTCAGCTGTCCAATGTGATTTGACTTGCATTTTCAAAGGAATTGGTGCCGCGTTGCAGAAAACGTCAGCGTAGTGATTGCGAAACTTCTCTAATTCAGAATATACCGCTCGTGGAGTGTAACTAGATGCTGTAACTAGAGAAAGCCCCAATCGAGAAGAGACTGGCCGGCACAGGATGACTAACTGACATGACTGAGAGCTATGCCTATTTTGTCAACGAGGCCTAAAAAAAGTCTGGTTGCAATAATGTATGTAGTTTGTCATGTTTTTGTAGGTAAAACATCAAAATAATTTTTTGATTAATTTTCAATTAATCGACCGACCAGTGACAATTCTTTGAACTTTCTTCCACAAATTTGGCACATGGTTTTTGGTTATAATTTTAAAGAAACAAACGGATGATGCGTTATTCAAATACACTGCAAATGTGAAATAAAAAAAAACGTACATGTATCAAATGTTTCACTAATATTGTGTTCATATATTACGTAGATTTATGAGAATACCCAAGAAATGTGGCTTTATCTTATATTTTTACCAAACGTGCAAGTTCCCTTTTAATCCCATATTGAAATAGTAATAACAACTTTAAGAGCAAGGAAGAGTAAGCAGAAGTGGCATGTACCACAAGCAATATCTAAGTGATTTTTTTAAGGAATATCGGAAAGGGCTCCGATCAAATCATGTTTCCGTCCTAGACAAGTGCCCTTTGAGGAAACGATTTAGTGCGACGAGTGCATCCATCTAGCCACTCGAAATCGTCGATTTCTATCATTCAACCTTGCATTCGTTCATTTGTTTCCCCATCCGGGTATAGGTTTCAATGTCTTCATCAATTTGCATGTCCAGAACCCCGTAACATAAAGCCTAAAGAATGATCCTAGGCTTATTTCATTTGATTGATTGCACTGGATATTGTGTGAGATCGATCGTAAAATAAACCACTAAAATCAGTCGCTCAGGTTTGTGTTACAGACCCCAGCTCTTCGGATCCATATCCTCAATATATAGAATCGGTGTTGAAATGGGAAGGGCAGTGGGATAAGAAGTAGGAGGGGGTGATGAGTACACAAAGCGAGAGCTAAGGGGAAAACACCATTTGAAGTTTGTGGTCAGTCAAACATGACATGTGCACACTGTGCTTTTTCAATTGCAAGCAGTCTGCAAAAACATGGGCCCGTTGCATAAAACTTTTCACCTGAGAAAACTCAGGTTGTTTTTACCGGAGTGTTTGCCCTGTGTTAAAGTCAATGGCAGAAATCAGACTAACCTTAGTTTTCGGTTTTTACCAGAGTTTTCTGAGGTAAAGAGCTTTATGCAACAGTTTTTTTGTGTGTGTGTCAAAGAAACTCTTGTATATTGTTTTCTATTCAACTTTACATCTATTTTTTTACAGAATAAAAGTGAAAAAATACTCCTTCAGACAAGCTAAGTTTTAAATTCCGGCTTTTTGAAGACCAATTCACTATTTTGGCTATTAACAGAGAACCTTCCCTGGCGACTTATTGGTGGGTTTTGGGTGGTTGATCACAAAGAATATCAAAAATTAAGAAAAAGAAACCAGAAATGAAGAAACAAGAAAGAAATTAAGGAAAGAAAGAAAGAAAGAAAAAAAAACAAAGAGAGAAAGAATGAAAAATATAATTAAAGAAAATTTATTTCAAGTTGTAAAATTAAAAGAAGATTGAAGGAAAGGTGTAGAGAGAGAGAACTAAAATGAAATAAGAAGAGACTTCTACGTCGTTATTTAACTATATACAAAAGAAAATCAAACATGAAAAAAATGGCAAATTTAAGTAATCTCCCCTATAAAAATACAAGTATGCTTGTGTCCCCCCTTGAAAGGAGAAATATGTGTTTATACGAAGACCATTTACTGGCCACTTGGGGAATATGTTTTCAATTTTCTTTCGATCTTTTTGTTACATGGCAAAGATGAACACGTGTACGTTATCCATACCGCGGCGTTCCATCACAGCTATTCATTTCTAAAAATGGAAATTTCTGATTGATGCGTTTGGGGATTATTGCTCAGGATATAATAATGTACGCGGGGATTGAGAATTTTTTAGTTCAGCAGGAACAGAAAAGGAAAATTTGAACATGGGAATTGAAACCAAGCTTTACATGCGCATTGGTGTATGAAACCTTAATGTAAAACATCACTCTTTTGCCCCAATAATCTAGTAAGAAGAAATTAAAAGAAACATGTAGACTACAATCTTAACAACACACATTTTTTTCCAAACGAGTTAAGAATCTCATGCAGACCATATAATCATGCATAAAACTGTAGTCATAGGCAGCGATTTCCTGAAATTTGGGGTCCATGAGGGCGTGGAGGCGAGACGATCCTCTCCACAAAAGACTAATGTATAAATAAAAAAATCAAGGGGGCATACCCCCCTCCCCACAACTATACAACCCTTAAAAACAAACTCGTCTTAGATAAGTAAATGGAAACTATCATATTTTTTAACAAAAATATCCTCTTATCGCACTTGACTAGTAAACAGTAATTTATGAATATATTCGACTCCAACAATCATTAATATCCATCAGCATATTATGGAAAATGAAATATTGATGTAAACAAGAGTCAAAAATCAATGATTATAGATTAAATTTACTGAAAGAATTGCCAATTTCAATTATTAAACAGTGAATTACGTGTTTTTATCGAGCGATATTGAAAGTGTGTAGTTATTTAGTTATCAAACTGCTTTTATTCAGGAACGGCACCACTTGCTACATTGAAAGTGATATCAACATATTCAGTACATATTTCTCTTTCAAATCAGATTTCACAATGTTCCATGTGTGATTGTTGCAATATTAAGAACTGAATTTTTTTCCCCTCAAGAAGACACCGTACCCAATCTATCTGTTTATCTATCCAGCATTATTGCCATTGCAGTTATCATTGGACGGCAAACTTGAAAACTTTTAAGCAATAGCTAGATTCACATTTCACGGTTTTTATAGATGGTTGCATTTGGTGACGCAAATATCGCGCATGCGCAGAATTATGATGAAATACCGCGGTGAATCAGTGCCCCATTAATCAGTTATCAAAACACACATTTTCTCACCCTTGAACAGTTTGAAAAAAACCTCACAAAACTGACCGAAAGTAAATAGTACTATTTACTGACACAAGTCGCGTTTAGGAGATTGTGAATATTTCCAGATAAACGGGAGAAGTCAATAGCAGTGATTTATTTGGCAGGGCTACTTAATAATTGTTTCATTTTAACTTATACAACTATCGAATAAACGAATGGAAGACATTATGAACGGATGTTAATTGGTTATATGTAAATCCATTAACCAAAAATGATTATCAGTACCATAATGAGGCAAACGTTTTTGAGAGCTCGAATTCTGATATTTCGAGCGGCACTTTTTAACTAAAATAAGAAAAGTGAAATGAGAAAAAAAATAACTCATGGTTATGAAAAACTGAACGTGCTATATGAAAAGCCACATCGATTAAAAGAAAATCCGTTTAACACACAATTCTTTCTCCTTTTTTGCTCTCGATTTTTCACTATATTTTCCAAACTCCTGTTTACAAAATTGTTCATATATACATTTAGAATAAAAAACAAAAAATAAGACAAAAAATACAAAATCGTAAGGGTAATCCCCCTACCCCGTGTGTAGTATTGCTTCTGCTCCCACGCCTATATAATTATGATAATCACAATAAAGGTTACCCAGGCTCAAATTTATGATACTTACGATACTCAAAGGGCTCCCCCCCCCCCCCCTTCTCATCCCTGACATTCCTCCTTGCCTTTCCGCCATTCTTACTCAGGTTATTAATTAACGTCAATACTACAGATAGCGACTCGCTTTATTTACTCTCTTGACCAAATATCAACGGATTAAAATCACCTGACATCATTTTCGTCTGCAATATTTGCAACAAAAATGTTTGGATAGTGGATTAATAGTTCCAAGTGAAGGCTTCTATGTTGAATTGCCCATCTGCTAGATTGCACAATGCTTGCAAGACTTGATTTTGGCGCAATTAATTCAAGCCCGGGGCTTTAAGCACATAAAAGCATTGTTCCTGATATTCTTACACTTGTAAAATTGATATGTCAAAATAAGCAATGTGTTGGTTTCCAACTACCAGAAATTGTTTACAGAATCTACCAAATTTTAGAAATAGTTATACCATATTTTCATGTTTATCACAACCTGCAAGGCTAAATATATTATATTTTTTAAGCATGTATATCGGAGTTTGTTTAATAGTAGGCCTACTTTGCTTTAAAACATCAAGACTTCAGAGTGATATATTCAACATAAAAATCTTCTATTTGAGATTAATATAGTTCACAAATCACCGAGATTGTGACCAACAAATATTTCTTAGTTGAATAGATTAATATATCATTCGCCAACTTACAGATATGCATTAAAAAAATACGTTCATGAAAGTAAATCACGAATATTTCTCTTTTAAAATATAACTCTTAACATGTCGATGTTTCCCATAGGTATAAAATAAAGCACATAAATCCCATAGAGCTGTTAATTATCCTGAAACGACATAAAATAAGGATCAATCGTTATACATTTGCAGTCTGCTTATAATTTTGAAATACCCTCTCATTTTCCAATAAATGCACTATTTGAAAATAGATCTGTATACATATAACGTTCATTATTACAAGCGAACAAAGGGATGAATGTAGTCCGATTTCAGAATTTCGAGATCGTGCTAATTCCGCTAAACAATACAGTAATCTAAAAATTCCGAATTACAAAATATTAAATGTCTGCCATAAACGGTTTTCCAATACTACATAATTTCAAGACCAATTAGAATGATCACGCCAGCTTTGCTTTCTCGAGATGCTGTACTATATTACTTATCAAGGATTTGTTTCTATAATGGCCAATAAACGTCCATAAGAAAAGCATGAAGGGTCATACACGTTACATTAGGCAAAAAGATCTGAATTTTACAGATAGTAAAATTTTGATTTTATATACAAATATATTTCATTCTAAGCTAATGAATTTATCATTCACTGTAATTAACGCTTTCAACAGTTAAAAAAATAAAATAATTCCTCGTTATTTTGATAGAATACATATTTATTGATATGACATGATTGAAATCTGATATGGCTCTGATAACTTGGTTTGATGATGTTTACAAAAATACACTGCTATTGCAATCGACCATGTCGAAATATCTCGGCCTATATGTTTGGCCCGATGTCAAATTGATATTTCCGATAAACTATCCCTTATCATGCTTATGTAAATTCACATTTCAAGTATGATTACTAACAGAGCGTTTCTTAAGTGATTTGGCAATTCGAAATAAAAGAGTCGATATCCAATTTATTAATATATCGACAGGATGTAATGAAAATGTGTAGTGCACAGGACTACAACATAGTGGGATACAGTGTAGTATCGAAGAGTATAAGAAAAGAAAAATGAAAGCATTGACCATGACGACGTTATAGATAAAACAAAAAGGCACAAGTTCATAAGTGGGTGGATTTGCAAAGTGCCTCATGCCCCCTGCACCAATGTAAACCGCAGATATTATACATGGTAGTGTATTTCCTAATTAACATCGCTGATTAGTGCTATTAATTAAGCAAGTCGTCCGTCGTAGAGTTCGGCCCTTAACCTTCGCACCCTCTTAAGAACCTAATCGGCTTACTGGACATTGACAGCAGCGTGTTTGTCTATATACAGTCTAATTAAACAGGGTTCTTGAGATAATACCTTGGCGTTGTGTCATTATCAAAATAACTTTGTTAACCTAAGCATTTAATGAATTACCGTTATATTAGCAAATGTACTGTATATACGACAGACGGTCAACTCTTGGAGAAAATAAGAAGGGAGACACATACAATGATTATGACGAATTTTCTGTTTTCGTTGTTCATTTGGGCATCATACTTTTTTTTAAATTGTTAATTAAACATATTTTCTCTATTCATTCTTATATATCTGATTTTATTTGGGGGATTTATACTGTCCCCCTTGAAAGCTTTGTTTAAATTCAGGTATTACTATGCAAGCTATAGAAGCAACTGAAGGCATAACACGGGAGAATGAACTTATTTGTTTAATGTTGTTAATATAATGTGATTTCCATCTTGAGAAATGTCCACACGAAGTATCTTCTACTACACATCGATTTCATTTTTTTTTTTTTTTGTTTTTTTTTGGAGGGGGGTGTCTTTATATAAAGGAATCACGGTGTTGCATACTAGCTGCAAGATTCATCGCTCTAAAGCACTATTATATTGTACTATTTATATATCAAGCGCGATATACGAGATCAAGCTGTTTCTCACTTATCAAACTGCTTCGGGCGACGCTATCATAGGGGCTATCGCCTCTGTACCTTGCCCTCTTCAACCCTTCCCCTGAGTTTTTTTTCTAACTCCATAATATATACAAAACAAATATAAGGGCAATTTTAACTCTGTGTTACGTATATTATCAGTTGGGAATACGACGTCACTATTAGCCCCCACCTCCTTCCCAACATTAAAACATCTTTTACCGCCCTTTATCACCTGTGAATGTGATACACGATGAGTGAAATGTACTATCATCGGAATCATGATCTAGAAGAAAGAAAAATAAAACAAACTGTTTTGCCTCCAGACAAACACGACTGTATACACTTAAGAAATTAGGGCTCGAAAATTGTCTCTATATAGATTTGTCATTATCTTTTATTTTTCTGTCATCCATTCTGCGTCATTTCAATTGCTCATGTAATTGCCAATTCGCTTATTTTGTTACCGATAATCCTTGGCATTGTAAATTCACTTTTTTCGTAATTGACTTCGATCTCTGTTGCAAATTAGCTTCATTGAAAAAAAAGGGTTGATTAAATAATTATAAAGGGTGAGTGACAACATGAAGCTCCTGTGTCGGAAAACAAACATTGATTTCCGGAATCATATGAAATATACGTCAAAACCAGCTTCTCGTTTGAGAAAACTATTACTGCTCTCGAATGGTGTATTTGGTTGTAATTTGCTAATTGTTTTAGTGCGCGGGCATTAATTTTCATTTCGTTTACGATGAATGTGTGAAACGAAAATATGTATAGAAAGATCATGAAAATGAAATTGAGTCAAATTAGTTATTTCGGTTAACCTAATGATATGAACTTGAGATATGAAATAAGTGTATTTGCTAACTGATATAATATTGATAGAGTTTCTAAAAAAAGTAATCGTGGGTGTCGAAAATAAACCCTTGCAGAGTGGCGGGTTAGATTGCTTCAGACTAAATAGCCTTCCTTCCTATATTGAAAATGAATTTAATTCGTATTTCAAATCGTACTTTGCTTTACTAGAATTCCATAAATTTTTATAACCAAAATAAAATAGATATTTAATACTCATTTACGAAACAAAAATATACATATTAAAATTAGTATAGAATTCATGAATTCAGTGAATTAAACTTACAATGACGTGATAAAATTTTGCATTTATTTGTAAATCATTTTAATGAAAACATTATGTATATTCAAGCATGTTTATATACCTTCCTTTTCAGCTAAAAAAACATTATGCAACAACTAACACAAAATCCTAAATCAACGAAATCAGAGTCATAATAAGGTGAGATGTTCTTTTATTTTTACATTAAACATCTACACCGACATTTCATCTTGGATATAACATTATGCGCATAAAAGCAATATGCTTTCAGTGGCTACATTAATGTTAGAAACAAGAATAAACATGCGGGTGACTTAAGTACTATTTCAACAATATCAATATCAATAGAAAAAAAATGATTTATTCAAACAATTCTTAAAAGCTCCATCAGAATTGGAGTCACCGAGACGCACCAAATTGAGTTTGTATTTCATTTCCTGTCTACATGAATGAAAAATTGTATTACCCCACTTTCCCTTAACGCACGAATGGAAATTCATGTTGAAACTGAAAAGCTGTACGGGTACAATATTTATGTGATCATGTTGGTGATTAATTGCATTTTTCGGATACATGCATGGTTGTTTGAACATCGCTTTATCATATGAATTGCACGCCTTGAAGTATTAAACTTACACATATAATAACCTCGAATCATTACTTGTGCCTTTTGAAATCTGTAGTAATCTAAGCGCAAACAAAATAAATCGCAACATATGAATAAGAAAAAGGCAACGGGAAGACATGGGGTTTATCACAAGGCTTAGCGATGAGCGTATGATAAATCTTTAAGATTGATTGCATTGATCAAAATGTACATTCAATCGTAAAAAGTCAAGCGTATGATCAATCGCTAGGCTTCGTGTTTCCGGGACGCTGTACTTTGTTTTGTCGGGAGCCTAATAATCGGTGTCTCACTTTCAATTTCGCGCATTTAGAAGTGAAAAACGCACGACAACATCCTGATTGCAAAGTGCAAAAATATTTCAGAAAGTGCGTTGAACTGCATGGAAGCCTTAACTTGGAAAGTGGCATTTCGTTTCTTTGGTTGTATCATTATTTCTGTCGTGGTCGATCCTTTTAGTGTCCTTGTGGTAAATGTCCTTACCATTTGAGATGTACAAATTCATCCCTTCGAATTCTACCCCCTCCCTTTCTCTTTTTCTAACTCTCTAGATTTCTCACTATCCATCTATATTGCTCTCCCCTTTTCTTCCTCCTCTTTCTTCCGTTCTTCATCTCCCCCCCCCCCTCTCTCTCTCTCTCTCTCTCTACTTCCATTTTCTCCTTCTATTTATCTTGTTCTCTGCAAATCTTTCTTCCTTTCTTCTTCTCCCCCCCCCCCTCCCTCTCTCTCTTTCTCATTCTCTTTCTCTATTTCCATTTTCTCCTTCTATTTATCTTCTCTGCAAATCTTTCTTCCTTTCCCCCCCCCCCCCCCCCCCCCCTCTCTCTTTCTCCCTCTCTATTTCCATTTTCTCATTCTATTTATCTTGTTCTCTGCAAATTTCTGTTTCAATCACAGATAAGAATACACACATTCACATTTCACAGTTCACCCCCCCCCCCCCCCACAGATACACACACCCCCTACACACCTTGACAAATCTCTGCCCTCTCCCCTTTTCTTCTCTTACACACTTTCCCCCACTCCCATCGACCCCATCCCAGCCTTCCGCCGTTCAAAACCAGCATGTGTTATCCTCATTTTGTCGATATTAATTCTAAAACAGGGGAGCATAACTGTAAACATGCTATAACTGTACTGCTATTATGCCACTATCTCTTGATTTGAGCCAGTCCCATCATAAAATCATTACAAACACCGAAGGGGGAATCCCAGGGATATGGACTTGAGTATTGGATGCAGAAGCTAGGTTTAATGGATATGGGGTCAGGTCCAAACCACAAGATATGGCCCGAGGAACGAACAGGCGGTGGAACTCCCCCGATACGCCTGAGGACGTGGCGAAAAGGGGTCCATATTTTATAAGATAGGTATGAAGTCGCTTAATATTGTATGTACTGGTGTATCCTAAGAATATATATATGTACACTCATGACATTTGAAATATTGATATTTCGATGCATTATAATGTATTTCCAACCTTTCCTCCTTATAGGAAGGGGTTCGTTATGTCCGTTAATTTGACCGATAGAAATTGAACGGATTTATTTTGTAGGACTCTGACCATTTTAGCCCATGAACATGATGGAGAAACCGCGTTTTTCAAGTTGAAAGGGGAAGAGGTGAATACGAGCATGATCATTTTTTTACAAAATTGAGACAATGATCACCAATGCATAAATGTTTCATTCATTTTCCTTAGAACATTGGATGCGTTTCCCCTATCATGCATATATAGCTGAATTGTAGCCAAACTATACTTGTTTAAAATTAAACAAACTGAAATCAACAAATTGAATTAAACAATGGTTTAATGATGCAAAATGTTTTTAAGTCAGTGAAACATAATTGAAACACATGGTAGAAAATAAATCGTATTAGGCATGTACTAAACCTACCAAAATGATTACCACTTGGGTCGGTGTGCGCGCATGTGTGTGTGGGAGTGGATGCGTGTATGTTGGTATTTGTATGTATACTGTGCATGCTGTGTGTATATATAAAACAAATGATACTTGACATATTTTAATATATTTTTTTAATTATGCCGGGGAGGTTGATATCCTCGCGTTACAGTTAAAAAGAAACTGTCATTTTTAGCATTTTTATTAAGTAATCTCCTGTCAAGAGAATTTGAGGACGATGTAGAGAGGAGCTCTCGTAATTTCATATCATCCGTAGTTCAATAAACCTTCCAAGTCGATTGGATGATCGGGTGAAAACGCCGCTACTTTCTTAAATGAAAAACAAAATCAGAAATTGACACTTATTTCTAGGTAATTTAAGTGTCAAGAGCTGCCTTAAAAATGTTGTAGATCATTATGTTACCCATAATTCAACGTTATATCTGGTCTCGCTGGTATATTCATTCATTGGTCGGTTGGTAATGAAATACTAGAGATGAATGGTCATATATTATTTTAAAATCTCATATAACAGCTAAATATAAAAGTTTGTGATTGAATAAAATGAGAAGAACAAACTAGAACATGTAGAATGTCATTAATATTTCCCACCGATCATTTTCCCCTGGTCCGATGATTTAAATACATCATGGATAGAACAAAATATTAGTACTATACAGTGCGTATCAAATAAAAAATTACACTTGGAAAAAAAAGCCTGTAAATTTAAGCAAATGACGATATAACTGCGAAAAGTATTTCCCCTCGAGTGAGCAGAAAAGTTAGTGAAAAATGATTTGCGCAGACCTTTGAAATAGTTATGGGAATAAAAGTAGACCTTAATCATAAAGAACACATGAAAAGCAGCTAGTAAAATTGAAGATATCTTTTTAAACCTTATTTAACTTGTTTCCTTGCCCAAAACACTTTGAAGAGTGCATTGCGCCCCACCCTACTCACCTACACAAAGAGGCCATCGTGACGATATTTGCTTTACACTGAGCTGTGATTTACATGAAATGGCTGAGGCTTAATTTTCATTTTTTAATCATTTTCAAGCTTAGGAAATTTGTGGAAAAAGAAGTATTAAATAAAAAATGAAATGTAAACCCACTTTAAATGATACAAACTTAGTGAAAAAATGGAGATGTCTGATATAAACCTTTGTTCAGATTAAGTTATGTCCTCAGATCCAGCTGGCACAAAAAGGGTAAAGGTTGTGCTTATATCTATGTGTTGAAATTTCAATTTGGGTGGCAAAATTGTTACAAAAAGCTTGAATGTATCCGTTTTATTTCAATTGACTAAAAGTGCAAGGGAAATGTATGAGAAATGTTTCGCAGGGTCAGTTTGATTTCGCCCTTTCCCCTTGACACAGTGTGAAAAACAAGCATTTACAAAAATGGACAGTGCTCACTCAAGTGTAACATTCTGGCAAAACTTTTACTTTCATTGGATAGATGAGACCCAACCCCAAGATTATATGTGAAAAAATACCCATATGTT
Organism: Lytechinus variegatus; assembly: GCF_018143015.1. Taxonomy (NCBI): domain Eukaryota; kingdom Metazoa; phylum Echinodermata; class Echinoidea; order Temnopleuroida; family Toxopneustidae; genus Lytechinus; species Lytechinus variegatus. The sequence continues at coordinate 65,251,420 of NC_054743.1, read as the reverse complement.
GTTCATTTTTTTAATTCCCAGGGCTTTATCAAAGTGTATTGTTTTATATACGCACTGTATAAATGTCAGTTTATTGGACGGGCAATGTTTGATGATTTTCTAGCTTTAAAAGCTGATTATATGAATTTTTTCCTTCTCGTGAGAACATACATGTCGATGCGTAATATGTGGAGTCAAATTTGACTCAGTATTGCGCCAGCTTGGATCAAAGGGACTCGTTTCAGTCATATTTGACTCTGCAAAATCATCAAAATGAATCAACCAAATTGAAACTGATAATTGGATTCTATTACATCATGAAGTATCAGAATTGATATCAAAAGAAAACGTTTGATACCCTCTCTGCATGCATGCATGAAAACTTTGACGCAAAATATGAAGCAATCATAATCGGCCTATATAAAAATTAATAAAAAGAAAAAAATCAAAATGAGATTAGATTAATAAATAGAAAAAAAATCAAAATGATATTAAAAAAAAAGTCACTTCTGATATGGTGATATTGTATTTATGTATACTAGGCACGAAAGTTTTTTAAGTCATGTTGGCAAGATATTGCCATAATCATCGTATTACCATCGTCAGAACATATAACAGGCATATCATCAAAAAATCAACTTTCTCAGGATAAGATATCACACCGACGCGTCGCTTCATGTAGTAGTATCGCACCTCAAGCTTCGAAAGATATATATTTTTCGCAGTAAGCTAAGCCAGTAAGTGACAAGAGAGAGGGTAAGAGGGGGTGGCAAACATACATTATCTTATTAAGTATCGAGATGTACTGCTATTTTCTCATTTCCTCTCCTACTCCTAGCATTAAATAAAAAAAGATAGAGTGACATGATGTGTAACTGAATAAGGATTATGCTTCCTGGCTGCCGTAGTATATAAATGCTGCTTACCAAGATCATCATGAAAGTTATCGATATTATTATTAGTAGAAATAGTAGTAGTAGTAGTAGTAGTAGTAGTAGTAGTAATAGTAGTTGAGGTAGAAGAAGAAGAAGTAGTAGTAGTAGTAGTAGTAGAATAAGCAGTATCAATTTTAATAATAATAATGATTAAAAAAATGATGTGTTTTCATCGCAGCGCACACACCGTCCAGAAAGGCGTATGGTGCTAGCACAGCAACAGTTCCGTTGGATATACATAAATACAAACTACAACTACAAATATAAATGAAAACAAAGTCAATAATTATTGTTATTATCATTATTATCGTCAACATCATTATCATTTTCATCATCATCGTTATTATTATCTTCTCTATCATAATTCTCAGTTTACGGTTCATGTTGCCATCCTTTTTCTCATTTTCATCATAATCACCATAACCATATTAGCATCATCATCTCAACCATTATGATTATTATCATTATTATTATTACTATTATCATTAGTATAATCATTATTATTATTTATAACATTTATATTTCATTATCATTATTCTAAGGAGAAATTTGACAAAGGATGCGGAGTGAATCACAATCAAGAGTGGATATAGAGGAAGACGTGGATGATTATGATGCAAACGGTTGAGAGGACTGCCTTTTGTGGTTTCAAGGAGCTGTTGACAAGATTGCGTCTTAGTTTGTTCCTGCCCACATTTTAATGTCCTAATCAAGAAGTAATAATTACCTTCTATAATGCCTGAACACGATTCATTGTGTCGCATCTTCACAACTCGATAAGATCAAATATGTTGTGACACCATACATTGAAGAAGTAGTCACCATTAGCCAAATGATACATCGAATCTAGCTTTCACCTTTATTAGGAGACAAGATCCCGCCTAATTACCGTATTTCCATTAGCAAAACGTAGACGCCCCTTCCCTATACGCCATTTTAATCAGCGTGTAATGTACGAGTCCAGGGAAACCGCTGTAGGCGTGTTACGTGCCCTAAATAGTTTGATTTGATGGCATAATGCAACGTTTTCTGTTTATTTTCCGTGTTTTGTGTACGTTTTGTCTTTCTCTCGATTACTGTCCGATGTTCAAAGTTTTAATTTTATAAAGAAATTGGGTCATGACATGTTAACCGAGATCTGTTATTATTTTTAGAGTCGTGGCCCCGTTTCTTAATTTATTGGTTTTACATACGCAGCAATCGAGGACAGCTACCATGGTAACGTTAATTGACACTAAACAGCCAATCAAAATCAAGAATTCCATAAAGCTACAATGCCAAAGTTACGATATTCCTGAAGTATTGTGAAATGGGGATCCAACCCTGCTTTGAATTTACCGTTTTATTTCTAATCCATGCTTTCATTCCTCAGTTTATTCATTCATTTGATTTATTTTCTTGAATAATCGGTTGAATATAATCGTAATAATTGATTTGATTTTCCTTTATTTCTATTTTTATTTGATAAAACATGATAATCTTTTGAGTATTATCCTTTCTGTTTCCATTCACTTTTTTTATTTATGTATCAATTTATTTCACTCATTTATTGGTTTGGGGCTTTCAATCGTTATATACTAACCGTTATACGTGTTGAGCATAAACATGCTTTTGATCATAAACATATATTTCTCAATTACAATATTAATGAATACTTTTCCTGTGAGGGTCGATCGGACTAAATGATTTCAGAAAAGCAAGGCATGTTACAAAGTGCATTGTCTTTTCACAAAATACATCCTAACACAGCCCGTCCACCAATAGTCGATCGGACATTTTTTTTTCTTTTCAATTTATTATTTTGACCCCTCCATCCCAAATGCAAGTCGACATGTTTTGCCCGTGAGAGCAATATTGCTCCTCCTACAAGCTTTTATGAGTTTGGAGTCATTCATGTTTAGTGGATGTTAAATTGGCTTTTGATGGAATTTGACAGTGGTTATACAAAGGGGCCTTGAACGATCGCAAGTAATATATAGCATGACGATAAAAAAATATTTGATAACATAAGAGTTCGCAATGCTGATATTCTTCCGAGTCTGTTATATGTGCTACATTATTACTGTAATTACATGTAATGTTTTCTGTATACTTTCCTCATCATATTTTTATCAAATGTCGGACTCTGCTTATATAAGGAAAATGTATTATAATTGATTAGGGGTGACTTGGGGCACCCCCAGCCCATAAGAAGTTTCATGACACAGAAAAAAAATATATGAAAAAAAAATCTAAAATCTCTAACATTTTTCGCTCGATTGTTTCGCTCGCTCGGGATTTTTTGAAAATAGATTTTGTCTCGTGTGCTAAATTATGCCCCATAAAATGGCTAATTACGCCACCGATTATCGTAAAAACTAGATAATTAGCAGTCTGAGCGGAAACTGTTGAATTCCACGTCACATGTAGACCTACTGAGCGTTCTATTTATTTTCAGCCTCTTCGGTCATCACCCACGTTTTCACAAACACATATTTATGCAGATCCATGAATCATATATTTTCTAAAATCTTTTTATGTTTTCGTCATTTAAAAATACCTTTTACCAAATTGTTTAAATATTGAATTGAATATTTTCGTTTTAATATGATATAGTACAATGACATACCCACTAGTCATTTCCCAGACACACACACAATTTACTTTCCAGTTAGTTTTCCATTCCAAAATTCCACAATATAAGTAATTCAAAGGCCATATCATATCCGTATTATTTATTTTGTAAATGGTTGTATTATTGTTTGAACATATTTGCGTTATTACTGGTATTACCTTGTAAATACATCGTAATTCGGCCTTAGCCGCAATGATGTGTTGTTGATTTTTATTGATAAACCATTTATCTTTCTACCTATCCATCATTCCACGTACCCTGAGCCAAATCAACTCTCATAATTTTACTGATTATGATACTACTCTAATTCACCTTGTCTCCTGAAAAATCAATTTCCCGACAGATAATCATTAAAAGCACTTTGGAAGACGTAAGTGATCCCGTATAATTGCACTTTTTCAAGCCCGTGTATGTACAGGGCATATACTGGGGAAATATTTTGGAATGGTATTTCGTTGATTTGGCTTTCAGCCTGAATGATGGGGAAAATGGTCATATTACTGAGACACAAACAAACATTATCATTCTGAAGGATGTAATAAAAGATTTTCGGGCTAATTGACTTGACAACGGATAAGGCGAAGACGGAACAGATCGATTTTAACAAAGATAGAACATACACGCATGCTCATTTTTGGGCACCCTTGGATGCTCAGTCTGCCCTCACCAAGTTGGACGGTGCCCTTATAGCACACCGAAAGTAATGTATCATCTAAGAGAAATAATATATAACAAGAGGCCAATGCAATTAGCAAAGTGATATCTAAATGGAATTCTCAAGGAGATAGTAACATCCATTATTTCAATGTTATTAATGCTGAGTGTCGGCACAGGTACGTATAGAAACAAAACACTTTCGGGCTAGAGTTGTTCCAGATCGGTAATGGACTTCACCTTTAGATTTTCTCGTTTGTCCTTGGCCCTGTGTCACAAAACTTATAGTCAGTGACAAGTTTTGAATTATTTTTCTTTGGCAATATAATTGCAATTCAAAGGCAACGCCGCTATCTTTGGTAGATATGAAATAATTCTTTCGTCACTCCAATGGCGCTGATGCAAGAAATGGCGAACAATTGCAAGTTTGGACCAAACAATGTTTGCTCCCAACATTAATCCTTTGTCTAACAATCAATTACAAATTTGGGATCAATTGCTAATCTCCTCCTTGAAACTAGTTCCATAGTGCGATTCGCTATACAGCTAAAACTGATCAACCAATTAGCAAATGTGCAAGTTATTTGCAATTGATTGCAAATACTTTCTTGCAACCCCCTAGTTAGTCCGCCTGCACAGTTCCGATAGGCGTAGGTGGATGGGGGTGTAGCCCCCTCCCCCTCCCTCCCTCCTGTTGGCTCAAAAAGAAGATACGCATTACTTATCAAGGGGATATGAGATACCTCTTCTTTGTTTTGTAAGAATAAACTAAAGATGTATTCAAAATTTGAGCCAATAGTTATGACCCCTCCCTTAAAAAACAAATATAAACAGACTTCAACTTCGGGGATAGTGTGGGTGAAAATATGTGTACACTTGGGTTCTATACAGCACCGTATTGTCTTGCTACTTTGTCGGGATAATGCATGGAAAAAAAACCTTTGGCGGGATGCAGTTGCAATTCTGACTGGTTTGTTATTGCATGCTCCCTATTTGCTATGAAAGAGAAGAGTGTTTAAGGGTGGGCGTGTGTGTGTGTTTGGGTGTCGAGTGCGTCAACTGCCAATGTATTTTAAGACCCCTCTACTCACGCACACATACAAGCGCCCCACCCTCCTACCGCCTCCTACACGCATCCGCGCACACACATTTCCCCTCGTGGCCACGCTTTAATATTTCATTTCGCACAGCATGATGTTTTATCATAGACAAACTGGGGAGAGTGATAATTCAGTTCTGAAGAACTCTTTTGAGAACGTCGTATGGTTATGTTGTCCGACATGGCAAATTTGGTCGCGCAACGTATGAAATCGACTTGCTTTCGAGAAATGTCGACATTGCTGTTCATGCCAAACAAGTCGAACAAGATGAGCCTATTTCAATCATAATGGGAGCTGAATTCATTATTTTTGTATAGAATATAGAATGTGCCCTGACCAAGTGGTCTGATGCGTCTGATTACACACGTGAAAGTCAAGGATTCGATTCCCGGCACGGATATTTAAGCCCTCGGGCACAGATATATGCCATCTCAATTATTGGTACCGAGGTGTGCAAGTGTTAACATGGTTAAGAAATAAATAATACAATGAAGCAAAATCAATTTCCAACATTTCCAACAAGCACCCGGAGCTCTAAACCGGGGTACTGTAACACAAAGGCAAGCGATTAATCGTACTCTCGATTTTGACGATTCATTGTACATTGTAGTCAATGGAATCAATCGCAGAAAAACGTTCTACAATCATTGCTAAGTTTTGTGTTACGGGCCCCATCTCTGCTGCGAAAGGTGAAAGTAAATATACATTGCACGCGACTAAATTATGTTTTCTCGAAAATCCCTTTCTCGTAATATTTGTAAAGGGGCGGTCACACAAAGACGTGTTAGCCAGTGCATCGGTCGTACCATAATGGTATAATGGTATACCAAGCTGTTATACCATTTTAAAACAATTTGTACCTGTTATATACCTGCTGTTTTTCCCATCTATTGATCTCCAATATTTCAATTTCGACATGCTCGATTACAAGATAAGATTGTACATTGTGGTCAATGCAATCAATCGTAGAAAAATGTCCTACGATCATTGCTAAGCTTCGTGTTACGATCATTGCTAAGCTTCGTGTTACGATCATTGCTAAGCTTGGTGTTACGATCATTGCTAAGCTTCGTGTTACGGGCACCAGGGTGCCGTTTCATAAAGGTGTTCGTAAGTTAAGAGCGACCTTAAGAACGACTGGTGATCCTTTCTTACGCACTAAACCATCGCCAATTAAATATATATCTTACCGCAAGAAGGGATCACCAGTCGTTCTTAAAGTCGCTCTTAACTTACGAACAGCTTTTATGAAACACCCACCTGGTGTGTGTTTCATAAAACTGTTCGTTGCTTAACATTGTTAAGAGTGACTCAACTTTCTTACGCCCTAAATAATCACCAATGAAAATTTGATGTTGAATACCATTCACCACAAGAAAGGATCACCAGTCGTTCTTAAAGTCACTTTTAACTTAGTTACGAACAGTTTATGAAACTGCCCCCTGGTGGGCGTTTCACAAAGTTGTTCGTAAACTTACCCACGAATTTAGGCAAGACTGGAACATGTTCTCAGGTGCAAAGTCAGCAAAATGGGGATGTATCATTTAACACAAGACAGGGTCACCAGTCATGACTGAAACACGTTCTTAGATGCTAAGTCAGCTACATAGGGATATATCATTTAACAAAAGAAAGGGTCACCACACTGTAAAATCTGCGGTGTTAAAACTGACACCAATTGGTGCTAATAGAGGACCACATCCTGAGGTGTTAAAATTACACCCTAGAGAGTATACATAACACCGAAGCGGGTAAATGTAACAACAAAATGTGTTGTAATAACACCTACAGGTGTAAAACTAACACCACCAATTTAACACCGGTGTAAAATAACTGGTGTGGTCCTTTATGTACACCGGTTAACACCACATTTTTTGCAGTGCAGCCGTGCGTCGTATGAACAGCTTTAAGAAACGTCCGCCGAGTGTGACTGTCGCTTCAGGCAGAGTAATTCGGGAGAGCACATCCAAGTGCACGTTTCTTTCAATTCCATAAACAAATACCACGAAAGATATTCAATATGAATTGTATTGACAGATATGAGAAAATACACCACGTGGTGACACGGCGGATAATATTAAAATCAATAGTCTAGACTAATTATCAGAGTTCCTCAATGCTACACAGAGTTCATGTGCTGGATGGGATATAACTTGAAACCTCAGTTATATATGGAGATGTGTGGGTCGTGTTAGGTCAATTAGAGCAATGCAATGCAACAATGCAAGCAAGAAATATTAAAAGTGTATTACACGATCATGTTGTAGAGTTATTTTCAAGCCGTTTTTAGGTCAACATGAATGACTTATTATCTGAAATGTAAAAACGTACATGCAGATAAAGCACCAGCAGAAAGTCCACTCCATCAGCATCACTTGATAATTAGTTTTGTATGTGTCCGTCACGCAGCCTTCTACACAGGGGTTACACTTCGTAATTCCGAAGGTTCTTTATTCCGAAGGTTCGTAATTCCGAAACATGTAAATTTCCTATACCTCGATGTTCGTTAATCCGAAAACGTAAAAGGGTTTGTTAATCCGAACATTTGTGGCGTTATTCCGAAAGGTTCAATAATACGAAAACGAAATAAGGTTCGATGTTCCGAAGGTTCTTTAGTCCGAAAACGAAATAAGGTTCGTTGTTCCAATGGTTCGTTAGTCCGAAAACGAAATAAGGTTCGTTAATCATTTCGTTTTCGGACTAACGAACCTTCGGAATTACGAACCTTATTTCGTTTTCGGATTAACGAAAATTCGGAATTACGAACCTCACTTCGTTTTCGGACTAACGAACCTTCGGAATTACCAACCTCATTTCGTTTTCGGACTAACGAACCTTCGGAATTACGAACCTTCGGAGTAACGAAGCTGCGGAATTACGAATGTATGCGTACACAGGCCTCTCATACCCTGCCTACTACTTGTCTTTACACTCCTTGTGGTTTACAGTCCTTCCAAGGACCTCATTCATTCCGACAAGAATACTCTACTTCCCAACCTCCATGGACTTTCTCGCCTTTCAATTTCACTTCTATCTCTACCCACTTTTATCTAAGTCCTTCCAGGGGCCCGTTGCAGAAAGAGTTGCAGTCAATCACAACTCTAAGAATCATGCGTAACTTGATTTTCAACCAATCAACATCGCGCATTTGTGACTTGCTATTGATTTTGCGTTAAAGCTCAACTCTTTCTGCAACGGACCAGAGGACTTTACAGAAGACGTTTAATGGTTCCTGTATTTCTGGTTGGCAACCCTTTTACAGAATATTCCGTAATAATGTACCTAATTATATCTTTTTAAAAGAATTCGTACTTAAACACGATTCCGCTATCTGCAGTAGATATGAACTCGTTCCATTCTTAATTTGGGTGAGCTTGGCTTTGATTTAGAAAATTTATTATCAATTTCATCTTCGTTGTGTTGAGCTTTTAAAAAAAATATCAAATCACACATCATCATAACCAAAGCTTAAAGTTTCAGTCGTAGTTTCAACATGTTCATAATAATAATAAAAATAATAATGTGTAAAAAGACAACGAGTTTCGGAGCTTCATATCCAACCTATCACAAGCTAACTTATTTTTATCTACACTGAAAGCAAGAAATTAACCACGAAAAAAGTGCAAGTTTTGTTTAAACTGCCGAAAGAAAAGAACGGGAAAAAATCATTCTATTTCACACCCTTCGCAGAACAGAAAACAATAACATTTTACAATCCTTTCGTCTCCCCCCTCCCTCCCCTCAAAAAAAAAGAAACGCACGCAATATTAATCTTCATGGCACGTTCCGCTAATGCATATCGTCTAGGCATCCAGACATAAATTGCTTCCAATGCAAAAACGTCGCTCTAAATCCCCCTCGCATTGTGAAGCGATTGCCTTGTAATCGAATTATAAACGCATACCATACTTCGCTCGCATCATCGTCGATATCGTAAAAGCCCAAATTGCCCCAATCAAAAGATCATTACGGCGATCTAACGCTGGTCGCTTATGGGTTGGCTCCCATTTTCTATTACAGAAAAAAAAAACAATTTCGTTTCATGAGTATATAGGCAGTTTTGCCATTTTGGCCAATGGAATTGCACCGATATTAAACCGGGGCTATCAGATGGTTCGTGCGACCTCTTCCCCTTCACCCCTTCTCACTTGGAAGAATATAAAACTGAACAAAAATTACCGTTTTGAGGGAACTGATAATGAAAACATATCAGACATTCAGGAGGCAAATATCAACACATGCTACCATTATTGATAAGTTTATAGCTACTGGTTTTATGATAAAAAGACAGAAAGTTTTTAGAAATCGCCTTATTCGTTAAGCTACATGCCGGAATTCCATCCAATAACAAGGCGAATAAAAACAATTCGATTATTTCAGTCGCATTAGTAGCTAACATTTACGGGTTTGCGCCTGGTGATGACATAATGATGCAGCTGGGTATCTCCCCCAAAATGGTGGGGGATACAAATCAATCAAAAAACAGCATGTTTGTAATTCAAGGTCTTGGCCTTTGTCAACGAAATCCTTAATGCAGGTGTGCTGATACATCACTATGATTATTCTAATTTAGATCGTTGACATTCTAAAATTCAATCATCATGTTCAGGTATCTCTAAGATTATCACGCTGCAATGACCATTGTGCAATCAGTTTTATATTCGAAGGGAAACCAATAGAGTCGATGACATTCATGAAATATAATTATACAAAAGCACGATGATGTCCAAGAAACAAGAGCTTGTTATCAAATTAATGAATATAAATGACACAAGTTCAGTTTAGCTGGTTTACAATATAACCTCACAATTACATGCAGTAAAAAAAATAAAGGACAAGAGCCAAAATGATTTATTAAAAGCCAAGGACACGGCATGATAACAAAATAGTTCGCTCATAAATATATTTCGCTCATAATCATAGCATTTCTTGCACTGAACTTCACATTACTTCCAATATCTACCAATTTATCGTGACAGAAAGACACAAGAACTTATTTCCTGGAAAAGACCGAGATGATAAGCGAAGTACATTAGATCAGACTAACGAGTAGCGATGGGATGTAGATATAAATTTATACATTAAAAAGATGAAGATTTATTGTGACAGCCATGACAGTAGGGAGCTTTTTAAGTCGCACCGAGGCGGTTTCTTCATCATAGAAAATCTATTGTCAAAAGCCGTTCACGACAGAGCAGTCTTTGTCGAAAATCGGTAAATCAAAACAGCAGTTCTGTCCTTGAAAAATGAAAAATTAAAATCCATAATTTATTGTTCGAAATAGACATGAAATGAAATACTCTGAAAATTTGCTTTGCCCAATTGATCGTGGGCCCGGCAGCCACCGTGCAGCGCCAGATCGACGAGGCTCTATCTTTTTAATTATTGTTGAACGCCAAACAGGGTAGCAGCAACTCCCATCTTTTAACGTCTTTTGGTCTGACGCGGCCGGGGTTTGAACCCCCGACCTACCGGTTGTGAGACGGACGCTCTACCAATTACTGAGCCAACACATCGGTGTTGACTCTGAGCAATCTGCATAATGCAATTAGTAGTCAGTTTAGATTCTTATACGACGATTCACCAATTTTTGACAAAGACTTCTCAGCTGTTCATTGTTATTTGACGAGCATTTTCAATAGATTTTTACGTTGTAGAATGCATCCTGTCGCCAGTAAGAAAACTCGCTATTGACGGCACTAACGGCGGCGATGGGCAGCAGCACGACGAGGCAGACATAAATGGAAGAGATGGAGTATATGTGATCATGATGATGATAATGATGATGGTGAGGTGGGGGTGATGACGAATATGATGATGATGATGATGATGTTGATGATGATGATGATGATGATGATAATGACGATGTTGATGATGATGATGATGATGACGACGATGGTGTGATCATGGTAATGATGGTTATGATGATGATGATGGCCGGTGGTAGTAATAATTGTGATGGTAATGATGATGGTGATGATAGTAATGACGATGATGATGATGATGGTGATGATATCGATGATGATGGTGATGATAATGATGATGACGATGGTGGTTGTGGTGACGATGATAATCACTATCACCACTAATGAAAATGGAGCCATCTTATCGGTTGAAATCATTTATATTCACAGATACAGAAGTAAGCCAATTCAATACATAATAAACTCAATAATAAAGAAATAGACCGAAAATCAAAAAGGGCTCTGCGCTCCATGAAGGCTTTGATCCAGACGCTCCTTCAGAGAAATTGCCCCTTACACTCCACGGGGAGGATATGGATGGTACACCATGCTGAAAGAACTATGCCGATTTTCATTAATTTCACCCACAAAAAATAAATAAAATGCATAAGCCGGAACGTCGAATAACGCAAATTGATAAGAAAGCATGCAGGATACAATACAGGTACATGGAATGTAAACGTATTGGTATGGGTTCCAGGACATTTGCTCTGGCGACAATCCGTATGTTTACATTATTCTAAACAAAAAGTACATTACAATCTTAACTGTAACAATACGCCATTTTAAGAGCGGAGCAAATGTTACAGGAGCATCGTGTCACCGTGAAAAGAACGGTTTAAATCTGTTCGATATCAAAAGGGATGGGCAAGATCGCGTCTGACAGTCGAAAGATGCCAACATTCTAACAAAAAAAGTTGAAAGGGCCACATCGCCCCATTGAAAGGGCACGGGAATGACAGTGGTTTCTGTTTCTTTTTTAAGGTGGAAACAACTGTCACTCTTCGGTCCATTTCATTCTTTCCATCCTTTCGCCTTTAATTTTTTACTCTCTAAATGCAAAAAAAGCTAATATGTACCTAATCACACTTTGTCCTCGGAGTAACACGAACACAATCATTTTCGCGTGGTATTTGCATCTTTCTAGAGTAGATTTTAACTCTTTCTTGAGTGCAAGAGTCTAAAAAGATGCACAGTTCACCCCCAGGATGAGTTATTAATCACTCTATAAGGAAGTACAATCCACTCTAAAGGGATTGGTCCACACTATCACTCCGAGAGGAATGTGAGTAGGGATTAATATATTTTTTGGCATTCAGAGAGTAGTGTATTATGAACATGAGGATGTACAACCCTTGCTCTAATTGAAAAACTCCGAATGTAATGGAAAAAGTTCGTGCATTGTGTTTGCGTATATCTGTGAACCGCTATTAGAGGTGATGTCCCAATGGACTATACTATAGGCTCTGAATAAGAACAGAATCTCATCACCAATAAATCATTCTGAATAAAATTTGATTTATTTACGTCCTGATACGATTGGGTCATACAGATGTTTGTAAGGTACTATGGACAGACGGGCTTCCGTTAGACTATTGAGGGAAAATACAAATTACGAATTCTAATTATCAATAATTAATCTGCGGTAGATGTGAACGTAGCACAATGTCGATTCTGATTGATATATATAAAAAAACTAATAATAATTCCGCTGCGGTTATCTTTTCAAACATCTTTCTTAGCTCCTATACAAAATGCCCGGACTTTTTACAGGAATCGGCCGATCTTTCAAAACTAACCAATTATCATAATCCAAGAGAAATCGAATTGTTTAAGAAAATAACTCTTCGATCAGTTGCCATGACATCACATTCAATCAGACACGACAAGTCAAGGAAAACAATTTAACCCCCCCCCCCCGCAGTATTTAACAAGATGCTATACAGTCGCGTCAAAGAAACCGATTTCAAACCGATCGATCAAACGCCATTGAAAAATGATGCAATACCTTTGATCGGTCTCACGTCGGTTCCCTTGGTGAGAAGGTGACATTAATCAAGACTGGAATCAATCCAATCGCATTGCACCTTTGAGGAACCCGGTGTTGGACAAGGACTTCTCATGTTTTATTTGCACTGACCGCCGTTGTACATGCCCTGACCGCGTTACCATTTATTTAAGGTCAGGTGGTGACACGTGACCGGAATTGCGATTATTACGTCACGATTCTTCGCACTTAATCATTATTTATTAATGGTCTTAAGGGACCCAGGCTTCCTTCAAAGGTATAGGTTCTCCGTTTTGGATGCCTTAATATTCCGTGTCCTTTTCTCTATCATCTTTTTTTCTTCTTCACCCCTTCCTTTTCTCTGATGTATATACCCTCTCTATATATACCCCGCTATATGTCTGTATGTCTGCCCCCCCCCCTCTCTCTCTCTCTCCTTTATTAATCCATTACTACTCTCATCGTTTCAAGGATACCACTATCTCTCTTTTTTTAATTTGTATCTGCTGATCCCTTTCTCTGAATAGCTGTCTTTCTGCCTCCTTGCTTGCCCCCCCCCCCCCCTCTCTCTCTCTCTCTCCCTAAAAAAAGTTCCACGGCCAAGAAAATAAACAAACAAACAAAAAAATATAAGAAAAGGGAATGAAATATTATATAATTTATTTAATAATCTATGAAAAAAAACCGTTCTCATTTAACACGTTTAAGAAAAAAAGTTCGCTCGCCCGTGACTTGAAAATAAAATCCCCGCGCCATCGCGTACAACCTCAATTTTTTTTGGGGGGGCTCACTAAATAAGCCTACTGATTGTCAATGCAAATTGACTGCTATCATAAGCGATTTCGACCGTCTGTCAAAAAGTCATTCGTGATCTCTCTTTATTATGCATCCCTATCGTAAAAGTTGTCTTTATTGATGTTACCCATCAAGACAAATATCAATGGAATGGATAATTTGACTTTCGACGTAACGCAGAATTTTAACTTTGAAAAGGGGAAACCCGCACCACACGTGATTGAAGATCTCTCGATAAATAAATGAAATTTTCTGTTCTTCTTCAGTCGTCAAACTTTATTAACATTTCGTCTGGTATATACATCCGTCGGTCATAAATATCAAGTGCAATACATCAAATTTTATTGCCTATCAATATACATATTACATATCGACGTTCAAGTTATAAGATAGAAGAGACAAAAATAGTATTGCATTATGAATAGGAAAGAGAGTTGGGCTTTATAACATATCTGAAACAAACTTAAATCCATTATTATTGTATGATGGATTCATTATCAACATTTAGGTCGAAAAGTGACATTAAGAATGACTGATGATGTCATAGCACTCGTTATTTGCATGCACTATCCGCCATACTCTATATATACACATCAAATTAATGTAACGTATATACATTAGACTTCGTTGCTACATGATATTTACACAATTTATTAAGCTGGTGTGTTAGCTGACTGGGTACCATTCTATAAAAAAAACTCATTAATATTTTCAGAATGTGCCGAGCTTAGATTTCACTTCAAGCGAAGCTGATTGTTGCATTCAGAAATGACTTTAATGAATACCAAATGAAGACATACTTTCCGGGATGGATAATATTCGTTATTGAAGAATGATTAGATAATTAAAGAATCCGGGGTTTTAGGCTAATATGATCGGGCTATAGATTATAGGATGCCTGCCAATATCTCCATCTCTGTGACGAAATAACAAACTGCACAATTTTTTTAAAAGTGATTTATTCATCCAATCACGAATTTACATGTAGCCAATATCTGGCAGTTAGTTACTCTTTTCGGAATTCAAATCAGTAGTTTGTTCAGTTTTTAATTTCAAAGTAAACGTTCTTAAACCTGATGAGAAAAGCGCGGGATAAGTAGTAAAAATAATCTTAATAATAATTCCATCAAACTCTTTTTTTCACTTTCGACAAATTCAATCCTTCCCCATTTTACCCTTTGTAGATAAAGACGATATAAGAACAATTGGAGATGGGTGGATGTGTAGTCATAACTAATACATCAGTCTAGGGCGAGTCGCAAACAGCCGTTCTAACATTTTTTGGGGGTATACCAGCTACATGGTTTGAATAAAAATGAATAAAACGGCTGGTTCATCCTCCAACGTTCACAGCATAAGTCTTACAAATCTCGCATTGCAAACCATAACAACTATTGAGTACGCACCAAAAAAACAAAATACACGTTATTTTGGGATTAGCCTGCCAAGCTACTTGCACGATCGAGCCGGCGAGGTCTTTATTCAGTAATATCAAATAATCAATGCATTTGACAACACAGTTGTCATAAAAATAAGATATGTCACTAACAGGAAAACAAACCAATTGCTTCTTCAGTATGTGTTTTAAGGTACATCAACTTCGTAGGTTTTATCCTTTTTAATCCTAACACGGGAAATTTGACTCTAACATTTCCCTATCCTATTAGCCTGGACAGAAAAAAACAGAGATAAAAACTAATAAGCGCAAAAACTCTGAAGAACCCTAGGCTATTACAAACGTTGTTACCAGACATAAAACGAAATGAATAATGGATTCTTGAAATATTAACTCGGGTAACTAATTGGTCTTTTTTTTTAAAAGACGTGCTAGTACTATGCTGTAGAAGGCTAGAATGATCCTCGGCGTTCTCTACGCCCAACTCAAGAATCTACTTCTTTTCATATACAAATTACCCTATACGTCACATTCAAATTATCCAACGTCGTCAAGACCGCTACGCTTGCCTGACTTAGCATTCATACGTTGCCGTCTAAACAAAATTTACCAGCTATACTCCGTAACGCTGGAAAATAATTTTTTCGACTCGCCATGCGACCGCCGAAGAGCAAATGTGACTGAAGTACAACTGCACCGTATTCATCGTATTATAAATTGTCGCAGCTGGGATGGGGTAATCGGAGAGTCAATTATTCATCTTTATCAAAAATAACTTGCGTTCATTATATATGTGAACAACTGTGCGTCACGGTCGTGTGAGAGACATGTATTGACAGCATGCCACAAAAATTTTCAAAGTCTTTTTTACTTTTTGGGAAGTTTCTCTAAAGTTAATATCACCATTCAAATTCATATGAATACGTACGCCCTAACAGATTGAAATGTTGGACTGTACTTCAGTATCATTCAAATATTTAAGCCTCTGTCAAGCTAAAGAGAGACTTTCATAAGGTGTGGTACTTTCGTGTCTCTATGTTTCGATTTTTTTTTGTAATTGTTCGGTTTAAGGTATAATATGGTATCTCCGAATACGTTTTCCTTGTTGTTACAAAGCCGTTTTATAAGCGGTTGACTGAATTCAGAAAATTCAACTATACACAGGCTACTTTTTCTTTCCTCGTGCGGTCATATAGTGTAAACCCATATCTTACGTAATATAGAAAAGGAAAAAGACAAGTAATGTCCACAGTTCGTGAATATTTCCTGAAAAAACATCACACCTTTTCTTTCCATTGGTACGAAACGACAAGCCTTCCACGTCAAATAATTTATCAACTCCCACTCTCCATAGATTAAGAACACAAATAACCGGTATACAAAAAAGAATTGCATTGCAAAAATATAAATAAACATGTTTGGATCACAATACTGACTGGTTGGAGTCTCTGATAAAGAAATTTACATAGCTTTAAAACAAAATCCGTCTTCCACACATAAATCAATTTTCTCAAAAAAATATGACAAGCCAAAAAAGGAAAGATCAAAATGGTTATCACTTCAAAAAGACGATACTTTTCAATTATTTCTTTTTATACCAACAACGGAAATTACGATAGGAATTACGAGTAGACTGGATGGAGTGACCCTTTATCTTAATTAAATAAAACGAATCTAACCAATAAAAAAAGTTATACCTGATCTACAAAAAAAATCAACTGGCTGAAGGCTAGCAATAAGAAAAGACATTTTTCTCGAATGTGGTTGTGATGAATCTAAAAAGAGTTCTTTCATTTTTACTAGGATATCTAGTCCGTCGCGGTATGTACGCCTTTAAAATTAACACGAGTAAGCTGTTTTAATGTCTAAATGATGTTGAAGGAAAAGAAAAAAATAGATCGAGGTTCATCTTAAAGGTTGAAATCTTTGCCATTCCTGTGACACGTCATTCGAAGCAGGGGCGAATCCAGGATTTTCCAAAGGGGGGGGGCACATTTTCCCGTTGAATATTTGACAAGGACAAAAAGGGGGGTTCACCTAAAATTGAAAGTCATTTTATTTACATTACAAATTTTGATTATGGCTGAAATCCTGGATCGGCCACTGTTTCGAAGAATACTCGCAAATAACAAATTAATAGGTTAGCATCTAACAAAGATTACTATTACAATATCTAACTTGATTCTTATGCACTTCTGTTTCCTTCTACATAAAGGCAAGTGAGGTAGTTGTAGCATCATTATCTTTATAAACAGAAAAAGAAACAAAATATTGGCATTGTTTACTAGCTTAATTTCACATCCATTTGAAATACATCGCTATGTTGACATCTACCGAAGATGTCTAATGAAAAAGTAACAGATAGAGCAAAGAGCTGTTGGGTTATTTTTGTTTATTTTCATTATGGTACATTTAGTTTGTGTAGATTGAGGTGTTTTAGTGGGTAGTGGTGGTGGTGGCGGTGATGGCATTGGTGTAAATGGTGATGATGATGATGGTGACGATGGGGATGATAATGATGATGGGAGTGATGATGATGATGATGATGATAATGATAATGATGATAGTGGTGGTGATGATGATGATGATGATGACGATAATGGGGTGGTGGTGGTCATGATGATGATGATGATGAGTGGTGGTGATGATGATTACAATGATGATTGGTGATGATGATTGGTAGTGGTGACGGTGACAATGATGATGATGATGATGATGATGATGATAATGGCGGTGGTCATGATTATGATGATGATGATAATGGTGATGATGATGGTGGTGATGATGATGATGATGATGATGAAGATGAAGATGATAATGGCGGTGGTCATGATTATGATGATGATGATAATGGTGATGATGATGGTGGTGATGATGATGATGATGATGATGATGAAGAAGAAGATGATAATGGCGGTGGTCATGATGATGATGATGATGATAATGGTGATGATGATGGTGGTGATGATGGTGTTGATGATGATGATGATGGTGGTGGTGGTCATGATGATGATAATGATGATGATAATGGTGATGATGATGATGTTGATGATGATGATGATGATGATGAAGATGATAATGGCAGTGGTGGTTGTCATGATGATGATGATGATGATGATAATGGTGATGATGATGGTGGTGATAATAATGATGATGTTGATGATGATAGTGATGATGGTGATGATGATGTAGATGATGACATAAGATGGGTATGATCCGAAGCCTTGCACTCCCCCTCAATCCCAATGACTGTGAACCAGAAACCTCGTATAACCCTTACCCGATATGTCATCAGAAAAATCAAGGCAGGAGGAGCATTTGATGCAAACCGATATTATACACGAGTATAATAGGACTCATCCAAACGTACGGAAAGTTTTAAACTGCCATTGACTCCTCTACAAGGCGAGACACGTTATCTCTCCAAGTCGAATTATGAAAAGTAGTATGTCAACGTGGCTAGATACGGCTATATACGTTATCTCGTCATGTTGACATAATTAAAAAAAGAAAATTAGAAATAGAATTTTATATGGAAAGCTTAAACGCACCACATACAGTGGAAAGGAATACAGGCCGCGGGATGGCTGGATATAGACCAACATCCACGTGTATATGCGCACGCTGAAGATTCAAACTTAAATCTCGTCAAGTCGATGGCACTTTCAAGTTTCGTAGTGATATTGAATTGGCGTACGATGAATAAAGAAAAGAAATTCATCGCGTCTATTTTTATATCATACGTCCTTTCTTTTGTCATGTATTGTATTCACCGTTGCGTTTGAATGGTCGTATATTCACTTATCTCGTAACTGGGTGTCTCTCGAGGTGGGGTTATTATACGGCAATATTACACATCTAATCAGTCAATATAAATACATATGCACTTCACTTTCAACATGTCTACTCGGCGCGAATGTCGAGAAAATTGCTTTTGTTCATATCTGAATGTGAGAGAACGACGGAAATTAAATTCAATAAAAACTCCAATTTACGAGATAAATCCTGGAAAAGCTCTAGGCATATCATTGCAGAAATGTTAAAATTTGAAAGGTCATCGCGAATCGAAAGATGCAAACAAGACTGTCAAGAAGCCTCGAAAATCTTTGAAAAGGATTAGATGGAGAATGAATAGAAAATTCTCCCATTATTATTCGAGGCATACTATAAGAAGATGACTTCAACTACAAATTAGATCAGCTAATGCCACAATACAATCAAAGGACTGAAAGAGTACGCTCAAGTCCCTCATATCAGCTTTGTTGATTTATATTCTTCGTAATCAACATGATAATAGAAAAACGTATGAATAAATTGATTTGACGGAAATCTGTTGATGTTTTTTTTTTCCATCTCATGCGCAAATTTAAGAGAGGTTTATAAGCTCTTTATACCAGAAACAAAAGAAAAGATAAGATCGTCAAAAAAGATCGTATTTTTGTATGCTAGATTTATTGAAATTGAACTCTTTTTATAAATTAGAACAATCCCTCTCATCAGATTATACACTCTAAAGATTTTGAAAGAATGAACATTGAGAGCTTGTTTTTTTTCAGAATCCATTCTGTATTCTATGAGTTTCATCGGTAATGCAATAATTGAAATTAGCAAAGAATTTAAATCTAAGGTATGATTTGAATAATCCTCGCTGTGGATAAACCAAGAGCGCAAAACTACAAAAGTAGGCCGGTCATTTTAAGATACTTTCGCGCATGATATTGTCCCTAAGCATAAGATTATAATTATGAAAATGAGTCCAAAACGAATGGAAATAACAAGACAAAATGTGTCTTTTCATATCTTTTATACTAAATTTGCTCGAATCGGTTGGATTGAAAAAGAACATACTTCAAAAGTAAACTTTACGATCTGAGTTTTTTAATCATTCGATATCTGTAACCGAATATTCGAGTGTTATTCACTAGCGATTACGGGATTATACAGCAAATGCGTTATAAAAAAAGTATACTCATTACTTCTGAAATGGAAGCTATTCATCAGTACATTACCATGGTAATGAAAAGCGTGTATCTGGAAGAAGGTAAGCGGAAAATTACTTTTTACATTCATGTCTAGTTTTCGAATGACACAATTTTTTTCGCTTCACCCAACATACGATTTGATAGATGTTGTTTGCACAAGTAATATGGGAGATACTATAAGGTGGAATATAACCCTCATTATTTAATGACGTCACTAATAATATCAAGTCTCATTTCCTGATTGAATGACTTAATGGATCTTTGTACATAGGATTCTCGTTAACGTGAAAGAGAATCCATATTGAGTAAATCGATGAATGAGCTAATGAATGAAATAATTGATAAATGAACAAGTGAATGGAGCGATGAATGCTTAAAGAAATGAGTGAATAATAAGCTGAACTAATGGACGAGTTGATGAATTGAAACTCATTCTAAAAAAAATTATCATGATTTCATCTAGAAAATTGATTCCTTTTCCCCAATACCCTTCCCCTACCTTGACCCCCCTCCCATTTTTCGATAGGGGTGGGGTCGTAAAAAATTAAAACAGTATCAACAGGGTGGCGATTTTTTTTGTTGAAAAATAGTGGTGTCCAGTCCTCATATAGAGATAGTATCGCTGCCGTTTAATATTAATTTGTCCCCTATATCCCACACTGTGAGAAAAAAAAAAAACTGATTTTACAGAAAAAAAAGAAAGAAGATTTTGCAAAAAGCAATAACAGAATCATTCAGTAAATTGATGAAACAAGAATTTTTCTGCAATTTAACAGAACAGGTCTGTTTAAAAAGGGGAAAAGGGTGTTTTATTAAAGGAAATGTGTAAGGTTCCATACACCAAATACCAATTTCCTGTGAGATTATGCAAGATGGTATGATTACAGGTGTTCTCGAGACTCTGCTGCAGGAACTTCTTTATTTTAAGGATAAATTTTCTAACAGTACATATTCTGGTCCTCATATTGATTCTGATCAATGAAAGAATCACATGGACTGCCCTCCAACCCCCCCCCCCCTCACCAATGCCTTCCCCGTGCTGCCGCCCGTGATTGTCATAATCATATTAACTGCTTTTTGTCAAACCTTTTCTTTAGCCATTTTGATGTTCTTCATTTTATTGCGTGCTTTAGTACCGCGGTGTAGACATTGGAACGGTTGATAGATTAAGAACGTATTTATCAAGGGAGTGGAGTTTGGAAAATGATTAAGATCACAATTTAATATGGGCAAAAGTTACGACATTATTACTTTTATAATTATAATTGTCACTGAATCGGTACATGTCTTGAAGAAAAAAAATGGCCAGTGTTCAAATCTTTCAAAATGTAATGAAATCAAGTATTTCCTGAACTTTAAAAAAGCTTATCTTTTCTTAATTTCTTCTTTCATTTATTTTTCTCATGATAAGATCGCATGTCCCCCATACTTTCTTCAACGGCGCCAGTCCCGGAAAGGTTATCATGGTTATACACAGAATGTTTTCTAATGAGCTAAACTCCAAGCAAAAGTATAATCTAATCAATACGTCAAACATTATTCGGCATAGCTAATATTTGTGTCTGACTCATTTAGAATTTTACCGATATATGTAATGCTGATGATTTTCCTCGAAAAAAAATCCATTTGATGTTTTAATTCAGTGAAAATTAAATGATACTGTGAAAAATATACGTTTAAACAAGCAATATTACATTAACAAGATAAGTATATGTTTTGATTAATAAAAAAATAACGGGCAAAAATCACTGATATTGAGGAGAAATACGTGTTAAAAAAGCAATATTTCATTAGTACTGATTTTGAGAACATTATAATACCGATACGAGAGTTAATTTTGTCAATTCGTTTACTATTTTTTTACCGGAAATTGTGTTCTTTTAATTGCAGGTCTGCCAAGTAGGCCTGTTTATGATAAAGAAGACAAGATCTTTACATGAAACATGCTACGCCGCAACATCGACCAAAATATTTCCTTGATATTCAGATAATTCACTGAGTCCATTTCATCCAGTGGCGGATAATTTAGGGCCGGGGCTCATCCAAGAGGAAAGATGTGAATGTTTTAAATTTTTAAAAATGCCCCCACCCCTCCCAGACGTCAAGATTGGTGTGTTTGGAGTGTAAACCCTGTTTTTCTTATTTTTGCTTCCGTTCCGGAATTAACAAAAAAAGGATTCGTGAATCCACTGCTGCTTTCATCAAAATTCGCCTAGCTTGATACTAAACAAGTCCCTACCGGCCCCTCGGAATTCTGGGACCATCGAAATATCGAGGTGTCAACCTCCCGGCATAGCTCCAGTGCATCAAACACGTGATCGGCTTGTAGACATCGATTTCCCCCCTCGAACTATCGATTGCATTTCCCTCTTTGCCATCGTCTGCTCGGGACCCTATGTGTACATCAACTTAACACGTGTTGGGTGCGAATAGAGAGCTCTGTACATAAAAAGGTAACGCTGAAAATAGACAGCATGGCCAACTAATTTTGTTTGCTTGTCATGGCACGCTACAGATCACAAGGGAATGATTTTTTTTACCAAATCAGATTAACTACGTCCGTTCTTCCTGTAATCGTGGGAATGCCTCGTACCCGAAAACTGAGATATAACCAGTGGCGTTGGGGGCACAAAAATGCAAAGGGGAAATCGAAATTTTCGACCCTTTTGAAAATTGAAAATTTTAGGTTTGTGATAGAATTCGACATGATAATTAAAAGATTAATTTCATATTTTATCATTTTTCCATTATTCTTTCTTTACATCCTCTTTTTGATTCTGTTTGTGTTTTGTCTTGGGCGTGGACTTTTTTGGGAAGTCAAGTGCCCCCAGTCTCTTACCTTAATGTCTTTACGTGTCAGGTTCTCCCTCCTTTTCTCTTCAAAACTTGTTTCCTCGCATAAAATACAAGCATTTTCGAAACACACGAAACCAAAATATAGATATCATTATCTTTTCTGAATTTGAATGTCCATGCAGTCCCCTTTCCCGTATTTTCCCAAACCCAACCCGTTAACAAAAAATTAAATTGTGTTGTTGTTTTTTCACAATTTATCCGTATACAGCGCTCCAGGGGTATAACTCCCTCTAATTATTTACTCTACTTCACTGCACTTTAGTTAATAACCATCTTCTCTTCCCTTCTTTTATAATGATACCCAAACAATCATTGATAACATTATTTTTCTTTAATCATGTTAATAAAACCTCCCTTGCTTAAGTGGAATGGTTATCGAGGGAGCTATGTCTCTCAAACTGCATGAGTCCAAACAAAACACAAACTGATAATGTACTCCATTTCATACAAGATTTATTTAACATTTCGTGAAATTATTCATCATTTATTCTTTACATAGAACACTCCTCTACAGTATAGAACATCTTTATTTTTTATGATGATGCTTTACTAAAATGTGAATGAAAGGCCAATATTTTTTCGTGTCCTCAATACCCAAATCCATAATTACCATTACAGGTGCCAGTTTCAGGACGAGTTGCATTTAAACGCGTTCAAGCGGAACTCATTAGTCACACCAGGGCCCCGTCTTCCAAAGAGTTATGATTGATCCAATCAATCGTAACTATATGTAAATCCATCAGTGTCATAATTTTTTTCTACGAAAAATTGTCCTTGTATGTCCTTTGTATGCAAAGAGAAGCCCAGTCGATTTTTTAGAAAACAATGAATGCATGAATATATATCACAGCTAGAAAATATCTTGAACAAACATGCATAATAGATGTTGACGTTACTGGCCGTCCATAGTTGCGATTGATCGGATCAATCGCAACTCTTTCTAAAGAAGGGGCCCAGGTCTAAAATACGCCCTTCTGATTGAATGAAATTTTAAATTGCCATTGATTGTTGGTGCCTTGGTGGTGCATTTTGGTTGCAGTTTGGTCTACAACTTGACAACCATGACAGCGGGCGCCTGATGACTTAAATGCACATGCATTTAAACAGAAATAAACTGATAGACTCTAATACTCCCTTACAAAAAATCTATTCTTATTTCCCTTTTTAAGATTTGATATCATTTTTAATTGTTTATTCCGGGTTAACTATCTTGACTTTCATATCAATAGGGACCCCGGGGAAGAACAATTTTTTAATATTTAAGTTTTTATTGAAATAAATCATAAAAATCACAATATTTACATTGATAAGCATGATGCAAAAGCATAAAATCATGAAACGTTACAATTAAAAAGAGAAAGATATAAGATTATAATTATCTAAAAGCTTTCAAGAGGGGGGGGGAGAAAAAAATGGCTCTTTCAAACCGATCTGAAATGGGTAATCTCTACGATATGGTTTATTTTTGTACTACATTCATTGTTACGTATGACATTGATCATGCAATGTATATTTGGTTCATTTTTTATGTATTTTTCTAATCGTGAATAAAACCACACCATACCAAACCATTCCTTCTTTTGGAGGGCATTAGATCAATAAAGTTCATGCGATACCAATCCATTCGATTTATAGCAATCAACAAATTGATTCTAATCGGATTTTTGTTCTGCCTTACAAACAAGGAAAAGATCAACAGAGCGAGACGAATTAAGTTGCAAACAGACTAATTATCCCAATCACTTGGTAACGATTTGTTTACCAATGCCATAAACATGGCGGATAATTGCATAATTATCACAGCGAAACAAGGTTCCATTCCTCCAGATGACATGCATGACATACTAGGTCACAACAAGCCATGACGACTGACAAAACACTAGTTGATTAACTTGATTTCAGTTAAGTGGTTGTGTTCGTTTGGTCTAATGCCAATTCGTCCAATTGCCAAATCGTCGACTATCATGTGGTCTATCATCAGTTCATCCACTATCCACATGGTCTCATTGCCATTTCGTCTAATAACCAGTTGGTCCAATAGCCTTTTATTCCATATACCATTTGGTCTAATTGTTGATTTGGCGAAATGAATGAAAATAAAATGGATATTAGACCAACTGGTAATGAGACGGAATTGTCATGGACGAACTGGTGATTAGATGATTCGGTGCTCAAAAATTTTTGAGGAATTATGTTCTGCCGGTACCAATTTACCTCACCTGGGTTGAGTGCAGCACATTGTGGGTAAATTTCTTGCTGAAGGAAAACGCGCCATGGCTGGGAATCGAACGCACGTACCTCAGATTGAAGACATTTACATTATTCTAAACCAAAAACTTCAGTCTTAACCACTAGACCACGACGCCCCCACAACATAATAATGAACATATCAACCGTTGAGTAAGAAAAATCTAACAGCCATTTTTCTTTTTTTTTAACCAACCGTTCTTAGGTTCATTTTAAACAACCTATTTTTCTTTGTTCTGAGAGTGTAGGAATTCTGATACCCTAAGTGGCGTACAATAAAAGGGAAATCCCCCAATTTCATAACTAATGTGACGTAAAACAGTTAAATCGACTAATTCAATACATACTGAAGTGTCCTCGTGTCTAACATGTAGTTTTTCAATACAAAACCTACAGAGGCCGAAGTAATAGCTTGACAACCGATGAAACATTTCCCAAATTCACAAAACTAATTTCACTTCAGGAAAGTCAATGCAATCATTTCATTCACGCACTGTGCACCCCATATATATATATATATATATATATATATATATATATATATATATATATATATATATATATATATATATATATATATATATATATATATATATACCAAATTCCTTCTTTTTGTAATTAACTCCCATGCATATAATCTCTATACTATTATAATACTATAAGTAAATTGGTGAGTTATATGACTGGTTTCGGCGGTCGGGCACAATATTCGCCAACACGACACAGTTGCTCCGGTCTCAATATGTAAGAGGGCATAAGATTAGAGTTAGGATTATAACGAAGTTTTTGGTTTAGAATAATGTAAAGAGAATGATTACGGCTTAGTTTTGGAGGTTATGTTTAGGTTTGGCTTAACGTAGGCCTATAGATTTTCCATCGGGGAAATTTTCGCCGGAGCAAGATGCCATGGAGCCTTTGGACCAATCCATACAGGGTTATGGAGTGCAATGCTCCTTACAGCCCAGTCACACTGATCCAAACTATTACGTCATTTTCAATGAAATACTATGGTCGGTTTGGAATCGATGTTCGTGGTGTAACTGAGCACGATGTACTATCAAAGGTCGATCCATTCGGGAAATGACTACAACAGTAGACCATATACAAAGTTATATGTCCATGATATACAAGAACGAGGGTTACAAAACAATGGCACTGACAAAGATAATGATTAAGCTTTCAAAATTCCTCCGAGGATAGAATCGTTGGAATTCACTTCCTGCCCCGTCGGTGGAGAAGGCGGGCGTAGCTATTTAGTCATAGTCAACCCTAATGCAAATTTAAGCGCATTTAACATATCAATTGACACTCGTTACAATCTCAATTAGTTATTTAGCAATGGCATCGCTTACAAGAGCATTGCGTGGAAATGGACACTTACTCGTGCCTGACAGAACACGAATTTGGATTCGGCGAAAGCATGTAGCCGAATGAAAAATAAATGAGTAAACAAAAGTTTAATTGCCTTACCGTGTCCAATTTGCCTAACTTTTATTTTCATTTCATTTATTAACGCATCATGTGTAATTTTCCCCTGATCATTTGATGATGGATAGGGTTCAAAGTCAAGGTAGTGTAGTGTCATTATGGGTAGGGGCAGACGGGGGACAAGGCCGGTTGTCAGCGCCAAACACATCACCAAGAAAACGGCATCAGTTTGCTCATCATGATCAAAGATGATGACGGCAAAAGGCATTTGCGCTCCTTCATAGAAATTGTCAAACTCTATACTTCTGCGTTAAAAAATCCACTTGAAATTTTCACCAAAGTCTACATTTTCATATAAAACATGCGGGAACCATCCACGTGATTTACTCGGTCGCTTCACTCTCTCGATTGCATTGTTCCCTAAACATTTTATCTCAACCTTGTCCTCATGCACCACGACAAAAAATGTATTTTTCACGCAAATCCTATTTTTCAAAGCAAAATCGTAGTTCGAATATACACTTTTTTCAATTCAATTCGGTTTATTAGATATAAAACAGAATACAATGCTGTAGTCCGAAGACTAATTGTGCAAAGTTTACATTGAATATCATTTACATTTGAAGATTGTATATACACTAAAAAAAAATTATTCATATATAAATTAAAAACAGTTGGTTGATTGAGTCAAGTGAGATTTCAGTAGGTAATAAAAACTGTTTTATACTTGAAATCATACAAAAAAAGGTCAGAAATATAGTTCAGATTTGATTTCTATGATATTATTCTGATGATGAATTTAATCATGCTATCATTAATCAAAGGGGTTAATTTAAAGCTTGTGTATAGTTTTGGTAAATCCACCAGAATGCACCTATCACTATTCCAATTCATTGCTAGCTAATATGAATGGATATGCCCTAAAACAGTTATGATGTGGAGGATATGAAATGAAAATGTGTTTCACAGGATAAATTTTGCGAGTTTACATGGAAATTTAACTTGATCGGGTCACCCGATCAAATTAAAATATCTGTGTGTTTTTGTCTTTCAATTAAATCCTATTCCAAATCATGGAATGGGCTGAAACTTTCAAAATATGTTCTTTGTAACTTTTCGATATCTAATCACTAAATTTATAAGATAAGTGCTTGAATGCCCATTTTTTTAATTTAAAACAAGCATCGCCGAGAGAGGGCGCTATATATCCACGATTTGAATATTTGAAATTTTCTCAGAGAAGTGCAGTTGGAAAAATATCTAACGGTCTCTACGCTTCAGTAAGACTGTCATATTAGATGATATTCGATTATCAATCACATTATTGACCGTTTACCAAAGCTATACACAGGCTTTAACAATCCATAATAATAGTTGATGATTTCCATTATTTAAAGATGTTAGCCTACTTTCATCGAACATAATTATTATTCCTACACGATGGGTCCAAAGTAATAGTAAGAAAAAGGGACAACTAATGCTATAAGGTCACAAATACATTTACGAACGCCGTAAGAATGATTTTAAATAAATATATATATATATATATATATATAGGCTTATATATATAAATGTGTGAAGTTATACATGTACAACAGCTTTGGCAACTCTTTTGTTTAAATATTGCCAAAGCTGTTGTACATGTATAACTTCACACATTTATATATATATATATATATATATACAATGTATATATATTATATATATACATATATATATATATATGTATATATATATGTATATGTATATGTATATGTATATATATATATATATATATATATATATATATATATATATATATATATATATATATATATATATTATATATATATATATATATATATAGTGGTGGCACCTTCTTGAAGCTTGTGGACAAGCACTTCCCCAAGAAATCAAAACTGAATCGCATATTCAACAGGAATACCCTCAAGGTCAGTTACAGCTGCATGCCGAACGTTGCCAGCATCATCAAGGCCCATAACAAGCTATACATGGAAGAAGGCAAGAAAACCAGTAGCAGCAAAACATGCAACTGCCGGAACAAGAACCTCTGCCCCCTTCAAGGGAACTGCTTGGCTACTAACATCATCTACAACGCCGAAGTTACTAGCCCAAGCAAAAAGATGGTCTACATCGGCCTTACGGAGCCCCCCTTCAAGTTGAGGTACAGCAACCATCTCCTATCCTTCCGACATGAGAGGTATCAACACAGCACGGAGCTATCAAAATTCATCTGGGATCTAAAACGGCATGATACACCCTACACCATCAAGTGGTCAATTGCCCGCCGTGCGCATCCTTACACCAACGAGTCTAAGAGGTGTGACCTGTGCTTATCTGAGAAGCTGCTCATAATGAACGCTGACAAGCAATCACTCTTAAATAAGAGACCGGAACTCATTTCTAAATGCCGTCATCAGAATAAGTTCTACTTGTGCAACTTCAAGAAAGAATTTTCGTAATCGCTTTGCATCTTCTTGACAAACCCAATTTCACGGTATTACTGGTGCATTGTCGCTTCATGCCCCCCCCCCCGCGCTCTACCTCTTCCTCTCTTCTCTCCCCCTCTCTCTCTTTCTTTTTCTTTCTCTCTTTAATTCTCTTTCTTTCTCTCTCTCTCTCTCTCTTTCTTCTCAGTGGAACCATCCCAGCGCGCTAAATTACCATGGTAGCTTGCGCTCCATATGCGTGAAATGGGGTTGCGCGCTCTGCGCGCTTTTTCAGTGAATTGTTAATGTTCAAATGGTATTGCCACTAGCCTTTATTGTTGCCTGAAGATCGCATCTGCGTGAAACTCCGAGTAGCAAATCAATAAAGTACTGATGAACCACACGTTATCTGTGTAACTTTATTTATTTTATATATATATATATATATATATATATATATATATATTATATATATATATATATATATATATATATATATATATATATATATATATATATATATATATATAGGTGGGTAGGTAGCAAAAAATTGTATGAATTCGTTCGCACGGCAAGGTATTTGTGATCGTAGTGTAAGCTAAACAAAATATATAACTTAAGCGTAATAATTTTATTGGAATGCAGCTTTGAGTGTCGCATCACGATTGTATATTATGTTTTCTTTTTATCTTGCATTTCTAGCAGATCGCATAATGAATATCTCGACCGGTGCAATCCTCGCACGAAATCACCGCTCCAACAATCCCTCAACTGCGATATCGACTTCTTCAGAGTTAATTGGCGACCTTCTTCCCTTAGACAGTTGGCCCCGTTCCGTGATTACACCCAGACCCGTTGCAGAAATAGATGCGTTTGAACGCAAGTCAAAATTTCAAGCGCAAGTCACAAATGCGCATTTTTGATTGGTTGAAAATAAAGTTACGAATGACTGTTGGAGTTGTGTTTGATTGTAAGTGTTTCTGCAACAGATCCAAGGTATACGAACACATCGACTGAAAAAAATTTGTCGTGTCAAAGCCTCGGTGATAATCAAGGGGAAAAAGGCAATAATTTCGGAAATTGAGGCAGATGTCACAGGGAGCGAGTTCCGCGGGCGGATTACGACGAAGATGAAAATGAAAATGAATTAGAAGGTATCAGTAAGAAATATTCCAAATTGCCTTTTTCGCCTGTTATAGTATTGATATCTACGACATCCATTACACACTTGAAATGTTTATACAACATGTTTTAATATGTGAACTGACAATATCTTCTTTAAATCCAAAGTTTTGACATTTAATAAGTAATCTTCAATTTCTGATATTCCCTGCTTAAAATTTTTCTTGGTCCATGGATACTGTGTATAGTAAACCCAGATTCTATTAGATTTCACAGGTCGTTCATTTTTATAAATATTTTTTTCAGACTTTCAAGTCGCATGCCACATACTTGGAAAACAATCAGAGGAGAAATTGGTTCACCAAATTAGATTTCTAAACAAATCACCATCAATTTTCTGAGGATTAGATATCCAGTTCGAGAACCTTGTGTGGTAACGGTGGAATAGGAGGCATTCAGGAAATTCACGATTCCATGTTCGCCATGCCAACGGGATTAATGATGTACATGTAACTTTTAATAATGCAATCATCGAATCATGCGATGCGATTGTGAATTATTATCAGACTGTCATGGTTTCCATGGCACGAGATTAGCGTCAGTTTGACTAAAAAGAACAAACTTATTTTCAACTATCACAAGGTGCGTTCAGAAACTTGCGAATTGAAGTGGCGTCCCTGTGAGGGGGCAGGAGACGATAGCCCCCCCCCCCCCGTGATTTTTCATGTGATATCAAAGATGAATAAATAAGAATGAAAAAAAAATGGGTCAGTGACAATACATCCAAGAGAAGGGTGAAAAATATTTTTAAAAGAGTGCACTACTTCGTGTTACTATATATAATTTTCATTTTAATTGAGAAGAAAAATAATCAAGCCCCCCCCCCCCATTTATAAATAAAAATAAAAATAACTGTAAAGCCACTGTAGGCCTATGATTGCCAGGACTTACCCAAAGAATTCTATGCAGCCAATGAATTAATGCGAGTTACAAAATTTATATTGTTTTCACAACATTTTTTTGATGAAAAAAAACTCTTTACAAAACCTTATTTAAAATGGGAAATACTTCAAAGAAGCCGCTTTCATACAAGGATATAAGATTGACCATAAGCGCTCGATTCCCTGCTCGCCCATGGGTGCTACCAATCATCCCCCAAAGACAACACGAAATGCTCCTGAACTCTGCTTAAATCGGCAACAAGTTGTAAAATCAAAGCGAGGAATGGTTGACTTAATGAAAGTTGATCCCCATTGAAATGACCTTAACTTTACGAGTGGGTATACACTTATCTATCTTATCCCGAACTATCGCAATTCCATCATTTTGCTCCAGGGTTCTAAACTGACCATCGAATGCCGAAGAGAAATAAATCCTCTTTCTTGTATCGGTTTTAAGGAGTTGTATCCGAAAGCGCAATCAGGGATACATCACTAAGAACTTCGATAGCTCAATAGCTCTATGGCTCAATAACCGTCGGAGGCGTCAAGTAATTGGCCGCGCCATCCGTCTTGGGAAGGGGGTAATGATTGCGATAAAATCACCTCTTAATAAACTGAGAGTGCCGATAATTGAATGGATCATGTCTTGGTGTTGCCGTTTTGAGGACGCATCACTGGTCAATGATGTATCAACCATTTACGACTCTCCCCTCAAAGATTCAAGATAAGGAATAATATCAAGAGTGAAACAATGTCCTTCAACTCCTTTTCACAATGCCCTTAAATGAGTACTTTACTGGTCATTTGGTCTCCTGCGTAAAAGCTTTTCCCCATAAAGTGAACTCAAACGACACGGAGGGACATCGTTTGAAATTGCATCATCCCACTCTCTAGTGTGCTCATTTCACATAACGATATATAAGATGTAACGCAACATTAAATACTGTACCCCCTGACCCTGAAAATTCCACAAGGCAAAAATTTCCGGTATTGTATATACCAGTGGTGCAAAGAAGAAGGGAAATTAAAAAAAGCAACAAAGATTTAGCAACAAATTAAAAGTAACAAATTAAAAGCAACAAAGATCCGACATAAATTATTATATTAGATATATTAATTCATTTACTCAGGAAAGTCAATTGTATCAATCGTCTATAATCAATCTCGTCAGTTTTTTCACCTTTAAAAGGAGTGGCATATTATTATAAAGGATTAAACAAACTCTTGCTGAACATCAGGAAACTAGACATTTACAAAAAGAAAAAATAACAAACGTGTATTGTTAAATCGTTTTATGTATTTTGAAAAATTATGATGTACCAAAGAAAAAACCGAAAGTCTCTTTTTATTTGTATCTTCATGGTTGCTAGAGACAATTCTTTTGGATTACCCCCCCCCCCCCTCCCTCGCACCAAGTCACAAAATGTAAGAAATTAAAATAAACTAAAACTATTCATTCCGACACTAAACCTATAGACAATATTTCAAACAAAGTTGAAACCATGGAGATATACGGCTGAAACAGAGGCGGGTCCAGGATTTTCCAAATTGGGGAGGGGCACATTTTCCCCGAGGAAAATTTGACAAGCAAAAAAGAGGGGGGGTCCTCGCTTTCAAAGGGAGAGGGGCACATTTCTGTTTTAACGGCATTTTTTACAATGCAAATTTTAATTGTGACTATCAGGGGGGGGGGGCACGAGCCGGCTGTGCTTCCCTGGATCCGCCAGTGGGCTGAAATGCATGCAACCTGGCGGATCAAACTATTCTTGGGTTAGCGGGGATAATGTTGACATGCCATGGCAGTCCCGTAATTGATAGAGTGCTTGCAGGGCTACAAATTATCACTAATGCGATTTGTTCCCCAAACGTATTTTTCTAGCTGTATATAGTCATGATAGTTACCGCCTGAAAATAACGCACTGTTTTCCAGAAAAGAACATTTATACCATTCCCGGTCTGACCAACAGCCCGACTGAAGTGCGATCTCGAAACGATCGAATCGTGGCTACAAGGATCAATCATTCCTCGCACGTTACCTTGTATGAACTGTGTTGGTGTGGCGGGAAAGCGTCGCAATGCCCCAAGGAGCCTTGCAGAAATCATGACAGGTCCCTTGGTCATGTTTTGTTTTCTCCACAAACATTCAACGACATTTCGTTATTTATCAGCACTCTCACTCCGCTGACACCCACTAAATGTCAGCTACATGGGCTGAATAACCTAATGACGTACAAGGGACCAGGTTTTTCGTGAGCCTAGTTGTTATTTTCGCCGTATCACGTCAAGTTTGTTTTCACTTATTTCGTAAATTGGTAGTTTTTGCATTTACTACGTGGAATCTGTTGAAAAGGCATTGATTTCTTTGAAAATGCTATCAAAATCACGATTGAGAGCTAGGAGGCTTTTGTCGAAAGTTGGTGGACTTGGCCAGCAGATCATCCGAAGATTTGCACCGGACGAACAATTCGTTGTCCAGAGTCAAGAGATTCCGATGCTGTCCCAGTCGACTAATTTTGGACAAAAGCCTCTCAACTCTCCAATGTGATTTGACTTGCATTTTCAAAGGAACTGGTGCGTTGTAGAGAGTTTTCCCGTAGAAAATGCGAAAAGTCTGGAATATTGGGAAAACGGACCGTTCAAAACAGTGTACGAACGAAAATAAACGCAGCGAAAACGGCCCATTGTCCGTTCTCATGAACGGGCTCATAATTGCCTTGGAGATGAAAGCTACATGTATATACGCCCGGTCTCACTGCCCATGATTGATTCATTTTATTTGTCAGGTAACTATGAACAAGTACAAGAAAATATGAACAGTAGTGTATACCTTGACAGGATTGCCCATGAAAGCCGAGATGGCTTATTTCCAATGGGGTCCTTACATCAGTAATTGACAACAATGTACATCTATGAAAAATCACCTATAGAAATCTACAAAGCAGACCACTAAATTAACACGATGAATTGTAAAACTTTATATATAAAAAGACAAAAACAAATAAGTTTGCCATGAAAAAGCAGTTAACAAAATATGATTAAAATAATTGTTGAGTAAACGATTATTACTTCTATATAGGTTACATATGAAAATTATACTATAATCAGTTTTTAAGTAGCGCCAACGGATACAACGGATATAAACGGTGCGAGAACGTAGTAGCAACTTATTCACGTTATTATGATCGGTTTCACGACGGACTCGAACGTGAGAGTTAAAACTACATATTTTACATTAACACTAAATCCGTTTTCTTTATATTTTCTGACAGCGCTATTGAGAGTGTTGCCGCACTTTCTAAAATGATCAACTGTTTCCAAGTGGTTTGAAAACTGCTTGTAAAGGGTCCGACAAGGCAGAATGGGAAAGATGCTCTTACCTACCCCAAGACCTAAATTCAGACGGTGTGACAATGGGGCATAACTACCGTATAGTCAGGGGCCTTAGGCCTTAAATTTGAAGTTTTGGGGACAGAGTTTACAAAAGCACCAAACTTTCCCTACGTCACTATGAGGTCAACAGCTTCATTTTTTCCCACAGAACATGGTGTTGAAAATTGCATCTTCATGCAAATATATGCTAATTTATGCAAATTAGCATTATTTATGCATGAATCCATATGCTTAATAAAAGTTTTTTAAAAAAAGATACCAAACTTTAGGAAAGTCTCTATCAGGTCAATAGCTTTAATTTTTCCCACAGGACATGGTGTTGAAAATTGCATCTTCATGCAAAAATATGCTAATTTATGTAAATTAGTAATTTATGCATGAAGCCATATGCCAATGGGAATTAATTAATAAAAGTTAATAAAAAGATACCAAACTTTAGGAAAGTCTTTATCAGGTCAATAGCTTTAATTTTTCCCACAGGACATGGTGTTGAAAATTGCATCTTCATGCAAAAATATGCTAATTTATGTAAATTAGCAGTAATTTATGCATGAAGCCATATGCCAATGGGAATTAATTAATAAAAGTAAATAAAGAGATACCAAACTTTAAGAAAGTCTCTTTTAGGTCAATAGCTTTAAATTTCCTTGTCAAACATGATATTGAAAATCATGTCTTTATGCAAAAATATGTTAATTTATGTAAATTAGCAGTTAATTTATGCATGAATAATGAAAATTAGTAAAAGGAATAAAAAGAAACCAAACCAAACTTAAAGAAAATCTCTGTCAGATCCATAGATTTAATTTTCCCTATCAAACGTGCTATTGAAAATCCCGTCTTCATGCAAAATATTCTAATTTATATAAATTAGCAAATATTTTATATGTATAAATTAGTCCCATTCCAGTGGGTATTAACAGTGGAAAAGGGGCCAAACTTTTGAAGTACCTCTATCACTCAGTTCAAAATCTTCAATTGTATGCTATTGAAAATCCCGCTTCCATGCAAAAGCGTGTTATATTATGTAAATTAACAATAATTTATGTATGAAGCTGTATTCCATTGACTAATCATACATTACATAAAGCATAAAGCCGTATGCCAACCAGAACAGTGGCAAAAATCGAGCCAGAGTGGCCAGAATCGAGTCGAATTTAGCCGGAATCCTCCGATTATCGCCAAATGAGGATCTGAATAACGACCCGAATCGAACGATTATGCAAGAATTTGCAAAGTAGCCACAGAATTTCCCGAAAATGTGCCAGATTATTTCGAAAAGATCTATATTCGTCAGCTTTTTGATGCCATTTTTCTAATTTCTGGCCAATTCGTCTCACACGTCTATATTATTCTTTGTATTCGAGTAATGATTCGTATGATATGCATGGGGGGGGGGCAAGAGTCGGACATTTAATTACTCTACTACTGATACGAATAGGTCTTAATCTTCACAAAATGCCTCCAAAAATCCAACCGAATTCCATCGGAATACATCCCGAATGTGGCCCGAATGGAATTTCTTGTGGTCACATTCGGGAATATTCTGGAGGGTATTCGGCTGATTTTGAACATTTCAAAATGAGCTGAATTTTTCAGCGAATGTTCCCGAATTTTCTTGCATTTACGAAGGCAAAACAGAATATTCCTGAAACCACCAGAATACGTGTATATGGATGGATTCGCAGCTGATTCGGTTCCGTTCTAACCCTAGCTTTAAGCAATGGCCTGGATTCGGTACTTATTCATCTCGGATTCGGGGAGCTCCCGGAATCGATTCGGAAGGATCCGGGACTATTCTGTTCTCCCTCCCAACGGAAACATTCTTGGAGAGATTCTGCTTGTCTTGAAAATTTTAAAACCAGCCGAATATCCTCCAAAATACTCCAGAATGTGGCCAAGAAACATTTTTTCGAGCCACATTTGGGATGAATTCGGATGGAATTCGGTTGAATTAATTTTGGGGAGGCATTTGGACAATTATTTTCGGAAGTCGATAGCTCTGATTCGGGACCTATTCCAGACAGATTCGACTCTGATTCGGCCTAAAATTGTTTTAGAGATAGAGATCAGTTTCATTAGCCAATAAAGAAAAATCACTGAAATTATTCATGTCACCTTCAATCAAGGGACGACAGAAAAAAGAAGAAGGATCAGGTCTCTTTGCTCAAATCTTATGTGTCCCTGTTCTAAAAACACAAATGTACATAGTTGTCAGAGGGACAGACTTGGACAGCTTTTTCTGCCATGAGAACCATCCATATACCCTCCTCTTTCTGACAGGGGAAAACTCTACTTGGGAAAGATATCTGACCTGATTTTTTTGCAAATTTGTGCAAAATTTATGCAAATATATGTAAAACTCATCGACCATCCTATTTTGAGGTTTTAAACCGAGGGACAAGCACAACACTATGCATAGGAGCATTGGCGGCGGAGCAGAAGATTATCTTTTGTGTTTGGGGGGGACGGCTATTGTTGCGTCCCCCCCCCCCCCCAAACACAAAAGATAATCCTCTGCTCCGCCGCCTATGCATAGGAGACACTGTTACACAATTCATTCATAAATTCATAAATTAGTCCCATTCCAGTGGGTATTAACAGTGGAAAAGGGGCCAAACTCTTTTGGGCATTTAAAAATTATTTTTAGTGAGATATGGTGAATTATGAGTTTTTTTAATTGCTTTGAAAAGAAAGATGAATTACTGTTTATCTTTTTCATATGATTTTGGGTTTTTTTTTATTGTGAAAGGGGTATGCACAGGTATGCACAGGATTTATAATTTGCATAAATTTGCATTTTAAACATGATGCTCTCCTCTGGTCGCATGGAAAGTCATCATAATGAATGAATTGTGTAACAGTGTCTCCTATGCATGGTGTTGTGCTTGTCCCTCGGTTTAAAACCTCAAAATAGGATAGTTGATGAGTTTCATACATATTTGCATAAATTTTGCATAAATTTGCATTAATTAACATTGAAAGTTGATTCTTATTCAGGAACTGTACAGAAATCAATCTAGATTTGATGCCCCGTCAAAATAAATCCCAAATACCCCCCCCGTAAAAAAAGAAAAGAAATAGGCTTCTATAGAAAAGTTTCGGTCTGTACTATACATATACAGTAATTCACGGTGAATAGTGTGATTTTGCATAATTTTGCATAAATTAGCCCTATGAAAAAGGATTCCAGTCATTGATATCGAGGCATCCTATCAAGAATTAATGCTTTTGGTACCAGGGACACATGTGGAGAAAAAAAATTGTGATTTTGACAATTCTATATGTCGATATATGATAATACATGTGTTTTTACATGTGATTTGCATATAATTTGCATAAATTAACCTTAAAAATTGATTCATACTTACCATTTTTATAAAAATCGACCTGCAGTTGAATGTTTAGCAAAAGAAGACCCAAATACACAAAAATTGGGCATTTGAAAATTATTTTTAGTGAGATATGGTGAATTATGAGTTTTTTTTGCATAAAATTTGCATAAATTAGCATTTTAAAATAGGGTGCCCTTCACCGATTTCGGGGCACCCTATCTAGAATTAATGCTTTTGAAACCAGGGACCCATATGCAAAAAATGGCGCTTTTGTAAATCCTGTCCCCAAAATTTTGCTAAGGCCCCTGACTAGTATGGTCAAAACTGGTTCAAAATACTTGGGGACGGGTTTGAATACCAACTGACTTTTATGAGTTCGAAAATATGAAACGACTATGAACAATCAGATGAGACGGTATTGAA
Source organism: Lytechinus variegatus (assembly GCF_018143015.1). NCBI lineage: Eukaryota > Metazoa > Echinodermata > Echinoidea > Temnopleuroida > Toxopneustidae > Lytechinus > Lytechinus variegatus. The sequence goes on along the minus strand of NC_054743.1, from coordinate 65,213,042 downwards.
GACGGATTTTAACAAAAGAGGATCTTTTCATTTTAACTACAAAAACCGGGCTTACAATCTCATCGGAAGAAAAAGGAGCTTTTACAAACGCAATTAACTTTTTTTATTTCTTTTCTATTTCACACGTTGCATTTTGTACTTCACCCCCCCCCCCCCCACACACACACACACCAAAAATTCAGTCTACTTATGGTTGTCGAAACGGAATTTTTACATAGAAAGTTAACCCTGACGATAAATGTATTATTTAAAAGGGGAAAAATAAAGAAAATAGTGACGAAGTTTTGAATAAAATCCATCAAAGAACACTCTGAATCATCGAGTAAATAATTACTCAATATTGGGTAAAAAGTAACATGCATGTTTGCTGGGTATTTTTACCCAAATATTTGGTAAAATGCTAGTGTTAAGTGTAAATTTCAACGCCACATTGAGTAAAATGTACAAAATATATTTTTACCCACCAAACATGTTTTGCATTTTCTCATTTTACCCAATATTGGGATTTTTTTAGAGTGAATAAGAGAGTACATAAATTCAAATTTTTCGTATTTTGAAAGGTATATAAATAACAGGGTGCAAATGACGATATATTCTTATTTTTTAAGAAAATTATATAAATCTATATCACAGGGCCAATGGGGAAGCTGCTCGCATGTGACGTCACAAAATCAAAAGTTTAAAATCTATAACTGTGTTAATCTTTGACGGCAGGGGCTGTACAATGCCCCCCCCCCCACACTTTTGTAAGCCCTAAAAAGTGCCCTTTTTACGCAAGAAAAATGCCCCTTACGAACGTTTAATGTGCCCATTTCACCTGAGGACCCGCTTTAGGTGTTACAAAGTGCCCTTTCTCGTATGAGGAGGACCCGTATAGGTGTTACCGAGTGCCCTTTCTCGTAAAGTGGCAATTTTTACCCCAAAAATGCCCCCTCCCGAAATGTGTTCTATACCCCTTTCGCATGAGAAGGATCTGTTTTATGACATAGCAAATACCATTTCTCGTATATCAGTGGCAATATCCCCCCCCAAAAAAAAAAAAAGATGCCCTCTCTCAAACGTGTTCAGTGCCCCTTTCATCTGAAAAGGACTCGTTTATGAGTGAGCAAGTGCCCCCTTGCCTTACAGTCACAGTAAGTGACCTTTTTCGAATCATTGCCCCTTTTACCCAAGAAAAGTGCCTCCAACGGACTTGTTCTGTGCCTCTTTCACCTAAGAAGGACCCGTTTTATGCCGTCAACAAGTGCTCCTTCGCCTTTTTTTTAATATAGGTGCACTTTTTCGTATCAGTGACCTTTTTTACCTAAAAAAAGTGCCCCTCATAAACGTGCTCTGTGACCTTATCACCCGAGAAGGACCCGTTTTATGTGTTAAACGAGTGCCCCTTTGAAACAAGAAAAAATATTCCATTTTTATATCTTACTACTTATGATGGAAAAGAATTGTAAGAGTAATCGTAGTCTATCACAAAATTGGAATTTCGTTAAAAAAGTGTCAAAATTTTGCTCGCTCGCTTGGCTTGCTCGCAACTTTTTATAAATTTTACCTGATGCGACATACCCAGCCCCCTCAAAAATTTGGGCCCATTACGCCGTTGTGTAGATAAGTCTTGTTTTTTTTCTTTTCGAAAGAAAAGTGCCCCTTTTTCCTAGTGCCTCCCCAGCACAATGTGGATAATTTTCTGGCTTAAGGAAATTACGCCATGGCTGGGATTCGAACCCACGACCCCCTGTTTCAAAGTCAGAAGACTAATCCACTGGGCCAGAATGCTCCAATTTCCTTCCATGCAACCACACTGGTGACATGACATTTGCTCCTGCAACATTTGTTCCGGGCTTAAAGATAAATTCCAGTATTGGTAACGATCTCAAAATGACTTTTAACAGAATCTTATATGACCACCCAAGTGTCTATTTGTATGAATAAAAAATATGTGCCAAAGGATTTTGGAAGAAATTGTGTAATTGCTGAGAAATAAGCAAAATAAGCGCGGATTCGGTCACTTCCGTCGGGTCTTTATTCCAGCAATAATAATACACTGTCCCACGTGTGCCTTTCTGTCTTGGTTATCTTCAGTGTGAACATTTTTCAGCGTAGATTTCAAGATTTCACAAAGTTCAGTTTATGTAACTGTACCAGATCTAGATCCTCGATGATATACTGACAATTAAGCCTGGTTTACAGACTTTCTCATGAAATCAGTGTTTATTGCAACTACTGGCATTTCTCTTTAATTTCGTCTAAGATATAAGGTTAGGGTTGCGGTTGCAATAGGGTTTTTGTTAAAGGACAAGTCCACCCTAACAAAAACTTGATTTGAATAGAAAGAGAAAAATTCAACAAGCATAGCACGGAAAATTTTATCAAAATCGGATGTAAAATCAGATATGACATTGCAAAGTTTCGCTTCATTTCACAAAAAACAGTTATATGAACGAGCCAGCTACATCCAAATGAGAGAGTCGATGATGTCATGCACTCACTATTTCTTTTGTTTTTTATTGTTTGAAATATGAAATATTTTGATTTTCTCGTCATTGTCATGTGAAATGAAGTTTCATTCCTCCCAGAACGCGTGGAATTCCATTGTTTTAACATTTTGTGCTTCAGGCAAGGAGGTCCTAATCGCCAAATTCGTAAAAATTGAAATATTGTATTCAAACAATAAAAACAAAAGAAATAGTGAGTGACATCATCGACTCTCTCATTTGGATGTAACTGGCTCGTTCATATAACTATTTTGTTAAAAATAAGCGAAACTTTGAAATGTCATAACTTTCTTATTTTACATCCGATTTTGATGAAATCTTCAGCATTGTACTTATCTGATTTTTCTCTATTGATTCGAATCAACATTTTTCTGAGGTGGACTTGACCTTTAAGTTTATGAGATTAGGATTATAGCGTAGGCCGTAGGGCATTAAATTGAAGTTGAACTTGGTCATTCCATTAGCGTGTGTAATTCACTGAGGAGCAATTGTCGCCGGAGCAAATGTTGTGGAAACTTCACACTATCTCCAACTCTCTCGCACTACTCGTCTGAAGTAGTTAAGACTCAGCAGATTCAATATGTAGTTTGGCTGGCTCTGCATGACAGGCAGAGAGCTCGACATCTCGTCTCACTCAAGACATGATGAAAATGTCAAATACGAGTCTATGTTTGCAGAATTTAGTATGCATGAAATGTACATATATGTAAACCCCTCCCCCTCCCCTTCCCTTGCAATTTGTCCTACAAAGTCAACATTAGTCATACTATTCAAAACCAGCCCCATAAGTATACCTGTCGTTCTCACGGTCCTCTACAATAACAATGAGTTTAACAAAGGTATCATGCTGACGTTGACAAGGGTGATAAAGGTAAAAAAGAATGTTCTCGTTTCACATTTTTTTTAAAGTTACATTGACGATTCCTGTCATTCAAAACTGAAAGGTTTGCGAGAATTTAATGTGAGTTTCGTCTCTTTGTCAGGCTAGTTTGGAAAGCGGTGGCGTGCAGAGTTTCCAATCCACCAGAGGACATTGCCATTCAGGGGGAAACATTTCTCTCTATTAATAGCTCTATGTGCCAAAATGAACCTTTACCTGTGTGCTACGGGACTTGCCCTTTATCACGGGAGTGCCCCCCCCCCCCCCACCCCGCCACGTCATATTTGAGTGAATCCCAAATTTATTCGGTGATGTTCTTCCGACGATCAGTCATTCATTTTCTCCAAAATGTAATGTCTTTCTTCCTTTATATCACTTTATATCATTCTTCTTATAAAACATTATGACGCATAGAGTTATTGATACATTCCCCAACAAATCAATATTTTGGTACGAATAGCATTAAAGTGATTGGTTAACATTGGTTTGAATTTAAAAAAAATCTGAGCTAGAAGGTCACACTTGCCACGTGTGTCTGCGAAATGTTACAAAAATAAAGCCCAGAAAAAATTGCGTTCGAAAATAATTATTTAGTGCTTCAAAAATTGAAATATAAAGTGACCAGAAACACCATCTTAATTTCATCCCATACACTTATGTGTAATATTTAGGTGTATATAAGACGCCTATTTACATAATCGGCGTTTGCCTTGTAGTTTTAGCTTTTCATTCTCAATAATGGTTGTTTTCAGGGTTTATTAGTTCTAATACATGCACTTGTACACATGTTTTATCTTGGTTTGAGAATTTTTTAAATCGGCTGCTCACAAAGTTAAACAATACCTTTAAGGCGCGGACGCTTTACCTAATGGACACATTATTAAAGTTTCATTTTCGATAAGTTCACCATCCTTGAAAATAATTCATTGGGGATAAAAAAAAAACAATAACAGACGACAAATGTGGCAGCTATCGCTAAAATGACGCTAAAATACAATGCATATCAAACAAAACATTTTATGAAAGGCCTAAATGTTTCTTTTCACCTCGAGCGATATATTTCTCCATTCAGAGACTTGAACATGACTGTGATTGAAATGCATTGAGTAATGACACCTTCAAATTGATTTCGATTGTAGGAAACACATTGAATTTGAGGCATTTTAAATCCAGTGTGCTAATAATGGAATATTTCATGAACAGGTGTCATACAGCACAGTCTCTACCAAACAAAGTTGGTTTTACTCCACTCTATTTCATTATTCTATTTGTGTGGGTTTCTTTTAATATCTTTTATAATTTTATGCATTTCACGTATCATTAATGCATGTCAGCCCGGGCGACGATCCCGATGGGGGGGGGTCTTGTCGCCCCTCGAATTTCGAATAGACGGTTACCCCCATCCCATTTAAACAGAATTTGAGGGCATTACAAATTTAGGGAGAGATTTATCCTGATAAATAACTCCTTTGACCGTTTCTACTTTTTCCAGGCCAATTATTTAGGTAATCATTTACTGGTTTATTCCTTTTCTAATTATTTTACCTCAGCAATTTTTATAAAATGAAATGAAGGTATAAAACATAAATGTAGATAAGGGCAATCGACAGTCCGTTGTGTATCCCACTTTGGAACACTATCTCAATAGGGGGTCTTACTTATACGTTATAAATACACAGTATCTTATTTCGTTTAGATATAAGCTTCTTATAAACAAAATGTTCTTGATCTTGGTTGGCATTCAGTTATACTGGCCGCGTAATTCAGTATGAATGAATATGAATCGTCCTTGCCACTCCAATACAAATAACTCCAAACAACTGAATCATTTTAATAAAATAATGATGACTGGCGTAAGGTGTATTATATTGACCGCGAAAACCGACTTTGCATTGATATTCATTAGTGCATGCTTCATGACTGCTGGGGCAAAAATGAAACAAAGTTTGAACCAGTCATTCCCCATTAAAGGCATGCGAACCATGATCATCATCTCTATTCTATTGCTGTCATCCAGAAAAGTAAATGCTGAGAGGCAATTAAACGCGTGTTTATCAGTTTATTTTGTTATGATAAAATACCCGTATAGAATAAAAAGTATTGTCCAGGTTAATCAGGACACCGTATCCGTCCAATAAAAACCTCTTTGGTTACTTAATACGACACTATAACAAAATATAGACTAATTCAATGTGACAAAGTACCGCATCCCACCATTATTTACTTATTCTGATATCACTGGACAGTCTTAGCAAAAGCAGGTCAGACTAATAGTTCAAATAAAAACAAACATGAACAGAATTTTGCTATTTAATAACCATGATAACTGAAATCGAAGGTTAGCGTTGTTCATGAGTAAAATTGAAATATAATGTGCACTGACATGACTGGTGACAATTAAAAATCATGGCGCATTTCCCGATATATCACCTAACCAGATCGATATCAAAACACTTTTAAATGCGATTGGTGTCCACTTAAAAGTTGATCATTTAAAATCAAGCAAAATAGTGTGATTCTAACCAGTAAATTTGATAATTTGGACAATTTTGGTTAGACGTATTTAGCAAACAAAGTGTTTATTTCACCGATCAGCATAGCCCGAAATGTCTCAACTGGATCAATATCCATCCATGGGATTAGGGCCTAGCAAAAACAAATATAAAAATCAAGCAAAAGTTTGGTAAATTCTAACCAGCAATTTTGTTACCTCTGACATTTTTTTTTTCTGAGAAACATTTTCAGATATTCAGCAACAGGGTGGTTTTTTTTTACCAATTAGTTTTTAACATGAGTGAATGTGTTATTGCAAATGGCAACAACAATGTCAATACACCTTAACAGCCAATGAAACTCGATGATTATTCCATTAACGACAACCTACCATGAATGGTAGCCTTACAAAGCACACAAAAATACTCTGGTAATGATTTGTATATCGCACCACACCAGTCGTCAGTCTGGTTTTAGTTTTTGGTGTCAGTTCAGCACCTAAAGGTGGTGTTATTAAATGTAGGCTACATAATGCTGCTTCTTTTACACTTTGGTTTTTGTTCCTAACTGGGTGTACTTAACGCAGGGTGTGGTCCTCAAATGGCACCAACTGGTGTCAGAACCCTAAGACTTGCTATTCAAAAGAAATGCAGTATTTGTTTAGAAAAAAATAATACATATGAATTACCAAGAAATATAAAATGGGGTCACGACGGGGAATTGTATAAATATACATACATACATGAGTCATTAATTCAACTCCAAAATACGGATTTTAATACAAAAATTGCATGGACTAAGCTCATCATTCCGAGGTGGCCAAAACAGGGTGCATGAGGGGGAGTGCTTTGTAACCGAAAGGAACGGCGCTATAGAAGCTGACAAGATGGGATTGGATTGGAAAGAGTTCTAAATATATAGTGCACATAAAATTGAAACTCGGTGGTGAACGAGTAAATGTAAAATGGGTTGGCCTACTCACCGAGCGTGACGTTAGGAAGGATGTCATCCCTGGCGTTAATTTGATCGATTGCGAATACCATAGCATGCATCCACTTAAAACCGCGGGAGTTGAAGTTTCCACACTCGCCATCCTCGGAATCATGAATATCAAAAAGCCCACCGAGGATGTAGTCGCCTTCCCGCCGGTAACTCTGGGGTAGAGCCGCCGCCGACACCGCGGTCCCGTTAGCCGTTCCCGTCATCAATGTTGTCTGGACGATCGTCGAGTCGAAAGGCATGTCGGTGGTGCGGGTAGGCAAAGGCTCTCCTCCCGCAGGGAAATAGTGAGAAAATCCCATGATGAGGAGAAGGAGAAGCGACGCCGGGGGCTGCTGGAGCAGACGATGTCGAAATTTGTGACGCCCCGGACCCGCCATCGCTACATGGCGCGGCGACGACGCTCGGCGGAGTCCGACAATTCCGTCACACCGTCCAAATAAAAAGTTAAAAAGGCACGCGATCGCACGAATACCAGGCCATCAAAAATACATGGCAATTTCACATTACCCCTCGTAGACGGTGAATGTGGCTTTCCACTTCGAAGGTGGGATTGATTATGATCCGAGGGAATAATTCCATATTTAAAGGGCTCGAACAAGTGGTCGTATATTTAGTGCGCTTCCATGCACACAGCTCGCAGTCGATGATAATGGCAATATAGCCCACACGTCCCGTCGCAGTAGTCACGACCGCATCTCCTGAGGATGACAAACAAAATGAAATCGTATTAGCTATCGGTTCGCTGCTTGACAGGTAATCATCGCGCATGCGCATTAGAATGACAGGATTAAGATAAAAAAAGAGTAACATCCAGGGTGATATTAGTTGTTTAAGAGATCATGATTTTGGTTTAAACAATTGCTTGTTGAATAAACGTTCCGTCCTTCCGTTTGATTTGTCAAAGATTGGAATGTTTGCTTTATATATCAACATTGTTGATTTCAAAGTTCATAATTACGTATAACCGACAATGCAGTCGTGCTTAGGAATCAGTTATACAAAACATCAGCTTGGTTGATTAATAAGATCAAAGCACGCATGCTCAATATTCTCGGAGCTTATAGCTAAAACAAAACTTGACAAACTACACACAAGTGTAAATGACAAAATAAAATGTCCGTATAATTATTAGCATACAATTCTGCGTTGTGTAATGTTTTCCGTAAAACAAATACTTAAATACATTGTAATTCTTTTTTAATTTTAATGAATCGTTCGAATGTTGGTACCAATGATCATGGGGGGGTCACGTTGCAATTTTATAACAATATCCATTTTGACTATCAGTAATTTGATGAACGGTGTCTCCGTTGTTTTGCACGTTTTGATCGCTGGCTTTTAAAAAGTATAATGCGATCCGGACCTTCATTCAATCATTGATTTCATTTCAGTATTTGTGCAGTGAATTCATGGGATTACAAACATGACAAAGTGGATTTTATTTTAGAAAAAAAAAAAAAATCAAACGGAGCGACTCCGCTCCGACATAGCACCGTTTTAATATTTGCCAACGAATGACGGTAAGTGAGCCAATTTCGGTCTAATGAATGCTTTCCACCGCAATCTAGTTATGACCGGTGGATACAGAATAATTTTCAATTGGATATCAAATCGTTTTCCCAATTACGATTTATAAACGATGGAGTGGTACCGGCATGTTTAGAAACCAGAAAATTATCAGTGGTAGATCCATGGTTGAACTATACTAGTTGACAAAAGGACATATTCCTGACAGTAGTTCCCGAACTCTGTCTCCCTCTCTCTCTTTTCTATCTTCATCTTCCGGTGTCACGCGCGTAAAACATTCCCCATAGACTTGTGTGTTAAAATGGCCTTCGAAAAATTCATAAAAAATAAATGTGAAATTAGAGGGTGGAATGTTTGCTACAATTGGATAGGATATATATCTGACATTCCATATTTGACCAGGTAAGGGTACCGTAGCCAGCTCATTTTGAAAATAAGTCGCCATTTATGAAGATAACTATGAATGGATCAAATTCATCAACTGAAACAGTAAAATAGCCCTAATTAGTCCGCTGGCCAGTCAAAAAAAAAAATAGTTCCAAGTCACTTACTTATCTTCCCAATTCGGGCGAAGGAAGTTCAGTAGTTACCATTTCTAGAATCAGTGTTAGATTTTGAATCATATTCATACATTTTTGTCAATCAGCAACATCAAATTGAAAAAAATTCGAATGGGTTGGGTCGAACGAATATCTTTAGCCCTCCTGATGTAATTAGGCTCATGGGACCTTCCTCCGTATATGAGCTATGAAGTTTCAGAAAAATGCACGCAAGAAAACGTCCCAATACTGTGTTCCCAAAATATCCAATTGCTGCGAAACCGTGATGAGATTACGAAATACCAAAAGGAAAACATTTTCAGCCAAAAAGGAAAAAAGATAATTAAAAAAAAATAGAAGATGAATGAAAACAAAATAAAAGTTTGAATATTTTTTATGAAACAAGAGAAAGTGAAATTTTATTGATATGATCCTATTCAACAGCTAGCTCCAAATATTTGAATCCCATTTTACCAAGGGTCGGTTTACAATTATTAATGACCAATTTGCCACTTCAAAGCTCAAACGCAACTTGATTTTTAGCTAATCAGAACCGCGTTTCATTTTCGAGTTGCGTTCAAATTCAACTCTTCCTGCAACAGGTACCTGGGGCCCGTTGCAGAAAGAGTTGCAATCAAACGCAACTCTAAAAATCATACTAACTTGATTTTCAACCAATCAACACCGCGCATTTTGGACTTGCGATTGATTTTTTTACTTGCGTTTAAACGCAACTCTTCCTGCAGCAGGTACCTGGCATGTTAAAAGCTAATATTGCCATCGATTTAAATGCTTTAGATAATTATCTGTTCGTAAATTCTTTTATTTTTCTTCATCCATCTCTTATTTATGCTCCGTGTGGATTTCAATACATGTACCTTGCAACATTTTGTTACAACCACATGGCCGTGATCAACAACGGAAAGAGTACAACACAGTTCCGTGATATGAGCACTCCACTGTCTATATCGCTTCAAATCTACTTCCGCCTAATATAATTATCAATCTATTTTGCAGTCTTATAATTCAATTGGCTTATTTGAAAGGGAAATCCTTTACAAACATCCGAAAAAAATCACCAAGCTATATCGCCGAATTACTACATTAGACACGTACGTGTACTTTTACATCCGTGCAAAAAGTATCGATACAAACTCACATTTCTCTCTCCAGAAAAAAAAAGTTAGTGCCGTTTTCAATAGTCATTAACGCCTCGGGAATAACTGATGTGATTTAGACTATGATAATTTCAACACAGACGAGTCAGTCATGCTCTCTTCAATAGACCCTTATATATTTTTTATTTGGAATGCAACCTTCATTTTGGAATGAAAGTTCTTTGAGGATTTTTTTGATATTCAAATCATTTCATCTGAAAGTTTTTTAGCCATTCGCAAAGCACGCAGTAGAAAATGTTTTTTTTTTCATCATGATAATGCCAATTTTACGGTGATTCGTCTTCTTTGTTCGTGGGTTTTGTTATTACTTCAGACATGGCTTTTCCATTGCGTGGTTCACGTAAACGTTTCTCTTTTTGTTAAAATCGCAGTTTAGTTGTATGCAAATCAAACCCAGGAATTTTCCTCACGTCCTTATCTTTTATTTGAAACTGATGCATGCGTGGTTAATACCTTTCGATGGTTCAATTTGGGTTTTATTCATTCAATTTCTCAACATAATTAACAGGTTGCAAAATCTCGAAATCACATGACAAAGATCGAATCGGGAAATGAATGGAAATCCAATTTGTTAATTTCGTCGAGCAATTATCATTAATGATTCTAAGGCGAAAATCTTGTTCTCTTTGTAGAGAAATGACAAATTGAACAAAAAGAAAGAGAACTTTCACTGAACGAGACGTTTTAGATATATTAGGAGTTCACATTTGGCACTACGAATGCCAATTATAGTGGGTACCAAATGACCCCCCCCCCCCCCCCCCTCTGCCTCACCCGTAGTATAGATTTGGCTGTCAATTTCAAATGCTTTACTTCTCACAACGCCATTTCGTCATCTCATGTCAAATGACTTGTCATCTCTCTTTCATTCATCCACTCTCTCTCCCACTCTCTCACCCCCTCTCTTCCTCACTCCCTCTCTATCTGTCTCACTCTCGTCTCACTCAGGAATAATGGCGTTTGAGTCAGAATAGTTCATGAGTTTTTATTTTCAAAGTTACTACGTGCTCTCTGGGCCTTTTTTCTCTGATGGAAATATCTGGTAAGACTTTCTTCTCCTTCTTTTGGTTATGTTGTTCACTCTTGTGGATTTTACATCGCTCCCCTAATTCCACTTTGTCAAAAATGTCGATTGGGTGAGTAAGCGTGGGTTAAGAACTGTCACACCTGAACTTTTTAGCAAACGTACGCCGACGGATAAGGCAAGCCGTTTCCTTAACCCCATTTCTTAACGTAAGAAAATATCTTTGGTAGCTAAAATAAATTATTTTCAACAAAAAGAATGAAAATTCCCTCTACTTTATTGCCAAATTGCAGTTCTTTGTATCAAGAACGGAATGCTTGGTATCAAGAATCGGATCAAAGATACGCTGACTAAATCGTGGTTCGGGTCTGACAGCTCCCTTACAAGTGCGTGTGTAAGCTGAGGAACATGAAACGGCTGAACGCTTTTGATCTTTGATGGTGATACACGGTGTCACACGAGATGGAACGGCAGCAGTGCTATCACATTCTAATGGGAATATGAATATGGAATTATAACTCGCTGATGGGACAGTCGCCTTTGAGGCAGGCGGGCGAACAAAGTCAACACAATTACCGAGGGAACGTTGACTATCACATTAAAATGACGTATCATGTTGATGGATCAGCTCATTGCAGTTAATATGGCACGCTTTCGATGAGACTTTCTCTTGTATTGTTTGTATTGTCAAAACCACCCCTTTTTCTTTGTCACATTTTGTCATGTGCAGTTTTTCATTTTGTGTATTTTGAGATACAATTAAGCTCTTCGATAATGTTGCTTATAGTGTGGTACATATACCGATTTAGAGGATGGACATGATGAAAGGAAAGCCAGAGAAATGGAGAATACTTTAGAGAAAGGAGTAAAAATATATTAGCATTGGTACACAGCAAAAACTGTGGTGTTAACCGGTGTACATAGAGGACCACACCAGTTATTTTACACTGGTGTTAAATCGGTGGTGTTAGTTTTACACCTATAGGTGTTATTACAACACCTTTGGTTGTTACATTTACACTATTTTGGTGATGTTCAATCTCTAGGGTGTAATTTTAACACCTCAGGATGTGGTCCTCTATTATCACCAATTGGTGTCAGTTTTAACACCACAGTTTTTACAGTGTATACAAAAGGGGCTTGGCACTTGACCCAAACAATTTCACAGGAGCAAGAAAATGAAAGAGGGGGAGGGCAGGAAAAGGGAAAAGTATGACATTTTCGAAATATTATATCAATAGCTATATTGGTTATTTTAAAGAATATGATTTTATCATTTTGGACGATATTGTATGAGTGTGAAGACAATTGATGCAGAAATAAAGACAATGAGAGCAAATTATAAAAAAAAAAACTTTAACATTTTTGTAACAGCCCAAATAGACTAACAGGAAAAGTGGCTACTAGTTCTCTGCCAACTTTGTTCAGACGGAAAAAAATTAAAACAGAAAAGGCACTTATATATTCTTACGAGCGACGCGATTTCAGCACTCGTCCTCGCTACATGTAAAATCAAACAGGTATTTAACACATTTCGATGAATATCATGAAGCTTGAAAATACACTGCAATAATCCTAATGATTTACCCCTAGAATATCATTTTCGTCAAAGTTGGAGGGGAGTCTTCCGCCCCTCCAAAAAAAAGTTGTCATGGTTTTTATATTTTTGATATGAATAATTTCTCATCTGTGCGTACTGATTTCCTATTGCCCTCACATTAATCATTCAATGTCAGTAGGTAGCAAAGTTTCTTGACATTTAGATGAAGTAGTAATTAGTTTAATCATTTTCCTTTCGTCGTATACTAGCTGCATCTACCCAAAATGTGCGCGCGCTCATTTTTTCGCACCGCCGCGGCGATTAATCACAGGATTTCGCTTCATTTATTGTGAATGAGTTCCGACCTTTTCGCTATTCATCTCCACGTAATGAGTCGGTTTTGAATGACTTTCTAGGATATTGTATTATATTGTATGTATTGTTCTGATCAATTTATCAAATGTTTGAATTTCATTTGACACGCTCCGGAAACTGCGCATACAATACATTCAAAATTAATGTGGCCAGGTATACAGAAGCTGATATCTCGTCAATATACCTTTCTATGTAATGGCAAGGCATCGTATCCAGTAAAACCGTAACATTTGCCAATAAGTCTACACTGTTAAAAAAAAACCCTGATTTTACAGAAAAAGGAAGAAGATTTCGCAGAAAGCAATAACAGAATCATTCTGTAAATTCATAAAACAGGAATTTTTCTGCAGTTCAGGTCTGTTTGAAAAGGGGAAAATGGTGTTTTATTCAGAGGAAATTCGTAAGGTTCCGTTCACCAAATACCAATTTCCTATATACAGGTATACGCAATCTGGAAAGATTACAGGTGTTCTCGACTCTGCTGCAGGAACTTATTTTATTTTAAGGATAAATGTCCTAAGAGTGCAGGGGCGTAGATAGCGGGGGGATGCATCCCCCCCAGAATTTTAGGTGGGGGGATGGTGTGTACAATCATCCCCCCCCCCCAGGTTTCTGTGGGGAAGAAGCAAAACTATACAGTAATAAAGCAATGAATGCTAGTTAAAATCAATCAATAATAATAGCAGTAATAATCATAACGTACAGCAATGACAAACATGATCAAAATTGGACTTTTATTCAGAGTCAATCATCTTATATGCATTTACAACTTGCAAGTTTTAAGTAATAACAACTGTCTTGCGTCGTCATATACATTTAAGGATCGTTATTCAGAGTTTCACCAAGTACATTTCCTAGTCATTAAGCACTTAAGCGTTCATACTTTTGTACTTATACATGTACTGATTATTAAATCGTTCAAGAGAATAGGAACTTAGCAAGTATGTTCCTTTCGAGCGTGTTACCTGATACTGCCATATGAAGCATTAGTATGCCTGTTTTTCCTTCATGTTGGGCATTATAATCCTTTACTGTTAAGGACTGTTAAGGACTGTTTTGCATAACTATATTGGGTGAAAATAAACGTCTTCCAGTTTCAAGAAGAAGTAAGTCGAGGCGCAATGTATTTTGGAATTACTTATACCAGTGATTTCTGTACGTGCGCAGTCTTCTAGGTTTGAAGGTTATAAACTGTTACATTTCCTTACCTATGTTTTTATCATAATCATCATAACAAGGTACATAATAAGAAATGAATCGAAATTATAACAAGTTACTATCTATACAGTTTACTCCCGACAACCCGGTGAGGTTTATTTCATTTCCATACTTAATTCAATCAAGCCTTTGTAATCATGGTAATTTTAAACAGAGTGTGCTTATCATTTTAGTGTCCGCATATCTGCACGTGGATAAGAAATATAATGTTGAGCTTTTTTTATTTTACCCCTATTACTATAATTGTAATTGATATTTTTTTAGTTATTTGGCTGTTTATTTGTTTATTCCTTTAGTTGTTGATTCATTCGTTTGATCATTAACAATATCGCTACTTTAAAAAGAGTATACTACTATACTAGTAAAATAAGGAATACTAGTTATTCTAGATCATGTTTAGCAGGACTAAGATGATAACTAGACATCCGACAAATGACATTTCTCTTATGATCATCTTTACTCATTGTCATTAATCAAACAAAAGATTACTGCCATGAAAAATGTGCAAGGAAGTTTGTTTATTACTGGATGCCCTGTTTATTGCTGAAAGCAAAGTGATTAAAAGACACACGAGATAATCCATGAGGCAGATCGTGTTATTTTGTTATCCTTAACTCGTCTGCTTTGGCCCATGATATTTTTTTATCGAGTACGTCATCTCCTTCATTCTTTATATTTATATATTAATTATATATATATTAATTATATATATATATATATATATATATATATATATATATATATATATATATATATATATATATATATATATATATATAAAGTATGACCTAGCTAGGGTCATCCCTCCAGGTCTAAGGACCTGTCCACGCCACTGTAAGAGTGTACTCCGCTTAATACAGGTTCAGATCAAGGAGACATAGGAGAGGGCTCTTTGTCCCCTGAGAAAAAGTGAAAAAAGTATGTACGTTTTTGTTTATTTTTTTAACAATGACCATTCGTTCGTGCCCTTTTGCTTGTCAGATTTGTCATGAAATAAGGGGAAACTTTTTGGAAGTAATAATTTTCCCCTTTTTCCCCCCTTCATTCTTTCTTTCTTTTCCCGGGAGAGCAGGGGGCTTGTCATTTTCTTCGTCGCGATCGTTATACGTCGTACTTGGCGGTGAGTACCGGGTTTTCATTTTCGTTCTGTGTTTTTTTTTTCCAATTCGTTCTCAAAAGAAATTTTTCGAGAAGATCGGATTTGTCTTTATCAAATTATGTAACTCTTGATTCGCCTATGCTTTGATCTTTAAAGGGATGGTATTTCAACCAAAAAAAATCATAACCTTTACAAATCATTCTTCACATGAGGGTTCTTAAAGTAATTCAACGGACATCTTACATAAAGCAACCCTCGGACCATATCACAGGTGACCGTGTTCAAGTTTGCGCTGAATTAAAATCACAATATTTGTGTTTCGTGTGAAATCCTTGCTCGTGATCTCCCCGTCTCAGCTCTTGAGCAAGTTTCAAATATTTTATCTGTTATTCAGATTCGATTTTCTGTAAAGTAAAGATGGCAACAGAGGAATACTTATCACATGAAACAGGCATGTCATCATGATGATGCCGTTATGGACTGTGTGATATAATTATAAGAGGAGTTATGCAAGCTATTCACAGAACCCGTTCACTTTATTCAATTCAATTCTTTAATATATTTCCATAGTGACACGGAAATGCCAGTTATCAAACATATTTTAAAAAATACATAATACAGCACATGTTTGTGAAATATCATTAAAACAGGCTGAATTACTAAAACACACTTAATACAAGGGAACCTTTTTACACAGGCATTACTCGGCGCCAAAAGCAAATGATGTTTTGGTGGATAATGAAATAAAATTATGAGAATTTAGGTTGAGCAAGCAATGAAAGTGCAATTTGTTTGACGAAGAGCACGCACTATGATCTATATTGTTCATTTTGTGATCATTAAAAGAAACAGGCAATCGCAAAGACGGGGCAAAGCATCTCTCATGCAAAATTTCGGCAGCAAGTTACACACCCGTGTATCTACAAAATATTTCCCTATTGGATTTTTTTTTTCAAGATTTTATTTATTTTTTCGGGTCGTCATTTCGTGCGAAATTTGCTTAACTTGATAGCTACTTGACACCAGCTGTTTTCATGGTTTTACATTGATCGAATAAATTAAAGGGTTTTTTTATCGTATCTCATGGAAGAAGAAATTAGAGGATGTGATAATCTATTATAGTAAGCGACATTCAATACGCTGGCGGATAAGATATCGGATACTTTCAAGTGGGTATAGAATTTTCCCCAAAAAATGTCAACATCATTAAGAAATCCTGAAATAATAGAATAACAGTCGTGGATACAAGCTTTCATCGGTGGGACAGTCGAAACGCTGTTGTGAACTTTACAGTTACTGCAGTAGTCGTTTAAAAGTTGATAAATGATGCCCCCCCCCCATTACCACTTCGCATTCACGGTGTCGCTTGTAAGATACTAGTACTACACTGTAAAAACTATGGTGTTCAAAATGACACCTATTGGTGTTAATATAGGACCACACCCTGAGGTGTGAAAATAACACCCTATAAGATTAAACATAAAACCAAAGAGTGTAAATGTAACAGCCATAAGTGTTGTAATAACACCTATAGGTGTAAAACTAACACCACCAATTTAACGACGGTGTGAAATAACTGGTTTGGTCCTCTATGTACACCAGTTAACACCTCAGTTTTTGCTGTGTACGCCACTTTAAATATAATGTGGCGCAACACCAACAACCCCCACCCCGTGCTGGGGTTCTGACATGTATTAAACACTATCTTCAGCTAATGGAGTGAGGGGATCGAGGGGTGGGGGGCTCCCTCCATCAACCAAAACACAGTTTGCCTTGGGAATAATCACTACAAGGCTATGATAATTTTGATGGACTCCCGATAATTGTGGGCATGATTTCAAAATGGTCTTTAATGACTTTCCCCTTTTGCAAACCATTAGCTTGAAGCTATAGACATGAAACTTGTAATAAATTAAGAAGCATAACTTCGACAATGATTTTCTTGCCATAGCATTTATGTTTTAGTTTCGTTCAGATATATTAATTTCGACTCATTTGAAATGTATCAATTTGTAATAGTCTTTTGACAACAGGTATACCGCAAATGAAGATTTAGATGTATTAATTTCCATTCAAATTGATTAAAGAATAAGAAAAAAGATATAGGGATGAAGGAAAGTGACTCCAGGTACAGATCGGGGGAGGGGGGTGCGATTACACCCTTTCAAAAAAGAAAAGAAAAGGCACACCCCATAAAAGTGCTAAAATGCATTCATTCGGGAGGGAAGAGTTTAATCATAATTATTGTTTTTATCTTGTATTGATTTATTTCATTATCAGGGGGGGGGTAATCATGTTCTTCTTGGGACAAATGCTCTATCCTGGGAACGCTAAAGACAACACCTCATACACTGCAAAAACTCTGGTGTTGATTTAACACCAGCCCGGAATCTATATATGTGCACACCAGAGAAGTGTTAAAAAACACCAGTTTCGTTTTGGTCTAACACCAGATAGGTGTTTATACAACACCATTTAGTATCAAAACAGTATCAGTTTGTTTCCAAACTGGTGTTGTTTCAATACTTCTCTGGTGTGGACATATATAGATTCCGGGCTGGTGTTAAATCAACACCGGAGTTTTTGCAGTGTAAAGTCCCATTCTGAATCCGCGTTTCGATTCGTTCAGGTAACATTACCAAAAAAAATGTCATTAATTTATTATGGATATCATAGAAAAATGAAATACATAGAATACAAGCTCATACTCCAATCATACATTCACACCGACGAAACCGTTTGCAAAAAAAAACGTAGTAGCTTTTGTTCGATTTGTTCGCCGGTGTGATTGTCATGATTGTAGCATTATATCATGTAACAGTCACACCCGACGACAGCGACCCCAAAGCGATCACAGCTATTACAGTATATCGAATGGCATATCATCGATCGATTTGGAATACGTTCACTGGAAAAACTGTGGTGTTAAAACTGACACCAATTGGTGTTGATAGAGGACCACACCCTGAGGAGTTAAAATTACACACTAAAGATTGAACATAACACCAAAGAGTGTAAATGTAACAACCAAAGGTGTTGTAATAACACCTATAGGTGTAAACCAACACCACCAATTTAACACCGGTGTAAAATAACTGGTGAGGTCCTCTATGTACCCCGCTTAACGCCACAGTTTTTGCTGTGTTTTTATTAGTATGGCTGAATATTACTTCAAAATCCTATAGAAATAACAAGCACAGACGAAAGGTTATAATAAATCATTACTCCCGAGTACTCGATTCATTGGCGTAAAGATGGGGCAGCTTGGGGCTGCAGTGGGCCCCCTATATTTTGAAGACTATAAAGAAGAAAAGGGAATTAGAACAGTCAAGGACATGTGATTATTTTTTTTATTATTATTACGTCAAAAATCTATCAAAGGTTAAAATATTTGCTCGCTCACTGAGCTCGTTCGCAGCTTTTAAAAACTTTTTCTCCATACGCCATGTAGCCACCCCCTCAAAAAATTGTGTCACATTACTTGATTGAATTTTTAGAAACTCTCTGTAACCGTGGTTAGTTACTCCAGCGGAAGGCGCGACCACCTTGTTACCAGACCACATACTTATAGGCTTTAGAGTAAGGTTTATTATCTTCTTCATAATAGCTCTATGAGGAAAAATGGAACATGAAAATATATAATAAACCCTAAGCGTGCATGGGGACTGGTAAACTACACAGCCTCAAGGGTGGGCATTCCCAACAAAATATAACATTACAGAAAACAAATATGCATTAATCTTACAGAAACGGGAACGGGAAATGATTGAGACATTAAAAAGAACATTAACCTCGCGCAATTTCAGATTAAATAAAGGATCGGTAATGGTGGCTAATTACTAAATTGGGATGTGTGGTTTCATTTTGAATAAATCCTATGCTGGCCATAAGACTGTATTATTTTGTTCATTTTTACATGCAAAAATAGCTTAGTGAGATGAGGAATAAGGGGTAGTGTCGGATAATGTTGAATAAAGAGGGGCTACTAATCACAGGAAAATGATTAGTCCCCCTACTCTATCTGCATAAAATCTTCAAATATTTTTTTTTCTTAGGTTATTGCCAGATTTAACAATTGAAAAGAAGAACGAAAAGTCTCTTAGCAGGTATTACAACTATATGCAAATTACATTACATTACAATTACATTATTTTGATTAGATTTATCGACGTTCTTCACAACAGAGTTGACTGACATTAACATGTTTAATGCAAATGAATACATGATTTGATTTGATTTGATTTGAATTGATTGGGATTTTTTACCTGATTGCTAAGAAAGCACGAATGCTTGTAAGCAAGCAACCAGAGAACCAACGGCTTAAGGTCCTCCCCGAAGGACCTGGTAATGAGGATTAATGTCTTACCAAAGGGCACTAGCGCACCAAATCAACAATATCATACACTGCAAAAACACCAATGTTAATTTAACACCAGTCCGATATATGTATAACGTAAACACCAGGGAAGTGTTAAAACTACACCAGTTAATAAAGTCAAACCGATATTGGTTAAATACTGATTCCTGTTATTCAAATGCCTACATGTATCTGGTGTTACTCTGAAAAAACTCCGGTGTTGATTTAACACCAGCCCGGAATCAATATATCACCACACCATAGAAGTATTAAACAACACCGGTTTTGGTATAAGTCTAACACCAGATAGGTGTTTATACAACACCATTTAGTATCAAAACAGTATCAATTTATTTCCAAACTGGTGTTGTTTCAATACTTCTCTGGTGTGGACATATATAAATTCCGGGCTGGTGTTAAATCAACACCGGAGTTTTTGCAGTGTATCCTTCGAACACTTTTATCCGGCACTTACCCAAAGAACGACTTTCAAAATTTTCTCTTTATAATTATTGTTGAGAAACAACACAACAAAAACTATGGTGTGTGTGTGTATATAGGTGTACATAACACGCATAAAGGACTACACCAGCCATTTTACTCTGGTGTTATTAGATCAACACCAAGAACCAGGGGTGGGGGTGTCAGCCCCACGTCTTTTTTTCCAAGACCGTGACTGTACAAAAACGTGTATATTACCATCTGATTGTGATATTTTGCATGATCAACCCCCTCTCCTTTCCCCACTTTCAAAATTGTTCCGTGACTTTTTGATGCTATGGTGTTATATTCAATCTCTAGGGTGTAATTTTAACACCTCAGAATGCGGTCCTCTGGGGACACAAACTGGGTTTTGTCTTACAAAGAGTTATGATTGATCCCATAAACCTTAACTCAATGAATGAAAATCCATCAATGTCATAATTTTTCATACAGGAAATTTGCAGTGTCCTCATGTAAACAAAAAGGAGCATGCAGTTGAGGTGTTATAGAAAACCAATTAATGCACATTGCAAAAACTCCGGTGTTGATTTAACACCAGCCTGGAATCTATAATTATATGGCTAGAGAAGAGTTTAACAACACCAGTTTGGTTTTGGACTAACACCAGAAAGGTGTTTATACAACACCAATTAGTATTGAAACAACATCGGTTTGATTCCAAACTGGTGTTGTTTCAATACTTCTCTGGTGTGGACATATATAGATTCCGGTCTGGTGTTCAATCAACACCGGAGTTTTTGCAGTACATGAATATATATCATATCTACAGAATATTTCAAATAGACTTGCAATTTAGATGTTGACATTGCTGGCTTTCCAAAGTTGTTGTTGATCCGATCAATCGCAACTCTTTGTAAGACAGGGTCCTGGTTTTCGTTTTAACACCCCAGTTTTTACAACAAACTATAAGTCCCGGAAATTTTTTAGGAGGGTGCTCACTCAAAAATTAAGAATTATTTGTCCCCCGAGAAAATTGGCAAGCAAAGAGAAAGCCGGTCCAGAAAAAAAGGCCATTTTGTCTAACCTATCTCTTGACAAGGTCATCTAATCCACATGAACGCATTTTAGCACTTTTACGGGATAAGAATTTTGTTTTGGGGGAACTCTTCCGTTCGCTCCCTCCAAACCCCTGAAACCCAACGCGCACTATGCGATCCGAAACGACACGATTTTTTTAATAAATCGCATTCTGCGTTGAATATGAAAGTTCCAAGAAGAGGATTACTTTGTTTCAAGTTCGGCATAATGTTAGGAATAATAAAATCATAATTTTTGCTTTGTGACAAGCCCCGTTGTCGGAGTAAAGTCCAAATGGGCTTCAAGTCGCAACCGATGATGACGTCATTGCGATTTGGAATTGAATTTGCTTTCATTCCTACAGGGATGCTCGAAGTAGACTGATTTTCTTCTCAATAGTCCTTCCACTATTCTTATCACTGATCGCTAAGATTGAGTTGGTTGGAATGTTCACATTAAATAACATTGTATTTTGTTTGAAAATCGGATCGCAACGATTCGCATAGTGTGCAGTATCTATCGAACTAAGAAATTTCATGACCTTTTATTATTTTTCTGCATGTACCAAATTTTAGCTTATTAAAAATTGATTGAGACATCCATTTGGCTTATTACATTCCGGTTGTATTCTAAGCCATGCTTAATTCTACTAAAAAGGTCTATGAATACCCCGATATCCTTTTTCAATTATCAATGACGTCACGCGAGCTCGCCCGGAGATTTCCCCAAGTAGCGTATCAGTGAGAATTAACATCAATACAGACCGTTATGGAATGCAACTAAATTTATATATATACACACGTCGTTGTTTGCTAATGTGTGACTGTTAATTATCTGTAATAATGTGCGTTCCGCGTCAAAAGGGCGTCGTAATACACCGTCAACTGGTCATACACACATTGAAAGTATATAGCATAATCAAATTTGAATAGATACCATGTAATTGCAATGTTCTACAAGAGAAAAGAATAATTATTTTGATCGTTTCGAATAGAATGTATTCTTTCTTTTAAAGGACAAATCCATCCCAACAAAAGTTGATTTGTATAAAAAGAGAAAAATCCAACAAGCATAATGCCGAATATTCCATCAAAATCAGATATGAAATAAGAAAGTTAGAACATTTCAAATTCGCTTAATTTTACATGAGAGGATCGATGGCACACCCCCCCCCCACTATTTATTTGTATTTGATACGAAATATGAAAATATTTATATTTTCCACATTGTCATGTGAGATAAAGTTTTTTTCCATAATTTCGTTTAATAACATTACTATTGTTTTAACATTTGTGGTCCAGTCAAGGTGGATATTATTGTCAAATATGTAAAAATTCATATATATTAAAGATTGATTTATTAAGTGCATAATAGATTCCTCTCTCTATGCGCATTACAGCGTAATAAACAAATATTTACATGCATGTATACATGTATATATTGTCAGAATTACAAACTAGTTTAAATTAATTAAAAAGGCACAAATGACTGATACAACATATAACAAAATTAAATCAAGAGTAAGCATAAGACATTTTCATATGTAAATATTGTACAATTCAAACAACAAAAAACAAAAGAAATAGTATTAAGGGATATCATCGAGTCTCTCATTAGCATATCACTGAGTTGTACATAATTTGTACTGTGAAAAAAAAATAAGCGAAACTTTAAAACGTCATAACTTTCTTATTTTACACCCAATTTTTATTTTGAAAAATTCAGCGTTATGCTTGTTTGATTTTTTCTCTATTGATCTAAATCAGCATTTTTTTTCTGGGGTGGACTTGACCTTTAAACTAAGCCTCGTAAAGAGTGAAATGTGTATATACCACCAATATTTACAGGCGAGTCATTATATTTGAATTTGACGCAGGAGAGTGGAGGGTTGCATGCCTACCTAGAGATTGAACATAACACCAAAGATGTTGTAATAACACCTATAGGTGTAAAACTAATACTACCAATTTAACACCGGTGTAAAATAACTGGTTAACACCACAGTTTTTGCTGAGTATACGCTTGATTTTTACAATTGATTGTACATTGTTTCAATGCAATCAATCGAGAAAAATGTTCTACGATCATTACTGAGCTTCATGTTACGGGCCCCTAGTCTGGAAAGAATATGAATAAAGCTATATAATTTATTTATAATAATAATAGGTGCTTCTAATGTGCACTTTTCGACGATTCGTCACTCTAGGTGATATACATAATGATATTTACAATAAACAAAAACTTGGGACATGATAATAATCATAACTAAAGTAAAAGTAAATAATGTAGATCAAATGAAAGTAGATCACATAGATGCATGCAACTTTTGTTTTACTCATAATTAGTGTGGTTAAGAGATTCAACAAAAATCAAGCGCGAAGCGCATTTATGGGAGAAGGCTTCATTTTTTCAAGTTAAATCCACAAGTATGTAACTTTTGGTCCTGACACTTTAAAACCAGTTGATTATGGCTATCGTATAAGTCGGTATCGTATACTCTGTACATAGAAACAAACACCAACAGTGCTATTAATCTATTTTGCAATATGGGTCATAATACTGTCGACACCTTCCCGATCATGAAAGGCAAAATAAGATGAAAGAAATGTACTTACCATGTTTCATTCCCAATCCCTATGCATCTTTTGGAAAGGCGCTAATAGCACCCAATTAGATAGTTCCAATTATAGCAATATAACAAGAGGACGTAGTATGCATTTGGAACAGATCTTCTTAATTAACACACTCTACACAAACCGAGAGACTATAAGATTTCAGAAATTGTACGTCATACTAAAATCTCAATTATACCGGTAAAAGAGTCAAGTATAACGAACATGTATGTGATTAGTTTGCACCACACACCCTGCCTTGTACACGCCGTTCGATAGTTCGGACATAACCCGGATATCGAGGCGTTATGAATTGATATTGCATGAACACTCGGACGTGTAATATGACACTGTTGTTACAATAGACAAATATCATCATGCCAATTATCGCATCAGGTAGGACAACATACATGTACATTGAAATTCGAAACCACATTTTGCAGTGATACAAAGGTAAGGAAATGGGTAAATGGGGCAGGGCTATAGGTGGTACCCCCCCCCCCGTCCCACTCGCTTTCCCTCATCACTACTTTGCTTTTTTTTTGCCATGTTTATTCAAAGAAAATACGACTTCACTCTGAAATGTCCCTTTACAGTGGGATTATTTTTTAACTATACATTGTATGTTGTTGGGTTTTTTTTCGAAATAATCATCTCAATCCAGGGGCGGACCCAGGATTTTCCAAGGGGCATTTTTGTACAGAAAAAAAGTAACTCGCTCACACCCAATTATTAATGGTGGTTTATGTCGGAAAAATCTGACAAACCAAAGAAGAAGGGGAAAGGGGTCCCCACTAACTATGCACGTCGTTTTCCAGTATATTTTATTGTTTTTAAAAAAGGCCGGATCTGCCCCTCCCTGGATCCGCCTCTGTCTCAATCCCAATAACAAGAAGCGTCAATCTTTTATACATTCAGCTTGCACATAATGGAGCGTTGTGGAGCGTCGTGGCCCAGTGGATAAGTCTCCGTAATTTGAACAGAGAGTCGTGGGTTCAAATCCCAGCCATGACGTAGTTTCTTTAAGCAAGTAATTTATCCACATTGTGCTGCACTTAACCCAGGTGAGGTGAATGGGTACCTGGTAGGAATTTATTCCTTGAAATGCCAAGCGCTAGAAAGGCTGCTTGAGCTGCAGCCGGGGTAATAATATCCAAGTCCTTTGGAAGCGCATAGAGACGTTATTCATAATGTGTTTTGCGCTATACAAGAACTGACAATAATTATTATATTATCCATGTTTTAAACGAGTATACTCTAAAGCTGGACAGATCTGATGGAATGCCGATCAAGAATATGTGGTTTTCTAGAGCTCACCTCAACTGACCTTCAGATTAAAATGCTAACAAGATGTAAGTAAACAGCGATACGGAAAACATGTATAATTATGTGTTGAATCTGAACCAATATTTACATAAATTTTGCATTTTTACGTGAAGAGCTACTTATACTAACAGACACACAAGCGGATCGGCTAACCGTAATATTGTCAATATTATCATGGTAATGGTATACTTAGCCCCGATTTCTAGGAGTAAATTAGGGGCATTTCATCTATCTAACATCGGTTTTAGTTGATGAATTATCCCCTAAAAAATAAAAAAAATGGATTACCATTAATGCCAAAACATGTATTCCATCAATCTTCTCGAATTAATTGAAACATGGGGGCCGAAATTCACAAAGGTGATTTTGAAAACAAACGGTTGAGTCCATGGTTTATGCAGATTTCCTGTAAAAATTACGCTTAATTTAGCGCGTATCGGGCGCATGTATGAAAAATGTCCAATCCTGATGCGCGATTCTGTCACAGCGCGCCAAATTGACGCCTGTTGCCGTGGTTATCAACACTACTTTATTCATGAGTCCACTCTTCAGACAGTGGACTCATGAATAAAATAGTGTACCTAACCATGGTAACAGGCCTCAATTTGGCGCACTGTGACAAAAGCGCGCATCAGGATTGGACATTTTTCATACATGCGCCCGATACGTGCTAAATTAAACGTAATTTATACAGGACATCTGCATAAACCATGGACTCGATCAACCGTGGGTTTTAAAAACCACCTTTGTGAATTCGGGCGGGGTTGTTTCACGAATCCGAAAATAAATGTGAGAACTTTAATTATCCAATTAAGACAACACCATTGGTTTCCTATAGAGATTGATTGAGGGACAGGGTTGGTAAATCACCAGTAGGAATTTTTCTCCCCTATAAGTCTCTGGGTTACACTTCGTAATTCCGAAGGTTCTTTATTCCGAAGGCTCGTAATTCCGAAACACGTTAATTGCCTATACCTCGATGTTCGTTAATCCGAAAACGTAAAAGGGTTCGTTAATCCGAACATTTGTGGCGTTATTCCGAAGGTTCGATAATCCGAAAACGAAATAAGGTTCGATGTTCCGAAGGTTCGTTAGTCCGAAAACGAAATAAGGTTCGTTCTTCCGAAGGTTCGTTTTTCATTACGTTTTCGGACTAACGAACCTTCGGAATTACGAACCTCATTTCGTTTTTGGATCAACGAACCTGCGGAATTACGAACCTCATTTCGTTTTCGGACTTACGAACCTTCGGAATTACGAACCTTCGGAAATACGAACCTTCGGAATAAGGAACCTTCGGAATATCCGAACCTTCGGAATAACGAAGCTTCGGAATTACGAACCTCACTTTGTTTTCGGACTAACGAACCTTCGGAATTACGAACCTCATTTCGTTTTCGGACTTACGAACCTTCGGAATTACGAACCTTCGGAAATACGAACCTTCGAAATAACGAACCTTCGGAATATCCGAACCTTCGGAATAACGAAGCTTCGGAATTACAAATGTATGCGAGTCTCTGAATAAAAGTCGAGTGAATATTCCATTCCTCGCAGAGTGAATGAGACTTGTTTTGAGTTAAATTTCACACGATTAACGAGTGAAATTGTTTAAAAATTTCGTTTTTGTAATGTTGTTCACTCTGAATTCACTCCATTTTTAGTGATCATTGACGTCATTTCCAAGGGGGGTGAAGTACCCCCCCCCCTCCTCTCTCTCTCTCCCTCTCTCTCTCGACTTCTTCTCACTCCCTTCATCTTTCGGCAACGACTTGTATAAAATGCATTAACAAAAAAACATTGTTAGTGATTTCTTTTTGTTTTAATAAAAGTACATTATGACTGATACTTCCTTGATGGCCAACCACTAATTATTCAGAATAAAATCGAAAAAAGGAAAATTGCTTTCATGACGATAGAAATGTTAACCTCATTAAACATGACAAAAGACAAGGTTTACCCACAGATTCACTTTCTTTCCAAACTCTACACCAATCATTCGTGTGCGATACTGTTATTAAAGGGATGGTCCGGGCTGAAAATATTTATAGTTTAATACATATAGAGTAGAATTCTCTGAGCAAAATGCCAAAAATTTCATCAATTTCAAGTTATTGAAGTTTGAAGTTTAGCAATAATTTGTGAAAACAGTCGTCATGAATATTCATTAGGTGGGCTGATGATGTCACATCTCCACTTTCATATTTCATACTTGTGTGAATAATATGTATCCTTATAATGATATAAGTTGCAGCAATGAATATCTAATGCGCTAAATCAGTTGTCAATCCAATTTTTCTTGTTCTTGGAGGAAAAAATTTGATTAAACCAAATCTCATATAATAAAACACAAAAGAACAAGTGGAGATGTGACATCATCAGCCCACCTAATGAATATTCATGATGACTATTTTCACAAAATACTGCTTAACTTTATAATTCAATAACTTTATTATTTGTTATCTGATTTTGATGAAATTTAAGGCCTTTTGCTCAGTGAATTCTACTCTATTTATAAAGCTATAAATACTTTCAGCCAGGACCATCCCTTTAATGATTCACCTTATCGACATAAATTGATATTCACCAGACCTTGGTATAAACGCGTGCATGCAGCAATTATAAGGGGCAATTTCCTTGTTAATCGTAATTGCCCTTTTATTGTGCATCGCAGTTCTATTTTGTAATAGAGCATCATAAATCAGTTTTGACTCAACTGGGATTCTTTTTTCAATTAAACAAGATTATAATAACATGTTCGCGTGTTTCTGATAAAAGACAAAATCAGACGAAGAGGTAAAGCCATAGAATGGAAATTGGATATAAATTGTCTGGGGTTGCTGAGGGATGCTTGGAAACAGCGCTGCCGAAGTAAAATGATACCCTTTTTACGTTTTATTTTTCCATCGAATCCCCCCCCCCCACAGTCGGGTGGAATGTTTAATGAACGAATCAGGTTTACAGCTAGTAAATGTTATTTGGCGAAAATTATTAATTTTTCAGTATGTCAAAATAAGTACCAGTTTTAATATATTTTTCGCACTTTATTATAGGCAGAAATTTACTGTTGAGCATTGATGCTAGGGTGGCTGCAATCGATGGAAGTTAGGTAATAAATAAATAATAAATACTATTATCAAGACTAAGTTTTTGTGTTTGCTCTTTGGAAAAAAATACAAGCGAGCGAAGAGTGAAGAGTCAATGAGTAAAATAAATCAACAATTAAGAAATAGATCATTCTATCTTACTGATCATGATTTGGAGTATGAAGAGCGATGTAGAGTAATTAAACAGTAAATATAATGAATATCAAAAAAATCGGCAAATCACAATACAAAAAAATATTAGAGAGCACTAGTAATTTTTCGACCCCCCCCTCCTAAAAAAAATAGAAGTTGAGTGATTCATCGAAAGCTTAGGTAAAATAATATAGGGAGCTTTTTTGCACCACAACATATAATGAGGAATCAAGAACAAATGCCCGCCAAAATAATGACTAGCAGCTTGGAGGTCTTTGTCGAATACTTTTGAACCGGGACAGGAGTTTCGTCCTAAGTTTCGGTGTTAACGAAAAAGTGTAAATAAATTATTTTGTGGTTCGTCCAGAGTCAAGGGTTAAACTGCTGTTTTGATTCATCACTTTTCGACAAAGACTTCTTGGTTGTTCTTTGCCATGAAGGGCATTTGACAATACACTGTAAAAACTGTGGTGTTAAAACTGACACCAATTGGTGTTAGAGGACCACACCCTGAGGTGTTAAAATAACACCCTAGAGATTGAATATAACACCAAAGAGTGTAAATGTAACAACCATAGGTGTTGTAATAACACCTATAGGTGTAAAACTAACACCACCAATTTAACACCGGTGTAAAATAACTGGTGTGGTCCACTATGTACACCGGTTAACACCACAGGTTTTGCTGTGTATGTTTTGTCTATTCTTGAATTTTTAGAACGCGATGTGCGAAAAAAAATTCTCTATAACGTTTTATCAGATACTACTACTACTAATAATAATAATCCCTTTTTATATAGCGCGTAATACATCGGAACGACGTATTCAATCAGTCATTCCCGCACACAATGTGTGCACATCCTCCACTCCCTGGGGATGATTCCAGTCAGTCGCCGGTGAGGCGCACACAGTCCTGGACAAGCTACACTGACTTTCACATCCTACCGGTACCCATTTAGCACCTGGGTCGAGAGCGGCAAAGTGTGTATTAACGCCAGACCGCGGTGGGATTCGAACACACGACCCTCTGTTTACAAGGAGAGAGTCAAAACCACTACACCACGGCTCCTCCACTGCAACGGAGGTTCCATGACATTTGCTGCGGCGACAATTTCTCCGCTGTTGATTTCACACTCGAATTGCCAACTTCAACCCTGGGTTTAACACTATACCCTACCCTAACCTAAACCTTTCCCTAAACGCATGGCAAAAGGCCCTTCACATCAGTGCCCGATCCTTTGGAATTCCCTCACTCAGTACTCTCCGATCACAAAATAATCCTGGACTTTTCAATTCAGAACTTAAGACGTATATTTGAATGAAGCATCAAATTAGCTTATTCATTATACTTAAGCCATATGTAATCGGTTATTTTTTTATGTTGCTTATAAAGTAATTTCCACCGTATTAATTTATATTTGTATAATTTCATTTCTGGAAAACGCATTGAGAATCCTTACAACCCTGAAATGCGCAATAGAAAAACTACATTATTAGTTTTATTATTGTTATTATCATATTCATTAGTATTAATACCTAACATAAAATCCCATTGCAACCCTAACCCTACATTCTTAGATGAAATTGATATTAATAATAATGATAATGATAATAATTACATTATATTATTGATTGATTATATCCTAATCAATAATATTTGTGTTAATACATGTATTAGTTATGATAATTTTTTTATTCCTTAACTGTGTAAAGCGCTGTGAAACGATTATATATTGTAAGAGCGCTATATAAAATGAACATATTATTATTACATTGTAGCGCTTCATACGTTGGTTTCTAAGTGCTTTACATTGTAATTATTATTACCCCGGTCATAGGATCCATCCCTGTTCCACACATAAAGTGCACCATAGCCACTCCCTGAGGAATATCCTGGCCAGGCAACCGTTTATCGGTGCACACGTGCCAATCTAATCCCATTGACGTTCGCATCCTATACCAGGTACCCAATTAACACCTGGGTCGAGAGTGGTAAAGTGTGGAATAACGCTTTGCCAAAGAACGCTATATGCTGCGGCGGGATTCGAACACACAGCCCTCTGATTACAAGGCGAGAGTCAGAACCACATCACCATAACGCTTCAGCCCGGAGCGTTTGTCGCATGAGCAAAAGTCGTGTCACCTCAGCGAAATCCTGCAACATTCTGAACTTCTGACTCATCACAATAAAAAAAAAAAACACCTTTAGTTCGTTGAGTCGCATTTGAAACATAACAATGAGGATTATTACAGTGTTACATAGGTTTTCGAAAGGTCGGATTTTTATCACTTATCGAGGCTAACTCATTACAATCACCGAGGAATAGTCACTGCAATTGTGTAACTTTCGACATTCACTTTAAGTTTAAGTAGATCGTTATAATACATGTCAGATGCTAAAATTTAACCCCCCAAAATCACGTCAAAGGAGAAGGCAATCAAAGTGATTCAGAGCATTGTAAATTCGACATCGATTAACACACAAAAAAAATCTCATTAATCTTCAATGTTTTATCTCTGGTTCCAACTTTTCACGCGTCATGTTTAACAAGAAAGTTCGCTATAGTGTATTTTATGATCAATATAATATCTTATACCAAAGCATTTCTTAAATGATCATATCACTTTCTCAGGGAAGTAAGCAGATTTTTTTCTGTGGGGGCATGACGCATAAAGATATATAAGAATACAAGGGAGCAACCGAGCTTGTCATTCGAGTGCTTTTGAATTTTAATAACCGATATTGAAAGATTTTGTGCGTAAGTTTGATGAATTTTTGTGACAATTTTCAATAAAAAATATACTTTCAAAATGTCTGGGAGCAACTGCCCCCCCCCCCTGTCTCCCTGTTGCATGACCAAGCACATTACTTGCCTTATTCTTATCTTACGGACAAATCTGATGATATTCTATCCTACAAAAAAAATCAACACTTTGTAACGATCTTCCTATGTTTGATGGCCGTGTAAAAGTAATGAAAATTCAATATCATGAATCAAAAGAGTAGCATGTCTGCTTTTTTATTTCGGCAATTTTATTAGAAAGGTAAGAGGATATTGTCTCTGGATTTTATTTTATATTGTCTTGTCTCGGACGTAATAGTAATTTCCCCCAAACAAAACTTCTAATATCGATTTCGTATCAACTTTACGACCCTCTTTTCTTGCATTGAACACGGGAAGGAAATCTGCTCCTATATGGGAAGCTGAGCACTTGATTTTCAGTTGATTGTAAATAAATTTAAGATTGAAATGATCATTGCACTGTTTGTCTGGTTTTCTTTCCCCTTTTCTTTCAGGCTCATCCATCAATTTCAAGCTCTAAGCTTAAGACGGAGGTCTCCCACATTTCAAAATGTATTATGTCGATATAATATATAGTATATATATTTTTTCTGCTATATATTTCAATAATAAGAATCAGAAATCTATCAGGTATAATTACATTTCAATTAGAATGTTAGAATGAATGTATATATTATATGTTATTATTATGTCATTTGCTTATTGTTATGCCGAGAAAAAAAAGAATTGCACTTGACTCGATTTTGTTATGGGAATGTGGAAATACACTGTAAAAACTGTGGTGTATAAAACTGACACCAATTGGTGTTAATAGAGGACCACACCCTGAGGTGTTAAAATTACACCCTAGAGATTAAACTTAACACCAAAGAGTGCAAATGTAATAACAAAAGGTGTTGTAATAACACTTATAGGTGTAAGACTAACACCACCAATTTAACACCGGTGTAAAATAACTGGTGTGGTCCTCTATGTACACCGGTTAACACCTAAGTTTTTGCTGTGTAAATAAATCAAATTATCATAGGTTGCATCAAGGAGCGGCTCCAGAGGAAGGGTATGAGGTGACTTCTCCTCCATATATAAATTTGTTTTCAAGAAGTAAAAAAAGAGAGCGAGAGAAAGAAAGAAATAAGGAGTTAAGGCCTGGTCACACTGCCCGAGCGTTGTTGGAGCGGTCGTGGAGCGGTAGGGAAAGAGGGTCGAATTTCGCTCTCAAAATTGGGGGAAAAAATCGAAAACAAAAAAAAAACAATAGAAATCGAAAATGGTAAACGGTAGCGAGCGGTGATGGTTTTTTTTCTCTCCGCTCCACTACCGCTCCAACAACGCTCGGCCGGTGTGACCATGCCTTGAGAGTTTAAAAGTTTTGAGTCGTCCATGTCGATGATACCCCTTTATTATTTAATTGAAAAGAAAATATCAAGCTTATGTTGTCTTGACCCCCCCCCCCCACCGCATTTTTTTGGGGGGGGATCGCAAATCGCAATTAAGAACGAATTGAGGTTTCTGGTTTTCTTCCTACATGTAACATACAAATTATTGCTTGTGAAAACTGATATATGCCATCAATTCAAACAATAATATAATGATATACTTGCAATAGAGCATTTTAAGTCTTAAGTCATGTATAAAGGCCCTACTTCGTTCTCGTGTTTTTTTTCGTAGGGGGCGCGACAGTAAATTGAAAACAAATGAATAAACGTTTATCAATTAAAATGATTAACCATATACACATCAACGATTGTAATACCCCCTGACAAATCGGCGAACCCTATACATCCGGAATTACTTCATACATTTAGGTGATTTGTGTTATTTCGTTAATATTAATCCTTCTGATCCAACCTAATGGGTTATACCAGCGATCAAAAACTGATCGATTCGTATAAAATTCGCTAAGCTATGGTGGAAGTGGATGCACAAAAACGATTAACTCATTACAGAAGAGAGTACGGTTAAATTATGTTTGCGGGATTCAGGTTGGCTGGAGGGGATATACAGGGATCATGACAATGGTACGTTGGCAATTGATCGCTTAAATTATCAGTTTGGATATTAAAATAACCAGCCGAAGTGGGACTTTGCAGGTGAGCGATATGAATACAAAGCAGGGGCGTACAGAGGATGGGGGCTTGGGGCGCTTGCCCCCCCCCCCAAAAAAAAAAAAACACAAAGAATAAAAAAAAGGAAAGAGACAAGGTTGAAATATATTATTTTCTGAATTCTATGTAAAAATGTATCACAAAATTGAGGGTTTTCGTAATGAAAATGTCAAAAATTTTGGCTCGCTCACTCACAACTTTTTATAAATTTTGGCCCGATACGTCATATCTCACACCCTCAATTTTTTTTTTTTTTTGCTCATTACGCCACTGAATACAAGATATTTCACTTTGATCGGAATCCATTTTTACCAACCCATCCCCAACACTTATCACTATACGTAAATAAAATGCTACCTCGTGGAGGCAGGGGTCGTTACATGCACGTACATTTTCAATAACATACGCAAGCGAGGGAGCTGACCGAGCCTTTTACGAGGATTTTTTTTTTGTTCTGTGTGGGTGGGTGTATGTGTGTTCTCATAGTGAGATTCTAAAAAGGTATAGGTAAAAGGTTTCGAAAATGTATGTGGGAAAGAGTCCCCCCCCCCCCCCTCTCCCTTCCAATACTGCTTACAGCCAAGCTCTTAAACATTGCCCCCCCCTCTGGAAAATCCTGGATCCAACCCTGATATCACCGAAAAGGATCTTTTTTCCTAGATCTTGCAACGTGTGTGTACTTCAGTTCAGTGGAATGATGGATATTTAATAGGTAAATAAACCAACAAAAATAAAGAAGCCATTTCAATCGTATGGTAATTGATGAATGTATATTGCTTCTCGGTTAAAACTCAAAATATTCCAAACTCTGTCGAAATATGAAGTAAATCTGAGCAGTAGTTTAAAGGGGAATGAAACCTTTGGAACAAATATGCTTGTGCCGGAACAGAAAAATCAAAGAATAAGAACAAAGAAAGTTTGAGAAAAATCGGACAAATAATGAGAAAGTTATGAGCATTTGAATATTGCAATCACTAATGCTATGGAGATCCTCCAATTGGCAATGCGACAAGGATGTGTGATGTCACATGTGAACAACTTTCCCTTTGATGGATATTGAAATACCATCAAAATGTCTCTTTTTGCTTTTTCTTATGGTGATACAAACTCTTTATCCTTGATGTATTCTTCAAAAATCTGTATTACATGCCCTCCTGTAGAAAGAACACATGATCTACTGATAGATGTGATAAAAGAGGCAATTTAAGTGAAATATATACTAAATTAATGGGGAGAGTTGTTCACAAGTGACATCACACATCTCTGTCGCATCGCCAATTTGAGGATCTCCATAGCATTAGTGATCGCAAAATTCAAATGCTCATCATAACTTTCTCATTATTTGTCCCAATCTTCTCAAACTTTTGTTGATCTGCTTCTTTGATTTCTCTATTTTCACACAAGCTATCTTGTTCCAAAGTTTTCATTTTCCTTTAAATGACCTTGGTAAAGTTATAACAAGAATCGCATGTCGAATCATCTTTGTTTGAATGCCTTTTGTAATGAAATAATAACCTGTTTAAATATTCATTATACCTATCTCACTTCGATGCAAATCGGATTGCAGTACATCATTTTTAAAAATACAATCAGCAATATGATTTTAAAAAATCATTTACACGCTGCATTATCGTAATCCCTCACAAAAAAATAAACATGTTATCCTTGCTGTTATTGGATATCCGGTTAAGACCCGGCAAAATGAAAGACAGAGATATAATCCGCTTTAAAAAGTGAAAGAAGACGTCATTTAACTACATTTCTGAGATATGAAACAAGGAGGTAAAAACATTATCGTTCTTGTTGCCATGGCAACAAGATGTTGCGCTTGGTAAGACATGGCAGGCCTCGCATCAGAGGAATTTGGAGTGCATCTTTCGAGCAAGGGGACCTTATGAAATCTCTCTTTTAATCTATTTTAGTACCTCGTTCAAATATTGATTTACTGCTTCATCATGAGCATTTTTGACGCCAGAAATATATTATTTTGAAGTTCGAAAATGGGAAATATGTCTTGTTTTTCCCCCATTTTGTAAATCTTCAAATGCATGTCAAGTTTGCGTTGATTCATTGATTCCTTTTTATTTCTTTTAATGAAATTTTCTTTAAATCGTTTCTAAATCTCGGGGTTGAATACTAAACTTGAATTCGTTATTCAACTTGAATGGCTGGAATGAATAAATAACGAAAGTCTTTTTTTGGGGGGGTCATCAGGATGTCAAATTGTGCGGGAGCAGGGAGCACCGCTCCCAGGAAGCAACAGAAGAAATTGAGCCTTCATGAGAAAAAATAAAAGTGGGAAAAAGGAGAAGAAAACAAGAAGAGGAAAAAGGAGAGGAAGAAGAAAAGAAAGAAAAGAGGAAGGCAAGAAAGGGAAAGAGGAGGAGGATGAAAAAAGAAGAAAAGAGAAAACTTAGAAAAAAAAAATTTTCATTCATTTAGTTACATCTAGACTAGCTTGCAAAACGTAGCAGAGTAATTCAGTAATACTGAGCACACTTAATCTGGATGTTTTTATACATATTTTACCTTGCACTTGCACAGTGCCAGTGAGACTTAGAAAAAGTGCCATATTTTCATTCATTTAGTTACGTCTAGACTAGCTTGCAAAACGTAGCAGAGTAATTCAGTAATACTGAGCACACTTATTCTGGATTTTTTTATACATATTTTACCTTGCACTTGCACAGTGCCAGTGAGGTGAGGACAGGTCTGAGTGAGGAAATTGAGTATAGGCGCAAAACAATGTTATTTATCTATTAATTGATACTTGAGATTCTGATATATATATCCGATATTATATCCCTTACTTAAGATTGTTGTATTGAGAGTGTACACAAGGAGAATAAGAATAGTTTTACTACGATAAACGTTTGTCGTGATATAGTTCATTTTGATGTGCTAGTTACCGCCTACATGATATAACACGCACTGTAAGTTCCTAAGGACCATGTAAACTCTACCAGTGCAAAATAAGTATTCTTAGTCTGTAAGTTGTAACAACACAGAAGTTGTATGATGTTAGAGATAAGCATTAGCAAGCAGTACACAATATATACGATTACAACTGTACAAAATTGCAAGGTCTATTTAAGCATAAAGCAGTACAGAATAAATACTGTAAGTTTGTATCAGTAAGAAGTCCTAACGTCCAGGCTGGAAAGGTGTATTGTACCTCTAGGTCTAAACGACCCAACTCCATCATTAAACTAATAGTTTCTGATTGGGAATGGATCTTTCATCCATTTAGATGCTCAATTATATGCACTACCTGTAACAGTACAAAGCCAAAGTGAGTAATGAAAGTCTATACATAAGTTATCAAGTATTATTGGGGTGACTTTGTAACAGTACAGCCATGTGAATATGTAACTCATGTTGTATCTTTCTTCACAATGCGCAAAAATGTAGACATTTCAGAATAATGTTGATTATGAAAAATCAACCACAAGTGGTTGTTTTTTACCAGCTGATTGAGGAAACTTTGAGCTTCAAAACTTGCTCCTGAGGAAGAAAAAATAATTTGACGCCCTGGGGGTCATAAGTATCTAAAATGGCGTTTACATTGCTTTGTTGTAAGAAATGAAAGAAAATCTAAGTCATTTTTAATGGCTATACAAGGTTGTTGATGCTGTTCTTTTGAGTAAGAGTCAAATCATCAGTCCTCTTTTTTCTCAGACTGTGATTTTGAGAGCTGTACAACCAATCTCTTTGGGCTTTAAAGTTCTAGATAATTTTGAAGCCTCGGAAATGTTCTCGTATCATTAATGAACAAAGAATCATTTCATTTGTTCTAAATATAAACATCGTTATAAAATGGAAGTGCACAATCATGTATACGGGGCTATGGGCAGTGCCTGTGGAAGAGCTGGACAGTATTGTGAATGGTATGCTTATATACCCCAATTGATGGGTCGAGTGAAAAACGGTTCCCTCGTTGAATATAATAATCCTTGAACATCAATCGCATTTGATTTACCCGACCTAAACTCACCTAAATTGAACTTTATTGGATCCGTGGGCCTCACCTTTCCAATCTATTCACGTTCTGTGACGTGTTAAACCATATCTTATTCGGATCATTATTAAATTTGCAGATAAGAGAGGGCAATCATGTTAGAACCTACACTGTAAAAAAGTATGGGGTGTTAAAAATCGACACCTGGACCGCTTCATCAATATTTTTTGTCTGATAAATTGTCATCTTTCCTTGATTCTGATTGGCCGAGAGGCACTGTTAGTTTGGTAACGGTCGGATAAGGGCTTGTCGGATAAAACATCTGACATTTCCTTTCATGAAATAATAATAATAATAAACACAGCATTTATTATGCGCCATCTATCTAGTGAACTATTCCGAGGCGCAGAGGGATTGGGAATTACAGATAAAATAATTTGCATATGTATGGGTGCATGAATAAATGAAATTAGCTAACAATATTTAACAAAAATAAGAAGAAAACAGATAAGATTTTAGGTATTTTTTAAATGCTTCAAGTGATTCTGCTGATCGGATCGTCAGTGGAAGAGCATTCCAGAGAGATGGAGCTGATGAGGCGAATGCCTTTTCTCCCAGAGTTAAATTCGTTCTTTGTACATTTAGCTGTTTATTAGTAGAGGATCGGAGATTTCTTACGGGAATGTATTCAGAGATTAGATTTTGAAGGTATAAAGGAGACTGACCATGCAATGTTTTCCACGTGTGGAGTAGGATTTTGAATTCTATTCTTTTAGATACCGGTAACCAGTGAAGATTTTTGAGAATTGGAGTGATATGGGTGAAACGAGATGTTCCACTGAGGACCCGAGCAGCAGAATTTTGAGCACGTTGCAGCTTGGCAAGTTGATACGATGTGATCTTAAACAATAAAGCATTTCCATAATCAATACGAGATATTACATATGAGTGAATCACAGATGCTGCAACTTTAGATGACAGAGATTTCCTTATGCTATGAATATTACGTAATTGTAAGTATACTGATCGGCAAGTAGCTGTGATGTGTGATGACATTGACAGCTCAGAGTCAAAATGAACACCGAGATTCCTACAACTGGACACAGATTGTACTTCAACACACCCAATGCGTATTGACTTACTACGGACCTTAGCACACAGGCTTTTAGAGGCAAAAATCATAAATTCACTCTTATCATCATTCAGTTTCAGTTTATTCTTTGTCATCCATGCCCTCATATCATCAATACAAGCTTCAAGTTTACGTCTAGAAGAGGCCTCACTTAAAGGATCCGATGGATCGAACGGTGTGTAGAGCTGGGTGTCATCTGCGTAAAGATGTATGCTGATGCCGTGTAATCTTGCAATCTTGGCAAGAGGGCTTGCATAAATACTGAAGAATGATGGGCCCAGGACGGATCCTTGCGGCACTCCGTACGGAAGTTCAGCTTCAGATGACGCACAATCGCCGATGCTAACAATCTGCGAGCGGTTGCTTAGATACGAAGAAATCCATGCGAGTGCAGATCCAGTCAAGCCTATCGAACAGAACCTTCTGATTAGAATATCTTTGTCGATAGTGTCGAAGGCTGCCGACATGTCGAGAAGGACCAAGAAGACAGCCTGCTTCTGGTCAAGTGCTTGAATGATATCATTGTGAACTTTGACAAGGGCAGATTCAGTGCTATGATGCTTCTTATAAGCTGACTGGAGCGGTTCACAAAGATCATTCTGTTCCATATAATCTTGAAGACGCTGGGCTACAACTCTTTCCAAGACTTTTGAAATAAACTTGAGATTGGACACAGGTCGGTAGTTCTTCAGGTTTTCCGGGTCCAGTCTTGGCTTCTTCAGAATAGGACGAACAACAGCTTCCTTGAACGAATCGGGAAAAATGCCTGTTTCCAGTGACTTATTTATGATAAGTGAAACACTCCCCTGGGGACCGTTTCATCAATATTTTTGTCTGACAAGTTGTCAGATCTGACATCTTTCCTTGATTCTGAATGACTGAGAGTCACTGTTACTATTGTAACGGTCGGGAAAAAAATGGGACTTGTCGGATGGACCGTCCGACACACCGACAAGTCCTTTCATGAAACGCTCCCCAGTTGGTGTCCCGCCTAGAAAACCACACCCTGGGGAGTTAAAATTACACCCTAGAGTTGAACATAACACCAAAGAGTGCTAAAGTATTAAAGTGTTGAATTAACACTGTAAATGAACACCGGGTAACATGACTGGTATGGTCTTCACGGTATAAACAGCTAACACCACATTTTTGCTGTTTACAGACTTTTGTACTTGATACGAGCCGATTTTGAATTGTAATTAACGTAAGCTTGGTGCTCATTCTTATTGATAAAGACATCAAAGAAATCCATTCCACATAATATTTGCCCCTCATTCAGAGGAGTAGCTTGAAATTCCTTCAAATAAGTGACGTCATGCACGTCGGGGACAAGCTCTGCAATCGCCCCCCCCCCCTTCCACCAACATAGATACCGGATGTTAGTTGAATTATGTCTTCAATGCGAATTGTGCCTTCAAATGTCATTTTTATTTATTATTTGTTGAACTGTATTTTAATGTTAGTGTTTTTTAGCACCAACTAATGAGGAGAGTCTTTAAAAGAAATTTGATTTCTTTTGATAGTCCCCAGGCATTAGCCGGTATTTTTTGCTTTGTGTGTGTGTTTTTTTACATTAATATGGTATGTTGGGTATTATATGATGATTATTTCCAATGACCTGAATTTGACTATTGTTTCTAGTAACGCCAGTGGGGCTGTAGACCACAGAACCAATTCAAATTAAAACCAGTGATAAATTCCATGAGAATAGCTCTTTTCCAGAAAGTGGTTCGATCACACAGTATCGTATAATGGGGTACCTATCTTGGAGGAACCGAGTTTTGTGTCGACTCAAGGATCGAAATTCGCGAAGCGAAGCGAAATAAACATTTCATTCTTTCATAGATTGACATGTTTAGTTTAATACTTAATTGAATGAGATGCGATAATTCAGTATATCGGCCTACTGTTTTGTTATTTCTTTTTTTGGGGGGTGTTCTTGTTGTTTTGGGGCTTGTCAACATCTTTCATGGAGAAAATGGTCCCTTTGAGCGGTGATACATTTTTTAATGTATTTTTTTTTGGGGGAGGGGTGAAAAGGGTGTTCTCTTTTTGATCCGCCCCTGCGTGACACCCAACCCCCCCACCCCCCTACTCCCCCATCACCGCCACCATCACCCCTATAATTCACTAGCATGAATACTCTTCAGCTCTCAAATTCTAATTTCAGCTGTAAGTGAATCACTCCCTATTATCAACGGTCTTGATGATGGAACAAATTACAAATCAAATTGGGCTGGTTTGATTTACTGAAGAAGACATGTGATCTGGTCACGAGTTATTGTTCGAT
The DNA here is from genome assembly GCF_018143015.1 of Lytechinus variegatus. Lineage (NCBI taxonomy): Eukaryota > Metazoa > Echinodermata > Echinoidea > Temnopleuroida > Toxopneustidae > Lytechinus > Lytechinus variegatus. The sequence goes on along the minus strand of NC_054743.1, from coordinate 65,172,334 downwards.
TCCTGAAACCGGACAGCCGACGGTAGATGGGGAGCAATGAACTTGCATCCTAAGAAGAATGGCATCAATCAATTTAGGAGCAAGGCGTTGGTAATAATGGTCGACGAATCGGAAGCGGGATTGCTCTATATTATTTCGCAATCACGGTGATTAATGAGGGACTAAACCATTCAGGACGTTGATCTTCGAAAATAAAAGGTTTAGAAAAATGTATCGGGACCTAAATCTCCTATACTACCCCCCCCCCCTCCCTCCCCGATTGCAAGTGGTTGTCATGTTGTCTCTATCACTCTGTCGCTATCTACATGTATCTCCCAGTATCTTTTTGTTATCTCTTTTCCATGTTTTTCCTGTTTTATATAAATAAACAATCTATCGATCTCTCTCTTTATCTATCTATCCCGGATCTATATCCATCCATCCATCCATCCATCTATCTATCCCAGATCTTTATCCATCCATCCATGCATCCTTCCTTCCTTCCTTCCATCCATCCATCCATCCATCTATCTATCTATCCCCAGATCTTTATCCATCCATCCATCTATATATCTATCTATCTGTCTACCAAATCTCCCACTATTAATCTTTCTCTCCTATTTTCTTTCATCAATAAAAACATATAGGATATCCCACTTTATCCCTGTGCCATCGCCCGAGAAACTAAAAAGGAAGGTTGCTTGATCTTCAGAAAATAAAAATAGAATATTTTTTTCACCAAGTATCCCGAACACCTCGGTCCCATCTCCCCAACGGCGCGGCTCGGCGGCCGTACGGTAGTCTGCTGTGCAAACCCTTCACTCGAGTTAAGGGTCTGAATTGCAGCCTACTTGTGCCTTGTGTACTGAAGGCCCTCTCACAGCAATTTGTGCTAGTCTTAACGTGGAGACACAGTCTTGATGATCAAAGTTGCAATCAGGGTCTGTGCCTGCAGACTTGCCGTACGGCGAGTCGAAAACAGCCGTAATCACCTATAATGTCGCTGGTACCAAAAAAACCGGCTGTTTTCGACTCGCCGTACGGTCGCCGTAGGGGTAATATGACTACCTCGACTTCTGAGTATGATCTATTGTATCATTACATGAACTAACCAATTATGATGACTGATTCAATGGAATTGTTGAACTTTAAAATCCTCGCAGAAGACAGGGGTGGTGCCAGAGGAGGCAGAGGGGCAACTGCCCCGCCCCCCTTGATTTTTGTTTGTTTGTCAAGTAATGAAAACAATCAAAACAGATTAGGGGAAAAAGGAAATAAAGAATAATATAATTATAGAGCTCTAGCCGTGTAACTCTTAATATACCCTTACAATAAAATAGAAAAAAATTTATGACGTCATAATATGTAGCATTGTCATAGAACCCCTCCCCGCCCCGCCTCACCCCAATTGCAATATCCTGGCGCCCCTAGCAGAATACCATAGATACCGTACATGATCATTTTTGATGCCCAGCAAACTACGTTGCATTTAATATCGGATTTCCAATAAGTAAGATTATTTCATTTCTAAGTTCGGCATAATGTTAGGAATAATAAAACCATAATGTTGCTTTGCGGCGAGCCCTGTGGTCGGAGGAAATCGGATTGAGGTTGCAGCCGATGATGACGTCATCACGAATTGGATTTGAATTTGCTTTGATTCCTACACGAACTAGACCGAATTTCGGATTCAGTAGTCCTATACCACTATTCTGAACTCTGATCGCTAAGATTTATTGGCTAGAATGTTCTATCAAATGTTATTAAAATTTCTTTGAAAAACGGATCGCAACGAATCGCTTAACATGATATGAGTCAAAGACGCTACCATCTCAAAGTAAATGATTCGAATATAAGGTTGTAAATCTTACAACAGTAATACAACTTACATCTTAATAATAACAATTCAGCCCATGTGCAGTTTGTCGTGTTGATAATAAAATTTCTGACAACTTAATAAAAAAATAAATCATGAAAATTATGGAGAGGAGCACTCATCCATTCCAACCACCCCCCCCCCCGAACCGTTTTACGATATCTAGGAACGGCGGAAGACTTTTACAAGGCTCCGTTGCACTAAGTTTTAATGAGGGAATTACATCCTCCACGTTATGCTCGTGTGCGGCCACTTAGTTCGACTTTTGATCCCCAAATAAATTTCCAATTTCCATGCATATCCGATTAAAAAAGTAATCCAAAGGATCTGACAGATTGCGGGTCTCTATTAATGATCTGCTTTTCTCCACAGATATACTCTTTCAACGAGATGCGAAGCGTGTGGTGGTGGTCTGGGTTATTGCTTACTTTGACATCATCCTTTTACCCGAATTTCGACTTTTCCATTTCATTTCAATTTGCAAAATGAATCTCGGCAGAGATGTAGGTGACCTTTAGAGCAGAGTGGGTCCCAAGTAGTTGGGTTTTAAGGCTAATTGAGAAGGGATGAAGGCAAAACACGCTCGGGTTGGTGATAAAAGAGGCAAGGGAGAGACGAATCTCACACCGTTGTGAACGGGAATGAGGGTAAAATTAAATTATATAACCGTTGTCCCTGGCAACATGGGTGTAAAATAAATCAATATTCGAAAACGCGTTATTTTTAACCCCGCCCCCTCCTTTCCCACTCTATAGGCATATTTATATATATATACACACACATATTCTTATTATTATTATTATTATTATTATTAACCCCCCCCCCCTCTCTCTCCTTCTCTCCCACTGTATAGGCCTATATGTATATATATATATATATATATATATATATATATATATATATATATATATATATATATATATATATATATATTTATATATATGAATGAAGAGAACAATGGTAGGCGTAGCTTAAATCAAGGTTCCCCAGAGCTATCTACCCTTAGGAAAAATTGGTGATGCCGAAAAAATGTCTCCGCCGGGAATCGAACCCGGGCCCCAGCTTTGAACGCCGGTGCCTTAACCACTAGACCACAGAGACGGGATAGTGACTAGGGCGAACCCAATCCGATTGACCGTCAGATAGACAGATTTTCGACACTATACCAATTATAATTTCCTTTGTCGGGTGAAGGTGGGTTTAGAACAATGACAAGCCGCCATGCCTCAGCTGGATCAAAGCTATTGCTTCGATACAGTACACGTATGGGAGAATATATATATGTATATTAAGCTTAATGTATATATATATATATATATATATATATATATATATATTGCTCGCTCTAATCATACTTATATCGCATGAATGATTTTATGATGTTATTGGCGTGCGCCTGTAATCCAAGCTATACATAGAGAAACGCGTTAAAAGAATTAATTATACATACCTCTATTGAATTTCACCAATGATAATGTTGCTATTCCATGTATTTCCTCCAAACAAGTGTTATTTCCATCCACAGTGGTAGATCATGGACTTGTGTGGTATAGCTTTTATAGTATAGGAGTGAGCATGGGATTTTTGAAGTTTATTTGTTACCAAACTTTGGTAACAAACTTGTGGTTTCTTCTTAAAGGCTCGGCGTACGGTGACATTTGATAATAGTCCACAGCTTCTTCCTCCCGTATAGATTTTAATCCGAGCGCCTCCGACATGTCCCAAGGATGATGACTGAAAGTGCACCTAACTCGTTCTTATCTTGAGAACAACTGACGAAGGACATATACATGGGACAAAGGGAATATTTGCTCTTCACGTGCTCTACAAGATCGCTCAACCAATAAGGATGACAATCAATTCTATTCAAGAAACCTTTAGAATGTCTATTCCACCTTTCAAAAAAATGAGGAGCTTAAGGGCCTATATATTTCGTAGGGCTTATGAAATAGTTAGGAACTTGGTCACTCTTATTCATGGCTACACTTGGATTGTATCATGGCCGTTCGTGGCTTGTTGCGGCCCAGGAGAGGCCGGGGAAAGAGCATAGGCAGCCCCCCCCCCCCGGCTTAAATGTTTGACCTATTTTACTGTCATCAATACTAACCGCATCACGTTTCTCTACCAACCCACCCAACAAAAGATTGACAAAATGTGCTTTATTATATTGAAAATGTAAGTGCGCAGGGATGCCCCCCCCCCTCCACATAACAAGCTCGATTGCTTCGCTCTGACGCTAATGTCGGATAGTTATTTTGTCATTTTCTTATTTGTTTATTTCTTGTATTATGCTTTCTTTGCCAGCTGTTAAACATTTCTGTTCCGTCTAGACTTGAGTTCATTTACATTTCTTTTCAGCACTGCCCTTGCAGTGTGCACTTAGGTTATTTGAGTTTAATGATATTCAGTTGCAATTCATTCTTTCCACTGTGAATTCCTTCCCTCTGATTCTCTTTTGTCATCTTCATACCTATTCTATTCAGGTGTTCCACTCTTTCCATTCGCCAGCCGACTCCTAAATCGTTTCTATTGCCATTATTACATAATCACCAAGACATCTTTATCATCTTCATCTCCTAATTCCTCATCGGTTTATATTATAAATTGGATTACTACATTACAGTTGGGTTCATTTTATTCAATTTCATTGGTTAGCTTTGAGTTAATTAAAATAATGTTATGTTCCTGTAGAATCAAATCTTGATGCAGGCCGAGAAGACCACAGGTATAAATAAAGAGATACTTCAATAAAGACACAGACACGATACAGATGGATCTGATCCAGACTCCTCGTTTAGTTTAGATGTTATGTTTGCTGTTGAGCTATGATGTTGTTTTGATCTGATTATTATTCAGTTCTCATCAAAGTAGGTGTTTAGTTACACACCCTTCACTAAAATTTGTCTTGAATATTTTTCCCTCCTTGAAAAAAAAATATGCGCACGGTTGTGAAACCATCTTAATGACACTCCTCACTTAATCATATCTTTCATACTGATTAAATTCAAATTAAATTTATTCTTGATAATAAACAAAACATCATCAGATTGCACAATCGTATAGGAATATCATTACAGGAAAAGGAGGGCAACAATAAAAATTACACTTGAAAATAAGAAGCCTTTAAAAAATACTAGAAATGTAATCATAGTGTTGTCCTTAGCATGTTCAGAAGAGAAAATGCACATTTCCACTTAAAATAAAGTCTAAAAGCTCAGTCCATGATTGGACTAATGGGGCCCTGGGAACGATTTTTCTTTAATAGGGAGTGCCAATTATTTCGTTCAGAAAAAGAATAACAAGCAATAAAATTGATTATATTCCATAAATGTAATTTTCGTAAAGAAAAATATTAACTACCAAAAAAAAGTGATTGCTACAAACTCCCCGTCATTTTTGGGAAGCATTTTTTTTTGCTTGTCAACTTGGTTTCCATGCAGGGTTGCTCCGTATGGTAAATATAATGCGTAGCAACCCCTGAAAAATCTCGGGGGTGTATCAGCGCCCCTAGCACCCCTGGTTCTCCGGCCAATGGGCCATGAAACATGCCACTGAAGTCATCAAAGGGGACGTAAAACAGGGAAGTTGTGCCATTTCAAAACATAAATGCCGTTTGCGGAAGCGATCTAATATGAGTTTGAGCAGACTCCAATCAAATACAAATTGGTTTCACAGTTCGTGCTTTTGCACCCCCCCCCCCAACACAAGAAAAATCCAGGGCCCTTGCCCGAAGCCTCGTCATATCGTGTCCCCCCCCCCCCCCCTCTCCTATAGGTACACAAGTGGTTTATGCCTACACTGTGATATCATTTTTTTTAAATAAAAAACAATGTAAATAAATCGTAGGCTTACCATGGGAGAGGCTATATTTTATTTAAAGAAGTTAGATCCCTATCCATCTCTACCCCCCCCCCCTTCTCACACACACATACCTTTTTTCCAAAACACTTTGTCACACACCCCGTCTCACACACACACACGAGCGCGCGTATATTGGCCTTTGATCTCTACTTTCTTTTATTCATATAGGGTATATAAGCAGTTGCAGCAACAAAGAATTTTTACAGTGTTTTACACTGTCTGCTTCTTGTAACCAACAGAGGGCACTCTTTAGGTTTTTGACAGAGACTCCATTAACCAGTCAGCGTGAATACAGAAAAGGACAGAAATTATATTTTCAAATTCGTAATTCTTTTACGGATTTTCCCTATGTGTGTGTTCTAAAGTACAATCTCCTGTTCAAAAGCGAAAATACTCGACTATCATTTTATTATTTCATCTGATCAGAAATGAAAATGGATTTCTTCCTCACTCCCTCCCCTCCCCCCCCCCCCCCCTCTTTCTCCCTCTCTCTCTCTCTCTCTCTCGCTCTCCCCCTCTCTCTCTCCCAGTCACGATACAATCATCAAAATTCTTTTTTTATTGTTATTTCAACATTTTGTTAGTGATACCGCTTTATTTACCCAGATAACCACTTCAGTTAAGAAAGTGCTCTACCAGCGGTCTCCTTCATCACATAAGTTTTTTTATTTTTATTTTCATGGCTACATGTATATTTCGGTCAAGCACGATGAAATGCCTCTACACAAAAAAAGTGGAAATGCAAACACGACAATAATAATAAGAAGAAGAAGAAGGAGGAGAGGAAGAAGAAGAAGGAGAAGAAGGAGAAGAGGAAGCCAGGAAGGAGAAGAAGAAGAAGAAAAAGAAGAAGGAGGAGGAGGAGAATAATTATAATAGTAACTGTTATGATTATTATTATCATCATTATTGTAATTATTAATGTAATTATTATTATTGTTATTTCATTTCTATTTTCATGCTTTGTTATGTGACGTTTATCACTTTGGTGCTCAATTCTCTTTGGCTTGAAAAAGGCCAAACTTGTCGAATTTATCGCCTGTTGTTTTGTGATCAAAAGAGGGCAGTATTCAAGTTGTTGATATCGACATCATACATCATTCAATGTGAAATATTATCAAGATACAAGAAAGAAATCCTGTTTCCAGATGCTCATGCAAGGTTTAAATAAGTTGTTGACCGACCATATTATAATTATGACAATTTATTATTGTTTATTTACGTAAAGTTTAATAGTTAATCAAAAGCTTAAATAGAAGGCCCCTCATCTTTCATTGTATGATTATAATTCTGAAATTATTAATTACATATATAATTAATTATTCTATCTGTTCGTAACAAGATAAAATTGTATATTGGCATGCAGGTATTTATTTTTACTATGTCTAGTTCCTCCACCCTGCTGTTATGTTGATTTGGATGAAAGCATAATGAAGCATAATTATGTTTATCCATGGAGGTGAAAATCAATCAATGAAAAATAACAGAGTAATGGATTCTTTAAAATCTATACGTTGCCATTTGCAATGGTTAAGGAGGAGTTTTAATATACCGTATTGGTTGGTGTTTCATAAAGCTGTTCGTCAGTTATGAGCGACTGGTGAAACATTTCTTGCGTGCTAAATAATCACCGATAATTACCACAAGAAAGGATCACCAGTCGTTCTTAAAGTTACTCTTAACTTACGAACAGCTTTAAGACCCCCCCCCCTTGTTGGGTGTTTCATAAAGCTGTTTGTTTAAGAGCGACTTTGAGAATGACTGTGAACCTTTCTTGTGCGCTAAACCATCTCCAATGAACATCTTGGTGTATATAGTATATATGCCATTTACCACAAGAAATGTTCAACAGTCGTTCTTAAAGTCGCTCTCAACTTACGAACAGCTTTAAGAAACACCCACATGTACAAAGGTGGAATTCTTTTCCAATATCCAGTTATCTGAGAAAATGAGACGCCATGAAGTTTTCTTTAAACAACATATCGCTAACAGCACGCATGTGGCGTCATACACTGCAAAAACTCTGGTGTGATTTAACACCAGCCCGGAATCTATATAGAGAAGTGTTAAACAACACCAGTTTTGTTTTGGTCTAACACCAGATAGGTGTTTATACAACACCAGTTAGTATTAACTCAGCATGATTCCTCTCATTTGTGTACATTTCCACGAGTATTTATTTTTAATTTATTTATTGTTAAATTAAAAGATAAATCACAATAATGATAACAATAAACAAACAAGATGGTTGATGAAATTACAAATTAGACCTAATAATAATAATTCAGATAATAATGTCAATAGATTATGCATTATTGTAGAAGCGTCGTGGTTTAACGGTTGTGACTTTCGATTGCCAAGTACTCTGTATTGAGTTCAAATCCCACCGCGGCCTAGCGTCCTTTGGCAAGGTGTCAATCCACAATTTGCCAGTCTCCACCCGTTAAACCACGACGCTTCTACAATAATGCCTTGGTAGTATGCTCAGCTACTGCGTCTTGGAACTCTTGGAATGCTCCCTCAGGGAGTGGAGAAAGTGCATACAGTGTGCGCAGACATGCCATATTGGTGACCGTGGTAATAATAATTGTAATGTAAAGCACTATATAGAAACAAAATGTATTAAGAATGTCACTATTATCACAATTCAGAATATGAAACAGAATACACAAGCTAATGTATCATAAGAAAAATGCATGACTGAATAAACAAGGGAACTTGGCGATCTTGAGTTAGTATTTTCTTGAAGCAATCGTCTACGTTTAGTAATGGTAGATACACTATATTCATTCTCAAAGTGAAGTCTAAATAACAAATTACTGAGCTATATAGTTTCAATATTTTTTTTGTTGAGGGGCAGGACTATTGATATTTCATTCATAAATCAATTAACATCTTCAAACAAGATAAATTAAAACATTTTAAATGTGATAATCGGAAAGATAAATAATTACGTCAAACTGGACCGAGCATAATAGACAAAGCATGTAAAATAGTAAGTCACGGGGGAAATGTATCCTTTATATTGTAATATTGGCCTATATGACTTTTAACATAAATGCTGAAAGAGGGCTGGTCAATACGAGACTTGACACCTCTCTTAATGTTTGCATCACTCGAGCTAGACACTTGACCCGCCCATTAACCCATTAACCCCCCCCCCCCCCCCTTCCACCTCCCTCGGGGTGGCTTACCGCATGCCGCTGGTAAATGTGATTATCTCATGCGATCGATGTAAACATTAACATGCGTGCTGTATTCTGAGTGTCGTCCGCTAAATGTACATACATGTCGCCAGATGCATGCATGTATTTTCCATCAGCGCCGACTCGACTGTATCGCTGCATGAAATTCCACTATACACATTTCTAAATGCATGTAGAGTGATTGATGGCCGACGTATCATTCGGTTGACAGTCGACAGGTGACATTGAATGTTGAGAGAGATAGGGAAGATATTATACATTCAGTAGCAGTACACGACACTGCACGGATATTACGGAAACTCCACTTGCTCGATGTGGTATACGACCGCGGTGTACGATGCGAAACGGAGAAATATTTAATATGCAAGGCCAAGAAGATGCGGAAGGAGAAGGAGTCCGCACGGAGGCTGCTGCCTGCGGGACCCGGTGAAGTATGATTGATCTCCGAGCTGAAGACGTGTACGGCAGTTGCTGCCACGACTACATTGCATCACAGGAACTGATGAAATTTATTCCTCTTGCTTTTTTTGCCATTTTAATTGGACCTTTAACATGCTGAGTGGGCGTGACTGTTCTGTCAATTCGAAATTTAACAACGCACCGCTTTGATTTAATTTACATGGCCTGGTTGAGCGAGTGGTACGTATTAAACGTCCTCGTATCATGATGGAGACTTCATTGTACATCGTAAAGCATAGGTGACAAGTTCATGATTGCTCGACTGTAACTGGAGCTGCATCACCATGTCATCGTCAACATCCCGAAAGAAATTCCCTTTAGTGCCTTATGGGTGCATATATATAGGTAAGTATTATCTATTTATTGACTATTCATTTTTTGGGGAGACATATCCATTACTAAGAGGCGCAATTGGCTTATACCGTGTTCTACCAAAAGAAACTGATTTAATAAGTAGTAATTGACATGATAGATATTATTTTTATGCACAGTTAAAACCCATGTCTGTACCTCTCTACACATCTTTAAACAAGAGGTACAAGACCCAACTCCGTTAATAACGGTGGTTGTTTTTACTTGCTGTAAGCAAATTTTAACGGATAACGTACATACACTTGCACGCTGCACTTCACCAGTACGACAATACACCAGACGGTGGACTGTACTGTTTCAAGAAGAAGAAGAAATCAAATGATTTTCTTTATTTCAGTCTCCCCTCCCTCCCCCCCCCCTCCCTCTCGGTCTCTCCACTGAGTCAAGTGTATCTCTTCCATTTGTTGAGAGGTGGACTAATGTACCCACCTTAATGAGTCATATTTGTTTTGTCTTCAACCCTTGACATTTGACATTAGCTTAAGAATGAATTCTTTCTTTTTTGACATTCAAACATTATTTTTGAACAGGATACCAAAATAAACAAAGACAATTGGTTTTCATACAAATGACATTTAAAAGTGAAATTCAAATTAAAATAAAACATAACTATATTTTGAATCCTGCCTGTTTAAAAATGGTAGAGGTGTTTGTTCCTATATAATTACGTACTAATATATCATATACAAGAAGATAATATGACCTAGAAGGTGGTGAACTTGAACTGTTATGGATTGAAATTTAACCTAGAAATGAGACTAGCATTTTCGTTGGTACAATCTATAGACAGACCAGTGCCCCAAATGTCATTTCTTTTCGATGCACTTGAAAATAATCTTGATACAGTCACTGCCTTCTGTGATCGAATTATATTACTCGATGATCTCAATTAACAACATACTCTTTATCCAAAAGGCTTAATGGCATTGGCCGGACTAAATTAGGGAGCTTGGCCGGACTAAATTAGGGAGCTTGGCCGGACTCAATTAGGGAGCTTAGCCGGACTTCATCAACCCGAGTGACACCAAATAGTAGTACCCTAATCGACTTAATACTGGCCTCTAATTCCTTTTGGTACATTACAATGCGGAGTCCGATCGATTTGGTTCAGCAAAGGAGCTATTGACACATGGTTCAGCGACCACTCGTTGGTGGATGCATTTTTTAACAAAAGTTTTGGCAAGTACGTTTTCGCCTAAAAATCTCTCGTTTTAGATCTTTTCGTGCCGAAAATGCTTTCCTTAGGTGCCATTGATGAATTGTTAGACGCCCCGAATGGTGTTGACTTCAAATGTAAAAACTTTCTTTCATTATTCCTTCATTAATTTTGTGTGACAAGCATGCTGCAGTGCATACATTTAGTACTGTTAAACCTGAAATTAGAGGATCACCTTAGATTAACGCTCAGTACATTGGGTTATTAGAAAAATTACATATTCTATCCATTTTATTCGAAGAATTAAATATTGCCTGAATCCCGGGAGAGGGGGGGCGGTCAAATGTATTGCTGTACACACACGTGGCCAATTTTTTTCCAAAACCCCCCGAAACAAGTTTTTCTCTGTGTGCAAAATAACACCCTTTACATGTTGTTCGAGTGCGAATCAGCTGATTTCGTGACCTCAAATATTCTTTATGTAGTTTATGCTGGATGGGGGCTATAAAATTAAGATATTTCTGACTCATTGTTTTTTCATTTTTAATAATCTGTTCATGAATTTCTGTAACTTTAAGAATACACCTATAGTTGTATCGTGATGCCATTTATTGAATCACGTACCTCGATCTTCCCAATCTCGCCGCAAGAAAACATTTTGATAATATAAAATCGCCAAAATATACAGATATAAAGAAAGAATATTCAGCCGTCATCATCAGTAGTAATATTCAATTCAGTTCAATGTTTTGTTCAATATAGACGTCTATAAATATGTATTCGCTTCGAATATTGACTTCTTTACCAATCTCACACACACTCTCTCCACATCCCCTTTTCACGCCACGACCCCCCCCCCCCCCATTTCGCTCTCTCCCTTCGACCATCCTACAACCCCCCCCCCCCTTCTTCCTCTCTATTTCACACACGTTGTAATTGTACGCCTAAATAGTGTATTATGTGGAACAAGAAATCTGCTATTAAGCTATACTTTCAAAACATTTTAGACCGCAATTAAGAGCAACAAAATCGTAATATCAGTAATATTGCCTTTCTTCTTCAATCGCAATTCGCGCAACCGCTACGGCTGTGTGGCCGGAGAAGCATTAAATGGACATATAATGTGCATTTATACCAGCAATCTAAGCTCGTCGATATCGATATTTTCGATAGCTTCCGCGCTTCGCGTGGGAGGGGGGGGGCACCCCAATCCCGAATCACGAATTCAGTCAGGGACATACTGCTTTTCAGCGATTCCGTGACATGTGTATCTTGTTTGTTGTTTGTTTGATCATTTATTTTCCATAATCATATAAAAACAGTCCATTACAATACAAATTAAATACATGCAATAATATACATTCATAAAAGTAAAATACATATAAACAGTTTACAGAATGCCTTTCAATGAAAACAAGAAAGGATAGATACATGCTAAATTATTTGAAAATGAAAAAAAAGGGAAACTAAAGTAAGGCCATGTGGCCCTGTAAAATAAGTTCCCTTATATCTATATTTAATACAATTAACTATATGTGTTACTGAAAGACATGTTTACAAAAAAGAAACAAAAATGAAATGTGTCAGAGGAACATAGACAAAAAAAATATGGCAATAACAATATGCACTGCTTGGGGTACATGTACATGTCAGTATTTGGATAAAAAAAATATTTTCAAATGTTTTTTAAATGAGTTTTGGTTATTACAAAGAGATATATAATTTGGTAATGAATTCCAAATGACTGGAATACTACATCGAGGACATTTTTCTTCATACATAAATAAAACTTTCCAACGATGAAAATTATATCGATTTCTTGTATTGTAATTATGAACATTAAGATTTGAAGAAAACATAGTAGAAATATTATATGGAAGTAAATTGTGAAAATACAAGTAACCTAACACTGCTGTTTGATACTGATATAAATCACTTATATTCAAAGTTTTGAGTTTTATGAAGAGAGGAGCAGAATGGGCAAGGTAATGGCTGTTGGTGCAAATTCGCAAAGCTTTTTTTTGTAATCTAAATAAGGTGTTTATTTTTAACTTACTACAATTACCCCAAACGCTGACACAATACGATAAATATGGTAATATAAGAGCATTATATAATGAAAACAAAGAATGATTTGAAAGATAGTATTTAAGCTTAAATAAAATACCTATACATCTGGATACTTTGCAAATAACATTGTTAACATGGGTATCCCATTTTAGATTACAGTCGATATAGATTCCAAGAAAATTTACAAAATTTACCCTCTTTAGAGGAATGGAGTCAATGGAAATGGTAATGCCAGTCAACGTGTTTGAAATATCAGATAAGTTATGTAAAGAAAATATCATGAAATTGGTCTTCTTTTTGTTTATGAGGAGTCTATTAGCTTTAAACCAATTACACACTTTAAGTCAATTCGAAATTAAAGTTTTGTTCTAAGTTTGAAAGGTTAGGTTGCGTATAAAATATTGTTGTGTCATCTGCATACATTGTAAAATTAAAATTACCAGAGGATTTAACTATGTCATTTACATATATCAAGAAAAGCAAGGGGCCGAGAATAGACCCCTGAGAAACTCCATTATTTACCATAAAACGATCCGATGAATATTCATAAAAAACAGTATATTGATATCGGTTTTGTAAATAACTCTGAAACCATTGATGTGCTATGCCCCTTACACCATAATATTTAAGCTTATATAAAAGAATGTCATGATTCACAATATCAAAAGCTTTGGAAAGGTCCATAAACAGACCTATTCCAAAGTTGTTATTTTTTATGGCTGCAATTATTTTGTCTTGTAAATTAATCAAAGCATGTATAGTTGAATGATTTGAACGGAAACCATATTGACTATTAACAATATAATTATTATTATTCAAGTAAGAATAAAGACGTTTATGCATACACTTTTCTAATATTTTTGACAGAGAAGGTAAAATTCAAATAGGTCTGTAATTTTCAAAATTATGACAATCATCTTTTTTATAAATAGGAACAATTTTAGCAATTTTCAGTTTGTCTGGAACAATTCCAGTAGCTAAGGATTGATTAAAAATGTGTGTAACTGGTTTAACAATTGAATAAATAATCTTCTTTAAAACAACAGTGCTAATAGAGTCAAACCCACATGACTTAGTGTTTTTTAGTGTTTTACAAGTTTCAATAATTTCACTTTCATTTACTGGTGTTAAATATAACGAAACACCACTTGGAGTTGTCAGATAATCTTTGAAATCAGAAAATAGATAACTATTGTCTTGAAGTAATAAATCAATAGCCTTGGCACATGAATTAATGAAATGATTATTAAAATCATTCGCAATTTGCTGTGGATCATTAACACGTTTATCATCAAATATAAAATACTTAGGAAGAGATTTTTTGTTTTTCTCAGTATGTTATTCAGTACAGACCATGTGCCTTTGACATCATTATGATGACTGTTCAATTCATTGGAGTAAAATGATTTTTTTGCGTTCCTCAAAATCTGATTCACTTTGTTTCTAAAGTTTTTGTATTTATTTTCATGAGATAAAGAACGATTATTCAAAAATATTTTGTAAAGCTTATTCTTTTTCCTAATATAACGTAAAATTTCAGGAGTGATCCATGGTTTGCGGATGTGATGTTTCTTATCGTTACATTTAACATAAGGTAAATGTTTGTCAAATGCATTTAGTAATTTGGATAAAAACAACTCATAAGAGTTTACAAAGGCTTATCTCAAGTTTGATGTTGAGGTTTTGGAGATGTAGTTGGACAGATGTTTCACCAAGCCTAACAAATTTGCTGGTATTATACTGGGACATGTTATACCTTCAATATGATTTGAAACTCTCATAGTCTGTTATTGGAGCTAGAGCATGCTTTCAAAACCAGCACTAAATAAAGTCACGTGATGCATCATTTACACGTTTGATGAGGGGCTTTTAGCCCCCCCCCCCAAAAAAAATAGAAATAAACTAGAATTTAATTCGTCATGCGGACGAATTAGGTGGTCTGTCATGATTTTTCATTCAGAGTCGGCTAATGTATAAAATGAATAATTTAGATATGATTGATAATCTTGATTCTAGACATCCTAAGAATAAATTTTGACCATTGCTCAATGTGATTATTAATGTTTCCCATAGACTTTACACGTAAGCAATTTTTCAGAATTACAATTCCAATATTGCAAGTGAAAAACGGGCATGATCCCGGCATCTGATCAAAAAGTGGAGGGCACATTACCGAAAGCCCAGAATCTCAGCTATAACATATTAAAAGCTCCGGCAAAACTGACAAGAAGAAATGGAGATATGGCTCACGAAATAGAGGAATGTCGAATCTAGTTTTGAGAAAAAGTCATGTCCCATAGAGATTACACACAAAATACATGTGATATGAAAAAAACAATTTACAATCTGTTTTATCTTGCTAAATTTTAACTTTCATACCTTTTAATTATCATAAAGGATCATGTAAGAGGTGGCAAAAAGAAAAAAAATGAAAAAAAATCATCTTTTCTACCCCAGGAATCGAACCTCCGCCCTCGAGAAAGCAAGTCAAATGCGTTATCCATTGAGCCACGATATTTCCCATAGAGATTACACGTAAGCAATTTTGAGAATTACAATTCCAATTTTGCAAGTGAAATACGGGCATGATCCCGGCATCTGATCAAAAAATGAAGGGCACACTTCCGATAGCCCAGAATCTCAGCTACATCATGTTAAAAGCTCAAGGAAAGCTGACAAGAAAAAATGGAGATATGGCTCACGAAATAGAGGAATGTCGAATCTAGTTTTGGGAAAAAGTCATGTCCCATAGAGATTACACGCAAAATGAGGAAAAATGACATGCCTCTTTTCATCGCTGTCTTACGCAATGATGCGTTTCTCAAAACGAATATTCATGTTAACTGAGGAGAAAGAGTACATTATAAACTACAACATATCGAAATCTGGGCGAAAAATGATCTATATTCGAGAAGTTACAGCCAAATTTGCATAAATTTGATGACGTCATTTTTGAAAAAAAATAAATTTTTTAGTTTGGGCGCCTATTTGATGACGTCACGATATAATTTAGGGACAATGGTGACATGAAATCAAATCTACAACTCATACTCTATCGATATATGAAAAAAAAATTGGGGGTCAACGGACTTTTTAAAGAGCTACAGTGAATTTACAATAGGCATGTTTTTGCCCATATATGGCCTATAGTGAGAGCTCGCGCGCACACGTGCTGCAAACTTTAATGGGTGTTAATTTCTATATTAATGGTTGTAGAAGGTTGATCAAGGTATCAAATTGCTCAGAATTTTATTAGCAATGCAATGATATTAAAAGAAACCGTTTTTCTGCGTTGTGTTAAGGTGTAACGCGCGGAAACGCGCGCGCATACGTGCGCGCGCGCAAATTTTTGAAATGCTTAAAATGACCTGAAACGTACCCAAAAAATTTTATAGGTCATTTGGACAATTTTTTTACCTTTGACGCGCACGTACGCGCGCGTCATGACCTCTACATGACCTTTGATGACATTGACAGTTGACCCTTGATATGAAGTTAATGTCATGTAAATATTGTTAATTTTTGATAATTGATAATGAAGATATGATCAAATGAAGAATTTTACAAAATGGCGCGTAGATGACGTCATCATGACCATATGACCTTGAAAAGCTTATTTTGCCGTCTCTATGATAGATTCTATATATGACGAAAAAATCAGCAAAATTGATTCAGCCAATTTCGAGAAAAGTTGGCGACAAACATAGGTGCCAAGAATAAAGAAAGAAATAAAGAAAGAAAATTCTGACGAAAACAATAGGTGATCTGTCATAGACAGACCACCTAATGAATGAATAAAAATAAACCCAAAAATGTTATGAATAATATGCCTAAATCTATTACAAAATTAGACTTTCTTTCTTAAGAAGACTAAGATTTTTTCTCGCTCGCAATTTTTCAAAAATTTTCCCCACATAGCGATATAATGAAGTGCCCTCTCCAAATATTTGCTCGATTTTACACCACTGATAGTTTTTGTATCACGCTTTAAAGTTTTTGTAAACTTATTTTCATCCCGCATTTACATTAATATCATCTGATTGGCATTATCCTTTTCAGTTTTATTCATACTTGAACGGGATATTGTCCACTCTTTTGTGAAAATTATTGTTGTATCGATCTGTAATGGTGCAATATTATATTCTGTTCTTATACAATATGAATTTGAGTTCTTGCTCACTTTTGAGAATATCCCAGAGATATAACGATCTCACAAGTTAATTTAGTAATGATTACGCTACAATAATACCAAGTTGCATTCATCATTATTGCTATGTTAGGCAATCATGTTGGCAAACATGGTTCCATGACATTTGCTCCGGCGACATTTGCTCCGCTGTGAATTACAGACACTAGTGGAATCACCAACTTTAACACTTCACCCTATCCTAAACCTATAACCCTGAAACTAAAGTATAAAACACTATTGCCACCGTGTTTGACGAAACAAATCGGAACAAATCCTGGAGAAATTGTCGGAGTAAATGTGTCACCTGCAAGATATACATGTATAGGGTCTTGTTACATGGGGCTGATATCTACGACTGGTTGCATATAGACTGCTGTATTGATCAATCGTATAGAAAGGAGCCCCTCGGCGATCAATCGCAAAGCTTTATGTTATCGGCCCATGCAGGTGAGTGTGATATAAGACACAAGGATTTATTGTCAATTGGTGTAATGTCAATTCGTCCAATTACATATTTGTCTATTATATTTTCGTCTACCATCAGTTCGTCCATTATCCACATGGTCTAATTGCCATTTCGCCCAGTCAGCATTTCGTCTAATACTAGCTGGTCGGTTCAATAGCCATTTAGTCCATAATAACTATTTGGTTTAATTGGAATAAGCGTCAATAGGGCGAAGTGAATGAAAGTAAAATGGATATTAGACCAACTGGTTATGAGACGAAATGATCAGGCGCGGATCCAGGGGGAGGGGGGACAGAAGGGGGCACAAGGGGGATGTGCCCCCCCCCCCTTGAGAAGAAAACCCGAGGTGTGCCCCCCCCCCCCTTTGAAATGGAAGACGAAGTGAGGATTGGACCAAATGTTGTTATAAGAAATGTTGATGGACGGAATGGCTCAATGGCATTAGAATAAATGAAGGTAGACCATGTGGTGAGTGGACAGGCTTGTAATAGACGAATTGGCAATTTGCCCCTACAAAAGTACTACTTGCTGCGATTTCGTGAGATATTTGGTCTGTTTAGGGGTGGGGGCACGAGAAAGGCCGCTGTATAAATTCGAGGGGGGTGATCATGTCCCCCCCCCCCATGCAAGTTGCCGCCCACGACAAACACCTTTCAAAATTGTCGCGAAGAAGAAATTCATGGATAAAAATGGTGCAGTTTGGCCCAGGGTGACCAGACGTCCCGTATTTCCCGGGGTTGTCCCGTATTTTGCTCCTTTGTCCCTGCGTCCCGATAAATCCTTCACGGGACGCCTATTTGTCCCGTATTTAAGAATATTGAACAAAATGTAGTTAATACATTTAAAAGTGATGAGTTTTTCATCAAATAACCGACAGATGACGAAGCAGAGATAAGAATGAAACTAATTTAAAGATGTAATCGGTGGAACAAATAATATATTATTGAGTTTTCATAACTAGATCTTGTTGTTTCAGCTTTCGTTTTGAGTCTTGTTGTGTATGATATGTTTCATCTAATTTTTAAGTTTGACAATGTTTTACTTTGAAATTTTATTGTCTAAAACATTTTAGTTTTTCAAAATTCTAAAAATGTATCAAGCACCAAATATCATTATGATTTTTGTTAGATGACTGGATTTTTTGTTTGCTTGAAGTTTTAACTTTTTCCCTCTTTCTTTTGTATCATTCTTTGTTCATCTTTATATCCTTCCTGCTTGCCCTTTTTTGTTCCATCTATCTTTATTTCCGATCTTTTTTTCCCTGAAGCTTTCTCTCTCTCTCTGTTCATTTGTCTTTCTTTCCTTCTTTCTGATTTCCTTTATTAAATTTCATTTTCTATTTCCTGAATTCATCTTTCTTTCCTTAAACCTTTCTTTGCTACCTTCTCCCTTTCTCTCTTTTTTGTTCTTTCTCTCCTTCCATTATTTTCTCTTTCTTTCATTCTCTCTTCCCTTCATTCTTTCCTCCTTTCTTTCATTATTTATTATATATTTCCTTCTAATTCTTTTCCCTTATCATTTCTTTCCCTTCCTCCCTCCCTTCCTGTTTTCTTCTTTGTTTGTTTCTTTCTTCCAAAGAATGAGGGAAACATTTTCTTTCCTTCATTCTTTCTTTTCACCCCTTTTTTCTTATTTTCTTTTTTACGTTTTCTCCTTTATTTTGTCTTTCACACATTTATTCATCTTCCCTTCCGTCCTTTCTTTTTCTTTCTTTCTTTCTTACTTTCTATATTCATTTCAAAGAATGACGGAAACCTTTTCTCTCTTATTCTTTCTTTCATCCTTCTTTTATTCTAACTTACTTTAATTTTTTCTCTACATTTTTCCCTTCAGTTCGTTTTTTCTTTCTTTTCACAAGTCTAACACTGTGTATCTTTGTTGATCCTTTTTGTCGATTGTCCCGTATTTCATTCTGTGAAATCTGGTCACCCTGGTTTGGCCTCCAGTTTGGCATTTGGGAATATTCCATGTATGAAATACTCGGCTAATATTGCATGTCTAACCCAACTGTTGTTCACAAAGAAACAAAGTAAAGCAAACATTACAAAAAGACGTAACATAACAGTCAAGGATACCGTCACTGTTCACTGCTTAACTCGAAAAGCTGTACATGGCAATGTCACGCCTGTATGGTAATTAACAACACCTATAGTTCATGTCAGTGTTTTGTTGTGCATTTCACATGGCAATACATAAACACCTGGGGCCCGTTTCTCAACACCTGGACAAGTTAGTCATATCTTTATCCACAAACCACGGAGTTAGTTCCAATCTTACTAAACATGTTTCACGAAAGGCTTCCTAACTAAAATACCTTGATATCGATACTATCGGTAAAAAGAGCAGACGAGACGTAGCCTTAGTCACAAAATAGCATAATTTTCAAAAAGAAAAATGATGACAAAATTGCAAATTTTGTGATGAATTGGGAATTACATCTTTTAAAAATGATAGCACAGGTAAATTATGCATCATACATACTTAGACCATGAAGACTGGGGCATTCAATTGCTGAAAATTGAATTATGAATAATTTATTACATGACTAAAAAAATCACATGTTGACGTTGAGATGGGTACCCCCAGGATATCCAATTTTGATATTTTACGAAAGTAAACCATAACGGTTTTATTTGTAAAATTATGATAATTATACAATGTTTTACGATTCCAAAAATCATCGAAATATAATTTAACATTTTTTTTTTATAAATCTTTGATACCGATTTTACGATTTGACAGATTCTATGCATAAATTAGAGATTAGAATTTATCCAAATGTCAATAGGGTCTGAAAACGACAAATACAAGTCCAGTTATGGATGGCCTGACGTGGTAGAATTTTTATCGATTAAATTATTTTACTATTTCAAAATGAATAGTTTTGTGGCGTTTTACCAACAGTTTTCATAGTTACTTTGTATTACAATGATCATTGAATGCATTATCCCACTTGTTTTGGGATGTAATTTCAACCTCTATGGTTGATTACGTAAGATTATAATTTTCAAATTTCTCGGCACTTTTGCATGTCATAGTCTACCCACGTGATGCCACTACGTCATCAAGAAAGAAGCTATGACAGGTCCGGAGGTGTCATAAATATTTAGTGAGGTTGTTGTACCCGATCTTGGTAAAGAGGGCTTCGTGAAACGGTTAGCGGACAAGTAGCTCACTATCTCCGATTTAGTCAAGAAGTTAGACTTATGACGGTGTTGAGAAACGGGCCTCAGGGGAATTTTTAGTTCCTTCATACATTGGAAATGTAATGCAATTCTATTACATGTACAAGGAGAATATGATACACGTGATGCACAAGTCATGCGAATGTGTATATGTTATTATTTACTAGATTGACATTTTGTGTTTAAAAAATGGCCTAAATTTACACCATTTTACAGGTAGTCCTATATATATATTTTTAGGACTATGCAGGTTATAAATTGGTAAATTGAACGAAATTGACCATCATGAAAATGATGTTCAGGCCTATTGTGTATATTGTCATATACATTCAAATGCATACTGCAACATTCGTGTGGGCGTATAAGCCAAAAGCTGTCTCCATTAGATAGCTTTGAGTGTGCATATTTGATTCAAAATGTGATTCCCATACTTCATTCATGTATAAAATGTGTTGTTACAGTTCTGAAAGACTGAATGAGTGATGTAAATACTAGAAGAATAATGACCTTAAACTGGAAAGTACATGCTTAAACCATAGCTCCATGCTCAAACATCTTGATTGTATCGGCGACAAGTTTCTATACAATTTTTGTTAGCTCTTTCAGGGGTATATTTCTCACTTTAAATTCGCGGTTTTCTGCAGTGTTAGGTTATTTTTATTGGTCATAGTAAATGTCTTTCAAAACGTAGTTAAGTTATTATTAAACGAAACATTCTACCGAACCACTATAATACTTGGGCGTTTCCAGAACATGAAACAAACTTTTTCATCACTTCTGACTCTTCGTAACGGACATGACATTTCAGATAGTATCAAAGCATTACACTTTACAATTTACAGTATTCAGACTGTCGGACAATTCTTGTTCAGTTTAGGAGACAATCTGTTACAAGCGCTACGAATTTTACAAATTTTAATAGAAAAGGTGGGAGATGAAAATGGACAAGACATTCCGACGACATGAAATATGTCTGTTACGCTCGGGGTTATGCTAATACGCTCACAACAAATGCAATTCAGGCATACAATGTGAGCTCCAAGTTGACTTTAAGTGGATAGAGTAGTTCTAATAACATTATATAATAGTGTACAATCTATTGTACAGTAAAATACTCGAGTGTATTCACGTCAAATATACCATTATCCCGAGTGCAGGATTATTTCACCGAGGCCGAAAGCTGAGGAGAAATAGACCTGCACGAGGATTAATTTCATAATTTGGGGTTCATATTGTCCAGTAATATTGGATAATAGATCGTTCACTTTTCATTTTTGTAAATTGTACAACACCTACTACGGCTACGCGAGCAAATGGAAGGCTGAATGTCAAACATTCGGACCGTTGCACACGTGTACCGTTGCAAGGGTCAGGAAAAGGTGACGTCACTATAAAAATTAAGATTCAACGCATTTTCATACGCGTATAGTTAATGCTGACGCGCATGGCTTATTATACTGGCTAAATTATACGCATTACCATTACAGTATTCTCCCCATTCATTTAACACGGGCTACCCTCCAAAAATCGAAAGTTATATTGTACATATGTACAACATAACTTTTTGAAGGGAGGTCACGTGGTACCAATTTATCCAATCACAGCTTGTGTTTTATTACCACTATTTACTGTAATATTATATGGATTGTATCATGGTGAAAATTGAATCAATGACTTTACATGCCTAAAAAATGTGAGAAATCGTATGACATTCCTTCCACGAATTCTGGCGAATTTGTGGAGTTAAGTGTATAGAGGTGGATAGATGACTTTATTCTTTAATACAATGGTCCAACTCGGCGAGAAAATGGCACAATACTTTTCGTGTTTTTCCCCGTATATATACGCATATTTCAGCATTTTCTGGGACAGATAATGCTTGAATAAAGCGGTGAATGAAATCAATTCAAGATCGAATTGTGAACCCCTTTCATTTCGGTTTAGTCAGGCCTTAGCCGTTTCACAAATCTGTTTGCAAGTTAGACGTGATTTTACTCACGACTGCTGACTCTTTCTGAGGCCAAAAGAAGGTTGTATTGGAGTAACCCGACCTGCCATTATATGTTAATATTCCCTATTTTGTATTTGTAATGTTCTAGATAGTATCAATATCACATCTCATACTGACTTTGTGATGATATTTAAACAAAATGAAGTGTCATGGACAGAAAAGTAAGATCATTCCTCAGAATTGTCCAAAATTGAATATCCGTTGTAATTGTTTTTAAAGTACGCTACCATTTACTCTTGAAAATATTGGTATTTGATATTTTGGGATGTTGGCTTTGTTGCGTGTATGAGGCGTGGCATGGGATATCTCAGGCTGAGGTGTATGGGTAACCTAAAATTGCATTTGTTCACCAGCAGGTACTAGGTTCGAAGACAGACATTTTTCCTCATTTCGGCTTTTCTTGTAGTTCTCTGTACTTTTTTTTCGCTCTTTTCTAAGCGCCTTAAGCATTTTTATCAAAATAAAGACGCTATAATCCTACGTATTGTTATTGTTTTATTATTATTATTATTTAAGCAGTTATTTTTTATAGCAAATTGAACCTCTTCAGTGAGACGTTTATATGTATGAGTGTGACCGGTGGGGGAGGGGTGTTTTTGTAAATAGTGGTATAGGCCTATGCAGAACGAAAGAAAAAAAACCTACCCTACTTTTAAATGAACCGTTGCTCCAATACAACATTTTTTTTCTCGCGGTAAATAATCATTACGCAAACAATTTTCACTATCGTTTAGTTCTTAAGAAGGATCCCAAGTCATTCGTTTGGTTACTCGTAAGCATGTTACGTTTTACAATACCGCCCAAAACCGTTGCTCCAATACAACATTTTTTTTCCTCGCGGTAAATAATCATTACGCAAACAATTTTCACTATCGTTTAGTTCTTAAGAAGGATCCCAAGTCATTCGTTTGGTTACTCGTAAGCATGTTACGTTTTGCAATACCGCCCACCCGGTTCACGAACATTATACGTTGACTTATAACAGAGTGCTGACATATATTCGATCTACCAACGAAGGTTAGCACCAAGGCATAGTGACAAAATTAAGGGTACATTATGTGTAATTTAATATCATCTGCGCGATGCATGTAAAAAATCGTGTGACTTGTAGTGATTGAATAATAATTTATTCTAAAATATTAGATATAACCCTATGTATTAATATGTAAAAGATGAAGGTTCTGTATTCAATATTTTCACAGTTTTGCTCTTTGAAGAAACAAGGAGGTAATTTGTAATTATATGTGTTTTATCAATATTATCGTTAATGTCGGTAATGCAGTTCTGGTTTTGCTCTGAATGTACAAAAAAGACCAATTACTGTTTCTATTTTGGTACTTCGAATGATATCTTTCGATGGATTAAACACCTAAAACCATTGATTGTGAATTAGTTTCCTCTGACTGATAAGTTGTCATCTAAGACCGTGAGTGAACTAGGTGGATGGGAGCTCAGATCACTCATGCGTGCCCCTTAACGGCGACTTCTTTGTGCTTTTCTCAACAAAAAGGAATAAAAATGATCGTGTGTGACCAAGCATTTTCTATAAAATACACTCCCCGTCTTCATGTCTTTCTTCTCATTCTCACCCTTTCTCGTCCTCTTCTTGTATTTGTTATAATCTCAAGAAAATTAGGAGCTCTTACCCCATACCACCCCCACAACCCCCAGCTATGAATCGAGTTTGAAGGTCAAAGTCCAATTCTGTAAATAGTAGGAATATAATTATTGTCTAGTTGTTCCGATATGAAAGCAGATTCATGAAACAAATAATCGAGGATAATTATTTTCCCCTAAAAACTGTTATAAGCTACAGAAATCCTAGCCTATGAGCTAGGCGGAGGCTGCAGTTATTGTCTCTGCTGTTATGCTGAACGCAAGCGATAAGTTAGTCCAGTTTGGACCTTGTTGTTTGGAAGTGCCCTTTCCCCAAAGCTAACATAGAGGGCACATGTCTCCCAATCTCTAATCAGCGCCAAACCAGGGAAGAGGTCTCACAGGCCTAATTCATTCCCCATAGACTCATATGTTAAATTGGCACTTTAAAAAAATCATAAAAAATCAGGATGAAATTCGGGGGTCGAATGTTTACTACCAGTGGATAGGATTTATATCTGGCAATCCATCTGACCAGAAAAGGGTCCCTCGACCGGCTCATTGTAAAAATAAATTGGCGTGTTTGAAGACACCGTCGGGGGGAGCAGATTCATCAACTCAAACAGCATAATAGCCGTAATCCTTCCGCCAGTCAAAATATAGTCAAAAATTGGTGATATTTCTTCCCAATTAGGGAAAAGGAAGTTCAGTAATTACCAAAAATAGAATCAGTGTTAGATGGACAATCATATGCATACACTTTGTCAATCAGCCATATCAAAATAAAAAAAATAGCAATGGGTTGGCTCGAATGAATATCTAGGGCCTGCCACTAGTGATTAGGCCCGTGAGACCAAGATGAGTGGTTTGCACTGATCTCTCCCCTAGGGGAGAGATCAGTGGTGGTTTGGCGCTGATTAGAGATTGGGAGACATGTGCCCTCTATAAATTATGTTAGCTGTGGGGAAAGGGCACTTCCAAACAAGAAGGTCCAAACTGGACTAGCGTTAAGTCTGATGTGGCAAAGACTACGAACTGCGAAGCAGATACCGGATGCAGCCTCTAGTTTATAGGCTACAGAAATCCCTGCATCTTATTGGATTAGAACATATGATTCAGTGGGAATCACATCTTGTTCAGATCATGAAATACATGACAGAAATTTTTAAAAAGCAGGAAATTAAGAATAATTTCTACACAGGCTAGCTTCAATAATCTTTGCTAGGCACATGCCAGTAATCAAGAGATTGCTTCAATCAATAGCCCTCCATATATTGGTTTCAGAAATGGCAAAAGAAAGACCGGTGAAGATGAGATGGGATTAAACACACTTCTCAGTTTATCACACATGTCATTCACAGGCATGTTTAGGGGATTAGCTTAATCACAAAGAAGCTACAGGAAGTTAAAATCAAAATTCAAAATGACTGGAACAATCACACGGCCACACACAGAATCCAAGATCCATCGGGGATGTCCCGGCAAGCGGGGGATAATCTGAACACACTGGTCAAGTAAACAGACACAACCGTGTTCAGATTATCCCTGGTTACCGTGACATCCCCAGGGGGTCTAATTTGTGTTGCTGTGTGATTGTTCCATTCATTTAAAATTCAAATGTTAATTTCTTTAGCCTCTTGGAGATTGAGCCAATCACTAAAACATGCCTTGAAGACAATGTGTAATAAATTGGGAAGATTGTTTTATCCCATCTTATATTCATTGGTCTGGGGTTTTTTTGCCATTTTCCGAAACCAAGTGATGTGAGGGGCTATAGCCTCTCTGTGGTTGAACCAATCTCCTTTGACGTGTAGAGATTATTGAAGCTAGCTAGCCTGTGTATTTTTTTTACTTGGTGGAACTGTGCAGTGCCCTTGTAAAATTTGATCAGTTTCTTTTGGAATCCAGTTTAGATACTTTTTATCATGTCCATTGCACCATGGACCTTAAATCTCACTGTATTCAATTTGTTTTCGATTGGCAGATGTTTTAAACCTAATGCATTACTAAACCTTTTCTTTTTCATTGGGCTGTAATAATGTTATCAATGTCGGGTCATCCATTTGCAAAGGGGCCTTGAGAATAAGCCAGTTCGTAGTTCCTTTCTGCGCATGATCAAAAGATTCTACGCATGATCAGAAGAAGGTCATTTGTACTAAAGTGACATGGTGCTTTAAAATCTAATGAGATAAGCACCAACTTTGATGTCTTGATTATTCATATATTCTTTTGAATTGTCGTTTTCATTTACATCCACAAAAAACAACAATGCTTCCACGAACGACTGGTATTTCACAGTTTGCCAAGTACATTGTGCAACATGCTAAGATATGCATTCAAAGTAGGAATGCATCAGATACCTTCATCAAGTGTTCATTGGTGTGCTATTCTAGTCACCTGGTCTATTCAATTTCGTCATCCTGCTATGTAAGGCAAGCTTACGTAATATCTTGCTTTGAAATCTGCCTATCATGATGAAAGAAATGAAAGGTCATTTGACCAAAATTGCCCATGAAGTGACTACGAACTGGTCTATTGAATACAGGTTGAATTCTTTCCATCATGTCAATTGGATTGCAATCAGAGGCCAGTGCCTAAAAAAAAAAAATGAGGAAATGCATGAAATATACATGATTCTTTATGTATCATTTTACATCAGTGTCTGCGCCAGCAAAAAACAATACGACCTAAAGATGATGCATTTGTTTTTCTTAATTATTAATCAACAAAAGTAATATTAATGATAATGATAATGATGATAATAATAATAGGCATTTGTTGCTATACAATCTATTATGAGGCGCGTTGTTATTATTATTACACCGGCTTTAGCTCGAGCTGCCTTTCAGCGCTCATGCATTTAAGGAATTAATCCTGCCGGGTACCCATTCACTTCACCTGGGTCGAGTACAGCACAGTGCGGATAATTTTTTTGCTGAAGGAAAACACACCATGGCTAGGATTCGAACCCATGACCCTCTGTTTGAAAGGCGAAAGTCAGAAACACTAGACCCCCACGCGCTCAAGTAGTTCATGTAGTTTTGGTAAACGTCCCAGATCTTACTTTATCATGAATACTCATCTTTCTTTTATTTTTTCCAAATTTTTTCCCGTTATTATCCGGCTTTTGGTACATATAGGGGATTGTCCCCATGCAGAAACGCCTTTGTATTGCATCACAAAAAATGCACATATCTTATTGTGAGATATTTTGCTTGCGTGATCACCCCCCCCCCCCCACACACACACACACTTTTTTTTAACAAGTGCACACCTAGTTACCAATAATGCATATAACATTTCCATTTAATTTGAAATCAGGATAAAAGAGCATTGTAGATTAAATGCCTTGCTCACGGGCATAGGTGCCGCGGCCGTGTATCAAACCCCGAACTTTCCATGCACACACACACATACACCCTCACACACACACACCCTTACCGTCACTTTCAAAACCCTCCACGACCCACACTTATAAGCTCGGCACTTTCCAACGTATGACCCCTACAAGACAAATCGGTATAATATTCTAATACTTGACATGTTAGATGAGACTTAATATCCACTCTCAGTTCAAGTAGTTATCACAGACCCATTGACCTTAGTAACAAGACGAACGTGATAGGTTGGTATATTGTGAACCGAGGCCATCTATACTACGCATTTATTTAAAGATCAAGTCCACCCCAGAAAAATGTTGATTTGAATCAATAGAGAAAAATCAGACAAGCACAATGCTGAAAATTTCATCAAAATCGGATGTAAAATAAAGTTATGACATTTCAAAGTTTCGCTTATTTTCAACAAAATAGTTATATGAACGAGCCAGTTACATCCAAATGAGAGAGTCGATGATGTCACTCACTATTTCTTTTGTTTTTTATTGTTTGAATTATACAATATTTCAATTTTTACGAATTTGACGATTAGGACCTCCTTGCCTGAAGCACAAAATGTTAAAATAATGGAATTCCATGTGTTCAGGGAGGAATGAAACTTCATTCCATGTGACAATGACGAGAAAATGAAAATATTTCATATAATAAATTACAAAAGAAATAGTGAGTGAGTGACGTCATCAACTCTCTCATTTGGATGTAACTGGCTCGTTCATATAACTATTTTGTTGAAAATAAGCGAAACTTTAAAATGCCATAACTTTCTTATTTTACATCCGATTTTGATGAAATTTTCAGTGTTATGCTTGTTGAATTTTTCTCTTTTTATTCAAATCAAGTTTTTGTTGGGGTGGACTTGTCCTTTAATAACTGATATCATCATAGTAGAATTGAAATTAAACAATTTGGATTAACATATTGGACCTCTTTATTGTCGAGGTCTCCTCCTATTTTTGCCATCATGCATCGTAAAGTAGTTTACACCCCCTCCCGTCCAAGATTAAGGTAAATACATGTAAAGACATCTTATTGTTCCCAATAAGATGTTGTTTGTTTGAGCTGATAACTATCCTTGATTTTGATAAGCTAAGGGACCCTGTTACAATGGCAACGGTTGGATTGAAATGTCTTACAATTCCTTTCATGAAATGCTCCGTTATAAAAAAAAATAATAATAATGTAATGATAAATAGAAAATACAAAAATAGTGTTTTTTTTAAATCATTTTATTTAGGAAGAATAGTCAAATAGTATAGTCGGCCCATCGTAATGGATTATATTTGAAATGCTTAATGTATGCAAATAATGTTCAAACATAACAAAGCTGGCTGAAATGTTCGACCAGGATCGGCGAGGCTGCGAGCGAGTGAGGAGAGTGAGCGAAGGCTTTTACCTTTTTAATAGAATTCAAAAAATAAGATTACAATTCACCTTGTTCACCTTCCTATTTTTCCCCTTTTCTAATTTCTTGAAACTTTCGTGACGCTCTCTCTCCCTCTTTTTTTTGCCAGTTTTCTGAAGAAAAAAATCCCAATTTCTTTGAGATTTCCCCCCATTTCAATCTCATGACGGGAAATTCATCTCTTTATCGTTAAAGATGCGTCATGGAGCGATGTCTTGGCAGCCATTCCCTTCTCCATGGAGCCTGAAAACCACCGGAGTCTTATAGAGTACAAGTTGGACCAGCTTTGGAACCACGCCCATGCCACGCCCAGTCCCATCCTCCCGTGCCTGTCCGTCCGCACGGCCTTCGACCTCTACCTATCGATCAAAAGGTACCCGAGGGGTTCGGAGATGGTGTTCTGCGCCATCAACATCCCCGACATGGCGAGGATCGTTCGGCATCATGGCATCAAACTGGTAGCCGTCGATGTCGATTTGGAGACGATGACCCCAAAGGTAATACTATAGGCCAGTCTGTGCGAGTGTGGGGTGGATGTGCGCGCGTGTATTTATGCGTGTGTGTTTGTAAGGTTGGGTGTGTATGTGAGGCTGTGAGGGGCTAGGTGCCGGGCTAGGTGCCATGGCTGAGTGTCTAGACTACACTATTAAAGTCCAGAGTTCGATTCCTGGATCGGATGGCAAAATCATCATGATAGTAATGTTTTTATGCAAAGACCCTCATATTTCGGCGATGGATTATTTTGCTTCTCACGTTTTTATATTTTTCCATCTCATCATAAAGTAAAAACCATCATGATGGTTGAAAATTATGAAAGAAAAAAAATCCCTACCTCACTTAAAATATTGAAGACATGTAACTATATGCAAAAGTAGTACCAGGATTTTTTTTTAATCGCATCCATTGAAATGGTGCCTTGCAGATAGTTAAACCTGGGGGCCGTTTCATAAAGCTGTTCGGAAGTTAAGAGTCACTTTAAGAACGACTGGTGATCTTTTCTTGTGGTAAATATTATTCACCATCAATGTTTGTTGGTGATTATTTTTAGCATGTAAGAAAGGTTCACCAGTCGTTCTTAAAGTAGCTCTTAACTTACGAACAGCTTTATGAAAAACCTAACATTGTTTTACTTTCTTCGTTACTTCTCTTCTACCTGAATGTATGTATATTTGTCTATGTTTTAAAAGTACTGATATACCGACTGCACTTCTTTACACTGTAAAAAAATGAAGTGCTAATTTAGCACTTACAGTGCTTGTATAGTGACTGCACTACGAGTGCTGATTTTGTATTTGATTTGTTTATTTGAGAGAGTTTTATGATCAGATATATTATTTTGTATTGTGTCATGGATCATAAGAGAAATATTGCCATCCAATTTGTTTCCCACAGAATCTTCAAGGCCACCGCACACCTCACAACTGGTCCACGATCCAATTTTAAAACAAATCGCACTCGCTCAACTTCTGAAAATGCGAATGAAAATTATCTCTTTATTTGAGGTTCAACTTAATTGTATCTTGGAAGAATACTTATATACCAATTATGGATTATTGCAAGCCTTCATTCTGGAGTAAAGGTGAAATTAGTTTATCCAATCGTAAGATTTCTATGACGTTATTACGAATATATGAATATTAAATTCACGTTTATGCTAATACGGATGATAGCATAGTCACAGATTTGAACATAAATATTCGTAAGAGGACTCGAAACATTACACAGTGAGATATTCCACGTCTCAATATTATCACCAAATTCTACATTTTATTCCAAAATCGGGTTGAAGACCAATCGTAAGCAGGGGCGGATCCAGAATTTTCCTAAGGGGGGCATTTTTTTGGAGGAAAATTTTGACAGCCCCCCCCCCCCAAAAAAAAAAAAAAGGTTTTCAACCACAAATTAAGGATATTTCGTACCCGACAAAAATTGACAAAAAGGGTCTTCAATTTCAAATACAAATTTTAATTTTGCTTCTCATAAGGGGAGCACGTGCCCCCCCCCCCCATGGATCGGCGCCTGATCGTAAAGTGTAAAGTGGCCTTTACACAAGTCATGTGAACCATTTCAGAACAATTGTTAGCAAACTTTCAGCTCTGACAATTTCAGAAACGGCTGTGATTGGCCAAGAAGCACTGGTCTCTGTTACTATGGTAAGCGTCAGAGAATGACCATCAGTTAGTGCCAGCAACTTTCATGAAGTGTTGTCAAGTATACCCTCTCATGCCTTTGATGGGAGAGATTTTTCTTAACCACATGCAAAATTTTGATTACTTATGGAAACTTCAGATGCATTTTATATATATATATATATATATATATATATATATATATATATATATATATATATATATATATATATATATATATATATATATATATATATATATTTCAAGTGCTTCAGGATGAAGTAAACCAGGAAGATATAAATGATATCTACAATAAATTCTCTCACACTGTCCAAACTTGTGCTCTTGAGATAGCAGGTAAAAGGGAAAATCAAACAACTGACAAGATCACAAAGGAGACACTCGATCTGATGGGAAAAAGGAGACAGATGAAGGTATCAACACAGAAGGATAGCATAGAGTATACAGAATTGTGTAAAACAATAAGAAAACGTATGAAAAGTGAAATTCGCAGCTTCAACATAAAGAAAGTCCAAGAGACCATAACAAATAATAGCAGCTATAAAGCAACCAAACGTAAACTCTCCAGTGGGAAATCACAACTGATAGCTATTAAAGGGGAGGATGGAAGTGTTATTCATGACAGAGACCAGATAATTAATCATGTGAAGATTTTCTTTCAACACTTGTACTCCAGCAAGGTCCATGTTGATGCACCAATCATTGCTCTAGATGCAGATGAGGACATAACTCCAGTAGGAGTAGATGAGGTTGCTAAAGCCTTACAAGAAATGAAGCGTGGTAAAGCACCAGGCAGCGATGAGGTGCTGGTGGATGTCCTTAAAGATGGAGGCGATGTCATCTTAGAACAGCTGGCCAAGCTGTTTACACTCTGTTTAGTAAAAACACAAACACCAGACAGCTGGAACAATGCAATCATAATCCTCATCCACAAGAAAGGAGACATAAAGGATATTAAAAACTATAGGCCAATTAGCTTACTTTCAAACACCTACAAATTATTTACAAAAGTTCTAACAAACAGAATCACTGGAACTCTAGATTTTAATCAACCGAGGGAACAAGCTGGATTCAGAAGTGGTTTCTCTACTACAGACCATCTCCACACACTAAACCAATTATTAGAGAAGACTTGCGAATACAGACAACCCTTGTGTGTGGCATTTGTAGACTTTGCACAAGCTTTTGATAGTGTAGAATTTCAGGCAGTAATAACAGCCTTACAGGTACAAGGTGTGCACCATAGCTACATTAAACTAATTCAGGAAATGTATAGCCAAGCAACTGCAACCATTCACCTGCACAAAGACAGTGATGAATTCCCCATTAACAGAGGAGTGCGACAGGGAGATACTATTTCACCCAAACTGTTCAACGCTGCACTGGAGGAAATAATACGTAAAATAGACTGGGAAAGTACAGGGCTAAACATTGATGGCGAGTGTCTCCATCACCTAAGGTTTGCCGATGATATCATTCTAATCACTGATGATGGCCTCAAGCTAGAAAATATGCTTAACGATCTCAACACTGAAAGTAACAAAGTAGGGCTGAAGATCAACATGAAAAAGACAAAAGTAATGTTCAACAAATTTGCTACGGAGCAAAGAATCATAATGGATAATTCTGAAATCGAGAGAGTA
Source organism: Lytechinus variegatus (assembly GCF_018143015.1). Classification (NCBI taxonomy): domain Eukaryota; kingdom Metazoa; phylum Echinodermata; class Echinoidea; order Temnopleuroida; family Toxopneustidae; genus Lytechinus; species Lytechinus variegatus. Next base: position 65,139,315 of record NC_054743.1, on the reverse strand, counting down.
GATCATTATATCTACCTTGGGCAACATGTCAGAATGGATCATGAACAACTGGAAGAAGTTAAAAGGAGGACAAGAGCTGGATGGATCGCTTTTGGGAATTTCAATGACATTATGAAGAGCAATATGCCAATTTGCCTTAAAAGAAAAGTCTTTAATCAATGTGTTATACCGGCAATGACCTATGGTTCCGAAACCTGGTCTGTAACAAAGAAAATGGAACAGAAATTAAAAACCACTCAACACAGTATGGAACGTATAATGCTAGGGATATCAAAACGCGATAGGAAAACCATACAATGGATTAGGAACCAGACTAAAGTAATAGACATAATCAAAGCAATTAAATCAATGAAATGGAGATGGGCTGGCCACCTTGCAAGATCACATGATAATAGGTGGACCAAACGCATCACAGAATGGAGACCATGGCTAGGATCACGAAATCGGGGTAGACAGAAATTGAGATGGAGTGACGAGCTCACAAAATTCATTGGTATAAATTGGATTGCGTCAGCACAAGACAAGCACCTTTGGCACCAACTTGAGGAGGCCTTCGCCCTGCAGTGGGCTGAACATGGCTGATATGATGATGATGATGATATATATATATATATATCATTGTATAATTGTGTATGTGGTTTGCTTTAAATCTATGGTAGCATACCAGTAAAAAAATGACAAAATAAAACCATATGCATTTAAACATGTTAGAGTAATAATATGAATCATAATTGACTGAACTCAAAGAGGAAGAAAAGTTTTGTGACATAAATTAAGGGGCTGTAACGCATAAACGTTTTTAGCCAGCGTATATATGCCGCCGTTTTCTTAATCAAATTTCTTAATGTCAAGAATTGCGTTTTGTTAACAACACAATTATTCTCCATTGGAATTCTTAAAATTTTGTGTTGTAAAAAAAAAATACAATTCTTGAGGAAGCGCCTGCGGTTCGAACTTTCGCCTTGTAATCAGTGAGATCGTCTGTTTGAATCCCACCGCGACCTAGCGTCCTTTGTGGAGGAGCCGTGGATTAGTGGTTCTGACTCTCGCCTTGTAAACAGAGGGTCATGTGTTCGAATCCCACCGCGGTCTGGCGTCCGTTGTCAAGGCGTTAATCCACAATTTGCCACTCTCGACCCAGGTGCTAGATGGGTAGGATGTGAAAGTCATTATAGCTTGTCCAGTACTGTGTGCGCCTCACCGGCGACTGACTGGAATACTCCTCAGGGAGTGGAGGATGTGCACACATCATGTGCAGGAATGACTGATTGAATTTGATGACCGGGGTAATCTGTAAAGCGCTATATAAAAGCGGATTATTTTTATTATTATTATGGCAAGGCGTCAACCCACACTTTGCCACTCTCCACCAAGGGCGATTGTTTCATCAAGTTGTTCTTGAGCTAAGAGCGACTTCAAGAACGACTGGTGAACCTTTCTTACGCGTTCAATAATTACCAATGAACATTTAATGATTTTAATGGTTTACCACAAGAAAGGATCACCAAAGTCGTTCTTAAAGTCACTCTTAACTTACGAACTGATTTAAGAAACGACCCCAGGTGTTAAATGGGTACCCGGAAGAATGTGAAAGCCTAGTATGTAATATGCCTAACATCTAAGTCTTAGAACTCTCGTGGGAATACTCAACAGGGAGTGGAGAGGGAGCATACTTTGTGTGTGGAACCGTCAAGATCCGATGACTGGTGAATTCATAATAATGTATTGCAATGTAAAGCGCTTAGAAACAGAATGTAAAAGCACTTTATTTAAATGTAACTATTATTACATAAGGAAAAGGGATAATATAACATATATGTATGATACTGACCACACGACAATATAGGTTGACTTGCACCGGCTGAAATGTCCTGACCTGACTGACCCTTAATACTGTTTTCATTTCATCGCCATTGCATCCAGGGTACAATTTAACTAAGACTTGTAATAGTAACAAATGCATAATTTCTACAACAAAGTTAACCATCAGCCAGTCAGTTCGAATCATTTCAGGAGCTTTTAACTGTTGTTGCAAGTTTGTTATTATAACAGATTTTTTGAAACGGACACTACCTGACTGAATTTTTATTTAGAACTATTATGTCTTATATTAAGCCTCGTAAGCCTCGTAATAAAATAATGAAAAAAATATAATTCGTGCTGTCCGTGAATGAGTGGGTTGGTGTCATTTTTAAAAATTACACATTTTTTTTATGTATACACATGTCTTGATGATTTATAGCCTTCTGGTCAATCGTAACACCAACTTATTATATTTTAATCATTCTAAAAATATTTTTCACTCATCGCGATCAGTGACTATGTGTTGCACACCTCTAGTGTTGTTACATCAACCTAGTCATTGTCACTGATGCAGTTTATTTTCAGGTGATAACATCTCACCCTTTGTATTTAAAGGTTCATTCTTGATGCTTTTCTGCCCTTCTATTCAATTGTCACTCCGATTTTAGATGATCAATTATTTTGAAAACATTCCTTTCTCTCTGCGCAGGTAGAACATGTGAAATCCCTCATCACACCAAAGACAGTAGCCATATTTGTTGCCCACCTCTACGGTCGTTGGATAAACCTTGAGGACATCATGGCTGTTGCCAAGGAACATCATCTCGACGTCCTGGAGGATTGTGCAGAATCGTTCTGTGGCCTCCAGGACCACGGTCACCCAGCTGCGGACATCACTTTCTTCAGTTTCGGTCTCATCAAAACCAATACAGCCTTTGGAGGTAGGTAATGCCACTTGGGTCCTACAGGTTAGGGCTCCATAATAATCATGGTAAAATAATCCCATAAAGTGTAATAGGCTAGAACATTCTGTTTTCACACAGTGGCTCACCCCTTCTATATGTCTAGTCAAAACATTCTGGCACCTCTGAATAAATCAATGTTCAGAAACATATTTCTTTCTTCATATAAGGGTACTATACAGGCTAGTGTAGCCTAGTTCTCCAAGGTGTTGCAGGATTTGGGACTAAAATCTTTCACCGACTAGGGGACTAGGTCTAAGATTTCAGTGCTCTCTGTTTTTAGGACTATGCCCCAGGGAAGACTACTTTGTAGTGACTGGGAAGGTATTAACCTGAAGGTATTAACCATTTGACTGTAGCTTTTCTTTGCGGGGGGGGGGGGGGGTGTATTCATATCATGGGAACTTGGTTTCCTATCCCTAATAATTGTAAGAGAACAACTCCCTGGGATGTAATTCAAGCATAAACATTGAGGTTATCTCTTCTGGAGAGAGCTGCTTGAAGGACAGGGGAGGCTTCCATGAAAAGTTTTGTCACTGAATGATTAGCTCTCAGCCAATCAAAAGCAAGGACTTGAAGTAGCTCATAACAGTCAGGGAAAATCACTTACTACTCCTGCATGATAACAAATACTTCCCAATGACACATCCTTCAAAGAAAACTTGCGTGTGACCAGATGGGTGTTTCATAAAGCTCTTCATAAGTCACAAACAATTGGTGATCCTTTCTTTTTAGTTGAATCTATACCCCTATGAAAATTCAGGGTATATCATTTACCATAAATTAGGGTCACCAGTCATTCAAAAAATTACTTATAATTTATGAACAGCTTTATGAAACACCCACGAGGAATGTTGTCTTCCTAGAGGAGTTGTTAATGGCCCCTCCCAGATCATCAGAATAGGCACCTTGCGCTTACTTTCATTCTCCAGGTGCTATTGCGGTGGTGCGGGACCCTTCTCTCCTGTCCCAGATGCGGACCCTCTACCGTTCCTACCCGATTAGAGGCCGGGCTACCTACCTCAAGAAGCTCCTCAAGTACTCGATGCTGATGACCGTTCTCAACTCACCGTTCCTCGTCAAGCATGGCATGCAGCTCGCCAGCGCCTTGGGTATCAACCATCGGGACATCATTGTGAACCATGTTCGAGGGTTCCCCAAGGATTTCTTTGACAACATCAGGATGAGACCTAGTATCGCTCTGCTCTGTATGCTCTATAGGAGGTAATTGTACTAACTGGATGAAAAATGTATGATATACTGAACCTACCATGTTGGCTTAGTCGGCAGGGTGTCAGCGTCATGAACAGTGGGTTCGATCCCTGGCCGAGTTATACCAGAGACATTAAAAATGAGAATCTCTGCCTTATAGCCAGGCATTAGGCATTACAGAATTGAGGTTAGGGCCTTATAATAACATGTTATGTCAATCAGGACCCACTGGTAGAGCAATTTTTATAAGTGCTCAAGTGGTTACCCTGGATAAATAAGACATCATTATTAGTCTTATTATAATTATTAATCCTGTAAAGACTGCCAAAGGGATATGGGAAATGTTGTCTTACTGGTCATGTTCCTATTATATTATGTTTACTGCCATCAACCACCATCTGAACTGGTGATGTGTGATTGTCATTTTTTCGCAATTTGATTTTAATGAATTAAATTAAGTCCTTCACCATTCCTGTGCCTAGCTTCATGTTAAGACAATGCTTAGATTGTAGAACACATTTGACTGATCGTGTACAAACAGTTGTAATCATAATGCATAGAATCGATTGCTAAGATTTATTTTACAGGCCTCTGGACATTGCATTGTTTTGTTTTACAGATTGAAGAACTTTGACCCTAACTCCTTCAGCCTTGGAAATGTCAAATGTGACATTGTAAGTAGGAGATTGCCACCTGGGATGCAAGGTGTGGGACTGAAGGCTGAAAAAATAAACCATTGGCTCTTCCCTATTGTAGTTGTAAGTATATATTTCCCCCCTAGCTCCCCCACCCCCCCCCAAAAAAAAAAAATCACTACCATCCATAATGTTGAATTATGTGCTGTCATGGTTGTTATATACAGTTCTCTGCAATGGAGAGTTTCCTGAAAGGAAATATGTCAGAAGTTTTTAACAAACAGTTAATAAAAAGCAAGAAAAGACCTCTTTTCTCCATGGTGTTCAATTTGTGCTTAAAATTCTGTTTGGCTAAACATGTTTTAACTATTTACAAGATCTGTACTCACAAGATCTCCCAGAGAGCTAGATTAAAGTGTAAAACATCCAGGAAATGACTAATTATCACTTAGTGATCTGCAATAACATTCATCCATCACCAACATTTGAAATTCCTTCCCCATTGAGGACAAGAGGGGGGACTAATTGTTCATGATCTACAGGAGAGCTTGGTGACCCTCGACCTCCCCCCCCCCGATCCCCACCCCATACTTTTCTTGCAATTAGAAATGGCTGTATATGCCATGTTAGGCAATGGCGGATCCATGCGGGGAGGGGGTACATGCAAGGGACATGCGCTCCCTCTATCGATCTATTTAGAGAATCATCCCATTGAGGCTGCCATCAGCATCAAACAACCTACTCATGAAGGCACTCTCCTATATTCAAATTGTATGTTCATTGTTAAATCGGTTGAAAATTGAATAAACATAATATACGTACACACATGTATTTGACTTAAAATTGTATACAGTTATACAGTATGTACATTTTTATGAAAATGTTTTTAATATGTACTTATTCTGTAATAATGAATCATTTTGCATCATGTTCTTTTATTACAAATATGAATTCACTCAAACAAATATATGCATTACTATAGCTGAATCTAATAAAATCGTCATCTGCACCTCCTCATTTTAAAAACTCCCGTTTTGTGCCCCTTTATTTCAAAATCCTGGATCTCCCTCTACAGTAGGTCAACCTATTGACACATCTGAGATTGTACCATCAATATTTGCACACATTATTTGTCATCACAAAGTACCGATGACATTGCATGCATAATTCGTCAACATTCAAAAGTCAAGAGACTACAGCTTTAGCTGCTCCCCAAAAAATTAATGTTGCGTTCGTTGGAAGTTTTATCTAGTTCGAACAACTGTTTATTCCCAAATTTTATTTGTATGAAACCCAATAGCAATTATCTCGCATTTTTATGCTACTGATTATATGAGGGCTATTGGAGGCGAATTATTCTTTTCTTGTGTTTGTTTTTATTTCTCATTGACATAATTTGCAAAAACATATGACCTTAGAACAGCAATTCAGAAACTTCGGAAGTCATATAATTACACTTCAAGAAGAAAAGGTGTGTTCATGCTGACAAACATCCCATCCTAAACAGAAATGAACACTTCAAACAGCATTGAAACATTATTGAAACACACACAAAAAAATTATATTTAGTCAACAAATCATGAAACTAGTGTTGAAGTTCTGAAGAAGTGGAACTGGAAGGTATTCTGTTAAATTCCGATAAAAATAATTTCAATGATATTTCGACTCATACAAATTATAATACATTAAAAAAGTGATGAAAATTTTGTCATTTCCTAATTTTGGTATACTCTTATTGCACTGACCAAAGTTATGTGTAATGGCTTGACCAGTCTGATTCTCTGATCTTGGTTCTCACTGATAAGAGTAGCTGTATAATGGTAGACCCATAATCCATTTTAATCGCTCACTCTCTCCTTCTCTTTCTCTGACTGTTTCTATTATAGGATAATCCTGAAAGAGTGATGAAGGAGCTAAATGCCCGTGGCATCGATGCGTACAAAGGAGCAACCCAACTTAGCTTGATAGAATCCGATGTAGCAATCCCAAGGAACCTTGCCAACCCTTCAGAGAAGGTCCAGGGGACTCCTGACCAATCTCTAGGATCTACAGAAGACACTACATCCTGTGATGAGGATGGGGGCGTTGGAGAATCTAGAGACACGGCTGGATATGGTTCTAAACTTAGTAAGGAATTGTTCCAAGATGAAAGACCAAAGTATGTAAGTATTCACTCCAAAGAGGCTGCAGGACAGTCCAATAGCCATCTGAGAGATCTTCCCGCTCAAAGCCAAAGCAGCGATACTGAAGCAACAGAGACTGCACAGCATATGTCACTGCGTCTTCCAGATTCTGAAAAGCAGTCTCAGATTTGTGAAGCTCGAGAATGCATCACTGGGGTCAGTACAAGACTTCAGTGTGCACAAGTGCCTAATTCTGGAACTCTTGGCGCTGCCAGCACAGCTGGATCAGAAGGCCTCTCTTCATTAATGCACAACCAGTTGAAGAATCAGCAAGTCAGCTCTGATTCAAGTGTGCAAAGTCAGCTAAAGTGTTCTCTAATTGACTTGCATCCTCACTACTCTGATGTCTCTGACCATTGTGAACACCCTTCAAGCAACTTTGAGACATCTCTGAAGCATAGGAATTCCAGTGACAACAGATCTTCCACTCGAGGTTCTAACTACCTTTCAGGAACTCATTCTGATGACAGCAATAAATCCTGCAGTGATCCAGGTTCTGTTCCTACTCAGAAGAAATCGAGACTGCTACCATCTGTTGCAAACCAACTGTCTGGAGGTGGTATCCATGGGGGTGCAGGACAAGCAGGGGAATTCCCAAAGAAGACTTCAGGGGATTCCCCTAGAGGGACTTTATCATTGAACTCCCCCAGCAGGACTTCAGGAGATTCCCCAAAGAGGATTCTAGGGAACTCCCTGGCAAAACTGTCAGGGAAATACCCTGATGAGGCAAGGTACCTGATGGACCATGTGGTGTACCTGCCAGTCCACAAGAAGGTTTCCTTCCATTATCTGGAGCAGATATGTGTTGTTTTGGAAGAAGTGGCAAGTATGCTTGCAAAGGAAAAACAGGTCATGGCCCAAAGCAAGCTTTGATATTTAAATAAACATATTTTTTTATGTCTATAATTTGTTTTCCAGGGGTGGAGTTGAAGCTTGGTTCAAGGTGACAATTTGCCCACCTTGGCCTTAGTCTGAGGACATGCAAACAAAGTCGGCAGGAGAAACTTCTATCTGGCAGCCTTGGGTCTTGAAACTCCCGGACGTGAATCTCCCGGACTCAAAACTCCAAGCCTCTATTCCATCACTGATTTCATATTGTAACTGAATACAACATATTTATATCTTCTTTGAAGTGCCTTCTTTGGGTGGCAACAAGTAGTAGGAAACAGTGTAAAGGCCTGGAACCCTTTTTTGTCAAGTTTTTCTTGACTTTCTCGAATAAAGGATTGTTTTATCTTAGTTGCGCTTACATTTATGAAAATAAGAAATAATGACAACCTTTCGTTGATGGTGCAAAGTGTGGTCAATCAAAACTAAAAGTTATAATTATTAAGCATTGGCTGCATTACGGGGAACAGGAACCTACCACCCTCAAGCTCCACCCCCTCCCACCCATAATCGTTCAAGTGTATACAAAGAGGAGGAAATAAAGGGAGACTTATATATATATATATATATATATTTATATATGCCTACACTATACGAAAGGGCGAAGTCTGTGAATGGATTTATTCCGTCATAATACACATATAGACATAAAGACAAAGGTAGAGGTTGTTAAGGCGCATTACGAACATTGAAAGAAAACAAAAAAAATTTGCTTAAACAAAGATATAGAGAAATATATACATATATATACTTATTGCATAAGTATATGCAATAAGTATATATGAATACAACATATTTATATCTTCTTTGAAGATATAAATATGTTGTATTCATATATACTTATATATATGAATACAACTCTTGAATCCAGCTCTTGTATATACTTATATATATATATATATATACAAGAGCTGGATTGTAGAAATATACAAATACCCCTATATTCATTGCAGAACTAATACACGGAAATGAACTCCCTTCCTATTGTATTTGCTTCAGAATCTGTGTGGTATTGCTATAGCAAATAGACACAATTTTGCAAGAAAGGTAAAATATATATAACTCTATTTTTATAATGACATAATGCCATTGCCGATTCTGTCAAAAACATGAAATTATGTAATTTTGCCAGCAAATATATTGCAGCATGCTTCTGAAATAGACTTGACTTTTGCAATAAATGTGAGTCCACATTTCTTCCAAACAACAATGCAACTCAAAACTCATAATTTAATAGTTAATTGAATAATTAGAGATGCCACTTTTATAGAATTTTAAAAAAAATCATTTCATCAAGAAATAAATATGGAAAGTTTGCGTCAAATGCAGTGAGTAACTGAAAATATTATCAAGCGTATACATTGTTTCATCATACTTTCATGCTTTATAATGTCTAGTTTGTATTTGTAGATGCAGAGGCATTTGGTCGTCATTTGATTTTAAGACCTTGCTTAAGGTCTCAAAATTAATCCTATAGCTGGAATACCAAGAACTTGCTTGCTATTTTAAATATTTGATATATTCAAGTTTTATAGTTTTGTTGCCAATATCTGATGAAAATTGATATTGTTGCACGGTGACAGGGTATTAAGATTTATGTCAATTTCAACCATTTCTCATCAAATTGGTTGGCCTATTTACTGCAATGATGTGTTGGGTCCAAAGGCTTCTCTATATTATATACAGCACTTTGAAAAGTTTAATTCAGGGTATTCATGGTACAGTTATTCATATCCTAAATATCTTAAAGAGGATTTTAACCCAGGGGGCCCTTACATTGAGGAGTGGATACCATGCGCGCCCAAATAAAAACACGTAAAAGGATGCTTTTGTAAATGGGACACGTTACCTTACGTAATAAGGGTGTCAAAACACTAAAATAATGAAAAAAGGGTATCTATTTTCGGTAAGAAAGCTATGTGTTTAGGGTCAAATTTGCGAGGGTATAAAAAATTAAGCCTAAAATGTTTTACAAAGGATGTACTTTTTGCCTTAACAGTCAACACTACGTGTTTAGAGTAAGATTTGCGCGAGGTGTAGGAGGTGGGGCTGTACACTAAACCCAATGATGTAGGTAAACCGACGACCGACGTCCGTGACATAATTAAAATATCGCTGTATTTGTTTAGGGTTCAATTCAGGGACTACTTGCCAAGGATATCGTTTTGTTTCCAATACTTGTTAAGGGTAGGGTTTCACACGCCAATACTTGTTAAGGGGTGCTTTTTCAGAATATGGAAAATACATGTTTAGGGTACTTTTTCGAGACCCAATGGTCACGCATGGTATCCACTCGTCAATGGAAGTGCCCCCCCCCCCAGGATTTTAACCTACATAAGATAGTATGTCCCCTCTTTCAACTTATTAGCAATAAATTTTGGGGGGTTTAGTCTCAATGTCAAGGGTATTTTTTCGTTATCAAATTATAGAGTGAATTTGATCACTTTTACTGACAAGTACTAAAAATTACTTGTAATAGAAGTAATTAAAATAGAATTCACAGTAATAATGTATTAAAATATCGCTTTCTTTTTTCTGAAATTTGCATTAAGATCACATAGATTTATACCATTGATTTTTAAATGAAGATTATGTTGTATTTTTGTAATGTTAGCACAAAAAAACTGAAGTAATGTATATTATTTTGCACTTCATGCAGAGGGGGTAGGTTTGGGAGGAGTTACAAGTCTTTTATAGTTGCGGTGAAAGCATTTGCCATTTTATCCATAGCATTATTTCTGAAATAACTTTATATGAATGCCTTTACAAGTTGTATTTATTTTGTTTTTTATTTAATGAGAGTATATTTTGTAGGGTCGATGTATATTTGATTTGAAATTAAATTTGCTTTTATTATTATTATTTGTGCATCAATATCAACAAATGGTCGATTTTCAAATGGTCTCCAGTCTCCAGCCTATCATGGTTATAGCAAAAAGTAGAAACAACGAAACTGGTAGAGCGCCCGCTTGCCGTTTATTTTGTATAGTGCTTTTCTTGCTGATGTCTGTTTTTGTGCTCTTTGAGGGGAAATAAGTAAGCACATTTTATTTCAACTTTTTCATATTTATTTTGAACAGAAACGAAATTGTTTTTTTTTAATCTAAGAAGGTATGATTGATGGGGATTTCAGCTTAAGATTCTTGCTTTATAGGAATGGATGTATTCTGTTAAAGGTCAAGTCCACCTCGGAAAAATGTTGATTTGAATCAATAGAGAAAAATCAAACAAGCACAATGCTAAAGATTTCATGAAAATCGGATGTAAAATAAGAAAGTTATGACATTTCAAACTTTCGCTTATTTTTAACAAAATAGTTATATGAACGAGCCAGTTACATCCAAATGAGAGAGTCGATGATGTCACTCACTCACTATTTCTTTTGTTTTTTATTGTTTGAATTATACAATATTTCAATTTTTTTTAATTTGACGACTAGGACCTCCTTGCCTGAAGCACAAAATGTTAAAATAATGGAATTCCACGTGTTCAGGGAGGAATGAAACTTCATTTCACATGACAATGACGAGAAAATCAAAATATTTCATATTTCAAACAATAAAAAACAAAAGAAATAGTGAGTGAATGACATCATCGACTCTCTCATTTGGATGTAGCTGGCTCGATCATATAACTGTTTTTGTGAAATGAAGCGAAACTTTGAAATGTCATAACTTTCTTATTTTACATCCGATTTTGATGAAATTTTAAGTGTTATGCTTGTTGATTTTTTTCTCTTTTTATTCAAATCAAGTTTTTGTTGGGGTGGACTTGTCCTTTAAGAACTATTCTTCTGAGAGTATAGTGTACGAGACTATGATTTTATTCATTACTAAAGTATTTATATATGTATCGACTGAACATAATATTTTATGAATGCTTTCCAGTATATATTACATTCCTTAGATTTGAATTATTTATCTATTTATCTAATAGTTTATGTTATAGCTCAATATGTTTATTTGTATATTGATTATATTCACATTTTTACTTGCAAAGTGAAAATCTATATATGTTCCGTCGGTGTTTTGTGTATTTATGATCATACACAATTAAATATCTCCCATATACATACCTCGTTGTTGTTTGGTTGTGTTTGGAGTTTTTTCGGGGTTTTTTTTGCATGGTAAATATTTTTCTGTCCATTTGCTGTTTTGGCGAAAATTTAAGATGGTTGCTTTTCAATATCGAAAGTCTACTTCCTTATAAAAGTTATTTTATGCAGTGCATGTTTCATTTAGCCGTTGTGAAGTTATGAACAAGAAGTGCCAAATGTGAGCTCAAAGTTTCCCCTGGCGGCATATGAAACAATTACTATGAATATTTTATGAGTAATTAATTTCATTATGTGTTTTAAATCCAAGTTCCACATGCAGTTGTGGTAGTAGTCATAAAATGAGTTCAAAATAATTGAATAAAATGGCTACCCAGTACCCACAAATGTTGCACCTTGGGTACAGGTTTGGGTGGTATTATGAATGGTTTAGGACTTGTGATGTTGTTGTTCAAAGTGACGGTGTCTTATTGGATTTAAGTCATGCATAAATCCATTCGTAACGTGACAAAAAAACATATAAGCAGCCCTTGCGGCACCAGTATTTGCTCAGGAGTCGGGATATTAATGAACTGATGATAGTATATACATGTATATATATTAACTGGATTGATTCCGAGCTGTGCAATGAATAGCGCCACCTTGAGGCAAAATTTTTAAAGAAAACAAACAGTAAGAAGCAAACGGTACGAGAAATGTTGCATTATGGATCTACAATTTGTACAGTAGGTAACTTGTTGAAATGGATTTCAAAATTAGAACAATTATTTCCTCCTTAAATTACGGAAGAAAATTATTGTTTTAGTCAAATGTAGAAATAAGCATGTTACATTCAGCTGAATTGTTAAATTTTGAAAATAGCAAACAGACAAGTTAACAGTCGTTTCATTCTTATATTATAATTTCTCCTGAATTTGGAGCAATATTTCATGGGCTTGATTTTTAATCGATTCGGGGGTTTTCAGTTCTTGTCAATTTTTCATACTTCGTCATTAATGGGATCAATAAAGATATTTCATTTACAAAATATTTTATTTCGTTCTTTCCTTTCTAGTATTTAAATGAAGTGAATTAATTGTAGGAATATAAGACAGACGATGAGGTGATGGGAAGAGGAGGAAGAAGGGAGGGAGGAGAGCGGGTTAAAGGGAGGAGAGAAGGGGAGGAGGGAAGAGGAGAGGGTGGAGGAGAGCGGGATAAAGGGAGGAGGGAAGGGGGAGGACGGAGGAGAGCGGGGTAAAGGGAGGAGGGAAGGGGGAGGAGGGACGAGAGCGGGATAAAGGGAGGAGGGAAGGGGGAGGACGGAGGAGAGCGGGATAAAGGGGGAGGACGGAGGAGAGCGGGATAAAGGGAGGAGGGAAGGGGGGAGGACGGAGGAGAGCGGGATAAAGGGAGGAGGGAGGACGGAGGAGAGCGGGGTAAAGGGAGGAGGGAAGGGGGGAGGACGGAGGAGAGCGGGATAAAGGGAGGAGGGAAGGGGGGAGGACGGAGGAGAGCGGGATAAAGGGAGGAGGGAAGGGGGGAGGACGGAGGAGAGCGGGATAAAGGGAGGAGGGAAGGGGGAGGACGGAGGAGAGCGGGATAAAGGGAGGAGGGAAGGAGGGAGGACGGAGGAGAGCGGGGTAATGGGAGGAGAAGGAGAGAGAGGGGGATAGAAGGGAAACGGGTAGGGAGGGGACGTGGAAATGGGGGAAGGGGTGGATGGAACATGTGGAAAGAGCGAGGGAGCGGGCGAGAAAACAAAGGAAGAGTGAGACGGAGAAGATGGGAGAGATGGAAATGAATAAGAAGAAACGACAACCGGGGATAGGAAGGAAAGAATTCACACCAATCTCCACTGGTATGGACATGTGCATGGCTACAGTGGTTGCTCCAAAATGGGTAACCACCTCTGATTTTCAGGTAGTGAAAGATAGGAAAGAGAGAAAAAAGGGGGAATAGGAAGATTATGAATAAGATAGGTCTCGTTCATGCAATAAATATGTATCTTCATTATTTGATTATAATTACCACTCCTCTTTTTTTTACTGAAAATATGACGTCATCATGTCTTGCACCCCACCCCGCCCCCTACCCTCCTTCAAAATTAAAGGTCAAGTCCACCCCAGAAAACAGGTGATTAAATATATAGAGAAAAATCAAACATGAATAACGCTAAAAAGCTTCATCAAAATCGGATGTAAAATAAAGTTTCGCTTATTTTTCACAAAACATTTCTATGCTCTACTCGGTGATATGCAAATGAGAGTCGATGATGTCACTCACTGTTTCTATTGTTTTGTTATTGTTTGAATTATGCAATATTTCAAGTTTTACGAATTTTACAATTTGGACTTCCTTGCCTGAACCACAAAATGTTGGAATAATGGAATTCCATGTGTTCCGGAAGGCACTTTCTATCATTTAAACCATAGACTTACTACATGTCCATTGTTACAGCATGGAAAGGAATACTCCAGTTTGTAGTTACTTCATCATGTTCATGGGCATTTTGGGTAAAATGACCTTTCACTTTTTGTTCATTACGAGTAGGCAGATTTCAAAGCAAGATATTACGTGGAATGCCTTACATAGCAGGATGGAGAAATTTAATAGACCATGTGACTAGAATAGCACACCAATGAACACTCTATGAAGGTATTTCTACTTTAGACGCATTATCATGGTGTTGTAACATTAAACTTGGCCAACTGTGAAATACCAGTCGCAGCTAGGTGGACGGTGTTTTTTTTTGTGTGGATCTAATGAAAAACACGATTCAAAAGAATATATGAATAATCAAGACATCAAAGTTGGTGCTTATCTCATTAAATTTTGAACCACCATGTCACTTTAGTACCAATGACCTTCTTCTGATCATACGCAGAATGGAACTACGAAATGGCTTATTCATTGTATATCTTTCACTTTTAGGTCTAAGATAAAACCCTTCTCCGACTCCAGCATCTTTAAAGTAATGGATGCTACGTTTACCGATCACATAACGTTACAAAAAAACTGATAGTTAGGTTGCACGTCCCCCCCTCCCATCTTCCTCGGTGCCCCCGCCCATATTTCATACCCCATGTGTACAATAATAATTAATGAGGAAATAGTTGTACGTACTAATTTGTGATAGGTCCATGCTTATATAGTGCAGCAAGGTCCAGACCTGCTTTGACAACATTTGAGCCAACTCGATCTGTTGGATACACATTATATTTTTATGCATGATTGTTTGAGATACAATTCATAATTCATAAACCTTCAATTCAAATATCCACACGTACAGGACTAAACCCCGGTAACATACGTGATGTCTTTGTTTACGATGAGAGATAGAGGTCAGCACTTCTGACGACCAAGTTTGAAAGATCTTGCATTCATCGAGATCGTAACGCAGGTGTTTCTTGAAACGAATCAGTGTTCGCTCCGGAGGAGATAAAAATGTGCCAGGCTAAAAGATTTATGCCGCGATATAAAACCTTCTTTTAGAATGTAGGCACCATGCAATGAGATCGGGGGATCCCCCCCCCCCCCTTCCCCAACGGCATAAAAAGTGTCAGACTAAAAGATTTATGCCATGATATCAAACCCTCGTTTACAAAGTATAATTATATCACCACATGGTAATGGTTTGACAAGCCTCAAAGGGCGGTGTCACGATGACAGGGGGTGACCCCCCCCCCCCCATTTTAGATTTTCAATTATTTGAAAGGGGCAAAAAGGCCGGTTTAGGAGGAAGTGGAGAAGAAAAAAAAGTGAAGAGCATTTAAAAAAATGGTCAGACAACACTTAGCGTTTTGTCTACATCAATATCCCTCTTAATCGTCTCCCTAACCCCCTCCCTCACCCCCCTCTCATATATCTTCCCACCGCCCCCGTCCCTTGACGTACGTGATAGTACACCATGTAGGCCCTATATAAAGCAAGTGCTTCCCCACGAAGATTTCTATTATAAATAGAAATATTATCTTTCATGACAGGGGAGTGCGGTTCAATGAGATTCTGATATTTTCACTGCGTATATATTAAATCAGATTGTGGATCGGATCAGGCGTGGATAATCGCGCGAATGTTTTATTTTTACTCAGAAGTGTCTTTTTCATAATGTGGTATGTAATGTGCGGAGTACCAACAATGCAGTCGTTTCCATGGTAACACAGTACAGGTAGTCGGTTTCATGGCGATGATTGTCTGCATTCACGGCGAGGTAAGTCGGCCGAAGTACAGTTGAAGAAACATCCCCCTAAAAGATCATTAGTTCGTAGTAAGACCACCAGTTTTCAACACATTCTTCTAGAATTGCGAATATTTTGGTGTTATCATTACTCGTATATGTCATATAAAAGCACGATCTGTTTGATTGGAATTTCTTTCCTTTTTTTAAAGGAAAACACCCAAGATATTTAGTATTAGCTATATAGGCGTACAAAGGTCATGCTCCCATACACGGTCGTGACTATTAAACTGTCCACTATTGTGGAAATACCAATAGGATAAAGTAAAAATAAAGTAAGATTATATTTTACTTGGCTATACCAGACATTGGAATATGGCATCATCACAGCTCTCTACGAACATGTCGAAAGCAGAATGTTTAAGGAAAATCATTATTAATATCTAAAGTTGTCTTTTAAGTATCTTCATCTACAGTCCTATCATTTGACTCCAAACTCTGGACAAGCTTGCTTTTCTCCTAGTGAAAATATTGAACTGGAATCAAATTGAGCTTAGAAAATATTGAACTCGCAACATCTGATGGGAGAGAAATTTGCTTGTCATAAAATGATAAATCATGAAAACGAGTTTGACTTACACGCACTTCAACAAGTTCCTCTTTACTCTTGGGGGAATTACGAACAATACTAATAACTCAGAGTTTATTGAATCCAGGTTGTTTTTCTGCTTTGCCATTTTAATAGGTCATAATGACATATTGTTAATTATAATTTGTTTCGTTCGTTTCGATAATTAGTGAAATGCCTGGTAAGGATTAGCCAGACGTAGGACTGCGAGAAGCAAATTGATCGAAGTATCTTTATACCGCCCACCGTTATTTTCTATTTTCACATTTTCAAGACGGTATAGGATTTGAACAAAAATCTATCTTCGATATAATTATAATGACCCCGCATTGACGGTAAAATGTCGCGAGGAAAATCCCGATTTCGGACTCTATATCGCCAGCAGTAATCTCCTGAAGTTCAATTTTTATGGGCCAGTTTTTACTTCTTTTTTTCTGTGTTTCTTGTTGCTGCTCCGATCTTGCTCTTGTTGTTTCGTAATCATGGTAATATGTGTATTTGTTCATACTGCGCCTTGATTGTCATTATCGAAATACACGTGCGCTATATAAATCTTGAATTATCGTGATTACGATTATAATCATAATTACTGTTCTTGTTGTTAATAGAAGTAGTAGTAGTAGTAGTAGTAGTAGTAGTAGTAGTAGTAGTAGTAGTAGTAGTAGTAGTAGTAGTAGTAGTAGTAGTAGTAGTAGTAGTAGTAGTAGTAGTAGTAGTAGTAGTATCAATAATAATAATCATAATCATCATTTTCTTTTTTTTTCTGTAGGCCTACATAGTCATATTCATATTCGAGGATCCTTTCACTGTTTTCAGTCAAAAGACTTTGTTGCTTAGAGAAGGATATGGGGTGCATGAACATGATAATCAATAGGTTGCACCCCCCCCCCCCTTGATTTCCTTTTCATCCAAACCGAAAAACCCGTTGGAATGTTTTTCTCTTCTTTCTACTTTTTTTTAATCCCAAATCACAAAATAAAATCCACATAGGACCTATGAATACTTGATATCGCGTAACTGTTACGTCAGTTGCATTACATTTCATTCAACCACCCCCCCCCCCCCCCGATCAGTCCCAGTTCATTGTGTCATGGCACATAATGACATGCCATATTCATGATGACGCATTTACAACAAAGTTCAAAATGCGCAATTAATACGTTAATGTTTATGAAGAATTCAATTTTATTCTGCATGTGTTTCTCAACGAGATTGTATCATACTACGAAAACCGTATGATTTGTTTATCATTCTATATATAGTTCTATACTTGCTATTTCAAAATGTAAGTAAATGATGATTATATATAGGTTCTGTTTACTATTTTTAGTCAATGTACGCAAAACAGTGACGCAATGAGCCAAAGATTTGAAGGGGGCTATAGATATGACGTATCACGTAACATATTTATTAGAAAGTTATGAGCGAGCGAGCACAATTGTCGACATTTTCATTAAAACAACCCATTTCGTGACAGATTTTGACATAATATTAAAGAAATTATATCATATTTCACCTTACTCTCTTTCCTTTTCTTTCCTTTCCTTTTCTTGGTCGTGAAAAATTGCGGGGGCAAGAACATTGGCGGCGGAAGCCACAAATTTTAGGAGGGGACAACCCAAAAAATGTTGACAAGCAAAAGAAAAAAAAAAGTTTTTCAACCCAAAATTTTTAGGGGGGACGTAGGAAAATAAATTGACAAGCAAAAAAAAAAAAAAAAAAAGGTCATCAACAACAAATTTAGGGGGGGACCGTCCCCCCCTCCTCAAATTTAGGGGGGATACGTCCCCCCTGTCCCCCCCGCTTCCGCCGCCTATGGGCAAGAACCCCCAAGCCCCCCCCCCCCATCTGTACGCCAAGATCATGATTGGAACTTCTAAAAGCCTCTGTTAGCTTTTTCATACTAGTAATTATTTATCATTTACATGCATGACCATTCTCCACGAGATACCAAATATAACGTATACACAATCATGACAGTTGCATAAAGTAAAAGGTGTCCTCAAGCTTATCATGCTTACAGACGGCCCCGAGGTCCCCATCTAAATACTGATATTACAAGTTAGCTTCAGTGTAAGCTTTTGCTACTTGCATGAATCGATGCGGATGTATGGGGTCGGGGCTCCATTCCTGAGAATGGATTTTATTTGATGAAAAAATATACATACGCAGATATTTTCTTTTAATCAGGCACTCAATCAAAATGAACGTTGGTATAAAAATCGGCCAAATTATGCGATAGAATACATCTTTGTTTTAAATTCTTTGCAGGGCACAAAAATTCATTTTTTTTTTTGGTGGACGAAATCCCCTTAAATTTTGGTTGAAAACTTTTTTTATTCACTTTTAAGGTTTAAAAAAAAATCTGCGTAGGCCATGATTGTACATTGATTCTGTGTACTGGAACAAATCCATGACTGGAAAGAGAACTGACAATGTTTTCATGATCTAAGACTTCTCGTTGTGTAAGTAAATATTATTGACTTGAAGTCAACAATCGTAACGTGGTCCTATTGGAAATTACATTTAAAAATGACAATGATCAGGGGTGGACCCCTATATAATTATCTCCTGATTTCATAAATGGTGGAGCACAAAGCACAAAATGCACGCATTGAGCCCCAACCCCTGATACCTGGCAATTTGAGAAGCATTTTACGTATTGGCTGATGCAAGCAGAAAAGTGTGGATGTTACAGTATGGCAGACAAAAAAAACAAGTTCCCAAAAATTTTAGAGGGGACGTACGAAAATAAATTGACAAGCAAAAACAAAAAAAAAAACAACAACAAAAAATTTAGGGGGACCGTCCCCCCTCCTCAAATATAGGGGGACACGTCCCCCTCCCCGCTTCCGCCGCCTATGTCCATCCCCTCATGAAGCAAGGCTGTTTCCTTTGGGCTATATTGTAATCACGAAAGGCAAAAATGTCAACTAATCAATGGCAACCCCTAGAGTCCTGGCATTTTGTCCACCACCATTAGAGAGTACTAGTTGCCTTGCATGCCACTGCCGACTTGAATAGCGCCGGAAATCATGGGAACAGTAGTTCTAGATAGTACATTCTATATAAGGATTTGACAAAATCAATGAAATAGGGCCATATAGTGTCCAGTGGAAATACTGGTACAGATATATCAAAATAGTGGTCATTGATTTAAAACAATCGTTTTCATCACCTTTGATTTCATACTAGGTAAACGGTGATTACATTTATCACTAAAATGGTCATTTTGACCAATCCTTTTATTATTATTGTTTTGACCCGGCCGTAGTATTATCAAGCTGGCTTGTATCGAATAATTGGTTAGCGTCGCATCGTTAAATTTGTCAAATACGCCAAATCTGCATTAGTTTCATCGAGTAATGAATTTACATTAAACATGCAAACAGCCATTTCAAAGAGGCTGTCGTCCAGATCTATTTATTACCACCTTGGGCGAAGGGTATGGGTTGTAACGCACCATTTCGGCAAAACCGGGAGGGGGGGCGGGGATCGGGATTTGGACGAAGGGTGGGGTTCCCATTAACACGAAGCGACGCTTTGTCCTATTGGTATAAGCCGATCAAACTTCCTTCGTAAACGGTTTCCAATATCCATACTGTCAGTGACAGACAAATTATGGTGTTTTTACAGATCGAGGCAACGCAAGGTGACTTCGAAACAGTATTTAAATGAGAGGTAGAGGATCTACGACCGAAATTACATCGTACCACTCTCGAGCACATTTACA
Organism: Lytechinus variegatus; assembly: GCF_018143015.1. Classification (NCBI taxonomy): domain Eukaryota; kingdom Metazoa; phylum Echinodermata; class Echinoidea; order Temnopleuroida; family Toxopneustidae; genus Lytechinus; species Lytechinus variegatus. Next base: position 65,119,058 of record NC_054743.1, on the reverse strand, counting down.
AAATTGTATCTCTTAATCTAAACAAGTGGAACGCCTCTGGCAGTCTCGCCTGCATTATGCGATTCGATATTGCAGCAGTGCTGACTTTGATAGCAGCTCTTGAATTATCATTCACAAAAAAAACATTCATATGATCATAAAATACTATGTCCGCTACTTGACCCAAAAAGACCTACAACCATGATCATGTGACCTAAGACGAGTACAAAACAATCATTCATACTTGATTACCCTTAAGTTTATGTTTCATGAACTAGATCCATAAACTTTCAAGTTATGATGCCAATTCAACAAATACCCCCAACACAGCCAAAGTTCATTGATCTTGGCCATGTGACCAGGGGACCGCTTCATGACAAGTTGTCCTTCTCCGACAGTTACCATAGTACCAGTCAGAGGCAAGTGCCTTTCAGCCAATCAAAACCAAGGATTTCACTGAAATTGTCAGCACTGACAATTTATGCTGACAACTTTCATGAAACACACACCTGAAACGCGCACAAGACATTCAGGGATACATGGTTGCTCTTATGACCAAGTTTCATGAACTAAATCAGTAAACTTTTAAAGTAATTATGAAAATTCCACAAATACCCTTAACATTATACCAAAGTTCGTTGACCCTAAATGAACTTTGACCTTGGTCATGTGACCTGAATATAAATTTAAAAGCAAGAGTACGTTTATAGCATATACAGTATGTCTGATGAATGTTGGGTTGTTAGTGCCTCGCCTTCGAGATGTTTGATTTTTATTTGCAGTGTTTGCAGTAGTCTTTTTTTTACAAAGAACAAACAAGAATCATTGAGTTCGGTGAATGTGAGAAGTATTCACTGTTCTGTATTGGAAGCCCGGTCACCCCCCCCCCCCGGGGGGTCACCCTTCCCGTCCGTGTCCTGCATGGACCCGTTTCATAGAAATTAGTTATGACTATTATTTGCCATCGTAGTAACTACCACGGTAACAGGACTCGGGCTTCCATAGTAGTTACAAGATCTAAAAAATTACTGATTTGTACATATCGAAAACCACCTGCTGTCCGTGTTTTTATTGGGGGTTTTTTGTAACGAAGATCTAGTCTATTGTGACCGTCCCCTTAACAGGCAGTATAGCTCCACCACAAACGGGTAGGCATAATAATAGTATCGAAATATCGGAAACAGTGACAGTCTGCTGTTCGGAAATTGACTTATACAATTGAACAGATATCTCGTATGTTGTGACTGCATGCCCCTCTATACATAAGCTCAACAACAAACGGATACGCCTGATAATGGTTTCTAACAATAATTACTGATCCATGGTCTAACAATGCGAGTAACTTGCTTTCATGAATGCCACTGGTTAGTGCCTTGAGCAAGGATTTCTCGTATAGAACCTGTCGTCATGACGTCCCTCATGCATTTCAGGAAAGAAACATGATGAGATACGCAAGTGTTAAACAGAATTCAATCCTGAGGTCACGTTGGACAAAGTAAAAGCAGGGGGAATATAAATGGTAGAGAATTCATTCAATATGTAACAAGGTTATGATTTAGGTTTAACATGTTCAATAAATGTAATGTCACGCGCAATCAGCTCCCCAATGACATTATGCGTAAATGTTATGAAATAAAAGAATTGACATTTTCAAAGATTTCCATAGTTATAAATTCTATCCAATCGCGGCATGAATACGAGGGGGGCATCGTGTTTTGCGTTCGAATTGGCCCACCCCTGCCCCCTCCCGCACTCACATGGGCTACGATCCTTTGTATAAATGTTCTCTTTATACCTATCATTTAAATTTCAGAATGTACTACTTTGACATGTCCTTTTTAAAGGTCAAGTCCACCTGAGAAAATTGTTGATTTGAATCAATAGAGAAAAATCAGACAAGCACAATGCTGAAAATTTCATCAAAATCGGATGAAAAATAAGAAAGTTATGACATTTCAAATTTTTGCTTATTTTTAACAAAATAGTTATGTGAACGAGCCAGTTACATCCAAATGAGAGAGTCGATGATGTCACTCACTCACTATTTCTTTTGTTTTGTATTTTTTGAATTATACAATATTTCAATTTTTACGAATTTGACGATTAGGACCTCCTTGCCTGAAGCACAAAATGTTAAAATAATGGAATTCCACGTGTTCAGGGAGGAATGAAACTTCATTTCACATGACAATGACGAGAAAATCAAAATATTTTATATTTCATATAATAAAATACAAAAGAAATAGTGAGTGATGTCATCAGTTCCTTCATTTGCATACTGACCGAGATGTGCATATAACTGTTTGTCAAATGAAGCGAAACTTTAAAATGTCATAACTTTCTTATTTTCCATCCGATTTTGATGAATTTTTCAGTGTTATGCTTGTTGAATTTTTCTCTTTTTATTCAAATCAAGTTTTTTGGGGGTGGACTTGTCCTTTAAGAATGTTCTATTTGACATATCTTTTCATAAATGGTGTACTATTTTGACCCATCCTTTTTTATTAAAAAATGTAATATTTGGGCATGTTCTTTCTAGGAGATTTGATATGTACACTGTTAGAAAAAATAAAAGAAGTTCCTGCAGCAGAGTCTCGAGAACACCTGTAATCTTACCAAATTGCGTAATCTTACAGGAAATTGGTATTTGATGTATGGAATCTTACAAATTTCCTTGAATAAAACACCCTTTTCCCCTTTTTAAACAGACCTGTTCTGTTAAATTGCAGAAAAATTCTTGTTTTATGAATTTACAGAATGATTATTACGCAATTCGGTAAGATTACAGGTGTTCTCGAGACTCTGCTGCAGGAACTTCTTTTATTTTTTCTAACAGTGTAGGGTAATAATATCATGTTATGTTTTTCAGGACCCGCTGGTAGAGCAGTAGGCCTATCTGGAGTAAATAAAACTGGGTAAATAAAACGTTATTTGTTATTATTTCCATCGTCCACAGCTTGATATTCTGTTGGTATATTAAACAGCAACTGCACTTCCTCCAGAAATCTATAGGGTTATTGTTCTATCAAATGGGTTCTCTTTCCATTGTCCACTTCTCTTTCTATAATTCAAGACCTTCCGTAGGATATGAGCTGTTCCAAGCAAGCTTGCCTTTTGTATCGTTTCAAAGGACACCTCGACTCCTAGAACAGCCAGAAAGCTTCTGTGTCTTGTTGTCACAGTTCCCAAGGCTCCGATTAATATTGGTACCACCTCGTCTTCACCTTCCATATTCTTCTCAGCTCCCATGTCAGATCGTTATACTTCTGTATCTTTTTCCTCCTCTTTAAGCTCTGCATCAGTCTCCCGGAATCGCAATATCTATGATGAGACATTCCTTATCCTTCTTCTTTAAAAGAACGATATCTGGTCGTCTAGCTTCAATGACCTTGTCTGTCTGGATATTAAAATCCCATAAAAGTTTTACATCGTCGTTCTCTACTACAGGCTCTGCCCGATGTTCGTACCATTTTTCTGCATGGGGTAAATGGTACTTCTTGGCCAGACCCCAATGAACTGCAGGTGCTACTCTGTCGTGCCTTCCTTTGTACTCAGTCTGTGTCATTTTGCTGCATTCACTCACCAGATGAGACACCGTTTCTTCTTTGTCATGAAACATTCTACGTGAGGGAGATGTGTGCTCCTTTTCAACTTTTTCTCTTCGGTAATTGGTCTAATTGCTTGGTCCTGAGCAGCAACTAGCATACTTTCCGTCTCCTTCTTTAATCTTCCTCGTTTCAGCCACTGCCAACTCTCTGGTCCAGCAAACTTCTCTGTCTGTCTTAAATGCTGTCCGTGCATCACCTTCTCTTTCCATCCTTGGTATGAATTTGGTGATCCCACCTCGAAGATATAGAAAGTTATTGGGTGTACAACATAGCACAGTGCCAGTCATGGAAAGTTCATTGACCTTTGACCTTATTCAAAAATCGACTCATATTCGAACTTGACCTGTGCCTTTAGGAGATGAACCTCTGGTATGAATTTGGTGATCCCACCTCGAAGCTATAGAAAGTTATTGGGTGTACAACACAATTGTTGACGACGACGCCGACGCCGGAAATAGTGATACCTATGTCTCGCTCCGCTACGCAGGCGAGACAAAAAGAAAATCATTTTGCAGAATTATGGAAGAAACATAAAGGGGAGGGGGAAAAGGCACTCGCACTCCCTCATGACAATAAGACGGTGATTTATCCATTTTGTATAATTATTTATCGTATATCTTTTCACTAACACCCACGGTTTTCTCATTCACCTGTCTGCAGTGTGGTTGTTAAATCGTAATCGGGTCAGCGTGTCCGTGATTTTTTGTGATATATACATATTTTTTCCCTTTTTCGCTCTAGGCATGGGGGTGGGGCAGCAGACCTGCTACGGGGGAGGGGTGTAAAACAAATCAAAAGGAAAAAAATGTTGCACAGCAAAAACTGTGGTGTTAACCGGTGTACATAGAGGACCACACCAGTTATTTTGGTGGTGTTAGTTTTACACCTATTGGTGTTATTACAACACCTATGTTACATTTACACTCTTTGGTGTTATTTTCAATCTCTAGGGTGTTATTTTAACACCTCAGGGTGTGGTCCTCTATTAACACCAATTGGTGTCAGTTTTAACACCACAGTTTTTACAGTGTGACAATTATGTTCAACTGACGGGGAATGTGTTAATTCCTTCATAAACCATTTCATTTCTTTCAAATTTATCATTATAAATTACTCATCTCATTAGGGGAGAGGTTGAATTTTTTGGTGGAAAACGTATGCAATTATTTATCTCAATCAATGATCTCAACAAAAATATATATTATTATTATGTGTTTATTGAATAATACCAATTCTTCTCACAACCTACTGTGATTCTTATGGAAAACTTTAATTTTCGTTTAATAATGCGAATTGGGATGAAGATTCTTGTAATGGAAAAAGCAAAATTACCACACAGTAAGAAAAACGCTGTTTATACATTTCTATATAAAGCTGTATGAGCCTTAACAAAGAATTCATCAAGAAATAGGACTACTAATGGAAAGGCTAGCCATATCTATGGTACAGTGTACGCTTTATGGCCAAAACGTCTGGTTTTGACCAGACATTTAAATTTGTTTACGCTCTTTAAACAACTTTGCAGTTGTTGCTAAAGAGATAACAAACATGCTTTAAGATTAAATGTCAAAAATCAAACTTTTGACGATGTTGATGTTGTTGTTGATAATAACGACGATGATATGATGATGATTTTGATGATGATGCTGTTGATGAGGAGGAGGACGAGCAGGATGATGACGATATTGATGTTGATAGTGTTGATGATGATGATGCTAATGATGATGATGTTGATTATGACAATGATTATGATGATGACGGTGATTTTGATGAGGATGATAATGACGATGATGATTGTAATGTTGATGGTGGTGATGGTGGTGTTTTTTTTACCTGATTGCTAAGGAAGCATGAATGCTTTTAAGCAAGCAACCAGAAGACCGATAGGTTAAGGTCCTCTCCGAGGGACCTTGTAATGAGGATCAATGCATTTACAAAGGGCACTAGCGCACCAAGTGGGAATCGAACCCGGGTCACCAGAATCCGAAACGCCTGCTCTACCGACTGAGCTATCGCGCCTCCTATAATTATGATGATGATGATGATGAAGTTAATGACTTTGATGAGGATAAGATGTTGAGAACTTTAATTATGTTCATGATTTTAATGATGATGATAATGATGACGATGATGATGGTCATTGTGATGTTAATGATGATGATAATGATGATGACAATGATGATGATGATGAAAATGCCCCCCCCATGATTTGCATGTATGACTGATAACAGTACAAAGTAAAGAGGCTTATTATGTTCCTTAATATAAAGTCATGAAGATTTAATCTTCGTTATTGCGTGTGTAAGGAGAATAACAGTTGCGTTCTCTAACTAATCGTATAATGTAAACTATGTAAACAAATATACGAAACAATAAATATTCTGGGCATGGTCATTGTTTTTTGATAAATAGGAAGATACGTTCTTTTAACAATGATTCAGAACGATTTTTTCTTTCTTTCTTTCTTTACAGTCTCTTCTCCTAAACTACCCCTAGGGATAAGAACAAGTCCTTGATTGTCTACCTGTACTCAGAACTACGAGGGCAAAAAGTACGTTGAAAGAAAATTCGCAAAGGAAAACCGTCACAATAAAGAATTAATTCCAATCCATTGTGACGTAAACTGGCGATGGATGTTGATCACACGTAGCGAGCAGACGTAATCACAAGACGTTTCCCGCCAGATTCTTATCCCTATAAAAGACGCGCGAATCCAAAGTTCGCACATTTCCACAAAAACGGGAGAAGTGTAAAGAGGAATCCGACTCTATACATTCGCTATTGTGTTTTATGTGCGTAATCAGAGAGGAAAGATAATTAGGCGCACTCGAAATCTACATCTGATGTGAAGTTGTCGACAGGAAGCCTCTGATATCAAAACATATATCTCCTCTAGCGTTTCTCACAAAAGATTAAGCCGTGGTTTGTCATTATTCCTTCTCGTCTCCGCGGAGAAAATTTCCAGAGATGTCGGAAATGGCCAAATATTTGAAGAAGCAACGGATAAGTCTTCATGATATAATCTTCAAGAACCGGAAATCGAGTCGAGAGGAGATTAAGAGGGAAACGCCAGAGGAAAGAGTCGTCGTACAAGTGGTTGCAGAGAAAGGTGCAATTGGCATGATTGGACAACATTCACTGGGTGAATCCAGGAAATGCCCTTCACCTAAACCAGTGCGATCTCTTGTCCAGGTGACCAGTTCTGCTCCAGACAACGTCTCTGCAGTCGATCGGAATGTAAGGGACGGGATGCCCGTCTTTGGGCGAACGGTGAAGAGGACTCCCGTAGATTCAGAGAGTTGTGAGAATAGCTCAGGTTCTGATAACAACGAGGGACACCGATACAAATCAGATTCGGATTCTTCCGATGAGAATTACATCATATCGAGATATTTCAGAAGTATGGCTCTTTCCGATGAAGAAGAACCCTCATCGGGTACAAGATTGGGTGTACCCGTCATAGAAACCGGGAGCTCACGGTCGTTGTCGGCAATTCCTTCGATAGATATGCCGAATGACACATCGTTGTCGCGGTCGTGCTACGAGATCTGTTCGAACAGAATCCCAGGAACACCATGCGGGAGTTCATGTTCGATGTCGTTCAAGCGCCAGAAGAAAGGAAAATCATCGATGACGAATTGGTCTAATGCAGGCAGTGAGGGGGATATGACTGAAATAATCCCGCTCGGATCGTCCACCGTGACAAGTAAGACGAATCGATCATCGAAGCAGGAGACGCTGTCGCCGTTGAATCTCAGTCATTTTGAAACGACCCCACGCAGTTCTTCAGTCAAGTCCATCAACAGAGAACCGAGTTCTCTCCACGTCTCTCCGAGCCGTTCACCAAACCTTTCTGGTGATCCGACGACATCGCCATCGTCAGTGATGTCTGGGGACACCTTACCGCCTGCTCCCTCGCCATTCTCCTCCTACGATGTTGCCAACCATCGCTCGCTTCGTCCTGGTAGCGCGGTCATGCTCCCTCACTGGGAATCAAATCTACTTCCCCTCCGACCATCGTCCTCCAATCCCGCCATCAACAAGGCCTCGGAATACCAGACCATTCCGTCTCACCCGCTCCGGCCCGTCCAGCTGAGCCCGTTAACGAGATCAAACCCAAACCTCCGTGTCTACTCGCCGTCCGGATCTTCAAGGTCGTTGTCGCCATCGTCTGCCTTTGGCACATCGCCATCGACATCACCAAGGCTTCTGAGTCCCTTACCGATCCCCATCCCGCCTTCATCACCCCGCCCAACGTCCCAATACAGACGCGCACCACGGGTGAAAAAGACGAAGACCAAATTCCAACAGAACTTTGACAACTTGTGATAATAATACAGAAACCAGGGGAGGAGGCGCCGTCATTCCAAGGTGGACGCCACATTCTTCTAGAAAACATTTTGAAAATGTTGTTTTCCTGATCGAGGTGACGCAATAGGCAAACTTTCAACAGCCATATGTGAGCACGGTGCGTGGAAGAAAAGTGTGTATTTATTTCGCCCTATTATGAAAATACGATGTTTGAGACAATATTTAGGGTGGGGAAGCATGTGAAAGCTATTTATTCTGGGTACTATGAGATAAAGCTAGTTTACTTGTTTGGTGTTCTTATTTCAAAATCCATGGACGTGTATGGTGTCCGCCTTTTAATGGCAGTGCCCCTCCCCACCCTAAGATTAACTGTTAATCATCATGATGATAATTTTGGTGTTAAGTTTGAGTCGAAGAAACATTGGATTTGAGTTCTTTGGAATTGATTTGCAGGCACTTTGAAAGGGATATAGTCCATACGGAGTCCTTTTGAAATCAGTTGACAGCTAGTAACCATGGAAACGAAATTATCATCATATATTTTTAGAGTTCTTGGTGGAATTAATAAAAAACGGAACGCCATGGTAATTAGAAAATAGCTCGTTCAAATCAATAATATTGTTTCAAATACACGTTAGCTATCATGAGTTATTTGGGTCCCGCCTTAAAAAGAGTTCAAAATAAACTCTTAAGGAAATTCATCCGTGTCATAACCCTTAAATATGCACAATGTCCTTTGTTTGAAGACGAAGGGGTCCACACTAAATTGTCAATACAACGATGAATGTTATATTATAAGTCATATCTAGGAAAGACTTTGAACAAAAATGTATTTAAGATGTTGTGATTGAAAACTCTTTGAAATACGGGGCCAGGGGGCCGTTTCATAAAGCTGTTCGTAACTTAAGAGCGGCTTTTACAAGGACTGGTCAACCCTTCTTACGCACTAGTTCAGTATAACATTTACCACAAGAAAGGATCACCAGTCGTTCTTAAAGTCGTTCTTAACTAGCTTTATGAAACGCTGACATAGAGAAGCAGGCGTTGTCCAACATCCAATGTGGATTCGAGTTATATTTCATTGTAGTTTTTATTATATGATACTTAATGCGTCTTCACACGACTCAAGTCTGCGAACATGCATTTTCCGATTTGCAAAAGCTGAGGTATAGAGCAGATTTTATGATTCTGGTCATGAATTTGCACAAAACTGAGGAAAAAAAATAATAAAACGGCAACAATGCTGCCGGTATGCTGTATTATTATATATCGCTTTAAGAGACTTCTGCAGTCTAAAAAAAAAAGTTTAGTGGTTGGGTAAAAAGATACCAAATATTTTGTATATTTTATGCAATGTTGCGTTGAAATTTACCCTTTAAACATGCACTTTTGCTCAATATGGGGTAAAAAAAAATACCCAGCAAACATGCATGTTCCCTTTCTACCCTATTTTGGGAAAATTTTACTCAGTGTTTTTTAGAGTGTGGTGAAATCAGTCGCAGTTTTAAGCATTACACTGTAGTATTACACCGCATTTGGCTTTATTAAATTTAAAAAAAGGCGTGCATATGTCATCCTTAATCAACACATAGGGTAAATAGTTTGAAGGTTTATAAATTCATTTTAAGTACATTTGATTTTTTTATGTAAAAGAAAATTTTCATATAGCAGAACACTTTTGCAATATACTTTTTCCTTTGTTTATTGTTATATATTTGGTACAATTGGGGGGGGCTGTGTGTATCTAGTTTTGAAAAAAAAATACTACAATAATAACAATAATGCTGATGATAATAATAGAAATGTGCATTTACACAGCGCTGTCAATTTCAAAATGATTATTCTGAACAAAAAATAGAAAGGTTAAGAGTAATGATGATGATGATAGGAATTGGCATTTGTACAGCGCTGTCCATCTCGAAATATCATGCTTCGGAAAAACAGATAGATAAGAGGATGTAGATGATATATAATAATAATAAACATATAAAAAGGACAAATTTTACCAACTAGAAAGCCATCACATCAACTTGTCCATATTTGTTCATATTACTCCAGAGTCCCTGCTGATGTTGTTGGCAATCACATGTAACCATGGTAACACATGCAGAAAAAGGGGTAACCTAAATTTCGACGTGCATCATTTATGTTGGAATTACGAATAACCAATTTGAAATGCATGAGAATTATTTATGAGCTCCATCATAATGCAAAACGATGGCAAAGTTGTTGACAGGTTCCCTGGTGAAAAGCTTACCCGATGTATACTGGGATATCTAGACAGATGACGATACTTGAGAACTTCATCGAACTGATTTGCAATTAGATTACCTGAGAGTCATCATAAGGCAAACAACCTAGATCCCGGTGAAAATTAATATACCGGGTCCTTGGTCGCAGCGGTGGAGGGGGAGGGAGCAGGCGCGGATCCATGGGGCCGAGCGAGCCCCCCCCAGCATGCACCCCTCCACTTTTTTTCTTTGCTTGCTTGACAATTTTATTTTAAGAAGTGTGCCACTCCCTCTGGCAAGTTCTGTATATACACTTTGGGTGACATGAACAAGATCATGGAAGAACGCAATTTGACCTTTCCTTAAAAACAATCACTATGCTACCTGACATAAAATAGATGATGGAAGAGGCCAACAGTGTGTAACAAATAACTTAATTGTAATTTAAATCATGGCGATCGTATCTGTTGTTTCTTTTGGAGACATTCGTACAAGAATTTATACTTGGCATATTAAAGCCTTCCAGACTACCCACCTTACCCAGGATTACTTCTTTCTAATCTATCATTCTTATTTCGTGCAAAGAAAATATTCAAAATACATGTATATGCGTGGAATAAGAAATAGATGTACAAAGTATTACCTAGATCCGTAATTACGGGGATATTATCATTAAAATTATTCCGTTTCCATGGTAATTTTAGATAAGCCTACATCATGATCAGACTGATTCGGAAGGCATATGCTCGAAGGGGTAGAGGGCCATTTATAAGAGTTATGCGACTCTTAAAAAGAAAACTGAACAAGCAAACTAAACATAGATAAAACAGAGATGGTATTTGAGATAGATGTAGAGAATGTACTCAGGTATAGTAAAGGGGGAATTCACTTCTGACGAGCAAATTATTAGGGGATGCAATTATGAATCAAGTGCATTTGACAAGCTTGAACAAGTTTACATTCAACGTGAGCCTAGACATTCAACAGACAAGGTTAACATATTTGTTAATTTCTCTTTATTTTGTAAAATGTCTTTTAGAAAACGGCACCAATATAGTAGACTTCGAAAGATTCAAAGCTGCATTAAAACACTTTTTTCCATAAGTATCATTAGCCTAAAGTTCCTAAACATTGAAATCTCTACACGCATACATGTATATAAAAAGATCCCTGAATATTCATATTTCATTACCAATTTCCTTCCCTTCTTTATGATTTTTTCCCTTTCCCCTCTTCTGTGTTAGTACATTATCTTCTCTCTCTTTTTTTTTTTACTTTTAAGGGGTTAATATAGCCCCCACGTCCACTAAGTAGTGTCTAATCAATGATACATAACCATCTTTAGAATGATATATCGAAAAGGCAAGTAAAAAAAAAATAGTGCATAAAAGCGCTTGGAAGTGTAATGCCCTCTTTGTTAAAAAAAAATGTAAATGCTTTCCAATCAGTACGTTTAGGAAATGCGATTGTCAGAATCCTTGTCTGCGAAATTGCCTTGGGTGAAAATAAACTGAATTTCCAGTGAACGAACCACTTGGATTTTAATTACATATAGGAGACACACAAGGCCTCAAGGAGAGAACAACATGCCCCCAATCGCACCGATGAAACTTACTACAAAACGACTGATTGTCCTTCATTTGTAATTACGTAATACTGGGGTCTGTCAGGAGTCGCTTTCCCTCTGTGTGACGGAGCATTATACAGTGCGTCCCAGAAAAAAAAATACAGGGATTTCCACATCTTTTATCTTCAAAGTATAATTAATAATGATATTTCATTATAACTTACATCATCGTACAATTCATAATTTATTCCTCTACATGTTGATACCTAATATGTGAAGATCACTTCATGCTTTAATGAGCAAGACGAGTTTGAAATTTTAATGTAAAAAACCTTTTGCGCAGAAAAATTGGACAAGATAGCTTCGTGAAACGACAGCCGTGCTTATTTTGATGATTGACTTTGTTTTGTATTCTCTATGTTACGTTTCTCTTGCTGATCCCTGAAATGATTGATTCAGATTCTTACGTGAGTATCTGCGCAAGTCGTCTCTGATGTGGCTCAGTATTTATTGGTTGTAATCTGCTATGCGAGGAATATTTGCTAAGCTGTTGGTCTCAAATTAAAAATGAGATTCCACTCTTACCATAACCATCAAATTTATTGTAAAAACATGTTTAAAGGTCAAGTCCACCTCAGGAAAATGTTGATTTGAATCAATGGAGAAAAATCAGACAAGCACAATGCTGAAAATTTCATCAAAATTGGATGTAAAAGAAGAAAGTTATGACATTTCAAAGTTTCGTTTATTTTTAAAGCTCAAGTCCACCTCAGAAAAATGTTGATTTGAATCAATAGAGAAAAATCAGACAAGCACAATGCTGAAAATTTCATCAAAATCGGATGTAAAATAAGAAAGTTATGACATTTCAAAGTTTCGCTTATTTTTAACAAAATAGTTATATGAACGAGCCAGTTACATCCAAATGAGAGAGTTGATGATGTCACTCACTCACTATTTCTTTTGTTTTTTATTGTTTGAATTATACAATATTTCAATTTTTACGAATTTGACGATTAGGACCCCCTTGCCTGAAGCACAAAATGTTAAGATAATGGAATTCCACGTGTTCAGGGAGGAATGAAACTTCATTTCACATGACAATGACGAGAAAATCAAAATATTTCATATTTCAAACAATAAAAAACAAAAGAAATAGTGAGTGAATGACATCATCGACTCTCTCATTTGGATGTAGCTGGCTCGTTCATATAACTGTTTTTTGTGAAATGAAGCGAAATTTTGAAATGTCATAACTTTCTTATTTTACATCCGATTTTGATGAAATTTTCAGTGTTATGCTTGTTGAATTTTTCTCTTTTTATTCAAATCAAGTTTTTGTTGGGGTGGACTTGTCCTTTAATAATTGAGAAATCTCTGAAAAGGGGTTTCCTTTTTGTGGGACGCACTGTATTGTGACGGTGGCAAACGGTGTTGCGTAATGCGCAAGATGAATTCCCTTATGTGTTTTATATTTAGCTCCATCATCTTGATAAACATTATAAGTAAGGTGTCTTTATTTTGTAATAATAATCAACATTATACAACATATATCATTAGTAACAAAGAAATAATTATGATAAGCGTTCTACGTAAGAACTACTCGGGCAGTTTTGTTATTTTCAAGCCAACTTTAAGCAGACATACTCCAAGATTTACACGTCTTGTCATCAAATAGCGATAATAATAATACATTGTGATATGGGTTCTACGAAATTAATTACTCGGGGAGTTCTATTTTATTCAAAACAACCTCTTGACATAAACCCCAAGGTTTATTTTTATCTTTGTTTATGTGACAAAAAATATCGTGTTTTGTAGATGTTTTGTACTCGTTATACTTTTTTCTTTTCTTTTTTTTTTAACTAAAATGGAATAACAAGTGCAAGGCTATATTTTGTTTTGTTTTGAAAACATTGAAAAGGGAACGATGCATACTAATTGTGTTCTTAATGATGTTTACACGATTGAATATCTGTTTTTATTAAAACATATTTACATTCACCATAACAACGCTCGTTTTTATGCCATCTTACGAATCAAGGTTAATGGGCAAATCGAGAGAAGGGGGGTGTTGAGCAAGGATGGACAGATGGGGGAGATATCGGGAGAAATTACAGAGAGTGAGAGGGGATGACAATAATACAGATAAAGGAAGAAAGGAGAAGAAAGATAAGAGTGAGGGAGTGGAAAAAAGGCAGATAGATAATGAGGTGAGATGTTTATCACATAAGTTTGCCAAAAGGACAAATTATATGTACTTGCACCTCTTTCATTACTCTTTCGTTTTCTTATCTCTGTCCGCCCACGATCCAAAATATCAATTCATCAAATTTTCCATTACGCAAGTCACGACACATCACACAGAATATTTACCAGATTTTTTTTAAACCTATTGTTCACTCTCTCCTCCATCTTGTCATTTCCTTCCTTCTCTGTTGTACATCTTCATTTTCGATTTACGTCTCGCTCCCTTTTTCTCTCTTCTACCGATTTTTTTTTTCCCTCAACACATGTCCCCCCCCCCCCCCCCGGGAGGGGTACTTAGATATAATTTGGACTGGGGTGCGGCTAAAGGTTCAAACCCATACCCATATTTACGGGTCATTTGGGCTATAAAAAAAGTACCCATTATTAGGGATTTATTAAAGGGGCGAGCCAGAATTTTCCAAAAGGGGGGGGGGCACACTTTCCCCTAGCAAATTTGACAAGCAAAAAAAGGTTAGCATCTAAAATGTAAGGTCATTTCTTATTTGTGCCCAAGGCATTGGAGGGCATCCCTGTATGCCTTATTTCGTGAGTACCCCCCTCCCCCCCCCCCGGGGAGGGGGTCCCCAACTTTCTCCATTCCTTCATCCATCTTTTACATTCCATCCAACCTCTCCATCACTCTCCCTCTCTTTCTCACTCTCTCTGTCTTATTCCCCTCATCTAATTTTCTTTCATTTTCTCACCAACCATCCCATTATCTTTCTTTCTCTTTCGGTTCTCCTTCATCACTTATCATTTCTCTTATAAGATCTAAATATTTTATTCTCTCCGATACCCACAAACTTCACTTTTTTCCTCCTTTCCAACACCCTCCCCCCCCCCCCCCCTCTCTCTCTCTCATCTAATTATTTTCTCGAGAACTTATCTCCCTCGTTTTCTTTTATCCCAGATTACATTGTTTTTTTCTCTTTTATCTTTCCTTCCAGGGTATCCCCCCCCCCCCCCTCTCCTCTACCCTCCTCCAACCTCTCCATTCCCCTTCTCTCTTTCTCCCTCTCATTTGTTTGATCCGCCCTTCCTTCTCTCTCAAACATCCTCATATCTTTATATCTCAAGCACAGAATGATTGATATGCTATTCAGTAATCTCACTGAGGCCTGAGCTAATGTGAACTAATGATTACATGGGATGAAATTATATATCAGTCAATGTCTTTATATGGATGCTATTTCTCTTTCTTTAATAAATCCATAATTATGCAAAATATCATACTCATCATCAACTGTACAGACAATTATGATTGCAGGGATTCATCATTCAAATACATAAGAAAGCTTCTTGTTTCACACCTCAATCAGAGGAATATGTTTAATAGTATTGAAACTGTATCATTTTATGCATACTTTATCACTATACTAATCTATTTCTTTTGTAAAATTTGGGGCTAACTTCACACTACAGTTTTTCTTTACCGTACTTTTTGTTTTGTTTTTACATCAGATATTCTATAACAAAGTAATTACACTGAAAATCTCAGTGGCAGAGATGACAAAAAGGGTAATGGTTTTATCTAAAAATCTGTCAATTTCCAGTCTTTTAAAGATTTCACTGGTGAATGGTAATTATTTCCAATGATTTTCGGAGGACCCCACTCTAGGTTCCAGCCAATTGGCCCCCTACCAACGGTTGAGTTTTTGTTCAAGCAACTAAGAACAGACTGTTATGATACTATTACAAGGATTGTTTTCAGTAAAATCTCCCCAAAACAAAGAAATAAAAATAATTAATTCACCTTTATATTTTATTTGATACTAATCAGAGATTGCATCTTTTGGTAATTCTTTGAACTGTACATATACCTGTCCCACACCAGAGCAGTCTTACTTTGGCTGTTTCAGCAATTACAAATCTGACGCATCGGCTGAGATACAGAGTCTTCCCCCTTTTTGCAAAGCAGTCCTACACAATACTACCATTTCACTAGCAGCCAATTAAAGCTGGGTGCAAATTGTGAAGCACAAGGTGCCAAAATCTGACAGCCATAAAGTGGCTCTACACAAGGACACATCATCATTTGATGAAGTTCATCTTTCACGTTATCTCTTCTAGGAGCAGAGGCCTATTTTTATAGAGCTGTCTCCTCTCTGCTCTTTAACAAAAGATTACTCTCCTCCTCAGTCAGCTCCTTCCCAAGATCTTCCTTCAACTTGGCAATCTCCAGGAGTTTCTCCTGCCTCCATCTCTCCTCAAACTCCTTCAGCGCTTGCTGTTTCTTCATATAGCCCTCCTTGACCACCGCCTTCTTCTCCATGGAGCGCCTGGTCTTTTTGACGTAATAGTCTGGTGGAGGGGTCCAGGTCAAGTTGAGCTCCAGCAGGAGCTGTTCGAAGCGCGCGTAGTTGCGCTTCCTCAGGTATTTGAGCATCTTGCGCCGTCGGTCAATTGCATTCAGCATACGCACTTTGTTGACAGAATCCTAGTAAAATTATAAAATGTTTGATACCAATAAAGGTGAATCAAACAGAAACATTGGTAACCCCCTTATACTACCCTAACCTACTAAAATATTAGAAAAAAGTGGTGCACTATTGGTGACGGTTACATGATTTCTTCTGTAAAAATTCAAATTTCCTGTGCCTCAATTAGTCATGTTTCAGGCCGAAGTACTCAACTCAATTACCGTGCTTGATGTAACTGATTAAAGAAGATTAAATGAAGATCACATTATGGGTACACTGTATATCGATACCATCAATCATTTTTTAGTATTTGAAATAATGCAGAATGAGAAACATGGAATGTGGATGGTTTAATCAAATTTCATACCAATCCGAGACCTATTAAATATGGTGTTCCCCAAGGCTTAATTTTATGGCCACTGCTGTTCATTATGTGTATATTAGTACTCTTCCTTAACCAGTATCATATATCAAATGTAAAAGCATTTGTATGCAGATGATGCAATACTACTCTTTTAAAGCCAAGCCACCTGACATAATTGAATTTATTGAATTGAACATGAATGTTTGATTAGAAGATGTAATGTAATTGGTTATTAACACATGAGTTAACACAAATCACTAAGTAAAACAAACAAGCACTACAAATTGAATATAACAAAGAGCTTGCTGCCATGTCTTGGGAATGAGAGAAAGATGATTAGGTGTGGAAGAGATTGGTAGCAAATCATGCAAAAATACAAAATGCTTAGAAAGAGTATTCCAAACAGCAGAGAGGGGCATGTTTCACAAATTTGGTCAACAACTCAACAAGGTCAATTTAAGATTTTAGTGTGATTATTATGATTCCCTTCACATAACAGTACATACTTTAGCCAAGGCTGGAACCATGGAAATGATCATAAATCCAGGAAACGAAATAGCATTCTGTACCTCATATGTATCAAGTCTGCTTCGTGTTCAAATAGCATTAACTCAATTTTTTTTGCAATGTACTTTCCTTTGTATCAATGGAAAAGGCAATTCACTTTACTTGAATTCAATTTCCAATCACGAGCAATCAATGTACTTGAATTAATTTTTTTTTAATTAAAAGCTTTTTCATGATAATTAAAGTCAGCTCTTTGAAAGAATACCTGAGCGACTTCCATGAGATACATAATTACAATCACCTGCCATGTCGGAAAGGCCTAGCTACAATAACAAAAAGTAAAGAGCAAGTCAATATTTTATCCCCCGTTTTGTGAAATGTGAATGTGGTCATTTTCAAAGTAGCATTTTTCAGCATTACGTCAGCTATATCATAAGCTGTTGTTGTTTTTTATTTTTTGATAGGACACATTTTGATGAACATACCCAAGAAAAGTCACGTTTGCCATGCATGGGAAAATGGCGTCTATTAAAAAGTCAAGCATTTTTTTTTTTTACATTAGAGGGCGCTATCTCTCTGGTCAATGGATAATCTTTGAAGTGAAAGAGTTGGTACAGATGTATGGTGTGCAATGATGTCATAAGTGTTTCCTGAAAATAAGTTTCAAGTTTCAAATTCCTTTTCAAATTTATTTTCAACTTTCCATTAGACACATAGTATTAAAGGAAAACAATGTTAACAAGAAAAAAATTGAAAATAAGAGATAAAATTACCATAAATGAAAATGAAAGAGTTCTGGCAACTCACATCTTCATAGCTTTCCGTTTCACAAAGCAATGTAGTTTAATTGGCGCAAATATTCATACCTGAATGATACATTACATTCATGTATAAACTAAAACAACAACGTTAAAGAATAAAGACAACATTTTAAGGGTCTACCATGCCTTCTGTGCCACCAGGAGTTTGCAAGACTTGGTTATTTCAGTTCTTACTGACCTAACGGCTATCCTCTAGGCCTAATTTTGTTAACCTTGGCAGCCAATCACGGCTCTTCATTCCACTGATTTCTTTTCAGTTCTATCATATATCGTTTAGTAACTTCTCGCATTCTATGATTTTACTCTGAGTTCAGGTTGTTACATCTATTTTTATTTCAGGGCCCTCAACGATAGTATATATATATAGGTGATATGGCCAACTTGATTAAATAACACTGTCAATAAAATAAATTAATAAATGTATACTCTATGTAAAGAATAAAGAATGTAATACTGGTGAGTCTGCTGAAATCATATCTCCTGGGTCCACAGAATATTGTCCAACTATTAGAGAAAATTTGACTTTGATGGAATAAATAACACATCCTCTTTTTAACCCTGTCTTGCTTGGACTCTGGCAATTCCACCTACTGAACGTTGACTTATGCAGATCGAACTATTATCCATTTCATAATGCTAACATAATACCTCCATCAATGAGCCTGGATAGCATGCTAAGTTAACCATGGAAGCAAGGGTAGGTGTGCAAGGGACTTACATAAACACTACAGTGTCATAGTCTGCAGGCACAGACCCTGATTGGAACTTTGATCAACAAGTGTGTCTCCGCGCAAAGACTAGCACATACAAAACTTGCAGCGAGAGAGCCTTCAGTACACAAGGCATGAGTAGGCTGCACATTCAGACCCTTATCTCAAGTGAAGGGTTTGCCCAGCAGACTAACAGTGTCAGGGGAAGGAGATGCTCCAATGAATTAATACATTTGTGTCCCCCCCCCCCCCTTTCCCCCTGCATTTCCCTTTTTCATCATGAGGTAGAAAAAAATAGGAATAGAAAGCCTAGCAAATATCTCCCAAGTAGCAGGCAAAAAAAAAGCAGACATAAAAAAAAATTGATTGAGCTTTAACTACAACATGGAAGCTACAGAAGAGTTAAAAAGGCAGAATAGAAATTATAAACACATTGATATATTGAAATTTGAAAAGAAAAAATGCATATAGAGCACATCTAACTTCCTGAACATAATTGTCTACAAAAGAATGTTCTAACAGAGTTCAGGAAAACGCTTCAAGAAACCTGATTTTAATTTTGTGCACTGTCACGACAAGAAGCAAATGCAACTCAAAGACAAGACCAAAGCAAACACAATTTCTCATCCATACAAAATGAAACAATTATTTTGTTTTTTTACTACACTGCATACAACACACTAATGAATTGGGGGGTCTACTCACTGTAAAATGTAAATATAACTTACCTTTTTATTGTTTTCCACATGTGGTGCCAAGGCCCTTATGTGTTCAGTGATGGTAGCAACTGTAAACATAAAAACAGAATACAAGTAACTTGCTACAAGCACATGCTACAGCTACGTAAAAAGTAAAAAAAATAGGGCCTATCCTCTACTATGTACTATGTAGATTTATTTCATTCAATGCAGGAGCAGATCCAGGATTTTCCAAAAGGGGGAGGGGGTACATTTTCACAAGGAAAATTTGACAGGAAAAAAAAGTCCTCACTTGTGTTTCAACGACATACGTATTCCCATTAAAAATTAAAACTATATATGATGACGCTGTGAATTTCAAAGGGGGGAGGGGGCACACTTGTGTACAAACGACATATTTACATTAAAATATTTGATTACATAGCTCTAAAGGGGGGGTGGGGACGGGGGTGGGTGTCCCCATTGTGCTGTACTTGACCTAGTTGTGGCGATTGGGTCATTTGGGTACCCAGGGGCCATTTCATAAAGCTGTTTGTAAGAGCGACTTTAACAAGTGGTGATCCTTTCTTACGCGCTTAAACCATCACCAATGAATATACCATTTACCACAAGAAAGGATCACCAGTCATTCTTAAAATCACTCTTACGAACAGCTTTTTGAAACACCCAGCTGGTAGAATTAATGTCTAAAATGCACTATAAAAAGTTGCTGCACAACTGATAGAGTGGTAGCTAGTGATAGTTGTCCTTTGTATCCTCTGGCAAAAGTGCTACTGAATTTGAATCATGTAAAAATTAGTATTATAATAACAATAACTGATGACAATCAAAAGCACGAAAAGATGTATTCACACTATGCCCTTCAGACGTAAAACATCACTCTTAAAGAGTTTTTCTATAGCGGATTGACCACTTAACTTACTTTTAACAGCCAAGTCGTCTTTCTCATCTGGTTTATCTCTCACGGAATCCTGGGTCAACTTCCTCCTCATCTTATGTAAATCAGTCTGAAACGAAACAAAGTTATCTAATTATATGAATTATTATTCATACTCATGCACCAAAACAAGTGAAAAATTACATGGGGCTTTATTTTTATTATGGCCATTATGTCCTTGTAATGTTCAAAACAGCACTTGAAATTCCCCATTGACTGTAATGTTAAACATACCTCAAGTTTCAGAATTACAATGTAGGTCATAGGTTGTGATAATGAACAAAGTAAATATTTTGGGGCCTTTTTAATAGCAAAACAGGTGCATCCCACCACAAATTTTTGCTTGAAGGGAATCACTCCTTCTTCTGTATAAAACAAACCTGTAATATATTTATATTCTTAAAATGATGCATTGAATTTACATGTACATGTATGTTGAAAATTAAATATTGTTATTGGAAAATAAATTTATCTGAATAAATAAATACATAAAAATGTTCAATAAAAAAAATTGTAAGTTTATACTAGAGTCGGACAAATCTTTACACCTCCACAGTTGCCAGTCTGCTAAAAATATTTTCATTGTCACTTCAGTCGCATTTGTTCTACAGCGGCAGTACGACGAGTCAAAAACAGCAATTTTAACATTTTTTGTAAAAGCTACATATATAGGTGGTGAATGAATAAAAACTTATCGTTTTCAATTCGCTGTACGGCCACCATAGAGCAAGTGTGACTTAAGTATCACATCATATCCTGAAGACCGTTTTCTCCTAATAAATTTGATACCAAGTTTCTGCTTGTAAAATATGATGTGTGCAAAAGTATTGACTGCAATGAATGAATGCAATGTCCATGAAGCCATCTAACCTGTTGCAAAATATCCATTCAACTAAAAGCAACAATGAGAATTGTTTAATAAATAGTAAAATACTACATGTATGCAGGATCAATGCTCATGTTACTAGAATTGAGCAGGAAAGAACATAGAAATTGACTAATCAATGAGAAAGTTACGGTAATGTTGACATCACTAAATGTTTAAAATGGACACCCACGGCTGACAATACAACCAAGATATGTGATGTCACACAACTACATTTGTTCATATTTTATTTACATTGTCACTTTCATCAGCTTTATCAGCAGATCGGGGGGGGGGGGGGGTATGAGAGGGGCAGAGGGCCTGTAATACATGTATGTACCACAGGATTCACACATTATGTAAAATCAAGAATGGATGAAAAAGTTTCAAGTTTAAATAAAATGAATGAAAATATTTAGATGTTTGGGGTACATGTATATTTTCAGTGTCCAATGAGGAGACTTGTTCATGTGTGATACATGGTCGCATTGCCAATAGGAGGATCTCTCTCTCTCCATCAGTATCAATGATTGCTACATTAAATGTTCATAACTTTCTTCTCCTTTGTCCTATTTTTTTCCAACCTTTCATTGAACTTGTTCTTAGATTTTTTTTTCAAACATGCTTACTTGTTGCCATGGTTTCATTCTCCTTTAATAACAGGAAAGGGGAATAACCTTTTTCCAGGAAACCAGCAAGTAAAAGAAATTCCACAGAATGTGGATTAAAATGACATAACTATTAGATTTAAAAGTACAGCCTGTACTGCTGATGATGCCTTATATAAACCATGTCATTTGCATATTACAGATGGAGGTTAGGGACGCATTTATCAACAGAGTATGATTTTATATTATGATATATGTAATAGATAATACTACCCGTAAAAAGGACATATTTGCATCTGGATGTGGAAATAGCACATTTCACAAGAAAACATGCTTGTCTTCAAGAACTGTTCTATAATGATGTTATGGCATGTACATGTACTTTATTACAAAAATATATTCTAAAACAAAATACTACACAGGTATCTTTTTAGTTGATTTTTAACAAAAACTAGAAATATAAATCAGAGTAAGTGATAATTCTTCCGAATTCAGTCCTTTCTTTCACTTAAACATGTTATTTTTCTACTGCTTGGTTCTATTTCATATAAAGATTTTACAACTACAGTAACTTTGATATTGTTGCAACTCCATATAGCATAGAATTCTTGATTGTGATTACCTGTGGAGTCATGTTGTTTACCATAGTATCTTAGTTGCCATAATAGCAATGTAACCATACATGTAGTTGTAAATAGTAGTTGTATATAGTGCATTTCTAGTGCTTTTCAATAGCAGAAGACACAGTAAAAGACGTTCATTTACACACTCAAGAAAGAACTTGTTTGCGTTTCATTAAAGCTATTTATAACGCTATGTAAAATCTAAATGGGCACATGACATATACCGTAACCTATTATTTAAAAAGCTACATGTAACTGAGATACCAAACGGCAGTGCCATAAAATAATCAAACTTTCCATACATCTAACCCCCATTTTTCTTCATTCTTACTTCACTTCATAAACTGATCAAGTCATGGTCCTTTGAGTATATTACAGAGTACAAACTGTCATAAGAACAAGAAAACGGAGACAGAAAATTTCATGAAGGTCCCACATATAGGGAGTCGGACATATTTTATGGAATTGCCCCAAATCCTTTTTTTTCCTCTTAACATGCATAAGTTATTTTGGTCCATAATTATATGCGGAAAGTGGGAACCAGCACATTTTCATTCATACTGCATTGTACAAGCATACATGTGTCAATAAGAGCAAAATTTGTCACAGTTATTTAGTTGCAAAATTAAAAAGAGGAAAATATTTTAATTATGGTAATCAGTAAACTAGATACAGTGGATGGCAGTGGTTAGCCCCAACTGGCAAAGAAGATTTCCGACCATCAATCATCATGATGAACATAGCTTCCAACCACTACTAATTTCAAATGAAAAATGTTTCTCCCTTGCAAAGAGGAAAATTTGTACTTACGAGTGTTAGTTTCTGTCTTCTTTCTTTTCAATATTAACAGCATTCTTACATAACTTGATAAATATTAATGAATTTCCAAATACCAGATTGCTACTACATGGTGTTCTTTCACTTTTGGCTTTAAGACAACTAACTCAGCCTAAACAAAACTTTGTGTTGCTAGCTAGACTCTAGATTGTAATAATGTACTACTCACCCCAGTGCCAAACTCCAAGCTGAATATTTTCTTAACAGTATCATTAGCTCTGCAAAAAAAAAAAAAAAATCTTCAAACTTGCACCAAATTGACAAATAAGTCTTATATGAATAGCCATTTATATATAGAAACAGAATAGAATTGCTATGATATTATGAACATGAATCTATCATCGTGTCTTCAAAGACCATTGTACTGGCATTTAAATGTATATAGAAACGGCAGAAAAGAGATCAATCTGTTTTTAGTCAGGTTTATCTTCAAATATGTAGCCATTAAAGCTCGCAATAGTAATGAAAATTTCAAACTGTTAATTGACTGGCTGGATTACTCCCCAGGGAGTATTCCACAGGCGCGGATCAAGGGGGGCGGCACAGTGGACACGTGCCCACCTTTGAGAAGCAAAATTAAAATTTGTAATGTACAATGATATTAAAACTGAGGTGTGCCCCCCTTACGTCCCGACCGGTCGCCGACTGGCTTGCGACTGGGTGAGGGGAGATGTGACGTCACAGCCCTTGTCAGCTTGAGCGTCGCACACCGGTCAGACAAGTCGCAAGGAAAATCGGAAGGATTTGACATGTCAAATCCTTATGACTGGATCGCAAGCTCAATCCAACCTCCAGCCAATCAGACAGCTGAGTTGCATAACGCGTATTATGATAAACAACACGCATACACAGTAGTAATCGCAATTTCTCAGATGTTATGCCAAAAAGCGCATGCGTGAGTCGCAAATCGGATTGCAAGGTGTGCGGTGTCGAGGCTTAAGACTGCCTTGCAATTCATCTCCCCTCACTCAGTCGTAAGCCAGTCGCCGACCGGTCGGGTCGTAAGGTGTGCGGTGGCCTTTAAGCACCTAACAAACAGAACAACAGATTATCATCATGGAGATACTATCAGCATTTTTTAATAGTTGGCATAAAAAACATGAGGTATGTAATAGAATGAAATCATTTAAAAAATATATCTTGCTTCCCATGCTGTACTTCCATAAAGAACAAGTCCACCCCAACTAAAGTTGACTTGAGTAAAAAGAGAAGATCCAACAAGCAATACACTGAGAATTTCATTGAAATCGGATGCAAAATAAGAAAGTGATGACATTTCAAAGTTTTGCTTAATTTCACAAAACAGTCATATGCACATCCTAAGCTGTATGCAAACGGAGAGACTGATGCCATCATCCATCCACTATTTGAAATAATATGAAATATTCTTATTTTCTCCTCATTGCCAAGTGAAAAAACAATTAATACCTCCCTGATCATGTGGAATTAGAATTGTATAACACTATATGGTTCAGTCAAGTTGGTCCTTATTTTCAAATGAAATATTGTCTAATTAAAACAATAAAAAAAATAATAGAAAAATAGTGAGTTAAGGACATCATCGACTGTCTCATTTGCATGTCACTGAAATGTACATATCACTGCTTTGTGAAAAATAAGCAAAATTTTAAAATTTCTTATCTTTCTTATTTTACATCTGATTTTGATGAAATTTTAACCATAATATGCTACTTTGATTTTTCTCTATTTTTTTCTTCCAATCAACATTTTTCTGGAGTGGACTTGATGCTTTTATTTTAAGTCACCTGAATGGGGGGTGTTGACAGGAATTCTAGATACTCACGTTTCTAATTCCTTGACTTTTTCAAACCCTAATCTGGGCTGGGAAGGGTCTAATCCTTGAAAATGATCTACTGGTGCTGTATGGATACCAAAAACAAACTTTATATTACACCTACACAATACAAAATGTACCGGGTATACCGGTGGCAGTGCCAGGTTGTGGCTCATCTGGCCTGTGCTCCCCCATTTGAAAGGCAAGAAAAAAAAAAAAATTTCCAAAATTTTCCTAGAACAAAATGTGTCCTTGATTTGGAAGCGAAGAATTTTTTTTTTTTTGCTCGTCAAATTCTTCCTGTTCAAAATGTCCCCCTCCCCCCTTTGGAAAATCCTAAATGAAAAAATATCAATAATACTGAATACTGATAATGATAATAAACAGCAACAAGCTAATACATATAACAACAAGAACAATAACAATAGTAACTCCATTTCTAATGTGCACAATCCATTCCAAGGAATGCTGAAGGCACCTAGCAATTTTGATACTAAAATAAGAAACAAAGTAGAAAATATGCAATTACACTGTATGCATTAAAAAGAATTCAATTCATTTTAAGGGAGCTGCAGATTTTTGTTACAAGAAATTATGAGATGATGCAGCACTTTGAAGGATAAAGAGCATTATTTGTGGTACAAGAGCAGAGTATTTTACCTTTCTGAAATATTTCAAACATAATAATACTGGAATGCCAAATAGAATTTCATTTACAATTTTTTTTAATAAAAATATCAATATTGTGAATAAATGTGCACAATAAACTCACTATAAAAAATGTAGTTAGAAGACAATAACTGACCAACTAAAATATGCAAAGTTAAGAGATTTTTTCTTCCCATTATTTTTAGCCACATAATTGTTAAATATGCAGACATTGACATTAATACTGCTAACACACATTTTAGAGCAAAACTTATTTGCAACTTATTTGAAATGTACAAGTAGGCCAAACTTAATATGATGTTGTGGAAGAAAGAAATGAAAATTAGAAATATAAAAATGCAGGTCAATGAAAGAAAACTGGCTTTGTTTCCCGAAAAAGACTTCTCCCTAATTAAGCTATAAAAGGGAACATGGGATACCATCCGACAGGGCATTAACTTTAAAATGACTTTTATGCAACATACATACACGTATTCATGGCTTAAAGGTAGGGTGTTTAAAAGGAAACAATGAAAAGTTCAAAAATGCAAACCCCTTGACCTTGTATAATTTTAAAGTACAATGTTTGTAAATTCTACCTACCCTTTTTCCTCTTGTTGTATTTCATGTGAGCTTTCGAAGCCAAGCCCCTGGATACATGTATATGAACTACATAGGAAAAATTGGACAAAACAGAGAAAAAAGTCATAGTATATTAAACAAAAGCAGTACTAGTCTTGAGGATGCAATGATGTTTATTATAAGCTGTCACATGATGTATATGACAGCTTATAAAAACATCATCATTGCGTCCTCAAGACTAAGCAGTACACACTACACTGAAATATGAGTGGCTGACACACCAGTTGCTTTTTTTCAAATACGTAAACAATGCCCGGAAAATCACTATCAGCTTTCGCACTGGTATATGGTACGATTAATCGCTAAAATATAAAAACAAAATATAACCATTGCAAATGTTTGAAATACAACATGATTTTACATGGGATAAAAATTCATTTCCGACAAAATGAGAAAAATATTGTGAAAAGACGGAAGAGACTTGCTTGATGTTTACGCCGCCATCTTGTTCCTGTTGTTCTTCGCCAATGTTACAGACGCATGCGTCTGAGAGAGCATAGAAATGTCGGAAATGAAGTTTTATCCCATGTACATGATTTAGGGCTAGATTTTTTCGAAGGAAAGTAGATATCTCGGGGGTGAAAGTTTCAGGTTTCGGCATCCTTCGTGTAGGTCACTCAGAAGGAAGACCTGGCATCATTGAGCAGTGTTGAGAGTAAGCCTACATACACACACCCATGGGTTCATATCGTCTCGCGAGTGAAGGATTATCAGTCATACGCACGCGACACACCACTACACTTCGAAAATACAGTGGGCTTTTGCCCACATAAAAGATTATGTTTAAATACATATTCCACATCCTGCTATGACACTTACCGAATCATTTAGATCCTTCCGTGACTTCTCCTTGAAGTTTCTTTCTAAAAATATGTATATTTTCTTGATCTTTAGTGAAGATTTTACGGAGATAGAAATCAGTCAGCGTTGATATCAATTTTCTCCTGAAGAGGGCGCGCGATTTATATTCATATCAAAGACACGACAAGGGAAAGAATAGGCACCTACACTATTTTACACGCATATCGACGCAAGGCATTACGCAAAGTCCGTGAAGTGTCCAATCTTTTCATTGTATAGACTTTGGTATACCGTATACGTATTATTGACGTTCGTCAAAGCTTGTACTGCTGGTTTCTTTCCAGGCACGTATATTATTTTCATTTTTTTTTATCAGTCATCTTTTTAAATTAATGCAAATGAGTGTTATCATCACCAATAATAATCATTAATTATGTTTTTTGAAGGCATTTCATTAATTGGTGCCCATAATTAGTAAATTAATCATGAGGATTGCGCATTCAAAGAATTTAGATACAGTTATAAAATTACCGAGGAGCTGAATCAAGGTTGTGAAATTATTAGCGCCACCAACGGGCTTCCTTGTATTTCCGTGGAAGAGACAAGCGAAGTCACTTTCGAGGCCGAGGTAAGCAAAATGTGCTTTTTTTATCGGATTATTATTTTATTATTCTTTTACATTCAACAAACTCTTGCTACTTACCGGCAAGAGCCCCGGTGCGTAGCGAGAAGGAGCTTCGGCAAATATTACTTCAGCAATGAAGCGATGTTTGCCGACTACTTCGAAATCCAGGGTCAAACACGGTCTATTGTACGAGGTTAGTACATACTAACCTCGTACAATGTGTGAGTGACATACACAAGACGACAAGTAAATCATTTTTACTCTCAACATGCTCAAGAAGCCGCCTAGCTAGACTCTCTCCCCCTTTCTCACTTCTATAATCATTAAACTTCCTCTTGTTTAGAATGAAGACACCATTTGTTTTGACGTTTTGTCAGTTTGTGAATTAAATTTGAAATGAAAATTGCAAGTCAAAATCAGCATGATCACGAAGACACGATCATCAAAAAAAGACATTAATGGTAATACCATGCCTAGGCATAATTCATGCCTTTATCAAAAATACAAACCATTTGACGGTGGATGGTGTAAATGCTGGGAAGACAATACAGAGTGCAAACATCGTCTTTGATTTTGAGTTTGAGATGGAACCTGAATTGGGCTTCTCGGCAACACCAAGATTGATCGGTTTCTCGCGGGCAGGTCCCCGCAAGAGCTTCCGCTCCTCTCGCTAGAGCTGGCACTGGCAGCCGAAACGAAATGTGAAGGTGATGAAACGGTTCGAATTCTACAAAACTTCTCAATAGCATTTGTATTCCTCAAGCTTATAATTGTCCTTCTGAGGTGTGCTGTGATATCTGCTACAGCAGCCATGATCATCGAAAAACAGTAACAAGAGTGAAGACAAAGAATAAATAAATTCTTCAGAGACAGCGATCAGTTGCAATCTGCACGCTCTGTCATGGAGGCTGCCATTTTGTGGTGATAATTCATCGAAGATGGCGCGCATCTTTTTCTCTGTTTCTCACATTTTTTGTTTTTTCGGTTCATTATTTTATTCTGAATGTTTCTAATTAAACGTGTTGTAACAGTGACACCTCTTCGGTGTTCATCTTCTTTGGGCTGATTAACAACTCACAGAACTCATCTGTCATCATTCATCTTTATCATCATGTCCATGTTAGGCCTATTATCATCAATCATCACCACTATCAAGCCTAGCATCACCATTATCACTATCATAATCACAATTATTTTTAACATTACTGCCATCACCACCTTCATCTATCATTTTTACCATCATCATCACCACTGCAAGTCCACCATTACCACCGACATCATCATCAACATCACCATCATCATCATCATCACCACCATCATCACCATCATCATCATCGCTATCATAATAAACCATCATCAACATAATTATCACCACCACCATCATCATCATCATTACTTTTATTGATAATATAATCTGTGCTGTTGAAAGTTATGTTTAACAAATTCTTCCACAAGAACTGTCAAAGTTTCTAGTTTGTTTTATTTCATTTCAATTGAATCAACATAACCATTTGTAATAGGTCCATATTTCATAAATACTACGAAATATAAATTAATCACTCTTTTGGAAAAAATCACAATAATCACAGATGTATTGCATTTGGAATGTACAAAATTGAATACCTAAATGTCATAAAATAATACAATTGACTACAAAAAAGTTACAATCAATACAAAAATACAATCAATTAATACTGCATAATCAATATGAACTGCATAGTACTGATTTAAAGTGCACATATTTCTTTGGAGAACAGACATTGTTTAAATTAGAACGTACATACTACAAGAATTCATGATTTAAATTTTTTATCAGAAAAGATTACATAATGTATTACACGTATTTGTAATAAATACACATATTCTAATTTAGCAATATAATGACAAGCAAAGACTTTTCAAAAATTTGTTATATTGTAGTAGACAGAGGTCCACTAAATCTCTTCATAATTGCGGCATATCTACCCTCTAATATAAGTAGTTCTAAACATAAATACAGACTAGTTGAAAACCAAAACAAAGTTTGACCGACCCTGTCTACAATAAATAAATAAAAAATACACATGGTTACAAAAGTAAAGCTAAACTGAAATGGTCCTGGAAAGATATTAAATGTTCGATTCATTCTTAAACTGTAAATATACGAAGTAAGTCTCTATAAATAACAATTGCTTACATATACTACATGAATGAGAATGTTGTTATTGTAATTAAACCAATGACAGTACTTGATCATAAATTTTTCAGAAAGTTTTTTTTTCGAAAAGTTAATACCACAATGTGGTAAAATGCTGTTTACGTTGGGTGGTGGGGCCATGGGGGTAACCTGTTTCATTTCCTTTTTTTACTTTTCACATATTGGTGAGACAAATGTCAAACTAGTCCACATTCATCTCCATGGTCAACCATTTTAGTTGACAAGAACCACATTTTTCACAAAGTGAACCCACCCTCTCCCCCCCCCGAAAAAAAAAAAAAATGAATTTTTAAAAAAGCTTACATAGGCTTGCGAGAGCTTCCTGATTCTTGGTGAGGGATACAATCATGTTAATAATTTCTCACTTCAAGAATGTTGTTTACTGTTATTCTTTGGTAACAAACATCGGTGAAATTGATGCAAAGCTCATTTATAAATCATAACTAAATAATACTGATATAATACTGATAACACATGAATTATCAAAAGCACTTTCATGATTAATCCGCAAACCTGCATATCGTCACTTTCCCGCATAAAGGCCGTTAGCGTCGCCTTCCCGCGAAAGGGCTGTTAGCGCGGACTGCGCATCGCCTTCCTGCACAGAGGCCGTTAGCACGTACTGTTCACTGCACCGTATAAATGGCCCTTCCGCGGGAAGGTGACGTGCCGTGCGCGCTAACTGCCTTTGTGCGGGAAGGCGACGATATATGCAGACAGGGATCTGTGGGAAAGTAGCACAATCAGCTAGTCACCAAGGGTTTATTCAAATTGGCAGCTTTTACGACTCCATGAAATTTTCACATTTCATACTCTATTGACTTGTTAACATAGAAAAGATCGTATAAAAAAAACCCAGAAAATTGAAAAATATTGTATAAAGTGAAAGAGCCCGAGAGGAAGCACCAATAAATGAATATAATAAAAGAATTCTTCAAAACAATTTGTAGTGTATTTTCTTGACCACCATAATAAATATATAACAATCAACCATAATCAAAATAAGGTGTTTTACAGTAAAATTGAAGCAAACATTTTGATTTCAGACTTCTACAAAAAATAACAATTTCTACAAGCCTGTTGCAGAAAGACTTTTTGATTTAAAGGCAATTAAAAAATCAAGCACAAATCCCAAATACAACTTAGTAGTTGGTTTAAAAATCAAGTTGCATTTGATTTTTGGAGTTGAGTTTGATTGCAACTCTTTCTAAAAAGGGCCCCTGGGCCCAGTTTCCTAAAGATATGTTACAATGATAAATACACAATTTCTATAACACATTCATTATCAGCCAATCAAATTGCATGATATCAGTAGTTTTAAACTGTTATTGCAAATTTGTTATTGTAACAAGTTTGATGAAACTGGCCCCTGATCAGAAAACGTTACAATATAATTGCAATTTGTGGAATAATCTAGGATTGAGGATGAAATGGTTATAAAATATGGCAGGTTCTTGAGATTCAGCAAAGTTTTCTCTCTATCGAGCAGTCGATCTCTTTCTTGGGCGGGTTACAATAATGAGCCCAGAGGTAGTCGTGAAGGTCCAAGTGATAAATGACATCAGCGATACGCTTCAGGATCGCGTTCATACTCGCATCGCTATGCCACGCATCGTAATAGTGGCGATAGAGAAGCAGGGAGACCGCCGACATGTCGTAGCGATGCGTGTGGGCCTTTGTATCGTTCACATTCGGCTCAATGTCACTCCACGTAGAGCCGTGGGGTCCAATGCAGCGCCAGTTTGAAGCGCATTCCAGCAGAGGCTTCCAGAACTTGGTCTCCGCCACAGTCCCGTTGACGGCCATCCACATGTGCTCTGACGCGATGAAAGCGTTGGGGTGGGCCTTGGTGAAGCGGGTGGGGCTGGTGCGTAGGAAGGTGTACAGGTCGGGGTGCGTGACCTCCACACTGAGGTTCTGGGGGTTGGTTGTCGCAATGAGGCCATCGTGTTTCAGGATGTAGGGGATGATGAAGTTGATGGGAGCGCGGAAGCGGACCTGGGGGCTGGCGTAGAAAAATCCACCATATTCCTTGAGAACTTCCTGATCAGTATGAAAGAAAGTAACAAAGAAACACATTACCAATATGCAGGAGAAAGGTAAATGGATGGGAGCTGGGGTGTTAGTGATCAAAAACAAAAGTAACTGAAAAATCGTGATAAAAAGAGCTGAAATTGAAAGAGCTCCCATAATTTTGTAAATAAAATTAAGCAAGTAAATTATAAACATTATAATCAGGACAAGGTGAGGGAGAAAGATGCATTTGACCATTGACAAACTTGAAAATGCATACCCATACATATATATAATACTTTAATAAATATCCAGCACTTAACATAATAATATCACAGCATATAAGATGAAAACATAAATAGCCATCTCACCCTGAGAGCAAATATCTTCCAAGCCTTGTTGTCAGTCTTGGCAACATGTTTGGGGTAGTTAGTGAAGTTGAACCTCCTCACTTCAACATTGCACATCTGTTCCATCTGAGTAGAAAGGTCAAAGGTCAATTAAAAGGTCAGTATACAAATGGAATAATGAACAACATGAAAAGTACATGTAGGTACGTATAGTAAAAGACCAAGTATGGGGTAGTTAGTGGAGTTGAACCATCGCGCAAAAGAATATTTTCGTTGGTACATATTACACTTTTATTAATCATGCTATTTCTCAAGGATATCGGTATTATACCTGTGGTGGCATTCTTTTCTTTTCT
Source organism: Lytechinus variegatus (assembly GCF_018143015.1). Classification (NCBI taxonomy): domain Eukaryota; kingdom Metazoa; phylum Echinodermata; class Echinoidea; order Temnopleuroida; family Toxopneustidae; genus Lytechinus; species Lytechinus variegatus. The sequence continues at coordinate 65,086,295 of NC_054743.1, read as the reverse complement.
ATATTTATATCTTTTCTCATACCTTAAATCACAACTTTCCCTGATCAATTAAATAGAGGTGTCTCTTCTAACAAACAAAAAATTTAAAAAAAATTGCACATTATTACTGGCCATTGTGAGCCATGATCATGGAAATTTCCCTTGTGCATCAGGTATGCATCAGGACTATCCTAAATTTATGGCACGTGATTCACTCTGTCCTGAGTTCATTGCCCTTTTACCTCACCTGCTTAACTATCTTCGGATGGACCCCTAGGTTGTAGACGATGATTTTCTTGACCGGCATATGAGCCTGAACAGACGCGATCAATCCAAGCCCAACGTATGCCTTCTTCTGACTAAATCCAGTCACCACGACAATGTGCTTATCAACTTCCTGTATTAAAAAGAGAGTAAAAGAATGTATGGACAACAGGGCCTTGTCTTACAACGAGTTAAGTTTGATCAAATCAATCGTAACTATGGACGGCCAGCAACGTCAACTTCTATTATGCATGTTTGTTCAAAATATTTGCTAGTTATGATGTGTATTCATGCATCCATTGTTTTTTTGAAAATTCACTGCGCTTCTCTTTGCATACAGAGAACATTGTGCAAGAATTTTGTAGAAAAAAAATTATGACACTTGATGGATTTCCATAGTTATCAGCCAATCCAAATCAAGGAAAGATGTCAGATAACTTGTTTGGATGATAAACGTTGATGAAACATTCCCTAGTAGGCATACGCTGATCAAGTCCAGAGCCACACCCTATTTACCATCATAGGGCCTAGTCTCCTCTTAGTGCCACACCCCATCCTTCACAACCAGGTGGCTACATGTCACTTACTTGCCAAGCCGGCATCTCAACGCTGATATCAATAGGTTCCCTGCTGACGCTGGCCTCGTTTGAGATTGGGTAATTGTAGTGGACGATCCTATTTGGATCCCTTGTAACTTGCTGGAGGAGAAGACGTTCACGTCGTGACAGCTCTCCGGGTATCTCATTATCCATGGCAACTGATCATGGAAGTATTAGAGACAAACATTAGGAATTGAGTGTTTTTCATATGACTAAATATATAATAATAACAATACTTGGTTGTTTTATACTGCACACATCAAAATAAATTGTCCCTAGACTCCTTACATGGATTAAACAAAGAAAATTATATCAAGGTACAAATATATTGTAAATATGAAGAAAGGAAATGAAGAAGGTCACTGAAGTCAGTTTGACTAAATCTGACTTCAAATTACAGGAGGCTGAAAAATTTCGAAATTGCATTTACAATTTATGTATCCTATGTTTACTTGGCTCTTTCCTCATATCTAATGATGAACTATTTCAGCTGTTATTTCCAATCAGTTATGAATGGACGTGTACAAAGAGCTGGCAAACTGAACTTGCACTGCAAGAGATATCCGACACGATTGGCTATCCATAATTATACCATAACTTTAGACCAGAGTTTATATTTATACAGGCGGCAGGCCCGAGTGTACAAATTATGTACTTAGGTACATTTATTTTCAGTAGGTATACTTCTCAGTATAATCTTAACTCCTCATGAGTTACGTTCGCATTATTGTGTATCCGTAGGCGTGTTTCGTTTGCATTTTTGCACAACCAGTTTCAGTTTTAGTTTGAAATTTTATTTTATGTAATAAATATCTTGTGTTTTCTTTCTTTTTTTTTAGGGCTGGGTGGGATGATTGTCTTTGCATTTTCTTTCTTGTAATGTATTCAATTAAGTATTGTGTAATTTACAATGTATATAATTTTTCAATTATATATATTTGTTTAACATGTATTTACATTGCAAAGGACCCCATGGAAGAACAGTGGTATTCTGTTAATACCACTGAAATGGGTCATATTTTATTGTATATAACCAAACAAACCTAGGCGGTCTATTCCCAATTTGTCATCTAAAGACTAGTTGAATAGTAGAAAAAATAAGTATAGACTAACTGGAAATTAGACAAAATGGTAAATGGGTTGACTCACAATATATGTAGACCAATTCAGTTAAGACAAACTGGTTTCAGACGAACTTGAATTTGAGGCCAGACAGAAAAGGGAGACCAAGAACTATTTTAACCCTCAGATAACCTGTAACAATAAACTCACCATGATAATGATACAGCAGTGTAATTCCAAGCAGAGTCAGCAAGACCAGTAGCAAAACACATTTTGGTTTCAGCCTCATGATGTCCTGAAAATATAAGGGGATAACATGAAACTAATCTGCTAATAAGAAATTACAAAATTCTAATCAACCCCAGGGGAGCAAGCCGGCCAAGCCCTATATACACGGGGACATCACCCAGAATTCGTCAATGTCATTGGCCTAATATACAAATGGTTTGTTCCAATTTGTTTAAACAATTGTTCTTTCATTTTATCACAACTTCTTGGGAAACCAGCAAGAAATGAAGAAACTTGATTTATTTTCTTCTTCTTTTTTTGTGGGGGGGGGTGATTATTTCTCACTCACAAAATGCCCATCTTGTAGTACTCAGCCATCACTGAAAGTTAACAATGGACTGCACATGGAGTTTACCACCATGGAAAATAGCAGGCAGCCATCCCATTCAGCAGGGTTGTTTTCTGATAAGAGGAGGTCTGCATCATTGCCATAATTCAAAAATAATCAAAAACTGAAGGTTTAACAAGGTTTGAATTAAAAGGAGTTAACACTAAACAGCCCATCAACAACATGTAGGCCTACATACATTTACAATAAGTTTTGATGTAAATGGATTAAGAGCATTGCACCCTTGTAATGTTTTAAAAGATGTACCGGTACCCAACTAGAAATGCATGACATTTTTCTTTTGTATTTTAGAATACTTCTATTTTGCAGTTTTGAAAATAATGTATATCTTTATTGAATCAAAATATGGTGCAAAAATTTCACATAATCAAGGGAAAAGAAATAATAAAGATAATTTCATATCAAATACATTCAGTTAACATCCTTTCAGAAAATTTTCTGGCATATATTTCAGAAAGGTGGTATGCTATTTAATATGAATTTATCTCAATCATTTCTTCCTTTTCCCCCCTTCAAGAATCAAAATTTAGGAGAAATCAAGGATGCAAAAATACACCCTTTCTCCATCTAGATGCTGTAGTGAAGCAGTGGTTGTTTGCTCCACCATTACAAGCCAAATAAAGGCAATAATGGCCATCATCCTTTTTCACGTCTGTGTAAAGTCTAGACGACAAAAAAAATCAGAAAGTATTGTATGATGGGGGGACCTAAAGCTACGTACTTTGTTTTCAAATGATAATAACTAGGCCAATTTTAATATTTAGGACCCCTAGACCAAAACAGCTTTGGTCTCCGTTATATAGGTTGTTCCGCTGAACTCAGTTGGCATGTTTATATATCAAGTTTGGACAAAACAGGAAAGTTAAGCTGCGCGACAGCCGAAGTCACTGTTTTTTCCCCCTTTTATGTTTATCAGGCCAAAACGGAATAATCTTTATTGGTCCAGTTCTTTATAATTTCTGTGAAATGCAGACAAAAATCGATGAGAACCATCGAGAGGGATTTTGCATTGTAAACCCCCCTAATGGCGGCTGCACGATAGCGAGCCTTCTGTGTACAAGGAGAAATTTAAAAAAATTATGTTTAAAGACTCCTCGAAACAGACGGCTGTACTACCACAAACCCCTCCCAAAAGAAACAGCAAATTTATTAGTACCAGGCAGTACCGGTAAAATGAAAGGGAAAGACTTCCATATGTCCCCTCCACTAATTTTAAAAAATACATCTCTAGAACCCCCTTCTTTCATTCTCTTTCTTCTTTTTTTTTCCTTCTTACTTCCGGTTGGAACTTGGATTCGAACCTCTGAGTCTCACTGCTGATCGAGGCATCTTCTGTCTGTCGCCTTACTCACTGAGCTAGCAGGAATTGTTGATAGACATGGGTTTCAAAATTATTATTGTGTATGTATGTATTGAGTTTTGTCAGAAGTGTATCAATCAGATATGATTATTTACGTCTGGGGGACCGACCCCTAACGTCACCATCCGAAAGACGTGACCAGGGCTCGAACCACGGACCTCTGAATCAATTGTAACTTCCCCACAGCTTGGATTTACAGGCGCACGCCACAACGCCCAGTTGAACCGATATTACGACTAGTCTACTCTCCAAGAGTATTGGGTATTTATTTTTCTGACTGAATAAACCGATGCCATTGGGAATTACACACACTCAAATTTTTTGACGCAATAAAGCTATATTTTGGTATGTATCCAACTTTTCCGGCCAAATCGTGGTTTTGGGAATCACTCGTAGATTTGTGTACTCGCACTTGTGTACAAAGTGAATGGAGGTGGAAATAGGGAACCGTGCGTGTGACTGAATAAAGCGCTGCTGTATGAAGTGAACGCGGTGGTTCCCTATATCATGATAATGCCACTTTTCCTTCTTTTATAAATTATCTCTTCTTGATAAACCTTCTCATCACCCATGTTTTTGTTTTTTTTTTCAATTTTAGTGGAGGGGACATATGGAAGTCTTGCCAATGAAAGTAAAACTTCAAGGGATTTCCCAAAACTAGGCCTCATAACATTTTTAAAAGGGGCAATTTCCATGTGCTGCGAACCAAACTCCCGAGTCCAACGGCAACGCCGCGACTCACGGGGAGTTCTCCGAATCCACTTGTTCACTGCTACCACCCTGCCTGTGGGGAATCTACAGGTAGGACTATGGACAGTTATTTTTTTTTTTTTTTTCAATTTGTTTCCCCTCCACAGGGATTTTATTATTATTCAAACATAACAAGATATCTTTTCAATGACAAATCAAATTAATAACAACGAAATACAGTACAACAGTAATTGCAACAAATATATAAATTGAACTGTCAGGTTCACATAATAGTAAACAATTTAAGAAACAAGCGAGGAGTAAATGAACAATAATATCCATATGTATAATTGTACATGGAAAGGGAACTGAACAGATCACCTCATGTAAACATGGCACGTAATTGAAACCATTTCTTTGTAAACTTTACCATTTTACAATTTGACTCTGCGATATATTTTTCATTCTTGAAATAGTTCTGAAGTGCAAATTTGATATTATCAAAAACAGGTAATTGATGTTTTACTCTGGAAGTGTAAATCATTTGCCGTATCACTATCAATAAACAATTTAATGCATGATTACTTGAACCTCTTAAGCCAAATAATTTTTCTTTATTAGAGAAAAATATTCTATTTCCAGTTTTAAGAAATATCCATTGTTCAAACTTGTCCCATATATGTTTAATACATGTACATTCACAAAGTAGATGAGTGACTGTTTCACGGTGTACATTACAAAAAGTACATTCTTTTTGTTGAGCTAAATTAATTTTAAACAATATTTCATTTGTATATAAAATGCGTTGCATTATTTTGAACTGAAACCAACGTAAATTCACATCGGTAGTACAACTGAATCCAATAGAGCAATATGACTGCCATTGCTTGTCATTCATATCGAATATACACTTCCACTTAAGAAAACTTTTACACTCCACTTTTCTTTTCTTTTTAAGAATCGTATAGATGTGTGAACAACCTTTATCATATTTCATAACAAGTGCTATTGTATCAGGGATAATAGGTTCTTGGAACTTGCTAAAGTGTGTGCCATTGCTAAAACCGTCTCTTATAGCATCACATAATCCACGGTAAAAAAGAAAATTTATTTGAACATTGTATTTTTCCTGAAGGTCATTCAAAGAGAGGAAATTGCCATGTACATCTAAAATATCATTAACAAAACGAACACCCCTATTATTTAGAGATCTACTGTGAATTGAGCTATTACCTATTTTGATAAAATCATTGTTCCATAAGGGTTGGCAAGGTATATCATTACAGTGCATAGATAACAGTGTGCTATACGCTAAGAACATTTCTTTCCAAAAAGTATTTTTAATTTCGTGTGCCAGTCTAAAAAAATAGCTATTTCCCATATACAGATCCAAGTTTTTAGTTTTATGCAAAAAAGAGTGGAGAAGACAAATAGTATTACCGTCAATGGAACCGTTTATCATTTTTTTCATCCAAGAAATTTTCAATGACTGGCAATGCAGATTTATGTCTATCATTTTTACTCCACCTTCAGAATAACTCTGAGACATTTGATTTCTACTTACTTTATCTGGTTTCTCTCCCCATATGAATCTATGAAATTGGGAATTTACATCTTTTAGAAATAACTCACTTGGATTCGGGAGAGAAAGAATTAAGTAGTTCAATTTAGACACAAACAATGACTTGACAACCGTAACTCTTCCAAGGACCGTCAGGTAACGTCTCAACCATGAAGTCATTTGACTTTTGATTTCTTTAAACTTTTCATTGTAATTATGCACTGTCATTTTCTGAAGATCTGTACAAAAATCTATACCTAAATATCTGAAGTATTCATCAAATACCCAATTCAAATTCCTGTTGGCAAGAATACAGTCTTTCTTGTTCTTGTATCCTCCAATCCATATTGCATGTGTCTTTGTTATGGTATGCCAATGTTGTAAAGAGCACACACTTTAAAAAATCATTAAAATATCACTCTTGTGACCAAAATTACTAATTTCTAGACAGTTGCGGTTTATTTTTCATTAGGCCCCCTAGTAACTTGGGAATAATTTTTGTATTCACCAGATGGCCAGAGCGCTCAAAAACTTGAATTTGGGGCATATTTTTTGTACGCCATCTATTGGTGGAAAGTAATATGGCAAGAAAATTTTCATTTTTTTGATCTCTATTTTTAATTAAGAAAAAAATGATTTAAAGAATCAAATTTAGATAAGAGTCAATTTGGATGAATATTAATTAATAGGTGTAATGGAAATTGGCAGTGCAAAAAAAATCAAGCATTTGCCCCAAAGAAAAAGAAGCCAAACATTGCCACCCTTATTTTGCCACAGATGGAAAAAAGTGAGAACACTCATTGAATGAGTGTCCGAATCCGATGCCAATGCTGCCGCTGCATGTTGACGTGGATAACTTTGACGTTTCAGTCAAGCCAAATTTTGTATTGTCCCATATACTAACTTTCGTGTCATAATTTACGGTTGGATAAAAAACTCAAATTATTCTTCATTGAATAAATGACAAATACTTCTGTTCCCTTTTCTAGGTAATACTACTGTCAAACAAGAAAATTTAAGATTAAGAAATGATAGACCACTTACACTGTAGGAGTTACAGTACCGTACTTTGAAAAATAATTCGTCGGTCTCAAATTGCAAGTGCTGTGCTGCTGCTACGCTGCGCTTCAATAATATATATTACGAAGGCCGGCTAGGCCTAGGCCGGCCAGGCGCCACGATGCGATGGCGAGAGCTAGCTAGAGCGAATCTAAGAAAAGAGCGCGAGCGAATGATTAATTGGGTGGTGGAGATGATGAAGAAGATGGTGGTGGTGGTGGTGTTGGTGATGATGATGATGATGAGGATGATGGTGATGATGAGGATGATGATGAGGATGATGATGAGGATGATGATGAGGATGATGATGAGGATCGATGATGATGATCGATGATCGATGATAGATGATCGATGATGATGATGATGATGATGATGATGATGATGATGATGATGATGATGATGCTGCTGCTGCTGCTGCTGCTGCTGCTGATGATAGTGGTACGTGGTGATGATGATGTTGATGATGATGATGATAGTGATGATGATGGTGATGATGATGATGATAATGATGATGATGGTGGTGGTAATGGTGGTGGTGATGGTGATGATGATGATCATGAAGATGCAAATCTGACAGGGTGACCAGACGTCCCGTATTTCCGGGGATTGTCCCGTATTTTGCTCCTTTGTCCCGGCGTCCCGACAAACCCTTCCCGGGACGCCCATTTGTCCCGTATTTCAGAATATTGAACAAAATTTAGTTAATACATTTAAAAGTGACGAATTTTCATCAAATAACCAACAGATGACGAAGCAGAGACAACACTAAAATCGATAACTAAACCATTGTAAATCTTTGCAAGTTCTGCGGTGATTTTCTTGCTAACCCAATACAGTGTACATTGCAAACGAACTGGCCTCCTGCCTGTGTGTGACAGGTAGTAGCTAGGCAATTAGGATCGGAGCAGATTCTCAATGGTGCAAACAATGACATGATTAACAATTTTTCCACCAAAATAATCACGAAATCGGCGTAATTATTGATTCTTAGATTACTGATTTTGAGGTGAAATCGGAGGATTAACTAGATCTAGTTGTTTCAGCTTTTGTTTTGAGTCTTGTTGTGTATGATACCGCGATGTTTCATCTAATTTTTAAGTTGACAATGTCTCACTTTGAAATTTTATTCATTTCTAAAACATTTTATTTTTTTTCAATTTATTTAAAAAACACAGAATATCATGATTTTTGTTAGATGATTGGATTGTTTTTGTTTGCTTGAAGTTTGTACTTTTTCCTCTTTCTTTTCTATCCTTCCTGCTTACTCTGTTCTGTTCCATCTATCTTTATTTCCTATCTTTCTTTCCTGATCCTTTCTCTCTTTTTGTTCATTTTTCTTTCTTTCCTTCTTTCTCTTACCTGCCTTCTTTATTAAATTTTCTTTTTTTTATTTCCTTCATTCTTTTTTCCTTAAACTTTTCTTTGCTTCTTTCTGCCCTCCTCTTCTTTTCGTTCTTTATCTCCTCCCATTATTTTCTTCTTTTTTTTTAAATTCTCTCCTCCCTTCATTCTTTCCTCCTTTCTTTATTTCATATTTTCGCTTATTCTTTGTTTCTTTTTCCCCTCCCTTTCTTGCTTCCTCCCTTCCTGTTTTTCTTCTTTCTTTCTTTCTTTCAAAGAATGGAGGGAACATGACTTTCCTTAATTCTTTTTCTTTCCTCCTCCTTTTTGCTTACTGCTTTTTCTCCTTTATTTTGTCTTTCACACATTTATTCATCTTCCCTTCCTTTCTTTTTTTTCTTTCTATATTCAATTTAAAGAATGACGGAAACCCTTTTTTTCTCTCTTTTATTCTTTCTTTCATCCTTCTTTTATTCTAACTTTCTTTTATTCTATTTTTTCCCCTTCAGTTTTTTCTTTTTTTCTCAATTCATCTCTTTTCTTTCTCTCCTTCATTCTTTCGTTCACCCTCCCAATTCTTTATATTTTTCACAAGTCTAACACTGTGTATAGCCTTCTTTTTTTTATTATTTTTTTTGTCGATTGTCCCGTATTTCATTTTGTGAAATCTGGTCACCCTGAGATATGATGCATTTGCGGATCCAGGATTTTGTAAAGTGGTGCTTTGTCGGCTCCCCAAAATTTGACAATTACAATAAGCAAAAAAAAGGGGATGGCCATCATTCACAAATAATGAAGGGCGCATTCGGTCTCCACAATAAACCCCCCCCCCCCAAAAAAAAAAAAAGTGATAATAGATTAAAATCAAATTTTTAAAAGGGGCTGAAATTAAGGGCATTTGGCAAAAAAAAATAGCAAAAATGTCATCACTCCAAACTAAGGGCATTTTCGGCCTTATTTCTTTAGCAGGGTGAAAATTGTACATGGTGTGCCCGAACCTTCCACCCCTACCCCCCCTGATGGATCCATGCATCATCATCATCATGACTTGGAGTTCCCTCTTTTCTCTTTCTCTCAATAAATTTATTTTGTTTTCTTCAATCACTTTACAACGTATAAAGTATTTGGAATGTACAAAGAACAAAAAAAAAAAGATCAAACTGAAATCAGAGTATATATGTTGGATGTTTTTGTTTCTTTGTTTTTTTCATAGTTAATGAAATAGGCCCTTAATTTTGATATCAACATTGTTATATTACAGGGGAAATGAATGGAAGCTAGAAGAAAAATCCACACATGCGGGACAGTGATTGAAAATGACCCATTACAAACAAAATTGTTTTAGCTTTTTTGAGTAATGAAATTTTGATTTGAAGAGCAAAGGGACCTTTACTAGGAAAGTGTATGTGACTTAATTACGAAAGATATTTTGGAGCACGACCATTAAGAGATTTGAAAGTTAAAGAGAAGAACTTTGAACTGTATGCCAAAGTTAAAGGGGAGACAGATAGTAAGTAATATGGTAATGGGCATATGTCAGTCAATTAGCACAGAGGATTATCCTTCGTTAATGGGGGGACATCTATGGTAAATCCATGACATCATACATATTCAAGGGGGATCATGAAATAATAGATGAATCCCCCCCCCCTCCGACCAATAAGTTCACTGCTTGGATTTATGCCAGTGTTATATTCCCACACAGCAAACAAGGATGTATGTGTACCTTAAAGGAGAATGAAACCTTTGGAACAAGATAGCTTGTGTGAAAACAGAAAAATCAAAGAAACAGATAAACGAAAGTTTGAGAAAAATCGAACAAATAATGAGAAAGTTATGAGCATTTAAATATTGTGATCACTAATGCTATGGAGATCCTCACATTGGCAATGCAACAAATATGTGTAATGTCACTTGTGCACAACTCTCCCCATTACTTTTCTATGTATTCCACTTAAACTGCCTCTTTTATCACATCTATCGGTAGATCATGTATTCTTTTTATAGGAGGGTATGTAATACAGATTTTTAAAGAATATATCATGGATAAAGAGTTTGTATCACCATAAGAAAAAGCAAAATGAGACATTGGGGGTATTCTATAGTCCATCAAAGGGAAAGTTGTTCACTTGTGACATCACACATCCTTGTCGCATTGCAAATTGGAGGATCTCCATAGCTTTAGTGATTGCAATATTCAAATGCTCATAACTTTCTCATTGTTTGTACGATTTTTCTCAAACTTTTTTTTTGTTCTTATTCTTTGATTTTTCTGTTTCGACAGAAGCCTACTTGTTCCAAAGGCTTCATTCCCCTTTAATAAAAGCTTAGTTTGTCTCATAAAATGATAAAATGTGTAAAACTAGTCTTACTGTTATGTTCTCCTACAGCCCAAGATGCTCATTTGGTCTTGTAAAATGTGTAAAACCACTTAAGGCATTAAATTCTGTCATACTATCAAAAAAAAATTATCATAAAATGTGGTTCATTTTGTTTTTCAAAGAGATCATAGTGTACCTTTGATTTCCTGAGAGGTGCAGTGAAATGAAATGAAAAGGTCCTATCAAAAACTATTCTGACGAGACAGCGATACATGAATGAAAAAGACAATCATACAATACAAAGGCTTCTATAATACACATGACACATTTTAATCAATGTTCGAATGTCAATCCTTTCCTATGCATATAACACATACTGTATATAAAGCTTCGCTGCTAGAAACGCATGAAAAATTACCACAGCACCTAGTCACATACACTGTCTAGCGTTAAAAACAATAATACACTTTGCTAAACAACATCTTTACACGCGAGAAATAACTTTTTCATACAAAATGTTACATCAACCCATTTCAGAACTAAAACTATATACTTTTTAATACATACAAGTTCGATGATAAAGGATCTGTACATATTTCATACACGAAGTACATAATTGTTAACATAAAAGACTTTCTTTGCATTGTAAGCATTGCTTTAATGATCACAGACATTAATCAATGTGTTTCGTCTTTACAGGAACAATGATGTGGGACCATTTTTTATTACAATTATATAAAAACCATCATGTTTTTTTTTTAACAGGTGAAAAACTTACACACAACGTCCCAATTTAAAAATCCATAAAGTTTCACACACATAAAAAAAAAATAATGTTTTACAGTGTAGTCCTAAGCACTCATACTGGGATGGGTTCATTTTATACGTTTCTTTATTACATTACATATTACCAGTATATTAAATAACTATTTCATCATGAACCCAACCACATAAATAATTCAAAATACTCTGCCCCCCCCCCCCCTTCGAGGCATTCAAAGTTTATCCAAGAGTATTATCAAATATTGCTTTGACTTCTGATAGTGGACACAGAATTTGATACTGTCTATTCATCACTATCATCCCCAAAACATAAAAGGGGTACCCATACTTTAAATTGTCATTATTTCAATCAGCAAAATTAATCAACAAATCAATGGAACAGAAAATCTGTTATCAATGTCTTGTGTGAGTTTACTCTAATAGCGTAAACTCATACAAGACATTGATAATTCCATAACAAATCAAGTGAAAAATAATAAAGTTATTGAATTTCAAGTTTGTGTAGTAGTGTAGTGTAACAGTTGTATGCATGCCATCATGAATATGTATATAACGTGGCACCCCCACTTTATTTTAAGAAAAATATTGTTGTATGACAGTTCTTGTATTTTTTTAAATAAAAATGATTAAATATAATTTAGATTGATGATCTCACACATAACATCAGTAGGAAAATCTTGTCTTTGACATCTATGGAACAGAAAATTGTAATACTTTTAATTCATATAATGAAATAGAAAATAATTAGCCTACTTCTTGTAGTATATCCATGAAGACATGCAGAGAACTGTTTCACTGAAATAATACAAAAATGTTGATGTCATAACTATTAGTATGACATAACTTTATTATGACATTTTAATTCAATTTTCAACGGTTTACCTGATTTTATTCTATCTGTTCAAATCATATAAATACCAGCCTGGAGTACCCCTTTTCTAATGAGAAACAGAGATAGATTACCAAGACAAATTACTTCTTAATCTCATGAGATGTATGAATGATAAATCTTTTGCTCTGTTTCTGCGGTAGAAAATGATCAAGGTAGAATGCCAACATAGTCCATCGAGTGTGAGGTACCATAGAATGCAGCATTGATAAGTAGGTGTTACGTAGAATTTGATATCTGATCTGACATTATCTAGCACTCTAAAAGCGCAGGGGAGCATTTCATGAAACAATCAATGATTTTCAGTTTGTCATAAGCTACTGAAATCCTTGCATCTGATTGGCTCATAGCAAACTTGTCCATGAAAATCGCTGTTATGAAGGTTTCATGGATATGGGCCAAAAAAAAAAAATATATATATATATATATATTGATCTTGGGAGTGTTTCATGAAACAATTTGACGAAAAATCTTTTAATAATTTTTTTTCTGAAATAGATGAGAAAAATGCACATCCGCATTAAAATTTTCAATTTTGTCCTTTTCAATTTTATTTTAAAATAGTAAAAGTGTCAGGTAATTTGATATTCTCCATTGTAGCACCTACGGTATTGGAGAGTGTAAGAAAATAATTTCTTGTATTTCTTCAACAGATTTTTTGCTTTTTTAGATAAGCAGCACTCTTTTAAGGATCACATGCAGTGGAGATGAGCTTCCAGACCTGTAGTTCAACTTTGGGAAATATGGTGCTCCAATACACACATACTGGTGCCCCAATTGCTTATAAATCAAGTCCCCTAGCTGCCTGACTATGCTTTACCGAAATGCTAAACCCATGCTACATGGAATTAACTAATCTCTATCACAGTTATTGTGAATTATAACAAAACAAAGACGAACTTGAGAGTGTGTAAATTTGCAGCATAATTATACGATTGAGGTATGATTTATCACACAATAAAGGTCTTCAGTGCTGCAGCATATATGTGACAGTCGGGTTATATATATAATCAAGAAAATACAACCTGAGGGGGCTGTGTCACAACAAAGCACACTGTTATAAGCTACTGAAATCCTGAAATCTGAATGGATGAGAGCTAATCTGTTGGTAACAACATTTCACTAATGAGATGATTGTGAAAAACTCACATAGGGGAAGTATGGAGCTGGTAACATGGATCCATGGGGGAAGTTGAAAATGTTTAAACTTGTTCACACATGTGATGAGTATGGAAAGCCTTATGTGAGCTCTAAGAATGTCATTAATCATATTAATTTGCAAAAGTTTAAATAAGATCTCTTATATGTAGAAATGCAGATCATGATTCAGTGTTCTTAACAAAGGACATGATGCAAATACAGTTTTACTCAAAATTAATTAATCTAACAGATGATGTAACATAGAATTTAATACATGTCTGCAATTTGCAAGAAAATAATTGATGCTTATTACACATCATACACATAGGTAATAGTATACTTATTAGCCAAAATACAAATTGGATTTATATTATGTCTTAAAGCTTCTTTAAAGGCATTTGGACCCCCTTTATTTTCAAAACAAATCTTCAGATATTTGGCATACAATGCCAGTAAGTTTCAATACAAAATTTCAAGAAAATTGCATTCAATGAAAAACCTGATAAAAAACAACAAAACACTATAAAGCAATCAACAAAGAATGAAAACATATCATACTCGATATCTGCAAACAACATAACAAACTGATTTTGACTGGTAATGTTAACATGCACATCAATTAATGATTCCTACAGTATAATCACAATGCGTTCACACTCTGTGTCAACGATGACAACATTACAAAGTGATTTTGACTGGTAATGTGAACAGACATGCACATCAAGTAATGATCTAAACAGTATAATTATAAAGTGTTCACACTGTACAGTAATGATAACAAACGGCAGCATATCAGTACTCCAGCATGTGCGAGTCACCACGGAGAGATATAAGTCCATGGTTTTACAATACTGAGATGTGAGTTCAATTTTTACTGAAGGATAAGGGGAGCAGATATTGAGATAACCTGAAACAATATCATTAAATTGTTTACAAAGTCATGTGTAATCAGTCAACCTTCATTTTCCAAAGAGTTGCAATTGATTCAAATTAAAATTAAATTCAGATTAATCTGAAATACCGTTCGTGTATGTACTGAGTAATTTAAGTAATTCAAAGATAATTTAGTTGCAAGATTGGAGTTATTCTAAAATAATTCAATATCCTAAAAAGAAATACTGTACAAAAGAAAAGACCTAATATCTGACAAAAGCAGAAGTGACTGAAATTTTAAAAAAAATAGGGTCCCTAAAATTTGGGGATTTCTTGTTGGCATAAAATCACAATATGAAGAAAGTAATGTGGGAAATATTGCAGTATACAATCATCGGATTTTATAGTTTCTGATATAAAAAAAAATCTATAATAGAAGCACCACCAGGAGGAGGCCCTAAATCGGAGAAAACCACTGAATTAACTTCACAACAACAAGATCAATTAAGTGTTATAACGCTCATCCACTACACTTTTATCGGTTTTGAACGTTTTTCACATTTAACTGAATCTTTCCTGAAACCGTTTCCGGTGTACTTAAAGATCGATCTCAATTTCAGATTGATTTAATTCATCAATTGCAACTTTCCTGTAAGTCCCAAAAGGTGCTTTAATGTCAGCTGAGATCAATTTAAAACTGTTGGAAAGTCAAAGCCCATCAAATTGATTGTATCTCTCTTAAGATTGATAACTCCTGAACCGACCCATAAAAGTTTGCAAAATGCCCCCAACCAATAGTAAGAATATTCATACCTTGTATTTTTTTACTCTGGACAAGATATTTCAAAAATTTACAATTATGATCTGCATAGGACTGGGTATCTTGTGCAGCAAGTGGATCACACACAAAGAGGTTGTATACTGGAGAAATGGACTGATCTAACTTGAGTTATAAAATGCTTTTATAGAACACACAAAAAAATGTTCAGGTACTATCAATTTAAACTTTTTCTAAGATGTAAAGAAAACTAGGACATTATTGATATAAAATGGATAAATGATATCACAATCTTAATCTAATTACCCTGTAACAGCATCGGTATTTATACTAAAGTCCTGACTAATATACATGTACATGTATACACATTATTACAAAAATCACTTCTTTAAATTCTGTAGGTTACATCAAAAAGGTATGTTTGCATATTTGTTGAGATCATCACATTATAACGTGTGATCTATCTCACTTTGCAGCAAATTAAATGTAGGTTATCTTCATTTTGTCTCGTAAAATCCTGAGACAGATAGGAACAGGTGATCTATTGCAAAATTACTTTCTAGAAAATTATACTTATACCACTGCAGACAGGCACTACTGTGGAAATGACAATTATCCATCATAGAGGGCTCTCACAAGAAACCTGTCATCAATTGCAAGAAACTTGTCATCAATCGCAAGTCAATTTTAGGTCATGTAATCACTCATACATGTAGGTCTGGCATTTGCAAATTTGAGATTGAGTGAGGACAGTTTCATAAAACTGTTAGTTACACACAACTTTATGCCCAACTCGTGACCTAGGGAGCATGTAATTAACATTATAGTCCAACAAGTTGTCAAATTTGACAACTTTACTTGATTTTGCCTGGCTGAGATGACACTGTTACTATGGCAACTGTCAGATAAAATGGGACTTATTGGATAAAACATCCAACAAGTCCTTTCATGACAGACTCTTCTGTTCTGCTGCTAAATTCAATTAAAGTATTCCCTGATTTTTTCAACAAAGAAGGACTGAATTCCTATGAAACAAATCTTATCTGGCAAACAAACTCTGCATTCAGATGCTTATCAACAATAAGAACTGGATCTACCAAGATCGGATTACAATTCTGGGTAATATGAAAAAAAAAATTATAGAAATTCTGATTTTCATATTCTAGGCAAGCATAAAGTTGTGTTTAATTTACAAATAGTTTTATGAGACTGTTTTGAGACACCCCCATAGACTGCTTTTTTGCAAGAAAAAGAAAATATTCTGTCAATTAAGTTGATCAATCAATCACTAAGTTGCAACTGAAATTGCAATTGACTGCATGTTTCTTGCAACACTTTTCAGTATATCAATGAGAAAAGAATAAGAAAACTAAGGGTTTACACAGGATTTGAAAATGAACAAAACTATTAACAGTTATCACAATATGAATCTATTCTACAACATTAAATTCTTGAAACCTGATTTACGTACCGTATCAAGAAATATTTTGCATGTTGGAACTATCTTTTGGCTTCTCTCTTCCTGGGCAGTTGTGTTGTTTGAGGTCTATAGCAATTATCATTGCATCAATTGGTCCTACGAAAATCTTCATGATACAACCAAAACCCCTAACCCTATTATCCCCATACCAAGATGGACCATCCTCAATCACAAACCTTTATATCTCGCATTATATCTATGGAGACATCTATGGGCAATTATCACATTCGTGAGCTTACCATTTTGTCCCATTGTTTGGATATTTAAAGCTACCTTAGCACAAATCCTTCCTGTTCAAGACTTCAGACATTATAAGTCATCTGTGAACACCGGATTAACCCTAAAACTCACTTTGCTTTGTTTTATTACTGATATCAGGCTACACGTCAAAGGCTAAGAACAATAATAATACTACTCATATGAAGAACACTGGATGATTTCAAGTTTGGTGTTAAGCTAGTTGGTGTTTATAAGGCAGCACTGTCAACATCAACGGACCCAATGTCCCAACGCTTGTGGGGCTGAGATTGGTGTCACTCAGCATTGCACCATCAATTGGTGTTAACCTTGTATTAAACTCCACATTCAGTGTTAATACTCAGTTTAGTAGACTGTACACCCTAAACATTAACACTAACACCACACTTGAAATTACCCATAATGCTTTGCAACACACTCGCACAAATCCACTCTCCACATCTACACTCACAACGAAACACGATGCAGTTTGATTTTTATTAAAGCGTTCTCACAATTATGCAAAATATCAACACGTTCTCCTCTATACCAAGTAAACCAATATACAATAACTTTCTGCTGTACAGTTAAAACTCTCAAAACATTTCTCTTTTTGTCTCCTTGTTGACTTCCATCATCGTTTGTTAAAGACTAGATACTATGTTATCTTCATATACACATATATATAGATATCTATTTATTTATATATCTTCATATATAACTCTTTATCTCTCCACTCTTCCCTTTTATCAAGATGATATGCCCTCAACAATAATCATCTCCTTTTAAGTACAGAATCCGTCATTGGTATAAATTTTCAACACCTCCCACCCCCCTCCCCCTTCACCATCAAGCAGATTCTGTAAAAGAAGTGTCTCTCTATAAAGCTTTAGATCTTATTCATTTTTTTTTTGTCCAATTGACAGCAATTATTTCTGGCAAACTATAATCCTTCCTTTTTCAAAATGATTGCAGTATTTTTTTCCTCACAAACATGGAAGGTCTGCACAACCCTACAACACAAACTGAATTTTATTTGCTTAGCATTGCTTCTTTTGTGGGTGTGTTTTCTTTTTAAGAAAATTTTTCCTGATATATTTGAATGGGTAGTTACAAGACTAATAGATAATTCCCATGTATTAAAATATAAAAATGGAGGTTGGTGAAAACTCCAGAGAAAATATTTTGTACCTCAATTATCGATTACATGGTAGGCCCTATTATTCAAGTTGTGTTGAAAATAACCAGAATTAAGAAAGACTTTTTAAATTTTGTTAACTTTAAAAAATAGGAGTTTGATTATGATGATAAAATCTTAGCTAAATATGAAATGTGGAGCCAATCTTTCTTTGATCATGACACCATTAATGCCCGAAATTGAAAATGCAAATCCATACAGCCCCATTAAAATATAGACATGTATTGTTCCCGTTTGAATTTATGGATGACGACCAATCCAACCATGTATCCCACAATGCATTTTCACTTGGCTTTTCATCCACCTTCCTCCTCACTGAAAATGAGGAAGCTAAAATAGGCAATAATCTTTTAATCTGTGTTTTTCCATGGATTTTCATCCATTTTTTTCATCGAACCTCCTTCCCCATGAAACTTCCTCTCTTCTATGCACACTTAGTGAGTTGTCCAAACATTATCCAATTGCACTATTTAAAAACAACCTTTCATATTCCAATATTTACCAAAATGTACAGCATCAGCATATCAACACATTTTCAAACATATTCAAACTCTCCAGGGAATTGTCCCAGCTTGCACATCCAAGAGTTGATTTTTTTTCTACTCTACTCTGATCTGATCACTAATTCCTAATGCATGATCCTCAAATTGGCACTATGACTAAAAACATCGTCCCTCATTCCACTTTTGTTCCAAGCAGGTATTTTCCAAATGAATCCTCTAATAACTCATATCAAATGCACAATCTTCAAATTGGCATCATGGCTCCAAATGTACTCATTTCACTTCTGTATTGTTTCCCCAAAAAAAGGTTATTCTCCACCTCAAAACTCTGATCACTAAATGTCTAATGCAGAATCCTCAAATTGGCACCATGACACCCAAAGTCTACATTACGTCTATTCAAAGTCTATCTGATCACTAATACCTCATGTTGTTCCTCAAATTGGCACAGTGACTTGAATTCATTGCAATCATCCCACATAAACTCACCTCTAATGAGATAAACTACCATATTCAACAATATCACCCATCAAATATACCAACGTGCGGGACTTAACTAGATGCCAATTTTCCGTGAAAACCATTCGAATTTCATGCACAAATGTCTCATCACCTTTTTCATGTCAAAAAAGTAGCCTACAAGCTGGGATAGTTCTTTCAATCCTTGTTCAGGGACTGGTTTCATAAAATTTGCTATAACAACATATTTGCAATAGCAGTTTAAAGCTACTGAAACCATTCAATTTGGCTAATCGCAAACTGTTATAGAAATTGTTCATTTGGTATTTGAATGTAATAAGTTTTTTTGAAATGGGCACATGATGTGACAAAGCTCAACATTACTTTCCAATGTGTTCAAATGTGCTGACAGAGGCAAACCCACTAATACTGATAAATGACAAATTAATTTCATGATATAAAGACATCTCCTGTATGGTGTTATAATTTCACTACATGCTAACATGAGTCATGTTAGTAGTTTCAGTAGTGTCCTCGCTTTCAAGGGGAAGTTCATTCTGAAGAAAAGTTTGTGTAAAAGTAGCAGGAAAAAAAATCATAAAAAATATTGGTGAAGATTTGAGGAAAATCTGTTAAAGATTAAGAAAGTTATTAGAAGTTTAAGTTTTGGATTTGTGACGTCATAAACGAGCAGGGGAGCATTTCATGAAAGTTGTCAGCACTGACAAATTGGCTTTCTCCGACAGTTACCATAGTAACAGTCAGAGGCATGTGCCTCTCAGCCAATCAAAACCAAGGATTTCACTGAAATTGTCAGCACTGACAATTTAGTCAGTGCTGACAACTTTCATGAAACACCCCCCAGGTGTCACATTTGTTGTGTAATGTAAAATACATAAATTTCATTTTTTTAATGGTTCCTGATGACTTATTTGTCTTTTCTATTCATGATTGGGTGTGAAATGATTGGTCTATTGATATACAAAACAGTAAAAACCATTTTCAACTTTCAAAGAAAATGACATTTCATTGATTTTTTTACCATTCCCTATGTAGGAATGCTGTTTGCATATGACATCATAAATCAAATAACTTTTAATTCTTTGATGATTTATCTCAAACCTTCAGCAATATTTTTTGGTGCTATTTTTCAAATAAACTTGTTGTCAGGATGAACTTCCCCTTTAAATGAATCTGAATTTTTGCAGCCTTGCTTACATTTTCACAAGGCTACACAGAAGAAAGCCGCTTACATCTACATTTTTTTGATGCCCTACATACGTATGACCTCGTACACACACACATTGCTGAACCTTGTCACATCAAGATTGAATAATCATTCATTTAAACCTGCAGATAATCTGCATATACAGGCACGAACCCAAATCATAACAGTTAAGTACAATCAGAGCCGCAAAAGTAAATTTGGCGAACAAGGTGATGTAAATCCTCCATCGGTTTTTGCCCCCTAAAAGCATACCTTCCTATCACATTGACTGTGTAAACCTTCAGAACATTTTCATGAAAAAAAGAAGTCATCATCAATGACTACTCGTTTGAGTTCTAGTACGGTACTTATATCACAAATAATCCTGTTGAATCTACGTATGCCCAAGTCATATTAGATCAAAATCACATGTATGTGAGTGCTTGATGTACATCAGCTTCAAATTGAACAGTCATGCCTTTCCTTCAATCATGCAAACTTTCTATCATTCACAAAAGCCTTGCCTAACAGCCGACAACCTTTGTAAAAAAAATAAGATGAAACTACGACATTGTTTATTGAACCAGACACACCTCATACAGACACGATAAATAGTTCTCTCTATATATAGCTACCACATTAAGACACATAGGCTTGGTATGACAGTGGTTTAGCAGGTTGTGATGGATGGACAGCTCTTCAAAAACTAGTGTAGTCTGTGGCAGTGATTAGGAAAGGAACAGCTGGCTGATGGAGTCTAGTGCATGGCAGTGGGGTGGGTTCCAATCTGGACTGTGTAGGCTCCAACAAGCAAGAGAGTCTGATATATGAATGAAAAAAAAAAACGGTTATAATCTGGGTTTCATACTGATGCTGAGACGTAACAGATAAATGCTTCAAAATCATGATAGTTAACCCTAATAAGACTGGGGGATGATTCAGAAATACTTTAGAAAGCAATAAAACATAAGAAAAGAAATGTGATATTGAAATGTTTTTGAAGCAAAATTGATCAGAATCCTACAAAGAGTCTGTGAACAAAAAAATGCATTTCAATGGCATTATTTAGTTAATTACAGCAAAACTTGATTTTAGGCATAAATTAGCATATTCTATTAAAAATGAGATTTTTCGAAGAATTTGATCGAACAATTTTGCAGATTATACCATGGGCAATGAGCGTGCCTACTTTTGTCGCCATCATGCAATCGATGGCCAAGATCATGGGGGGGCTGAATCAAGCATTGTAATGGCCCAGTCATTTTAGGGTTAATGACCATTATAGTTACGTTCTACATTCTATTCTTAAAAACAAGTTAAAAAAGAGTAACTAGACTGAAAAACAAGTACCCTGAAAATAACCAACACAGATTGGCACATGTGGGCATGTGCATCCTAATTGCTTGGTAAAAAAACGACCATCTCTATGCTCAATCGTTTGGTATAAAACACACAGGCAATTCCATAAAAAATATACATTCAACCACATGTACTGTACACTGTACATGAGTACATTTACTTCCTGGAATTAATTGTCACTGTTTTTTTGTTCATATCAACATTATTATTGTTCTCAAATTATAGTGGTTTAGGCAATTTATGTAACACAGTAAGAATGGAGAAAATGGGGTCAAACAAACAAAAACAATCATCTTATGAAATTGCCATGTTCACATTGCCAACTAAAACATTTTAAAAAAAAAAATTAGGAATCAAAGAAAAGGATAACTTACATTGGTATATGGATCAGGAACTGTTGAGATTGTTAAAACATTCTGCCCACTTCTAGGAGTATAGGATAGCACAAAATTGCTTCCCTAGATAAAGAAAAATCAAATAAAAACAGAAAAACATTCAAATGAATAGCTCATTAAAATTGTCTGGGATTTTAAAAAAATAAGCAAAAAATATTTCATACAACCTGAAAGGAAAAAAGAGCATTTCAAGAATCAAATGGTCAGTGATTTTCACTGGTGATTGGTAATAAGCTACCGAAATCCTCGCACCTGATTGGATCAAGCAATCTTGTAAGCAAAAATCCCTGAATAACAAAGTTTTCAGCATGTTCATAACTTTTCTGCAGGCAAATCAGACTTGCGTGCACTCCTGCAGGCGCCTGCATACGAGATTCGTGAGATACTGTCAATATGGGTGACCTACGGAAAGTAGAAATAGTTATCCGCATGGCTTGCACAGACGGAAGTGACAGGCCCTATGGACAAAGGTAACATAGCATCATTGCAGACAAGAAAATGTTGAGAGAGAACACATACCTGAGTTAATTGAGGTAGATTTCTTCCATTAAGTAGGACTTGTTTGATGTAACTGGATCCGGAGAGCTTACAGCTGATACTCCATCCGGGACCCAGGGTGGCTTGGGCAAGAAATAGTAGCATACCACTACCTACAAAGAAAGAGTGCAGACGTAAGTATATATATATATCACTACTTACAAACTAAAGAAGGATGCAATAGTAAAAAATATATCACTACCTATGTACAAAAACAAGGCAAAAGCAATTTTGTATCTCGCCCACTTATGAAAATAACCAGAAATATTGTGATCTGCGAGGGCATGCAAGAGAATTACATCAAAACCTAAGTACATCTACCATCCAAGTTTTGTTGAAAAGTGACTTACGGTTGCGGAGTTAGATGTCATAAGAGAGTCTTGCATGCAAACTTTAACGTTGACTTGAAATGACCTTTGACCTTACCATGTGACCTCCGCCAACACCAAAATCAATAGGCTTCTTTGCTATACCATACTCAACCTTCATGCCAAATTTGAAGACAATCGGAGAAGAAATGCAGCTGATAGAGCGATCACAAGGAAATCTCTGCGGCGGACGCGGCGGCAAGGCCAAAACCATAGTATCCTCCGAACTCTGTTCGCGGGATACAATTATTTAAATCCTAAATTGGACTAGAAATTTTTTCCCCTAGGCCAAAAACAGTAATTACCAGATCACAGTCGGATATATAATTCCAGCTATACTTTCTCAAAGCCTGATATATTTGTATTTTATATGACATAAAATATGCGAATTTATTCACAAAATCATGCTTTTTGCTCTTATTTACTAAATAAAGCTCCTGGGGCCTGTTGCAAAATAGAAAAAAACTCTGGCAATTGTTTCCAGAGTTAATCAATGTGTCAAGTGTCAATCGCATAATTTGGTTTGCCAGAGTTATTGTTTACTTGCCAAGGGTTTTTTTTTATGGCAAAAGTTTCATGCAACAGGTCTTAGAAATGCTTATTTTGGGTGTAAATATTCTTTATTGCATTCATAAAAATTCTGGTACCAATTTTTTTTAATGTATTTTATTCTTATCTGATGAATCTATCTTAAAAGGAGGTAGTGGTAATTGAGATACGCATATATACGGTACCTTGGTAGCAGTAGTAGTTATTGGCATCGAATGAGACAAGTGCTAGATGTTCCGTGGCTTCCCTTAGTCTGTAGCAGTGCAGAGGAAAGACAGACTTGAGGAGTCTCGCTGTGCCATACAGGAACTGGCTTGCCGTTTCTTCTAACTTACAGCACAGTCTGTGGATGATAGGAGGCAATATTGTCAAAGTGACTTTGAGAAAAATTACATAATTTGGGGTCCATGTCACAGTAGAAATGATGCATGTCACATGATCGCTGTCAGCCAATCATTTGAGTAGGATCCCTATATCCATTTTCTTTACCAAAGGTAGCCAAATCAGCTCTTATAAACTGTGTTATTATTATATACCCTTCTCCATTCTGAAAGAATGGGTGCAAATAAAGAAGAAAGAAGGTATTATTTTCAAAGTCTTGAACTCACAAACCTACTGTTCATGAGCTGGGCACTCTACCACTGAGCCACTTACGTCAAGCAATAATTTTCATTCATTAGCAGGCTAATGCTAATGTATTACACCTGATTATTGCACAAGTATATAGTAATTATTTTGTGCCATGGACCTGGGTTAAATGTGAAACTTCTTTCGACTAATAAAGATGAAACAATTAAATTACCTCTGTACATGTGCATGGAGCATGTCTTGGACACTCCGATGACCATGATGCATTGCAAACCCCAGTGCCGACGACCCATCTCTGGCCGTCACCATCCAATTGGCTCCATACTCCAGTAATAGTCTTACCACATCTTTATGACCTCTCCGACAAGCCTGGGTCAATACAAAAGTTTAAAAAATATTAATAATATTCAAGAAGGTCATAAGTAAAACAATAGGGGTTATCTAATATTTATTGACTGTGTAAAGTTGGATTTCTCTCTCTTGTTTACAAAATCAATCATGAAATGGCATCCAAGTAGCTCCAAGGCCTAGTCTTCCTTCGCTCCTCTCCTTAAGTCAGATCCCTCCGCTCATCTTTTTCACATAAATCAAACCATTGCCCTCGTACAAAGATCACATATGGTGATCGTGCGTTCTCTGTTGCTGCCTATACCCTGTGGAACAAGCTCCCAACCCACTTTCAAAATGCTCCCTCTGTTGATATGTTCAAATCCTAAAATTAAAACTCATCTTTTTCA
This sequence comes from Lytechinus variegatus, assembly GCF_018143015.1. Lineage (NCBI taxonomy): Eukaryota > Metazoa > Echinodermata > Echinoidea > Temnopleuroida > Toxopneustidae > Lytechinus > Lytechinus variegatus. Next base: position 65,061,342 of record NC_054743.1, on the reverse strand, counting down.
ACACAAGCAAAGTTTTTTTTTTAATGGATTCATTGTTTACATTAGTCAGCCCATTATTATCCATTTTTTATTATCATCATCATCATCATAATTTAAATGAGAAGAGCCTTATAAGGACCACACATTATAATGACAACAGCCTCATTTCAAGTTGGGTGTCATGAATGGTGCTTTTTTTTTCTAAGACAAGCACCAGTGTTAAACAATGAACTTTCAAATACTTGATGAAATGACTGGGTAATCTGCATGAGAGCTGATTCCCCACTTTAGTTCAAACACAAACACTGACATTATTTACTGCTTTACTTTGAAACACCACAAAACACTAAAAATATCACATGTGAAAAATGGAAATAGCATGTTTTTACTTTCAGAAGCACAGGCCAAATACTGGGGAAGTAGTTTGATCCACAGCGAGTTCTCCTCGGTTTTTGGCATAACATGCAGCTACAATGACAATGCAATTTCTCACAAATTTGGAAAATGGGAATTGCCTGCTTTTACCCAAAGACAAACAACAAATAAGTTAACCTTTAAGAATTGGAATTCCTCATATCAACACTAACACTAGCATTTAACACTAAACACCTAAATGGGACGACTAGGTTACCTGCATGAGTGCCGATTCCCCAGCTGGTGTTGTAGAGTTGATGTAAGCTCCTGCTTCTAACAAGATACCTAATGTTGATGTGTAACCCTAAAGGAAACAGACAGAAAAAACAAACAGATCAAACAATATCCTGGGTCCTCATGAATTTATTTGACTTTAACTTAGGAAGCCACTGACGCCATAATCTGCAAACTAGATGTAATTTGCTAGTGGTAATTTTGATGGATTCTGTTGGAATTCATTTTTTAGTCATTGCCACAACTGGCATTTATGTTTATCAGAAAACTGAATCTTCGAGGGGTTATCTCTATGTGTTTAACTCTTCATGTGTTACGTTCGCATTATTGCACATCCGTAGGCGTGTTTCGTTCGCATTTTTGCACAACCACACATTTCCCATAGACGTCCCCTGTCCCATTGTTTTTCGAACAATTGCATGCCTTGGAGCGTGCCTAGCTACAATGTATAGCCTGGCGTGTTTGTATACCGTACATGTGTGCCGATCGATCGCGCGTGCGACATTAGTTTAGCGTTCAACGGATTATCGCAGTTTACAAATTACAGAATCGCTGAGTTTTCCCAAACAAGTGGAATGCCTCTGGCCGTCTCACCTGCATCACGCAGTTCAATATAGCAGCAGTGCTGACTTTGAATACTACTCTAACTCGCACAAGATGTTCAGTGATACATGGTTACTCTTATGTCCACTTTTTATGAACTAGACCAATAAACTTACAGAGATATGATGGTTATTTAACAAACAAGTGGAATGCCTCTGGCCGTCTCACCTGCATCACGCGGTTCAATATAGCAGCAGTGCTGACTTTGAATACTACTCTAACTCGCACAAGATGTTCAGTGATACATGGTTACTCTTATGTCCACTTTTTATGAACTAGACCAATAAACTTACAGAGATATGATGGTTATTCAACAAAAAACCCAACATGGCCAAAGTTCATTGACCTTACATGACCTTTGACCTTGATCATGTGACCTGAAACTCGCACAGGATGTTCAGTGATACTTGATTACTCTTATGTACAAGTTTCATGAATGAGATCCATAAACTTTCAAAGTTATGATGGTAATTCAACAGATACACCCAATTCGGCCAAAGTTCATTGACCTTTGACCTTGGTCATGTGACCTGAAACGCGCACAGGATGTTCAGTGATACTTAATTACTCTAATGTCCAAGTTTAATGAACTAGACCAATAAACTTTCAAAGTTATGATGGTAATTCAACAGATACCCCCGATTCGGCCAAAGTTCATTGACCCTAAATGACCTTTGACCTTAATCATGAGACCTGAAACTTGCACAAAATGTTCAGCGATGCTTGATTACTATTATGTCCAAGTTTCATGAATCAGATCCATAAACTTTCAAAGTTATGATGGGAATTCAACAGATATCCCCAATTCGGCCAAAGTTCATTGACCCTAAATGACCTTTGACCTTGGTCATGTGACGTGAAACTCATGCAGGATGTTCAGTGATACTTTATTAACCTTATGTCCAAGTTTCATGAACTAGGTCCATATATTTTCTAAGTTATGATGACATTTCAAAAACTTAACCTCAGGTTAAGATTTCGATGCTGATTCCTCCAACATGGTCTAAGTTCATTGACCCTAAATGACCTTTGACCTTGGTCATGTGACATGAAACTCTAATAGGATGTTCAGTAATACTTGATTAACCTTATGGCCAAGTTTTATTAACTAGGTCCATATACTTTCTAAGTTATGACGTCATTTCAAAAACTTAACCTCAGGTTAAGATTTGATGTTGACGCCGCCGCCGCCGTCGCCGCCGCCGCCGTCGGAAAAGCGGCGCCTATAGTCTCACTTTGCTTTGCAGGTGAGACAAAAACCCCAACATTGCCAAAGTTCATTGACCTTACATGACCTTTGACCTTGATCATGTGACCTGAAACTCGAACAGGATGTTCAGTGATACTTGATTACTCTTATGTACAAATTTCATGAATCAGATCCATAAACTTTCAAAGTTATGATGGTAATTCAACAGATACACCCAATTCAGCCAAAGTTCATTGACCTTTGACCTTGGTCATGTGACCTGAAATGCGCACAGGATGTTCAGTGATACTTGATTACTCTAATGTCCAAGTTTAATGAACTAGACCAATAAACTTTCAAAGTTATGATGGTAATTCAACAGATACTCCGATTCGGCCAAAGTTCATTGACCCTAAATGACCTTTGACCTTAATCATGAGACCTGAAACTTGCACAAAATTTTCAGTGATGCTTGATTACTATTATGTCCAAGTTTCATGAATCAGATCCATAAACTTTCAAAGTTATGATGGGAATTCAACAGATATCCCCAATTCGGCCAAAGTTCATTGACCCTAAATGACCTTTGACCTTGGTCATGTGACGTGAAACTCATGCAGGATGTTCAGTGATACTTGATTAACCTTATGTCCAAGTTGCATGAACTAGGTTCATATATTTTCTAAGTTATGATGACATTTCAAAAACTTAACCTCAGGTTAAGATTTCGATGTTGATTCCTCCAACATGGTCTAAGTTCATTGACCCTAAATGACCTTTGACCTTGGTCATGTGACATGAAACTCTAATAGGATGTTCAGTAATACTTGATTAACCTTATGGCCAAGTTTTATTAACTAGGTCCATATACTTTTTAAGTTATGACGTCATTTCAAAAACTTAACCTCAGGTTAAGATTTGATGTTGACGCCGCCGCCGTCGCCGTCGGAAAAGCGGCGCCTATAGTCTCACTTTGCTTCGCAGGTGAGACAAAAATCAATACATCCTGATTACAGCCAGGAAGTTCATTGAAAAAGGAGAGGATAAAATCAATAAAACCCTCCTCACAAACAATACCATGGCCAGGTTTATTGTTAGGAGTCTGTGACTCATGGCAGGAATGTGAATGAGACCCTAAAATAATGCAACACACAGGGGGTTTACAGGTGAACGCATGAAGAGTTAATACTTTATGGTATGATAGAAAGAGTCAAGTGGATAATTTTGTTATCATTTTATTGGGTATATATTACAAGACTATAGCACACTGTTGCATTCTCTGTATTAAAAAGTAACTTAACCTTTTTAGTGGAATCAAGCCTCAATAATATAACTATGTGGAAGCAGAATTGCTAGATTTGAAAGAAAGCAGAATAGGAATGAGAAAATGTGAATGTTTGAAAAAGATTACTAAATTTAAAGTTAGCAACTTGACAAGTAGATTGCCACATGCAAGATAGAAAAATGCCTGTATCTGTACCTTTTCTGCAGCCATCATGAGCGGCGTCATGCCGTTCTTGTGCGTCTTGTTGACGATGGCCCCGTTGAGGATGAGAGCCTTGACGATACCGTCCTGGTTCAGGGAGCAGGCCAGCATCAGGGGCGTGGTTCCCATGTTATCCACCTCCTCCAGGGCTCGGGGACCGGTCTGCTGGAGCATGTGGACCACGCCCTGGGTGTTGCCCCCCTTGATGGCTTGCCGTAGACCGTCTGGAAGGGCAGATTAGATTATAGGGAGATGTAAAAATCATAGAGATGCTTGGGTGACAAACCTTGTTTTCTTTATATTATTATTGATGATGATTGATGATGATGATGATGATGATGGTGATGATAATGATGATAGATAAAAATAACATTTTATTCACTCCCAGGTAGCCACTTCAGTTAGCAATCAACTAGTGGGCCCTTCATATGAACATATGTTGTTAATATCTTTCTCCAATCTAAAAGCCAAGTGCCTAGCAAGAAAGGGCGCTCCACCAGTGAGATGCCATGCCCATTTGGTGATGATGATGATGATGATGATGATGCTGATGATGCTGATGATGCTGATGATGAAAATGATGATAGTGATGATGATGATGATGCTGATGATGAAAATGATGATAGTGATGATGATGATGATGCTGATGATTATGAGGATCACCATCATCATAATAATAACATTTAGTTCTTACCATAGGTTGCAAGAGATCCCATCCCCTGTGCTGTATTAGATGAAGGAATGCCATTTCCAAGCAGTCCTGGTAATGATATGGAACGTATTTGTATTAAGTGTGAAATACGAGCAAAGAACATGTTAAAATGAAGTCCAATTTAAAAGGCAAGTCTATCCCTGCAAGAATTTGATTTGAATATTAAGTATAGAAAATCAAACAGGCATAACAATTATAATTTCATAAAAATGGGATGTAAAACAAGAAAGTTATGACATTTCAAAAATTGTGCTTATTCACAAAACAGCTACATGCACAACACAGTGATATGCAAACAGGAGAGTCGATGATGTCACTCCTTATTTTATTGTTTGGATTACACATTTTTTTTTTCATTTTTGTGCAGAATTGACAATACGGAGACTCTTCATCAAATTAGAATAGGTTATGACAATAGCAATTCCAATTTGACTGGCTAATGAGCTGATAAAACTGAACTCGTACTGTTACAAGATTTATGTCATACTTGTCTATCCTGCTATCCATACATAAACCACAACTTAAAACCAGAATTTAATGAAATGAAACTTTTGAAAATGAAATTCACCGATCGCCCAATAAGCCAGTTCACGGTAAGCTCATGATCAACTTTTCTCAAATGACCTTTGTGATTTTTCATGAGGATGAGCACTTTCACAGTTAGCTCATGATCAACTTTTCTCAAATGACCTTTGTGATTTTTCATTAGGATGAGCACTATCATTTTCAAATGTAGATGTTGCGTAAGCTTAACCGGTAGAGTATTCAAATTCTAAGAACGAAAGGCATTGTATAGACCAGGTGACTAGAATAGTACATCAGGGATAAAGTTTGGAAATCTGTTTTATTGTCTGGCACATTTGACTATTGTTTAGGCTACTGTCAAATACCAGTGATTATGAAGGCTCTAATTATTACTCTTCAGCTTGGATGTGATAAAATGAATATTTTGAAAGGAATACATGAATAATCATCAAATCACAAATGCCTATGTCAGTGAATTTGAAAGCCACCTTCATGGTTTATCTCAAATGACCTTTTTCTGCTCGTGCGCAGTTTACAATCGTGAACAGGCTTATGTGAGGAACAGATGCCTCTAGGGTTTCCTGCCCTGACATACAGGTTTTAGAATAGCCATCTTTTCCACAGGATAAAACAGGACTTTTTCAGAGAAATATTTGATACTCTTGTTATTACATATCTAAATTGTAACATTACTATAGTCAGACCCGCTTTAGTGACCACCTGTATAGAAGGTCCACCAGTTTATATAGACTATAAATTCATCCCCCTTAAATAGTTTTCACCACTAGAACATGTATAAAACGGAACTGTAATAAAGACCAACTGTTCATGAAGACCGCTTTTCTTGTCTCCCTGGGGTGGTCTTTATGTACAGATTTCACAGTTTTTAAATTTGTTTACCTTCAAGGGAATCCTGTCTCTGAGGTTCTGGTATGCCACTCTCTTGGTTCAGAGGTAACGTGCCAGGTGCGGGATGACTCAAAGGCGGTCCTTTGTCTGCAGTCCGATCCGTTTCCTGTGTATCTATTCTCTGGATCTGTCTCTCAATCTGAGACAGAGGTTGAGGCTGACCAGCAACATCCGATGACCTGTATGTGTTGGCGAGGCCTGTGTCAACACGCAGCTCTGACAACTGTCCTGATTGTAACTGGTTAAGCTGTTGCTGCTGCTGATCATGGCTGATATCGCTTTTCTCACTGGACAAACTATCCTCTTTCCTGGATGTCGGTGAAACGTATTTGCTCAGTTTGTCCTTGAGACTTTGTACTTTGGCACTGTTTCTTCCATGAGCGGAGGAGAGCTGAAATGTCTGAATCTTTTCAAAGGCATTCCGACCACCACCACTTGGACTGGCATTGGGGAATGGAGGGCTCTTCTGGCTTGCCAGGTATGATTTTGGACTAGGGGTACCTTGCGGCGTTGCCTGGGGTGTAAAACTTGTGCTAGGGGTATGTGGTGTTAGTGGGGAGTTCAGGGGTGATTTCAGATCTGGAGTTCTATTTGGGGTTCCCTCACTCAGAGGCATGAGAGGGGAGGGTTTCGGAACAGCAGCAGAAAAAGAGGAGAAGAGCGACGCAGGGGGCGTGGGAGGCTGAAACTGGTTTGATGGCGAAGGTTCCGATGCTATTTGTTGCATCCCATGCCCTGTTGCGTCTCCCGATTCTCCTTTCTTTGCACTGTTCACATCCATTTGCACATTTCCCGTGGCTGGTCTTAAGTTTCCAAACAAGTTCACATCTTGCACTCTATAATCAACTTTACTATGTTCACTATGATACACATTATATACATTGCTTTGAGCAGATTGTCCTGCTGTACTTGATGGTTCCTGGTGTTTTGCAACAGTATCTGCACTTCCACTACCACTTTGTAACACACTAAACATTGATCGATTGTCCACCTCAGGTGGTGTGGGTAGATTGCTCAATGGCTTATCATCTTCCAGGAGATTTGTCTTAGGACATGCCTGCACTGTACTATTGGAGTCACTTTCTCCTAATCTATTCAAGATAGAGGTCTCCTGCAAACTAGGATCTTCGCTCGGCAAGTCTTCCAACCCCCTGTCAACATCGCATGGACTCAAGGGAGTCAAGACAGCATCACAGATCTGCCTATCAGCTTCATCAACTTCTGGAGTTGGCAGGATGTTGGCAAAGTCCTGGAGCTGACTGGTCTCATCCTTGATATCTAAGGCTTCTGTTTTTGGCTCCATCTTACAAAGGTCTCCAAAGAAAGCAGAATGTGGATCCATCGGTTTTTCTGATGATGGTGATTCTGGTGTGATCTGCAAAAAACAACAGCATCTTAGTAAAACAAGAATAATGTTCCTAGGTACTTTGCTATCAATCAATGTCACTACATAGCCTGTCTATATACCTTTCTAAAGAAATAAGGATGAATGGCTATTATAAAATCATAATTAGTAGCAAAATATACTTATGAAATGAATATGACAAATATTGCTTATAATAAATCGGGAGATTCTATTCTATAAGAGATCTAACGCTCCCTATTATCGGGCTGAACAGAACTGATGTATTACGTAAGATGAATCACATAAAGAAACAGACCTCTTGAGAGATTGTACTTGAACTCGAGGAGGAGCTTGAGTCTAAGGATTCCAGCTTGCAAGGGGTCGTGCCACCCGAGACCGATGCTGCTTCCTTGGACTTCTCTTCCAGCTGGGCTATGGTCAGGATCTGTTCTGAGGGCACTGTTGACCGGTACATGTTGGCCGAATTGGCCGAGGTGTCCAAGGCGGAGGGACTCATCATCAATGTGCGCTTTGTGGCACTCTCTAATGAACCAAGCATCTGTTCAGGAATTAAGGATACGATTAGTGTTAGGTGAACATGGTAATTTTGGAAACAGGGTGGGTAGAGTTTTAAAGACATATGGCTAACATTCAGGTATTATTTACGAAAAATCCTGAACTTTGATGAGTTTTGTATTTAAATATTGTTCATGTGGATTTAAAAAAAAGACATCCAGGATAAAACAAAAAATCAAATTTGACACTTTCCTAGATATCCATGACTGAAAAACCATCAGTTGATTAACATTGTGTAAATGCGACCAACATACATACTGTAAAACCCTCTATTAAAAGAGGGTATAGAGAATGTTGCTTTGACAATTACAAATAAGGTGGTTAGGAGTAGGGGATGAAGAAATATACTTGGAATACTCAGCCTTCAGATACAGAACAGATACATTTCATTTCCCTTTTTTACAGTCTGTCAGCTCTAACAATGGAAATTTACAATACATGCAGACAAAACAATTCCTAGAAAAAGTCAGAAAATATACAATTCCTTTTTGTCCATAACAATGAAATTTCACATAAAATACAGATGTCCAAAAGCATGTGAAACCATCGCGTTGTAGTTTCTTTATAAAAGAGAAGATAAGAACATTCTAAGATCACTCACTTCTAGATCCACCATCTTTTTAGTCTTCTTGTGTTTATCTTTCTTCTTCTCCTTCTTTGCTTTCTTCTCCTTCTTGTGCTCTTTCTTTTTCTTCTTCTTCTTGCTCTTTTTATCTTCTTTATCCTTGCTCTCTTTCTCCTCCCGTTTGGCATCTAACACAGCTCTCCTGTTTTTCACCTGTATAGATCAAAGCATGCTCTGCACTTATTTTTTTTGCAAATGCAGAGTCCCTGGTCCAATGTTAAAAAAACCCTCAAATTAGAAAATAAAAGCACACCATGAAATAGGCAATTCCATTAATTATACATGTAGGACAGTTCACACCAGTTTATTTTTGCTTTATCTATTATTACATTTTTTGGGGGGGTGTGGGGGTTAAAAGCTGTAAGGGGTCTCCTACATGTACACACCAAACAAACTTTCACCCTTGATGTCTTCTTTACATTTGTTTATAAACCATACAAAGAACTATATTGGTGGGACTACACAGTGTTTTTTACACTATGGCAGAAAAAAAATATTGTATACATGTACAATGTATTGTTGAATAACCTAAATGTCATCAAGTTACACCTAATCAGAGTGGAAAAGATAGACATTTTTTACATTTGTTGTGCAAGACAACTAACCATTTAGACAAAACATTTAGACATCATTTAACACTATGACATTAGATTGAATAGCTAGTCATACATTTTTGTCACTGTATCAAACATCATTCAAACGACTTCATGGTACACTGACCTTTGAATACATGTCGGTTTCAAAAGAAACTTCGATGAGTCCTTTTTCCAGCTGGTCCCAGAACGGATCCTTCAGCAAGGCTTCCTCGTCCACTACCTCCTGCTGCATCACCTGTCCTGCTGCCTTCTTCTTCTCCCCGACCTTCTTCTCCTCTGACTTCTGTTCCTCCCCTTTACCCTCTTCCCCCTCCCCCTCCTTTCCACTCTCCACTTCCTTTGCCCCCTCCCCATCCTCGACACTGTCACCCTCGTTTGTTTCTTGCCCTCCCTTGCTTTGACTGTCCTTTGTACTTCCTGTGGACATTCCTGGAGTTTCTGAGTCAGTGCTTTCCTTTGGCTCCTGCTTCATCCTCTTCGCCCCCCTTTTCCGTCTCTGCTGTCGCCCTCCCCCTTTCACGCCCCCCTCCCCATCCATCGTCGTCCCCTCTTCCCCATCACTCTCATCCCCACCCCCTTTTTCATCATCATCATCATTGTCATCATCGTCGTCGGCATCCTCTTCCTCATCTGTACTGTGGCTTTTCTTTCTGTCTCTTCGCTCCTCGGCAGCCGGAACCTCCTCCTCGTACCGAGACCGTTTCCGTTTTTTCTTGTTCTTAGGCTGCCCAGCGCCCCGTTTTGGAGCTTGCCGTTCCTTACTACCTGAACTGGCTTTGACTTCTTTCTCTTGGGGCTGGCCCTTAATTTTCTGAAAGTTACAGAAAAATCAATCACTTAATTCAGAGAATAAATTTTGAAGACAGACAGCATACATCTTACCGGACATATTTATTATCATCATCATCTTCATTGTCAACATCATCATCCACTTGAAAACAAAGGATTGACAATAATTTTGTGTCCTGCAATCCATCTAAAACAAATTAGTTGCATTTTTCTTCTCTTCCTTGGCGACATACTCGTTTAGAAGATCTTCAAATGTGAGGAAATTTAAATTGCTACTATTGTAAGCACAATTATGATTATCACAATCATCGCCATCATTTTGTCAACATGCACATCATAATCTTCATCATCATCATCAATCATCACCAATCATTGTTCATCATCATCATCTACATGTACATCATCACATCATCATCATAATAACTATCATAATCTTTATCATCCTCATCATATTAATAATCGTTGTAATCATCATCTTCATAATGATCATGAACATGAAAGAGTTGAAATAAATTTGTGTTCTGCACCCCATCCAATAACAAATTTGTTTGAATTATCTTGGCTGCCCTTTTTTCTTCTCTTCCTTGGCGACATACTCATCTGTATGATCTTCAAAGATAAGAAAAAATGTCTATCACTATCAGCTTTAATTATTTGAATTGCTACTATTAATCATTATCACCATCATCATCGTCATCTTCGTCATCTTCAGCGCCATCATCATCACCATTGTTGTTGTTATCGTCCTCATTATCATTGTCGCCGTCATCGTCATCATCATCATCATCATAATGGAAAGGGTTCTAAGAACAAATTGATATACATATTGACATACCTTGGCTGCCTTTTTCTTCTCTTCCTTGGCGACATACTCGTCTATCAGGTCTTCACATGTGAGGAGATTGTCTTTGGGCTCCCAGGTGTCATCATCTACTCCATAGCCTTTCCATCTCACCTTGTACAATGTCTTATCCTACATGGGGGGTCAGGTAGAGAGAGAGGGAGGCAGAGAGGGGACAGAGGGGGGGGAGAGGAGGGAGAAAGCGGAGGGGGGGAGAGAGAGGAGGAGAAAGCGGAGGGTGAGAGACAAGAGGGGAGAGAGACAGGGAGAGAGACAGGGAGAGAGGGGGAGAGACAGGGAGAGAGGGGGAGAGACAGGGAGAGAGGGGGAGAGACAAGGAGAGAGGGGGGATGGGAGAGGGAGAGAAAGACAAGGTTAACAGGTTGCTCACTGCATAAACTTTCATTTGAATACTGCACATTGTCATACATTTAATTTTATCCATTTGTTGCTTTTAACAATACACATTTGACACAAGATTCAAAGTTTTTTTTTAATAAAAGGGGTAAAATGTACTGGCCTATATAGTTCAGGAGGATATAGCAATATAGATTACAGAATGAAACCATTAGAACAGACAGAAAAGTTGGAGCATCAACTGTAAGACTAAAAAAAAGGCATATTTACTGAGAAACTGCCCTAGCCACAAGAACACAGACAATAATTTGTGTAGCCTCTAGCCCCACACCACCCCAAACCCCCCCCTCCCCCATCCCCTCACAATAGTGTCAAACATAGCACAAAAATAGCACCCAATGAAAAGAGCTCTCTTCAATCACAATTGAATAGGGACAGCGCACAGTGTTCACAATGCATGAGCGAGAGCCATTCTATTCTACACACACACACCGCTCAGTGTATATCCGTACAGTCCACTGCATGACTGAATTGCCTTCATGCATGTGTGTGAGCCCTTTTTCACACCGAGTGTGAGCACATTATGCAGGGAGCTGATGGCATTGTACACACACATTCCCATTCAACTCCCTGCACACAAGTAATGAACTGAGCTGAGCTGTTCTATTGTACTTACATTATATGTATGCACACTTAAACACACACACACATCCCTTCATAAAGCTTTGTGCATTCAATACATTTTGATAGCAGCCATTGACTGAGAGCAGTTCAGTAATATAGTTTTGACTAATACATCAAGAGAAATACTGTGGGAAGTTTTCCAACCTTAAGTCCATATTATCTACTTCTTTGGTCACTTCTTCCAGGTACACAGGTAATTATCCATCATATTAATATTAAAGCAAAAGCTTTTGCTACTGAACTGGTGAATGTCTGTAATAAGCATCCCAGTATGCATCATTGAATACATGTACATTTGTACATGTTTGAAGTCAGTAACCAACTTGAGTGTAGCACATTCAAGTCATAGAGTATTTTTTTTTCTCCAAGTACACTCACTGTATGTAAACTGCAATTGTATTCTCCTAAAATACTGTATGTAAAACTAAAAGCAAGGAAGGGTTTATTGTCATTTATCATATTTCTTTAATTATTACAGCCTGTTTCAAAGAGTTTCATTTCATTGCTTGTTAATCTCTATGAAACTTCATCCGTTTTTAATAAGAAATACTTAAAACATAATTTGGCCTTGGATTTGTATTCCCATTTGATTTCATTCAGTAATGTTCATTCAAGAAACAAGAAACGGTCCAATTTATGTCTGAAAGTTGACACATTTTATTCAATATTGAGTGTTCAATATTTCATATGTTATATGTTTCCTTGAATGCTTGAATGCTTTTTGAAAATATTTAAGCAGCACATGTATTGATACACTGGTCCATGCATTTGTAACAAGCAAGTTGGATTATTGTAATGGACTACTTTTTGGCTTACCAGATTCTCAGATAAACAAATTACAGCGTGTTCAAAATGCATGTGCCAGACTCATTTGTAATTCGCCCAAATTTTCCCATGTAAGGCCCCTACTCATCCATCTACATTGGCTTCCAATACGTCAGCGAATCAAATTCAAAATAATGCTCCTAACATATAAGATACTACATGACATGGCCCCCACCTATCTCAGTGAACTCCTTAAATTAAAATCACCCACCCAGTCTTACAGGCTTCGTAGTTCCCATGACACAATGCTCCTCAGTCTCCCAACATGTAAAACAAAGATCACACTAGGTGACCGTGCCTTTATCAGTGCTGCACCCAAACTCTGGAATAGTCTCCCTTCCTCAATAAGAAATGCATCCTCTGTCAACTTATTTAAAACCAAACTGAAATCCCACCTCTTTCAAGATAGTTTTTAATAAGAAGTCACTTTTTCATGTTTTTGATTATGTATTTTGTAGAAATAATTAATCTTTACTTATTTTTCTTCGATTAATTTAGTGAACTAAATTTTTGCGTATCCTGTTAATAATTGTTTTTCTGCTTATCTGTTATGTATTGTAATGCGCAGTTGAGTATATCCAAATAGAAATTGCGCAATATAAATTTACAATTATTGTTATTATTATTATTATTGAGCGCCTAGGCAGCTCAGCTAAAGCCGGGGTAATAATAATAGCAGGGCCAGCTGGTAGTGGCTACCATGGGTAAATATACCTATATCATTATCATTATCATCATCATCTTTTGATCCAGTACAAAACTGAGTATAAATCCCAGTCTACAATCTATATTTTATTGGCATTTAAACTTGAGCATGTTCTGCAATTCATTCTCTAAAGTGCCAAATTTTCTGTACACGTATGTACCGGTATGTATTGTGGTGGTAATATTTCTTTTCCATCAAATATTCAAAAATTCACTCATTTTTATTCCTGTTTTGTTAATCATTTCATCTATTTTCAATCATTTTTTTGAGGGGGAGCAAAGTAATGCTGTCTCAATGATACTGCAATTCTATAGAACAAAGGATACTTTCATTTACAAATTTCACACAACATGTATCTACTCCTAACGGTGACATATGTCGTTTGAAAATCATATTTTCCCATGGCATACATGTATGTTATGAGGAGGAGCCAAGATGTAATTTGAAGGATAATGGGGAAAATCTGAAAATTTGTGTACAAAACAAATGAAGAGTTGCCCACAAAATCAGCCATTCTGAAGCATGTTTGCCAATTTGAGGATCCCATAGACAGTGTGAGATTTTTAAAATGTAAATAACTTGCTTATTTCATAACCAATTTTGATGAAACTTATTCCAAATTGTTCATTTAATTTTTACTCTCTCCAATAAGATTGCTTCTCTTTTCTTGGGTTTTGGTTTCCTTTATAAATGAATTTCATATTTTAATTTTTTGCAGACTGGACAGTGATGACACTAAGGAAGCTCTTCATTTAATTAAAATACCATAATATAAATTACAAGTCCACATTCTGGGAGCAATCAAATTTTATTTCACAAATAATGATGTAAAATAAAAACATTCTAATATCAAATATAATACAGCAGGAAAAAGTGCAGATGATGTCATTGAATTCTCATTTGCATACCAACCAGGATCTACTTACCTGTGTTTTGTGTAATTAATCACTTAATTTGAAATTTCAGCATTATGCTTTGATTTTTCTCCATTTATCAAAAATAATTTTATGTTGGAATTGACAAGTTTGCACTTTAATACAAAACGATGGATAAAATATCTATATGCATTTTATTACTAAAGAGGATGTTGTTTGTTGCTGCTGCAAAGCTACTAATGTAAAAAAAAAAATCAACACTATAGTTTCAATATTTGTTGTTTTCAAAAATGAAATTTGAAATGACGGGCATTTCAATGCACACCTGCACAGATCGAAATGGCAGGACCAATACACTGTACAATTTGTCCTTACATTTAGGGCTGCTTAAAACCAGGTATTTCTACTACCAGGGTAACTATAATCCTCTTCACAATTCTGAAGCAACTTTTCAATCAAAGCTCATATTACTACTTTTGTTTGCATTGCAGGTCTCCATGAGTCGTAGGCAGGACCTGGACCATGCTTTCAAAGGCACCCGATTCCCTTGGACCCAACAGAGGATGGAGTTTGTCCTCAATGAACTCATCTCTAGGCATAAGAAGTATAAGGCTTATACCAAGCTGATAGATGTTTACATCATATTGGCAGAGAAGATCGGAGCCACTCCTAGAATTGTGGAGAACTTCATCAAAAACTTGGGGCGGGATTACCGAGAATGGATGAAGGTGAATCCCAACTGCGATCGCGACACGATGACCCTCCGTGGATCAAACACCATCTTTAAGATGTTTGAAGAATACAATAGGATTTACTCGAGTGAGGATTCGTCGAATAGCTTTCAGAATAAATTATCAGAGTACACCTTGGACGAACAGGACAGCTTGGTAACCATACCTGATGGAAAGAATGAAGACGATGACAGCCCTCAATATGTAGAAATAATTGATGCCGACTTGAAGGAAGAGCCAGGACTTGAGGAGGATAATGCTGCTTTTCAGATCACATCGGTCACAAGTATAACATCTCCGGCTAGAAGTGACAATCCACCCTCTCCAATCCCACCACCGCCTCCACTGCCAAGGGTTCCAAAGTCACAAGGAAGGCGATCTATGGTGACAATGCCAGTAACGGAACCATCTTCTGTTGCTGCCTTAAGGCAGCACGAGTCGGCGGGCCTTCAGGACATTGTAGCAATGCAGAAGGACAGGGATCAAGTTGCCCAAATGACACACATGAACCCTCAATCAGCTGGAAATGTCCATACTCCCTCTCCCGTTTCCAATTCTGCATACGTGTCAGCAACAAACCCAGGTCTGCTGTCCACCATCTCTTCACTCCCATCTCTGCAGCATCCGCAGTTCCATATTCCACAAGGCCAGACTTCATCTCAAGGTGTTGGTTCCAGCTTCATCCCTCTTCATCTCATCCAAAACGGAGGAATCCCTCCTTCTGTGTACACAACCCAATCTTCAGGATCCTCCATTCCTTCTGCAGAAGTACGAAGCACTACTCCTGGCACGTCAAACAAGCGTCCACTGAAGACCTCTTACGACACCCAGCCCCATTCCTCGAAGAAGAGCCGTTCAAGTAACGTGCCACTTGTTGCAGAGAACTTGCCAGATGGTATGAGTGAATTTGAGAATCGCTATTTACAGGCTTTGGACACCCAAAATAAGATGCTGTCCGATATTGGGAGGGAGCTAAAGCTTCTTAGGACTGGATTCTTTGCTATTCATTCTGATGATATAGCTGACATGGTGAACCCTAACATGCATTAGTGTCATCACATGCAAATGTCATGTACATGTGTACATGCAACATAAAAGTGTCGATACAATATCAACTACATGTAGTATTTTGTCACTGCATTAAAGAGAACACTACGGCTTGAAAATGTTTAAAGGACCCCCCCTCCCCCACCCCCCCCCAAAAAAAGTTGCATTGCACCAAACGGATAATCAAAGAAACGTAATACATGTAGTGAAATTAGCGAAAAATGTTTACAAATAATAGATAATGAGCATTTAAATGTAGAGATCATTAGTGCTTATGGAGCTCCTATTGGCAATGTGATCAAGATGTGTAATCACCTTCATATTTCACTTTATAAAGTCTTTTTTTTTATCTATCAGTAGCTCACACACTTCACATTTTGTTCCTGAGAAGACATTAAAAAAAATTATTCACACTAATATGACAAATACTTTGCAAAGTTGTTTGGGATATAACTGTTCAAATGACAGTGTTCAAATGTGAAAATGTTTCACATGAGTCACATTGCCAAGGGGAAGATCTTCATTGCATTTAATAGTGATCTAAATAAACATTCAAATGATCATAGCTTTCTATTTTCTTATAACTTTCTTTATAGCATCATTCCAGTAATTCCCTTACTTTCATTGATCTTATCTTAGATTTTCCATTCTCACACAATTCTCCTCTAATTTTTAATAGAGAAAGTCAAATATTTGTTACTGTATCGTGCTATTAAAAATATTAAACGTACCCTCCCATGTCAAGACTTTTGTAATAAATTGCAAAGTGAAATTTATTCCTTTGATTTTTTTTTTCAGTTTTATGTAACGTATACTTCGGGCTGGAAGATATTTATAAATAGAGTAAAATTCACAGAGCAAAATGCTGAAAATTTTAATCAAAATCGAAAAACAAACAACAAAGTTATTGAACATTAAAGATTTGCAGTATTCTGGTGAAACAGTTATACAATACATGTATGCATGTCTTCATAAATATTCATTAGGTGGGCTAATGATGTCATATCCCCACTCTCCTTTTTCTTAGAACTCATTGTTTCATTGTTTCATAAATGTGTAAATGATGGGTAGCCAGACTGACTCGCCATTATGATGAAATAAGTTGCTGAAAGAAATAACTAATGTAGGCCTTCTTGTAATCAGATGTCGATGCGGTTGTTTTAATTCTTGGAAGACATTTTTTGAGTAAACCTAATTTCATAATATAAAATACAAAAGAACAAGCGGGATATGACATCATCAGCCCACATAATAAATATTCATGAAGACATGCCTACAGTGTACAACTGTTTCGCCAGAAAATGCAATTTGTAAAACTTCAATAACTTTGTTGTTATTTGTTGTCCGATTTTGACCAAATTTTCAGCATTTCTGTGAATTTTACCCTACATGTATTTATTCAGATATAAATATTTTCAGCCCGGAGCATTCCTTTAATAATACTTCCCATTTATGGCCAATAATTTGGTACTAAAAATATGTGTATTTCGCTAGGTCACTACTCATGTACATGTTGTTTATTAATATATTATACTACTTTGTCATTAAAAGAGCAAAGACACAGATCCTACACTTATTAGAGGGTAACAAACAGAACTGAAATGTACATTTTGTGGGAATTTTATTTGTAATCTCATGAATTTCATTTTCCATTTCTGAACCCATTTTAGTACCTGTGTTTGATATGTAGCCATTTTCACACTGGCCTAAAAACATAGTATGTAGTTAATACAAAATTTGTAAATTATAATTTCCAGCTATTTCACTCTTATTTAAATCTACTTGGGAGTTACTCAAACTAATTCCTCTCGTTATTAAGAAGATTTTTCTCATCAAGCCTTGCAAATTGTTATTCTGTTAAAGTTTTAGAGCTATATAGACAAGGGTGCCAGGGAAATCTGCATGGATACATGTGCCCCCGAGCCAAATCTTGTTCTTTGCCATGGTGACCACTTTATTCAAAATCATCAGAAATCTACCAGAATAATTTTGTTCTACAATCGTACATACCTCATAATTAGTTCTAGGCCTCCAATAATGGGAAGTCCAATATTTATCTGATGTACAGTAAAGCTACATGTTTGTTATAAACTATAGTCACTTTACCGGTACCAAATGTAGAGTACTCAGGTGTGATGTACACACAAAAATATCACCTCCTAAAATTAATAGAATATTTCCCAATGATGTCGTTCGGTATTTAGGTCCCAAGGCTGAAAATTAAATAGTCCTTTAAAAAGATAATCATACATGTTATGTTGTGGATGATCTCTTGTCAATTTTCCAAGGGCTGTTAACGTTTCAAACACACACTTGTTTTGTTGTTGTCTCCAGTATTCATTAAATGTCAACTTGTAAAGTCTAAATTCTTATTTTACTTTTGCTTTTTGTCTATGAGGCTGTTCCCACTACGTTCCTAAAACTAGTTTACTGGAAACTAGTTTAGTGGAAACTAGTTTAACGCGTAGTGAGAACGGTCAAAGTGGTCTTGGAAGCGATCTATCAAACCAGTTTGGAAAACCACCTCGCGGTGTAGTTTTCAAGATCGCTTTTAGCGTGAGGACACAACCGTTCTTCGGGAAGCGATCTTCGCACATTTTGAGCGCGCTACTCCACACGACAGGTGTAGAATGCCTATGGTGCGGTTTCAAATTTCGCACAAAACGTGTCACCCCACTGACAGCGTCTCCATACCAACAAGAGCGCTTTACGTGAAGTGATTTTGAAAACCACTTTCGTGTGATCAAGTGAGAACGCTAGCAATGCGATCTTCCAAAGTGGTTTCCTGAATCGGTTTCCAGTAAACTAGTTTTAGAAAGCGTAATGAGAATGGCCTCTACTTCAGAGAATTCCTACACCAGGGCCCTGTTGCATAAAAGTTACTATTATGGTAACCTTTGCAGCCATCCAATGGTAATTTCCCTGAAATTCTTGATCATAATTGCCTCATTCGCATTGTTACCATAGCAGTGACTATACGATAGTAAACTCTTGTGCTTTTTCATTTAATAAATTTAAGTCAAAATATCAAGCCCAATGTACATTTTGGATTGTTCAACTTGACCTTAAAGGGGAATCCAGCCTTGGCCATAAAATGTTGTGTCGGGAAGGAGAAAAATAAATTAAACAGAATCATGGTGAAAGTTTGAAAGAAATTGGACAAGAAATAAGAAAGTTATAGCTGCTTTAAAATTGAGATCACTAATACTATGTAGATTTCAAATTGCAACTCAGTAAGTAAATTATGACAAGGGGCAAGGACAACTTTCTCATAGGCTATGTACTTTATTATCAGGGATTTGTGGTTTTCTCTTAAGTACCTATTCCCCTGGAGCAGTAATCTAAATACAACCCAGGTAGTATATCGTTTTATGTCCTCATGAAAGAAAAATGATAATTTGAATTAAAATTTTTGGGAAAATGACATTTTAGCCAAAATATGTATTGGAGTACATGGAGGATAGTCCTTGCCTTACATGTACATCCCATATGCGGCCAATTTGAAGTCTCCATGGGTATAGTGATTACCAATATTTACAACTTTTAAAAATTCATAACTTTCTTGATGTTTGTCCAATATTGTTCAAACTTTCACCTATCAACTTGTCTGATTTTCCTTTTCCTTATAAAAACAATTTCTATTTGGGTTGGATTCCCCTTTAAGTTACAGTTTATGTTTTCAAAGTACTTTTAGATTTTATAACAGGCCTTGGCAGTGATGAAGTACATATGTATGTATTCCCATTTCACTGATGACTACTAATGCACAGGGATTAGGATACTTTCCTGGTGGAAACAACTGGTGATCTCTTCTTGAGCTATATATGAAATACTACGTTTCTTGTTTTTAACAGAGCACGACATCATAAACTTTTTAAAAACTGTTATTTTTCTCTCTTTTTCTTTGATGGATTTTTATCAAACCTTCACCATATTTTCCCTATTTTTTTTTTACTTTTATTAAAACTTTATAAACCCTTAACATCAATGTTATTATGGTTACCGTTACACACCAAAAACTGTGGTATTAAACGGTGTACATAGAGGACCACACCAGTTATTTCACACCGGTGTTAAATTGACAGTATAAGTTTAACACACATATAGGTGTTTTTACAACACCTTCGGTTAATACTTTTGGTGCTATGCTCAATCTCTAGGGTGTAATTTTAACACCTCAGGGTGTGGTCTTCTATAAACACCAACTGGTGTCAGTTTTAACACCACAGTTTTTACAGTGTACACAACAGTATGGCACTCTAGGCAGCCAACACAATGGCCTCTGTAGGCTTGGACTACAAGTCAGTGTTTCCACAGCTCCAAAATAAATTTCCCAAAATTGGATTCCAAATTTCCTGAAATTCATAAATATTTCCTGGAATTTTCAAGTTTGATTTTTAACGAAAATCGGGCAATAATACAACGTGCGTAAATTTGTTCTAGGTGGCAAAAATCAGGGAATTTAGCATTTTTTTGTCCCCGCCCTCTTTAAAAATAGGAACAACATTACGAAATGCGAGCACGAGCGAAAAATTTTGAGCTACGTATGGAGGTTAAAATCATGTAAATATAACATGAATATTACTAGTTGCTATATTTAATTGTTGTTTCATTGTAATTTTCGGATTTCCTGGAATTTTTTCATTTCCCGGAAATTACCTGGAAAACGTCTGGATTTCCCGGAATTCTGGTAATTTCCTTCAAAGTGGAAACACTGCTACAAGTTCTGTTTTTATTTTTTCCATTTTTTATTATTGTTTAAATCTTCATTTTTTTGTTTTTTGTTGTTGCAAGGGCAAATCTTTCCTGAGGTACCGGTATAGCAAAACAGGGGCTGAGCAATTACATGTAAGGGTAATTTTATTTTTCAAAAATAGCCCCCCCCCCCATAATGGCCCGAATTCACAAAGGTGGTTTTGAAAACCCACTGTTTAGTCCATGGTTTATGCAGATTTCCTGTATAAATTACGCTTATTTTAGCGCATATCGGGCATGTGTACAAAAAATTCCAATGCTGATGGGCGCTTTTGTCACAGTTCGCCAAATTGATGCCTGTTGCCTTGGTTTTCCACGCTATTTTATTAATGAGTCCACTCTTCAAATAGTGGACTCATGAATAAAATAGCGTATCTAACCATGGTAACAGGCGTCAATTTGGCGCACTGTGACAAATGCGCGCACTACAATGTTTTATACATGCGCCCGATACGCGCTAAATTAAGCGTAATTTATACAGGAAATCTGCATAAACCATGGACTCAACCATGGGTTTTCAAAACCACCTTTGTGAATTCGGCCCATTGGGTTTTAGTACAATAATAATGTGACTGTAAAGCACCAAATCTACTCTGTAGAGTGCTCAAGGTGCATAAAGAGCTAAGAGTTAAAGATTTTGAAAGTTTCGACAGAGGTACATGTACATTTTTTAATGTCTTCAGGAAGGCTATTCCACAAAGTGGGGAATGCAAAAGCAAATGATCTTTTCCCCCAAGTTTTTGAAACTATTTAACAAGGTAGCCAGAAGTGGATAAGCACAAAGACCTGCTTGGTCTGTAGTAATTGATAAATGAAAGACTGTATGTGGTGCTGATCCAAGAATACTATGAAAAGCAATAAATAGGGAGCCAGTGCAGCGAATTCAAGATGGGAGTAATATGAGAGAGAGTTTATTTGAGAAATCGAAGCTTTGTATATAAAATTGGAACAAATTATAATAGAGCAGGGAAATAAAGTTTGTACAAAAATATTTTTCCCTGATGATCATGACAAAGGATTTTGAGATAACTTTTTAACTTTTGTCTACATTTCCATTTCTCAGGAAAACCAAATACTGTATGAGACCCCAAATAATACACCCTTTCCAACCAAAATGACCCAACACTGGATCCTTCCTCTCTCTCCCTTTCTCTCTCTCAGTCTCTCATTAACATACCCCATCCATCATTCCTAACCATACCGAATTAAAAAAATTCAAAGATCTATGAACATATAAAAAGATGGAATACATACAAGTACATAATGAGCTAATGAGTTCTTTTAGATGTACATGTACAAATGTAGTACTGTAGATAAAGATTATGACAAAGTTGTCCATTGTACACCCTACAAAATGCAGGTATGCCCTTTAAATAGGACAAGAACAGGAAAACGTAAAAGCCACCACAACTTGGCTTTATTCCCGCGGCCATGCATACTTATCTGTGAACAATACACACCAATTTCTGAAAGGTTAATTTTAGTGATTCCAGACTACTGTAGGCACACTACATATCCAACCACCCTTTTAACTTTAATGCTTGCTTTGAGACAAGATTCAAATTCATTACCTACATGTACAAAGTATGTACACTACTATAAATTTCATAATAGTACATGCTCATCATAAAATATAAACCTACATGTACATATACATTCATGTAGGTAGACTGCTGAGTACAGTTTCAGAGGAAGTTGAACGACAGGATGATATCCTGTACACATACACACTAAATACCAACCCAGATTCATGGAATAAACGACATTTCTTTACAAAGAATGTAACCATTATGTTTATAATATAGGTAACCTTGACACGCTTTAATCTTCCTTTGATAACAATTGTTTTAACTTTCAACCAAGGAACTGCAAATGTCATACAGGTGTATTTGTATTCATTTAATATTTAGTCTTGCCGAATCCCAAAAAACAAAGTTTAAAAGACAATGCTGAACCCTGCCAAATCCAACCCGAACATGGCACCCGAATGGCAGAGCTAATGTAAATTAAGGAAGCCCATGACCCACAAATTGTTTATTTTGTATTGGTTTACGAGAATGTCTACTTGAACATGAACATGAACCCCTATTTTTTAATGTTTGTACCTCTAGGTATACCTTCCTCTACAACTCTGCAAATTTTGGTGGAAATGACATGGATTTTGAATAAAGTGCAGCATTTATTGTACTTTTGTAGTTTGTTACTGAAATTTCATTTTTTTTAGATTGTGATTTTGTTATCTTTTACGCCATTTTTAAGAACTGACAGTGCTGTTAAACTTAAAATTGCAAACAAATAGCACTATAAATAGATTTTCCATTCTAACGATACAATTACCCGGGTATTAACTCTTTTGCGAAATTTGATGACTTTTTCATGTATTTTGACTGAGGTTTAAACTCATTGTAGTAATCTTGGGCAGTCTAAATATGCCAAATTCTTTTGAATGCGCAATTCTTAAGAACGTCAATTTTGGTGAACTTTGAAGCTCTATAGCAAAAAATCAAGCACATGGACCTATGTTAATTTTTGCATATTTCGAATATTAAGGTTTTAAAGTATCTATGTGCAAAGCTTGGTAAAAATGACATGGATTTCACCTTAACTGTGGAACGTCCTTAAAAGTACAGAATTTTATGGTCATGTGTAAGGTGTGGAGCCAGGCACAATCCTGCTGCCTGTCACTTGTTCACTGCAACCACCCAGCCTGTGAGGAATAGATCTATATGCGGTATACAACACCCATTTTCAAAAGTAATTAAATAAAATAACACTTTTGTATACCAAACAAACTCATTAAGGTTGCAATTTATTCTTCATTAGTAATTTGGGATCGTGTATTCACCAGAGCGCTCAGAACTTGAATTTGGGGCATATTTCTTTTATGTAGGCCCTCTATTGGTGGAAAGTAAGATTTTAAGGAAAATGTCATTTTTTTATCTGTTTCTTTAATTTAGAAAAAATAATTAAAAGAATTCAATTTCATTGAGAGCCAAGTTATATGATGAAAAGTTGCGATTGATAGAAACTGACAGTTTAAAAAAAATCCCAAGCATTTACCCCCAAGATCAAGCATAAATAAATAAACCAAAAATTGCCAACCTTATTTCCCACACAGGGAGTAAAACAGACAGCTCAGTTTATATCAATAACCTTGTTCATTGAATGAGTGCCCCTTGTCTGAGCTGTGCTTCTCTGCATACACATATGTATCTGCAGTACAAAATTTTGTAAAAGGTCGCATATCATACGGTGGTCCAATTTCGCGAACAGGGTAAAAATGGTCAAAAATTTTATTTTTTGATATGTTATAGCTATTACCATTCTCTAAATAATGAAAAAGTTTTAAGTCTCAAATACTTTTTTTTTTCCTTAAAATGACTAAGTAAAAGCTAATTATTACATAGACGTCAATGTAAATATGAATTTTGAAATGTGTTTTTCTCAAATTGGACCTGCTGCACATAAAATGGTGTTGAAAGTTAATGCAACATTGGATCACCTTACTATTTTGCAGTTATAATCTTGAAACATCAATAGTTAAATCTGTACCAAAAATCAAACAATCATCTTTCATTGTACGTGTATTAATTACACTTATTACCGTAAGTAACGGTGTATTAACCGCACCTTTTTCTCGGCGGGGTAGAAGCAAAAGTCGGGGGTGCGGTTTATACACGGTGACGGGTCTGAGCCAGCCCGCCGTAACCCCTCCCGTACATGTACGATGTCTGCCAGTTCACAACACATCGAGTGGCCGGGCGTAGCCGCCCAGGCAATGTCGTTTAGAGGGGTATGAGCCGCGGGTAATGGGAAGCGATTGTTGCAATATTCATTAAATGTTGTCCATAACAAACGCACCCACCTTCATGACACTAATTTTGACTTTATTCTCGATTCAAAGTAGTGAAGTTCCCTGGCTAATTTAAAAGAGACGCCAAGCATACTCGGTAATATTTTGTCACCGCTGAGCGAGAGTTGAGTGAGCTTAGAGATTGCGTTGTAATGTGGTTGTAGTGCGACTTAAGCTGGCGCTATTCAAAGTCCCGTTTCGCGCCAGCTTGTTTTTTTTTCCTTCCTGTTTGCTTTTCATAAGATACCATGTAAACCACGCACGAGAGAGACGGCACGAAGCCGTAAAAAAAAAACTGTAAAAAATGCAAATTTCTTTGTTTCTTGAACCTTCCTATAATCCCGTATCCAAAATTCATGCTAAGACATCAAATTTCTGAAAGTGATTGTGAGATTGTGATGCAAGAAATGTGAATGTTTCTTCCTCCTACGCTGGGAAAGACACAGATCATAATTTGATAAGATGTACTGGCATGACTTGTACTGTATCGTAGTTTGCAATGTAATGGCAGTGCTGTGTGTGTACACTTACTGTGAGGTGAGCGAGTGTGTAAGTTGCCAATATTGTCGGGACCGTTCTTTCTTTCTAACATTTGTAGATGAATTGATCAAGAACAGCATATTTCTGCATACCGGTAATCTCTTTGGATACTTTGGAAATCTGAAAAACTTAGATTTTGTTTCTTCGTACCTCAAATATGCATGTAAATGTGAGAAGATTTTTTTTTTTTTTTTTTTTAGTCCAAAGTTGGGGGTGCGGTTAATACACGGGTGCGGTTAATACACCGTTACTTACGGTAATTAACAATATTTAATATCACATTTTTGCCCCAAAAATACCTGTCACTGTATTTATATGCTTGGCAAAATGACCACATCATGGGTAGAAATGTTTGTTGCAATGATACACAACATTTGTACTAAAAAGTAAGATTACAAATTAGATAATTAACCAAATTTCTCCGGTTTACTAATTGATTAGGTTGCAGATCAGAGCTGACATACATGCATTTCAATGCTGCATATTTTCAAAACTGTCAAATTTTTATGACATTTCATAAACCCATCCTCCAATTAGCCGCCTAAGAGTAATGCGGATAATTCAATAAAAATTGCTTTCACAAACTCCAAAAATATTCCGCACTATTTTTACGAGTGCCCGTCCTGAAAAAGGCAGATCGTCATGACAACTGGAGCTGGACACGCCCCCTTCGATGCAGTGGTGACCGAGATGTGCATATCACTGTTTTGTGAAATGAAGCGAAACTTTAAAAAGTCATATTTACATCCGATTTTAATGAAATTTTCAGTGTTATGCTTGTTGAATTTTTCTCTTTTTATTCAAATCAAGTTTTTGTTGGGGTGGACTTGTCCTTTTACTACTTTTAAGTGACTAGTACTAAGTAGGAGGTATGCGTGCGTACATGGCATGGGATGATGGGGCACCACCATTTGCAAGCCAAAAAAAATCTTGATCTATTAAAATCTGAATAGAAATGACCATTTGGGCCGCATTTTATTTTTTGCAAGCAAATTATTGGGAATCATTGACTTCATAATTTTCTAAATTTTTAAGTTAACACGATGGCACACACTCACGTCGATCATGACACTCACTACTAACTTAATTTTAGTTCTAAATGAACTGAGAAAAAATGTGGACTTTGGAAGAAATCAATGTTTAAAATTTGGGTGTGCAATCAATCACCCCCCCCCCCCCCCCTTCATACTTTATTTTCAAGTTTTCAACACGGCACAATTTCACAACAAACTCAAGACAGTGATCAACATGCACAGCACACACTAATTTCAATACGTTACACACGCAATTCATTCAATTCAAAGCCAAGTGAGCAGTGCAGTCCGCCACACAGTCAGTGGCGAACCGGTCAATCAAGACAGCTTTAAAAGCATTTTGCGTGAATTCTAAGCGTCTTACCCCTTCTTTTGATATTCCGACGATCTTCTCCACTTCATAAATGCTATCCTGATCTTCGAATTCTGATTCTTCGTCCGACATTTTACTATTTTCTTCGTCATGTTTACAATCTTCACCGGCTCCAGATTCGGCCATTATGCTCACTCAGCCAGCTCAGGTCAAGATGAGGTCATCGTTATTCCTTTTCAATCCGTCGATTTTTTATATTTTTTATCTCTTTTTTATTACAATTTTTTTTGGTGGGGGCACTATGTGGTTTCTAGTTTGCAGTGCACACCTTTTACGCGAAGAAAGTTGGGCTTGTGCTTGAATATACAATCTAAAGCCCCTGACATTGATTTTTGTTCAAAATGTCGGAAAATATCGTGAAACCCAACTTGTTGATCAAAGTTACCGGGTCTGTGCCTACAGACTACTAAATCTAATTCACTTGACGAGTGAAGTCCATGTTGCAAAAAAAATTAAATGGTACATGTAGCTCAGTTTTCTAATTACAAAGGAGAATTTGTATAAGTATGACAGGGGCCGCGGAACGGTTTTCAAAGTGGGGGGGCTGAGCCAAAAGTGGGGGGGCTGACCATGCTAAAAATCACAATCATATGGTCAATTTTACGTTTTTGTACACGATTTTGGAAAAAAGTGGGGGGGCTGAAGCCCCCCCAGCCCCCCAGGTTCCGCGGCCCCTGTATGAATACCAAAGCCATGTGCAAATCCAGGGAGGGGGCAGGCGATGTGCACGGTCTATCCTATATCCCCCAGCCCCGTGCACCCCCACCATGAATAGGTCGAATTAACCCCTTCTGCCTGAATATTCTTCATCTTCCAATTAGAGTACATCCTTTTTGTGGAGCATTGTCGTACTTTTGCCATAATCGCCATTCGTTTAGTTGACAAAGGATTTTTTTTATAGAGAAACTCGCCAAACTCGAAAGTCATAAATTCCTGTTATCTAAGCATATCGAACGAAATACTTTTTTTTGTGTTTGTACTGTCAGCCTATACAGGCCTATATGGGCGGAAATCCCAGGGGGACAGGGGGGACGTGCCCCCCCCCCCCCCTACTCAAAATAGGGGGTACACAATATCAAATGTCCCCCCTACTATTTTTGGTCTTTTATGATGGTATAAGAAATAGATCATTCTAAATCGAAATAAAACATGTATTATGGGACGAGATGACCGTACTTTTGGGATGCCTTTTTTTACTTGTCAAATTTCCCGCCCCTTGTCCCCATAGGCGGCCCCGCCCCCCTATTGGCGGAGCAAAAAACAAGGAAAAAAGGGGAAATTAAGAAGCCAAGGAAAAAAAAGTAGGGAAAAGAGAAGAGAAAATGACGAGTGCATAAAATAAGATGAGGGAAGACTTGGAAAATAAAAAGAATCTTTCGTGCCACTATATAAAATTTTCGCTCGCACTTCGCGCTTGCACTGCCTGTTAGGTGATTTATGTATCTTGTTCAATATGGAGCTCAAATATCAAGTTTGGAAGTCAATATACAAAACACATTTCACCTCGGAAATCGAACTTTCATAATTTTGTGTGATTTACAAATTAATTTTTTTAAATGGCTCTTTAAAAATGTCCGTTTTAATGGTCTGAATAATTGTATCAGGCCAAGTTTTTGCTGCTTGGGCTGCACGCTCGTATCAGATACCTATTATATTCGTGTATTCCATAAAGTTTTCAAAATATCCCTTTTCAGGTCTGATTTTCAAGATGCATCATGCAGCTAGCACTGCACGCTTGCATTTTGATTGGCGAGTTATGTATGTTTCAATATTAATTATGCAACAAACTACTTAAAATCCCCTTTTCATGAAGTTTAAACTCGCAATTTGCGCTCGCATTAATGCTTAAAATATATTAACTGATGCATCCTAAGAGTAAAATGTCAAGTTTTTATGACATGATATCATCAGATTTCACGCCCTCATTAGGCATTAATAAACATGATATCAATGTAATAATTAAATTGTTCCTTTTCTTTCATCTCACGCTTAGCAAGAGGAATAGGAAGATAGTCATCATTTTCATGACATGTCGTAAGGATGTCCCGGTAAACTAAAATAATAGTAATGAAAATTTTAGCTTTTTTTAAGTGCGATCCATATCTACCTTACACTTTTCCTACAAAGTGCTTGAAATATGAAGCTGTAATTTACTCTTTTTTCAGATCGGAATTTCAAAGTTTCATGATATTCATGATTAAAAATGTATTTAGAATGCCTAGATTCTAGGTCTAAATACGAAACACACGCGCGCGCATGTTTATTCAAATACTCAATTTGTTCTCTATTTAAATCATGATCCAGTTTCAGATCACAATATCAAATTGTTCTGCTCGCACTTTGTGCTCGCATTATTAATGTAAGAAGACCCCTTATTACTCATCCTTTTCATGATTTACAAAACATGAACAGAGTGGCCCATTTTTAGGTCTAAATCCCGATTTTTTCTGTTCGCGCTTCGCGTTTATTGTTGAATTATACAGTGCGTCCCACAAAAAACGAAACCGAGATTTAGCGATGATTTATCATAACTTAATCATAAATAAAATAGACAAATGACCTATCAATGTAAAGCTTAGAGTCTCCTCTTTCATCTGGTATTACTTAGATTATTCCTCATTCACGCATGAGTGAGTAAAAACAATTCGAAGAGAGGACGCCAAAAACTCACTTGGCGGGGGGTATCTGAATTTCAAAAAGAAAATCACATGACTAAAAAGTTCAATATCTGCTCTTTTCTTTGATACCTCAATCACAGAAAATGGACAAGAATTAAAGAAGTTATGATCCCTCGAAATAATGGTTGTATTTCCCTAATTTCATTAAATAAACTTGTTTTCACCGGTTTCCCACAGAAGCTATCGCACGGTAACAAAAGACTTCATGCATGGCTGATCGTCAACAAAACGGAGTGTCGAGTTAGTTTGAACGCTAGCCTGTAAAACCTCTTCATTTTCTGAAATTATTGAAATTCAAGCCTTATTTCAAATAACCAGAACTTTGTCATTTCTTGACCATTTTCTGTAATTGAGGTATCAAATTAAAGAGCAGATATTGAACCTTTTCAAAATGAGGTTTTCTTTTTAAAACACAGATACGGCCCGCCAAGTGACTTTTTGGTACCCCCTTTTCAAATTGTTTTTGCTCACTCATGCGTGAATGAGAAATGATCTTAGTAATACCAGATGAAAGAGGAGATTCTAAGCTTTACATTGATAGGTCATTTGTCTATTTTATTTATGATTAAGTCATGATAAATCATCGCTAAATCTCGGTTTCGTTTTTTCTGGGACGCACTGTATAGCTATCCTAGACACAAAAATTGATTAAAAAGTTTCATTCTTTCTTTAGAAATTTCAATTTTTTTCAGCCAGTCGCGCTTCACGCTCGCATTTTTTTATTGTTGAAATATGTAACGCCTTCATGTCTAAGTGCACGCCTGAGTCCTTAACAGGTACCTTTTCAACAGGTACCAGTTCTTAACGTATATAAACATTTTCTGCTCGCGTTTTGCGCTCACATATATAAATACTCATCCTTTCATGATTTAAAAAAATGAATAAATTGTCTCGTTCAGTAAATATTATGGGACTAAATCTCGAAATTTTCAACTCGCGCTTCGCGCTCGCATCAATTGTCTACTTATATACCTTTTCTGCTTGAGTTACAAAAAGTGCTTAGAATTTCCATTCTTAAGGTGAAAATGTCCACAAAAAAATTAGCTCGCGCTACGCGCTCGCATTATTTGATTGTTAACTGCAAGCAGTCTTTAACAGGTATCTTTTCCATCAATTCATTTCTGCTCGCGCTTTGCCTTCATAGTAATTATTAAGTTGCATACACATTTTTTTTCAGGATAACAAACATTGCCCAGAATGTTCAAATTTTAGGAAAAAATGCATAGGCCTAACATTTAAAAAAAAATTGGCTCGCACTTCGCGCTCGCATCATAATGATTATGATATTATACATGTATATTAATTTCTAAGAATAAAGTTATGAAGTGACTAATGGGGACTACCCTTCAAAGAAACAAACAAAACCATCTTAGAGCTGCCGATCGGGGAAAATATGGCTGAAACAAATTTCCACCCACCCCCCCCCCCTCTATTGGCGAAGGCAGGATCCTCCCCTGTGTCCCCCCTACCTTTTGGGAGAGATTTCCGCCCATGCAGGCCTATATATATTTATGCAAATAATGATGAAAATAACCAAAATATGAATTTGGCTAGAAAAAAAAAAGCATTTTATATAAATGAAACCCAGTCCAGGTAGGCTCCGCAGGCGTCGAGCCTACCTGCCAATCATGTTTGGAGAAGCTGTAAGTACATGAAAAACAAATATAATCTATACGTCGGTCATGATGAAGTATCAACTATAGATATATTTTTGAAATTTTGATCGAAAAATAATATTTCTTTTCATAGATTGTTCATAACCGACATTGCACGTATTTCATGATCATAAGTTGCATATACTAGAACTGGGTGATATACCTGTACAATAGTGACAGGTTAAAAACCATATGTTGACGTGACCGGCAAACGTGCACGCCGCCATGCACGCCCCCCCCCCCACACACACACACACTCCCCCCCCCCGTTTTTTGAATTAACTTTCCCGGTGAAATCCGCACCAAGGGGGGGCAGTTTGACACCCCCCCTTGCCTGTTACGCCCTGATTGAATGAAACAATTCCATTTAGATGATTAGTAACAGATGGATAGAGAAAGAAAACAATCCAGGACGAAATAGAATAACATGTTCATGCTTATGTTTTTTTTTTAATTTACCCCTTCCATAGCAACAAAGGACATGCACGTACGGTACGTGCCCCGTTTAATATACACACTAAGAAATAAAGGTTCAAAATTGAAGTGACCTCGAAAGGTTAATGCAAAATCAGCACCCTATATGGGTTCAAAAATTGAACCCCTGATTTGGGGTTCAAAAACCCTGCGGTTGGGGTTCATTTTTGCACCCTGCGGGTTCAAAACTGCACCCCTAGGGGTTCAATTTAAAATTCAGGGGTGCAGTTTTGAACCCTCAGGATGCAAAAATGAACCCCAAATCAGGGGTTCAATTTTTGAGCCCATATAGGGTGCTGATTTTGCATCAACCTTTCGGAGTTCAATTTTGAACCTTTATTTCTTAGTGTGTACCAACAGTTTTAATGTCACTTAATTCTTTTTTTTATTATTATTTTGTGCCCTGGTTTATGATAATAATACAAGTGGAGATTATATGCAAAAGAAATTAGAAATGAAATCCAAGAGTGCAAAAGTATTGAAAGAACCTGAAAACCGAAATTACTAATTTTCAGGTATTATTTCAAGAAAAACTTCAGCTTGTTCTTAAAGCTCGCATTATTGTACTATTATTTACTAAGTAATACTTCTTGTTGTAAGAAATTAAGTGAACATATACTTAAACTTCAGTCTTAAAGCCTACCCCCCCCCCATGTAGGGCATATTGTAAATATTTGTTTACAGGGTCCCATGGACAACAGATACAAGACTATCCTGACGCACGGGCCACCAATTATAAACAAAACGCCAACTGAATATATTATGAATGAATAAATGAACAAACAAAATAAGTAAATGAATAAATATATAATATGCTAAAGGTCAATCTGGGATGGTATCGTGGAAAGACGGCCCCTGAGATGAGGGGGGGGGGATTAAGAAGAGCATTAAGAGAAAACTGCTGTTGGTCATGATTTTGGAAAAATATTAATGTTCTTATCATATCAACCCCGGGCCTCGATGGTATATAAAACATCATTATGAAACTAAGCCTATACACCCCATAAATAATTTTGTAAATGAGACTTGTCCGGTTATCTCTTTCAAGTTTATTCATCCGATCCACCTCACTCACATTTTCGTCCTTTGCGTTCATGCTTTCTTAAAGCTAACTCTTTCTTATGAACCGTATAATTTAATGTCTGCTCTGATCGAAATTTTGAATTCATTCCCTCTCATCTGAATGTCTAAACATTTATATTCAATAATTTATAAATGGTTTTGATTAAAAAGCGGAATAATCTCAATTTTACACAAGTATTGACGGAAATCTGCAGGGGGTAAGGGGAACGCGTCCCCTTACATTTTGTTGTATAAAGGGGGACACAATATTAAATGTCCCCCTCACTTTTTGCGGAAAGAGCAAAAAAGGGGGTGAAAAGAAGAAAAACGAAAAAGAAAGGAAAAGAGAAGAGACGAGAAAAATGAAGAGGAAAAATAAGAGGAGGAAGACGAATTGATAAAATCAAATGAGGGAAAGACATCTTTCACGTCACTCTATAAAATTTTCGCTTACGCTTCGCGCTCACATTGTTCTCTGAGATTTATCTTGCTCAATATAGGCTGATTATGGAGCTTAAAATATAAAGTTTTAAAGCCGATATACAAATCATTTTTCAGACATCGAGCTTTCATTATTTTGTTCGATTTACAATTTTTTTTGTATAAGTGTTCTGTAAAAATGTCAGTTTCATGGTCTAAATATTATGAACATTTTCAGCTCGCGCTGCGCGCAAGCATATTTTTGATTCGTGTATTTTATAAGTTCTCAAAATATCCCTCTCAGGTCTGATTGTCAAAACGTATCATCAAGTGTATAATTAAGACATAGCTGAAAGGTATCTTTCCCCAAATAATTTGATACCATTTTTATGTGGTGGTTCTAGTCACGCTTAGATAAACAGTATGCATGTGATGTAACTTTTAAATGATCATGCGCCAAATTAAAAATTAAGGTATGACAGCAATTAAAATGAATCTAGACGTCAATGCTGTTATAATCCTACAAGGGTTTCATTAAAATCCATTTCAAAAACACCTTTCAGTAATTTACATGATGTTTAATCAACTTATGTAGTCATGCAGTTGCAGCTTTGGCGCAAATCAAACTTTATACATCACTGCAAGGAATAGGTACCAACTATCCAAGCGTGAAGACATACACTCTAAATTACAGGGATTTAAAATAAATCCACATGGACTGTAGTTAGGGACCAATCGAATTCCGGATTTAGTTTGAATCCTTAAGATTCATTTTTAAACTCTCGAAAGTTTTAAATCTAAATCATTTGAAATTTAAATTTAAGTCTTTAGGACTAAAACTAAATCCAGAAATCGACTGTTCCCTAACTACAGTCCAGTTGGACTTATTTTAAATCCCTGTAATTTAGAGCGTATATCAAATTATTTGGCTAAAGATACTGTCACGAACTTAATTCTCGTTATTTGAGAGCAAAGCCTCCTCGAGATTGTAAATCGCATTGTCCTTGGCATACTGTATGTGGGATCATGCATGGCCAACATCTCGTTCTGCCTTTTCGAGCGTCCTTCCAACATTCCCAGCTGAGGTCATTATAATTGGGCCTCGCTCATCAAAAGCGAGTGTCCTTCGATTACGTAACGGCGAGGATATAGTACTTAAAGTGTTTAGGTTTATATAATCGCTCAGTCGCGTGCGACTAGCTGACCTCGCCCAGCGATGACAGACCTATGTCGCGTGCGACCTCGTCTGACATCACGCCAAAGTAGTTCTGACCTTAAATTTGAGGTGAAAACCTATTTTTTTTTGCTTGTCAAATTTTCAAGCCTCTTTTCCCCCCTACCTTTTGGGAGAGATTTCCGCCCCTGACTCTCCCTCTATAGGAGGGGGGGGGGTGTCTTAGGGGCATGTCTTGGAGTCCATTTCAATCGAGCGTAGTTTGATTGTGTCTTTATTAAGGGTCAAGTCCATCCCAGAAAAATGTTGATTTGAATGAATAGAGAAAAATCAAACGAGCATTACGCTGAAAATTTGATCAAAATCGGAAGTAAAATAAAAAAGTTATGGCATTTTAAAGTTTCGCTTATTTTTCACAAAACAGTTATATGCACAACACTATAAGTGACATGAAAATAAGAGAGTCCATGATGTCACTCACTCACTATTTCTTTTGTTTTTTATTGTCTGAATTATAAAATTTTTCATTTTTTTACCGATTTCAAAACGGAACTTAATTCCTGGAATTTACTCTGAAAGATAATACTTCTGAAGATGGTGAAGAATAGTGTGGTATAGGTACACCATGTATCTTTCTTGGGCAAGTGTTGGTCTTGAAAAGGACCAAATTCGGTGGTCCTTGCCCAGAAAGATACATTGTATATCGTGGTACCTACCACATTACTCTGAAAGTTCCTGGAATTTTGCGAATGTTCTCCAGTCTTCCATAATTCCCTTGAAATGAAATATAGGGCCCAGTGCTGTGATTAAGCCAAAAGTTCTGAGGGGGGCGAAACACTGATATGACGTAACGGGCAATGGTTATAAAGCCAAGTTGCGAGCGAAGCGAGCAAGCAAAAATTGTGACATTTTAATTAAAAAGATCAAATTTTGTGAGATTTTGACATAATGGTAAGAAAATAATATTCCCGAAAATGATAAATTCCTGGAATTTCTCACTTCAATGATCCTGTAAAATCGCAAACTTCCTGGATTCCAGGAAGAGTGGAATCACTAGCTTACATTATAGCGGTTTAACCTAAGTAATTACCATTAATCCCCTTATAATTTACGTCAAACTATACTCTTTCCAGCCATAATTTTATAATGATTATGCGTTCTCGTCAAATTTATTTCTCAAATTTGGGACATGTGAGGATCGTAATTTTTTACTCACAATATGAATAAATGAATTTATATGTATAGGCCTATATATATAATATATATAATATGAGTAAAAGAATATATAGGCATATATCTATAAATGTATTTATGTGTTGGCGCGGGGGGGGGCGGGGCGCTGAATGTTTATATATTATGTATATGTACGTACGCGAGATGTGAGAATGGCACATAAATTCATGGGGTTTTTTTTAGTTTACCAGAGGGGACC
The DNA here is from genome assembly GCF_018143015.1 of Lytechinus variegatus. NCBI lineage: Eukaryota > Metazoa > Echinodermata > Echinoidea > Temnopleuroida > Toxopneustidae > Lytechinus > Lytechinus variegatus. The sequence continues at coordinate 65,025,844 of NC_054743.1, read as the reverse complement.
ATCTTTTCAAAACACACAACGATAAGATCCAGAAAGTGTGGGGGAAATAAAAAAAATGTAAACGAGAAGAGAAGAAATTATACAATTAAAAAAAAAAATAAAAAGAGAAAAGAAAAAAAGGAAGAGAAAGAAGAAATATGAAAATATTAGGGGATATCGATCAGTTCACTGTAGACAAAAGTTTATTGCGAAAATATTTTTAAAAACATGGTGAAAGTTTAAGAACAATCTATAAAAGATTAGAATTTTTTCGGATTCGTGACGTCTTAAACGGGCAGCCTACGGCCCCATGTGTGATGAAATGCATAATTAAATTTCACTTTTTTACGATTACGGTGATCATTTATTTTTCACTTTTTTTTTAGAAACGGGTGTGAAATAATTTGTCTATATATAGGCTTATAAGGTACAGTATCAACATACTTATCTGAGAAAACGAAATTTCATTATTGATTGCATGTAGGAAATTAAAGCTGTTCACATATGACGTCTCAAATCAAAATAGATTCTAACCTTTTTCATTCTTTGATGGATTTTTCTCAGACCTAATTGGCAATATTCGTAATCATTTTCTTTTTTGATATATTTAGTAAACTTGTTGTCAGGGTGATTATATACTCGAGTCCCCGTTTTAAATCTTTTAAAAACATGTGGTAGATCCCGCCATCAGAAGCAAGAAAAGAAGAAGAAGATGTTGTCTTGGGTGATCAATTGCACCGGCAATTGCACAGCAGCAACTCGTAGCGACATATGAGCCCGGTATACAATTATTATGATCGGGTCATATGAGCTGTCGATGTCATGCATGTACTTGAAGGACTCATCTTGGGGCGCTCGAGTTTTTACCGCACACGACGCAACTACACGGCGCGCTATATAAATAGCACAGCGCCGAGACAAAGCAAGTACAACTTCGATCTTCGATCCTAAAAAATACTCGAAAATCTGTTTTCCCTTCTGCATCAATTATGTCTGCTCACAGAGACATTTATAGGTCTATAGCACAGCGTTCGAAACTATATCCGGTAATTCCACAAGTAGTAGAATTCAACTTCCACAGCTATACTTGCTCGTTTCAAAGACGCACAGCAGTATGCCTAACTTGTGACCGTTCAGTTTCAGATGCACCGAACACCACGTCGAAATTTGTCAAGCACTTGAAAAAACACAGAAGGCGGTGAGTATATTACTCGACGACGACTCGCTTACATGGACTTGTGTGTATACACGTGCATGTGCATATACGACCGTTGTACGCATCCTGTATACGCAGCATTGCAATGGTACATTTTATACCCTAGCTGACTTACAAAATATTATCCTAATATGCGCGCGAATACACACACGTTTCATGCGTTGACTTACCATATAATAAACGCGCGATGGCATGCATATATACATGCTCACTAGGTTTTAAGTCATTTCTCTAGTTTGCTTGGGTGGTGCATATTATATTGGCATAAACATGGATACGTCGGATAGCAATCCTGCGGTCGGATTCAAGTTGAAGAAACTGAGTTCAAAGATTCCCCAAGTCATTGACTTGAATTTCTACAATTACACCTGTACATTTCAGAGGCGTACAGCAGTGTGTATCGTGTGCGACAAAGGGGTTTCGGATGACCCGCACTGTACATCAAATTATATCAGGCACTTGAAGTGCCACCACAAAGAGCGGTAAGTCACTGGATCATCTGTGCTTCGCTCCGCGCACAGACATGACTGCATATAAACATGTACGTTGGAAGCAAGTCACATATGTGTCAGGGCATGTCCGTGCTCAATATTGTAATGTACGTATTATTATGTTTCACAACGTTTTGATTTGAATTTATTTACAGCATTATAAGTGCAAAGTTACATGCACTATGTCCAAACATATTATAGGCCTAGATATTAGAGATGTATGTCTACAAGAGAAAGAGAGATGAGAGTAACACTGTTAGTTATAAGTATAACTTGTCAATAATGATATGGCGCCACTGTTCTTATGAGAGATCCTTAATTTTACGGCAATGATGAAGGTTCCGCAGTTCGTTTTTGAAAATGGAGGGGAGGGGGGGGGGGGGGGCAAGAGCTGACCACATGCAAAATTTACACAGAAGACGGGACAGAAGATTGTAAGCCCACACAATAGATTGTATTTTTGTAAACGTTTTTTATTCACGCTGAAAGAAACTTCAGGTCAACTTGAATCCAGATTTTTTATTGTAAGCTGTTACTCTTGTCAATGCACATGCACCGGCCCTCCCACAACTTGAAAAAAAGTGGTAAAATGAGTTGACTTAATTCAAGTCAACTATATGTATATTTGCATTATAACTGATGAATGATTCCAGGCATGGACGGAAGTCCCAGAGGACGCGTCCCCCCTACCCACAAAATAGTAGGGGCCAGGACACAATTAATATCAATGACAAAAGCCCTACCATTTTTGGTCTTTAATGATGGAAAGAAATACATCATTAAAAAAACTTGTATTTTGGACGACATGACCTTGTTTGGTGATTACCTTTCTTTCTTTCTTTTTTTTGCTTGTCAAAAATTTCCAGCCCCTAGCTGGTTCCCATATTCATTGAGGGAGAGATTTCTGCCCTTGACTCCAGGTCAACTTGAAGCCAGATTTTCAATTACATCAAAGACTCTTCTGACAGTACTCGTATATTTATCAATCGTTTCATTTCTGAGAAGGATATGCAATATATGCACGCCCCTCGACCCCCAAAGAAATAGAAAATCATTGGATGGTCTCTAGAATGTGCAGTGTTACTGTATATCCTATCTTCAAGTCCTCTCTCTTGTGGCCTTGAAATTGACAGAATTCTGTTTGTACATTAATTTTACTGCAAAGTACATTACAGTCATGGATATTTTGTATGTCATCCGCAGCATGCATGCATACAAACATTCTGTTCGGATTGAAAAAATTGTATGAAAATATCACCTAAAGTGAGGGTGACTTGAGGTCATATGTTTCAGGTGTTCATTTCCCTCGCTGCACATAGCTATATAAATGATATGTATATATAGATATTAAAATTTGGAACCGCACCAAAAAAAATATTTCATATACTTTTTTTTTGTAAAATTTTGTCAGCCTGCATTTGTATGGGGAAATACAAAATTTTGGGGTCCATTGCTTTAATGCTGAAGAAGGCGATATAGCTTGTCTTGTCGATTGGGGCGGCAGAAATGGGGGGGGGGGCGGGGGCACCGGAGTCCCCCCCCTCGAAAAAATTCCCGCGTAGGAAAAGTGTTTCTTTTTTCAAAATGAAACACCCCATTAATTTTAGGTTAGAAAATCACAAAATTGTTGGCTTGCACTTCTCGCATCAATAATTATCTAGTAAGGTACTTTTCCTGTTCATTGTTACAAAAATGCTGAGAATGTGCAGTTTTCAGGTTGGAACAAATATTCAGCTCGCGCTTTGTGCTCGCATTATTTCGATTTACGGTGAGGTATCATATTCCTGAGTCGCTAAATGCAGTCCTTAACAGATTATTTTTTTGGTCAGTATATTAAAAATTTCAGCTGGCGCTTTACGCTCGCGTTAACACTTTAATTAGTTAGATAAGATAGACATGTTTGCTTGGAATGTTTAATTTTTATGTTTTATGGTATTAAAATGTCCAAATATTTGAGCTCGCGATTCGCGCTTGCAACATCTCGCAAGGATACCCAGATATCAGCGTTATTGACCAAAAGTGGGTTTTACAACTTCAGATTTTATTTTTTTTCCCCAAAGTTATCGTTCGCTCGCAGATGGTCCTATAAATCATATCTTATTAATCAGAAATCGCTTCAAAATGGCTCTGCTCAATTAAATTACTTCAGAACACATAGCTATGTACTAAATAGGTTCATTATTGCGGATTGAAATAATCGCTAGAGGGTATTCATTTGTCTCGCAATCTACTATGGTCAACAAGGAAATTCGTGATCACTCTCGCAAAAAGTGTTCACTGGCTTTCTAGCTATATACTTCACGCAGATGATAATCTCATTGTGAAGATATCCGTTTTCACCAAATTGCCCTTTTTGACATAAAGGTGCCCTTTTGGGGCTCTGCCCCCCAAGGAAAATACGTTCCGACGACCCTGCTTGTCGACTTAATACCTTGACGAAATAACGTTATAAAGTCAACATAGCGAGATAGTTTTCTCTCCTTCTTGACGTATATGTCAACATGGAGAAATTGGCCTGCTTTATTCGGGGCTTTATCGACTTTTTAAAAGTTGTATGTCAGCCTGGCGCGATAATTTTCTCGCCATAAATGGCAATTAAGGTTTAATCTTGCCATTCGTGCACCACATGCAGTTGGTAACGAATAATTAAAATTGGAAAATAAAATAATGTTTCTCCGCATATATGCATGTATCGACATAAGAACATTAGGCCTATTTTGTCCAGACAGTCGAGAGCCCTGCATGGGAACAATTTTTTTTTTACAGGGGATACTGATGTATAGACAAGCAAAAAAAAAGGGGGGTCACAAGTTTCTATCAAACTGTCATTTTGGTCGGGCATTTCTCCATTTTGTCACACCTACAAGAATTCCAGGGGGTGCTGCCAATGGAGAATGATACACGCAACACACCCCAGGAAAAACTCGGGGGTGCTTCGATCAGCACCCCATTTCCCTGTGCTATGATTATGTCGACGGTCGTGGCAACGTAAATTACCTTTACTTTAATTCATCCTTATGTAGGCATGTATGTCGACCTATGATCATGCATACGAGTTTGGTCTTCAATATCCTTTCATTAAAGGAAACTGAAACCCAAGGAGAGAATCAGTCTAATTGGAAAAAGTAAAATGAGAGGAATAATTTAAATCAAGTTTCATCAAAATCGGTTATGATATAAGCAAGTTATGGACGTCTAAAAAGTCTTGTTGTACTATGGGGGTAACTCAAATTGGCAAGCGTGCTTCTAAATTATTTTGTGAACAACTCTCCATTTGCATATTGTACACAAATTTTCAGATTTTTCCCTTTATTTTACATATTTCACATTATCTCCTCCTGACCTTGACATATGTGGTGTGAATTGTATTTTCCCATGATATATGTTGTGCTCAGAAGGAGGAAAGATGCGATTCAAAAGATAATGAGAAAAATCTGAAAATTTGCGTATAAAACGAATTGAGAGTTGTCCACAAAATCAGCCATTTTGAAGCACTTTGCCAATTTGAGGATCCCCATATACAACAAGAGTTTTCAAACTTCCATAACTCGCTTATTCTGTAACCGATTTTGATAAAACAACTTTTTAGAATGCTCATCTCATTTAATTCTTCCTGATAGGATAGATTTTCCCCTTGTATTTTGGTTTCCTTTAAAATGACATATAAGCCTGATGTTAGGCAAAGTAACTCTCTCAGTCGCCCCTTATACAGTGCATGGGTATAAAAAACAGGCCAGTTTTGAAGTCTATACAAAAATTTGTTTCAAATTATGATATCAATATTTTGATGTTAGTAAAGATGCTCTGAAATCTTATCTTTGAAATGCAATAAAAAAAAAAAATTGTTCATGCTTGAGCGAACACGGGACGTTTTCATCGGGGGTTCAAAAAGAGGCTTGCGCCATGGCAGAATATGAGTAATTATGATGATCAGACTTCTTGCTAATCAGCAGACTTCCTCTTAACATTGTCATTATCTGTGCCATAATTTTTGAATTATGCTGTCAAAATTTATTTACAAATTTATTTATTTATTTGAATATTTTGTTTTGTTTTTTTCATTTAAAATCTGAATTTTCCTTCATAAGTAAGAAAAGAAGACTTTTTATCAACCAAAGCAAGAAGATTTGCATTATTAATTGGGAAAACTTGTAATTCAAATCCTTTTATTCTGTGAAACAAGTTATGGTACCTTTAAAAGACATAATTTTTCAAGGGGTTATAGATTCCGACCAAGTTTGACAAGACAAACAGGAAGGGATTCATGTCTGTATAGCAATGGTGTATTGAGTCAATTTTGAAGGAGCCAGATATGGCAGATCGGGTAAAATGTATCAGGAAGTTGTGAGTGAGCAAAGCGAGCACGCAAATATTCCCACTTTATTACAATATCAAATTTTGTGATAGATTTTGACGTAATATTCAGAAAAATCAAAATAAGATATTTTACTTTCTATCTTTCCTTTTATTTCCTTTCCACTTTTTTTTTCTTGGTCATGATTTTTTTAATTGGGGGGGGGGGCATCCCCGAGCCCCCGCCCCACTGTATGGCACTGTTTAAAAGGCACCATAACCGCTCTTCCATACTTCGGTTGAAAAAAAAAATTGCTTGAAGAAGGAATATTCAAAGCTAAAAGAGAACGTATTAAAAAGAAACAACAACAGAACAATTCAAGCAAGTAGATTTGAAAATGAATTTTGACCGCATAATTTGAAAAAGTATGGCAAATATAATGAAAAGGTATAGAAGAAGTCTGCTGATTAATAAGAAGTCCGACCATCATATTTACAATTTTATGCCATTTTGGCGCAAGTCTCCTTTTTAACCCCAGACAAAAACATTCCATGTTCGCTCAAGCGTGAACGAAACTAGATATTTTTATAGCATTTAAAAGATAAGACTTCAGAGCACCTATTAACACCAAAATATAGACAGGCATAATTTGAAACAAAAAATTTATAGACTTTTCAAATCTGTCCCGTTTTTTGATACGCAGTGTATAGTGACTACGGTTGTCAACTTTTTCAGTCATTCGTTTGCCATAGATCAGTTTTTATTTAAATGATTTTTCCCCGTAGCTATGAGGAATACCTCGCGAGCAAGGTTCAAAGGAGACCGAGAAGACGATCGCGACGACCTCCCCCACCACCAGATCGATCACCATCTCCACCACAAGGTCGTCAACCATCTCCACAACCACGCCGACAGCCGTCTCCACCAACTTTTAACCAGCCATCTCCTCCACAGCAGCGTTTACCTTCTCGGCCGCCACAACGCAGACCATCTCCGCCGCAACAGCGTCGTCGACCTCAACCACGTCAGCGATACTCGCCGCCAATTCACCAACCATCTCAAGCTCGCCGGCGACCATCCCCACGACAGCTCCCGCCCTCTCAAGTTTACGCCACGATTTTCGGGGACGAACTCCCGATGCAATCGGGACTGTCGGCGACCGTGGACCAACCGTCGACGTCGATGGCGATTGAGGAATCGAGGGACGTAACCGCCGAAAGCATCGCCTTATCGGGGGCCATAGGACAATCCTCGACTATGATGAACATTGAGAGACCGAGAGTTGTAACCGCCCAAAGCATAGCGTACGCCTTCCCCGCGGTTGATGAGGTTGATGATGACGACTTCACTTTCCCATCCACTGAGTCAGAAACTTGCATTATTCAGGTATGTCGATCATAGATTGAAGAATCCGCTTTTTCTTCGGAGTTTTTTTTTTCATGCCTACTTAGCAGAGCGAGACTAGTATTATAGGCAGCGCTTTTCTGACGGCGGTGGCGGCGTCGTCAACATTGAAATCTTAACCTATATATCATGATATGGTTATAAGTTGTTTTGAAATTTCATCATAACGTAGAAAGTATATAGCCGCGCTATATACAAGTCATACTCTACAGAGAAAATTTCAATTTTGCCAGGTATAGGCCTAATTTTTCAACAATTATGTGATATGGAGATACTACATAATATGAAAATGGGTTCAATGTTTCTATTTGCTGTCTTTATTTCTTGAATAATTTAGAGGCCAACGATATGAAAACAAGATATTGACCCCCCCCCCCCCCCCCCCCCCCCCCCCTCCTTGTTGACGTTTTTGTACGGAGCCCAACCCTCGACACACCCCCAATTCTGACCAATTGAATTGCAATCTTGAAACATAGATGGCGTACCGGTACACCGTCCCAATCTTGGCAGGAAATATGTACGGTAACCCCGGCCGTCCCCGCATCGCACGTCGCAGCCAGCCAGTTAGCTAGCTTTACCCGGGCCAGGTGCGGCGGCGACCGGCCGGGCGCGCGCTGTATCGATGATTATCGCATGCACAATATATCGCGTGGCACATTCACACTCACAGCAGTATTCTAGCAGACGGGGCAGCCGAGTTACTTCGAATAACACCAAATTATTATCTAAATAAAGTAGTTAGCTGCAAATTTTGAGAACCAGACGATATCTGATAGTGAAGACATGGCTGTGGAGCTAAAGGTAAATTCAAGAATCACCATAATTCTTGTGTATTTTGCATTTGTTTTGTGAATTAAGTTGTTAATGTGAGTCCATTCGGTCTGTTGCTGTTGCAATTAAGTTTGGATGCACGCCAATAAATATGATGAATTGCAGATTGTGAATGTGAGGAGGGACGTCATAAATACCAGGTACATGAGAGGCAAAGAGCTAGAGATAGATATTGTTCAGGAGTTATATGACCAAATCTCAGATTTAGGAACCACTCATTCATTTATTTGTTTATGCGCACTTTTGTTTACAATCATGACGTTTTGTATTGCGATCATCATCAAGCTCTCGCGCTTTGACTTTTCAAAAAACCCTCCCAAAGTTGTAAAGGCTTCTAACGACAGCCTGATTCATTATTACCTGATTATGCTCATCCGCTGTGTTGTTTAATTCAATATACAATCAAGACTCAAGTTACATGTATGTGTTTTATTGTAGAAATTCTGAATCTTTGTGAGGTACAATTTCAATCTGTTGATCAGTTGATTTATATCTTGCAAAAATCATAGAAATTATTATCCCTGCAAAAAGTTGATTTGAATTTTGAAATAGAAAACATATCAGACAAGCTGATAAAAACATTAAAATTTCATCAAAATCAGATGTAAACACTAAAATGAGAAATTTATGACATTTTAAGTTTTGCTTTTTGCACTAAACTTATGGTAGGGGGTCCTAAAGCTACGCGGGTCCTAATGCTGCACACCACTCATCGTGCATGCAGTTTTTAATGGCAAATGCGCACTCTGTTTGTGGAACTGTGACTGCAGAGTGACGAACGATTCCTATTCCATTTTTCTACAGAGGCTGCAGTAAGTCTCTAAATGCAGAGAAAACACACAACTGTTTGGAATTTTGGAGTTATATTCACTTTACTTTCATATTATCCTATGATAATGTGAACATATTTTACAAATTGAGGCACAGGAAATACTATTTTTTTATTGATTAATGGAGTGCATAGTTTTAGGACCCCTTCTACATCGGGCGGCAAAATCAAGGTGTTCGGAAAACACGGCAGGATTTTCGTATTACGTGAGTTTTGCGATATTCATGGTTAATGATCTTGAAAATGTTTGCAACAAATTAGTTAAAGATAATTTGTTCAGATATTGAAATTGGCATATTTTTTATTGTTTGAAAACAAAGTACATAGCTTTAGGTCCCCCATCATACACATCACAAATTAAAAAGTAGATGATGTTGTTACAGTGCTTACATTCTTTTTTAGTTTATTATATAGAATGTGTATGTAACTGATTTTTTTTTATTTAAACAACACGGCTAAAATTTCATCACTTTTTTTCTTACATGCAATTGTAATGAAATCTCAGCCATACATACCAATCATTAACATTTACAAGGCATCAGATGAAAAGTACTTCATCTACATTCATGAAAATGTGCAGAAAGCTTACCATTTGTTGTTAAGGAATCTGTGTTTGAACTGTATTTCTTTGTTATTCTTCAGACAAGTATTTTGAAATAATCTATAAGATACATTTTGCAATACCATGTGAAACTTCAACTGACAACCCTTACTTTTCACTTCCGTTTCAAGCAAGTGCTGGTACTTCTGCGCTGGTAGTTGTAGAGTATGCTGCAAACCTGCACTGTCATGATGCATGGTGTCGGGGAGGGGGTATGGGTCTACTCGTTTACAAGAGTCCTTTCCTGAAACCTGTCAAACAGTGTTGAATTATGAGCTATTCATTAAATATTACATTTTTTGTTCCTCATATTGCACAAAACAATGATCTGCACATTATGAAATGCACTAAATCAGCGCTTCTCAACCATTTTTAACTCGAGGACCACGTTGACTCTCAAATTTTTTTCGAGGCCCACCTACCAAAATGTTAAGAAAGCGATGTGACTACTTGTCTTGACTCAAAGATAGACGATGATTTAATAATGGGCATAGTGCGTATAACTTTCAGTAGCCCGGCCTTTGAGCCCCTCCTCTAAACGTATACAACCATGACAACATAACAGCTTAATAACAAGCTAAATAACTTCAACATTTGACACACAAATATGATTTTGCATTACTGCCAGTCATGATGAATCCAAATTTAATGTATTCAGGGTCAGATTTTCTTAGTTACATTCAGGGACTTTTCAATTTGTTTCCTCTTTCGCCCTTCTTAAATCGCTTTAAAAAGGTCCATGAAATTTGAACTCAAAGCCCTGAAGCACGCTCGAAACAAACAGTTCAAGAACTAATTGCATTCGCAAAGGTCCGGTAAATGGGAGACAACTAAATTCTACACAATATGCATGCATGATAAGGTTCAAAGATCGAAACCATCATAATCTGTACATGCATATTGCAACATGCATAAAGCATGCTTTACCTTTGATTGACCCACGTAGACCGATGAAAAATAACATATTTGGGCTGTCGGACAGGTCCAGGTCTTTGAAACATACTATATTTTATCCCCCATTTTTTCTTTCTCTGGAGCTTCTCCCGGACCATCAGTTTAAGAAGCACTGCACTGAATTATCTTTTTTTTGGGGGGGTGAGGGCTACTCTTTCACAACCTACAGTATAGCTTAAATTTGCAGCACGGAATAAGCTTTAACCTTTATACAGCAAATGGGTATTTCCAGGGCTCTTTTGAGTCTGGGTGGGGGGGGGGCAAACTGCCTGAGCCCCTGTTCAATTTTTCCCTGGCAGTACACATTATGCAAATGCAGGAACTCATACCTCTGTATTTCTTTTAAATAATTCAACTTTCCCTCATGTTGTAAGTTTTCTGAACTTTATGGAATTGGATCCTCATCAAAATTTATACGATTTCAAATTTTTCATTCAGAAGATGATTAAAGATATGGTAAGTGTACAATGTATGACATCACCATCTCCCCCATTTGCATAATGACCAGGATGAGTATAAAAATTGCATAATTGTAAAAAAAAGTAAAACTTGACATTACCATTAAACTTATTTCAGATCTGGCTATGTTTGTTGAATAAACTATACACAGTTTAGCCTTGGTCAGCAATTTATGCCATATGAAATAGAAAGATTTTAAGTTAAAACAGGAAAAAGTATGTATTGGGGAAAAAAGAAACTCTTGATCATAGTACATGTAATTTGTTTTTTTGTCAATATTTTATTGTTAGTATGCTTCCATCAAACAAACTCTAGTCTACATGTAGGTTGATTTCACTGATTAATGCACATCAGTAAAACAGAAAAAAAGATGTTTTGCTGACGAAATTGTATGCTTGTGCCAATATATTTTGTCTCTGTTGATATATTTACACATGTATGTTTCTTAGTAATATTTGAAATATTATTAATGCATAGATAAAACATGTTTCAGAAAATCATTTTCATGTGACCTACATTCTTGTCAGCTTTGATGTTTATGATAAGATTCCTCAGCCAAATTGAGATCAAATTGACGCTTCAGAAAATAATTTTTATTTGACCTCTCTTCTTGTCACACTTTGTGTTTATTATCAGATTTCTTTGCAAAATTTGAAATACATATTCATGTACAATATATTGACATTTCAGAAAGTCATTGTTATATTTTATTTGGCCTGTTATGTTCTTGTTTTGGTGTTTATAAACAAATTTCTTTGCAAAATTTGAAATGCATTGATGCATCAGAAAGTCATTTTTATTTGACCTATTACATTCTTGTTAACTTTTGCAGTACATGAGCGGGTTTGGTAATGAGTTTGCGACGGAAGATCCCCGTTGTCCTGGAGCCTTACCGGAGGGTCAGGTATGTCATTGTCTAACTGACAATAATTTAATTTCATTTCCTTTTATTTATTTCGACAATCTCGACTGTTAGTTACAGCAATATAGATACAGCGTAATTTACAAATGGGCATTTTAAGCAAATTCCCGTCATTTGTTGTTTTAGAGAAAATCATACAATGAAGTGTGTAAAGTTGTGTTGTGTAACGTCAGTTACCATGAAAATTCCCAAATACAGATTAAGAATAGTGGTGACCAATAAATATCACAACATGCTAGTGTGATTGGCACCACTTTACATGTTACACTCATGAATGATATGAGCCTGAGGTAAAATTGTGCCAAGAAAAGACATGAAAGAAGGACAGAGGGTGACGAAAATTATTTATCATTTAAGGAATAGCTGTTTGTATAGTAAATGAAATTTGTAAGTAAGCAAAAATGAACAATTATCATAACTTGACAATCTGAAGATCGTTAGCATGTACATACATGTTCCCCAGAATCAAACCTTGATGAGAAATAATGGTTGATTGGCTAGTTAGTGCTAAACAAAGAAGAATGAAATTTACTTTCATTTTGTGTATAGTAATATATGATTGAATTGGATAATTCAGTATCACATACTTTGAAAATGAATATGGAAAATTGTCATTCGTTATTCTTAAAGAAATGATACTGAAGATGGGCAAAATATTGAGAAATTAGAGTGTAAGAAGAATGCAATGTACATAATGAGTTAAAATGAATTTCAAGATTGAACAGTTATGAGTTTTAAAAATGTAGCAGCTCCAATAAAGTCGTACCTTATCAAATTATGATAAATGATATATCTGTAAAGCACTTATAATGGATATGCCCTTGCAATGTATTAATTGCTATATAAAGCGGATTAGTATTATTATTATTATTCATATATTTCCAGATTATGATTAGATTAATTTTTCCGTGTAATGTTTGTGAATGTATCTTTTTTGCATTGTAATTCTAATCAGTTTGCCTTATGACTAGTTGCAAGTATGAATATTTCTCTTTCAACAGAACAACCCTCAGAAATGCCCCTATAACTTGTACGCTGAGCAGCTGAGTGGGACGGCATTCACGGCTCCGCGGGTCCACAACAAGCGATCCTGGCTCTACCGACTCCGCCCATCTGTCGTCCACACCCCCTTCAAGCCTATCAGCAATGGGAACATGACAAATAATTGGGACAGCTGGCCACCAAATCCTAACCAGGTAACAGGAAAAACAAACATGATAAAAAAATATCTATGGTTTTGATTATGCTTCAATTTTCTCTTCAGAAACAAAGCAAGGCTTTTTGCTAATCACGCCAGATTGCCACCATTGTTCTTTCATTCTTTTATTTACATTCACATTTCTTTTTGCTATTCTCTCACATTCCATTCATTACTTAAATCTTTTGTTATTTCGTCTAAATTTTGCAATTGTCATGAGTTGTGTTATTTTATTCGAAAATCATTTGACTGATTTGATTCTCAATGTATTGTATTTTTCTTTTGGAGGTGTGAATTATTGAATTTGAATTTTTCAGAAATATTTTTTTCTTTTCTAGCTGCGTTGGCGTCCATTCGATATGCCCCATGAAGGCTCCGGACCAGTTGACTTTGTTCAGGTTAGTGTACAAACCAAGTTTTGTCAAAGTTAAAGGTCCTCCAACCACCTTACAAATTCAAATGTACAGTTTTTATTATTTGTGAAAATAAAATGGCTCTTTACAATCTCACAAATCTTCTATGGGCCCAATCTGATATAAAATTAATGTGTTATTGATCAGATCGGCCAAAACTATGGAAAGCATGCAATGCAAATATAAAGAATGCATGTGTCTGTTCAAATTGTATTCTAGATATGTTACATATAGTCATACATGTATCCTTTTCTTGACAAATCAGTGTGCTTTTCTCTACATTTCCGAGATAAAAAAATTGTGCCAATAGTGGATTCCATGTATAAGATTTCATCAATCACAACTACATGTAAGACCTGCCCTGATCAGTCAGGTGACATCATGTAACCTTGCATTCTTTATTTTGACGGTGTTGAAATCAAATCCTAATATGTATATTAAGATTTTATCCAAGTAAAAAAATATAAAATGAAACAAAGTCAGATTGCCAAATTCTGATTATGTCTACTTGTGCAAAATCATAATTTCTATGATAATTCAACATTAATTCAATATTAACCCTAATATATCATTTTTTCACTTTGGGTGGCTGTCGCAAAAGGAACCCTCCCAAGATGGATAATGAACATCTATTTATGCTCCGAGATTTATTTTATGGTTTTCATGTATTCAATTTATTATTTTTTTTAAAATCATGATTAGGGTCTGAGTACAGTTTGCGGAGCAGGGGATCCAAGGACCCGACACGGCACTGCCGTACACATCTATACCTGCAATGCGTCCATGTCAGATAAGTAAGAAACCATTGAATGAATGCAATATTATTGTGTAAAATATTATTTTTAGAGATTTTTACCATTTTAGCATACATGTTTATTGATGTTATTTTGATAAAAGTTCATCCAGATATCAACTGGAGCTATGGCAACCACCCCCAAAAGAAAAAACCCACAAAATTAATGATAGTGAAACACAGGGAAATATTGCATCTTAGCTACCGGTATTATGATATAGAAGTAGAAAATTCTACAAAGTTCATGGGCACACTATCGTACAAATATCCATGCTTGTAAATGGCTTTTGCTAGTTAATATATAAAACAATCCTGTACAGTGACTTTGACAGCGTATGGATTATGAAAATTCATAAAAGCAACTCCATGTAAATGGTGTGTTTTCAACTTCATGTCGTTGTTATTGTTGTTCTTATTATTTTGCAGGAGTTTTTACAATTCTGATGGAGACTTTCTCATAGGTAAATATTATTTCACCATACATGAGCTTTTTTTTTGTAGAGAAATGAAAATATCCTCTGACCAATTGATGATGACGATGATGATAAGGAGGAGGATGATTGTGAAGGCGATAGTGATTATGACGATATTGATTATGATGAAGATCATGATGATGTTGATGATTAATGATAATGATGGTGAAGATTATGATGAACATATCTATGATGATGAAGATGATGGAGACGGTCATGATGATGAAGAAAATGATTAAGATCATGAAATGGATCATAATGGTGGAGATGGTGGATGATGAAAATGATGATAATGAAGATGATGATGATGATGGTGATGAGGATGATGAGGATGATGATGATGAGGATGATGATGATGATGGATGATGATGATGAAGATGATGATGATGATGAGGAGGATGATGATGATGATGATGATAAGATGATAATGAAGATGATGATGATGATGTTGATGATAATGAAGATGATGAGGAGGAGGATGAGGATGATGATTTGGATGATGAGGATGATGAGGAGGATGATGATGATGATGATGGTGATTGTATCTTTAGAGTATTGTAGAGAACAAGAAGAAATCATTGAAGATGATGATGATGATTGTATCTGTAGAGTATTGTAGACAACAAGAAGAAATAAATGCGCTAAGGTACTGGACATCTGAAGTTCAGGGCTGAATTACTAGTTTTCAAGCTTCATTCTTCAAAGTTTTATTAATTCACACTATTTACAAGCTTGTCTGCTAGAGGCAAGGTTAATGATTGAAACTGTTGCATGTCTTTCACACATATTATTTTTGTCTTTTTTTTTAAATTGTATTTAATCCAGTTCCACAGGAAGGGGAGCTCCTCATCTACACCGAGTTTGGGAAGTTGATGGTGAATCCTAACGAGATCTGTGTTATCCAGGTAAATATGAGCTGGACGTCTTGGTCCCATTTCATCGAGATAACAAATGCACAATTTCCATATCAATTTCTCTATCAGCCAATCAAATGAAATGATTTCAGTGGCTTAAAACTGATATCGCAAATTTAACAAGTTTTATGAAATAGGCCTCTCTCTTCATGAAGAGATGATAAATTTTGAGGGGGATCCATGGCTGACCAAGGGGGGGGGGTCATCAGCCCAGATATGCCCCATGTAACTGTTGTACTTGAATATGGTTTTCCATAAACTTTAAGTTATCAGATTGTACAATGAATTGTTCCGTTTATTGTGAATGCCCTTTGTTGAAAGCCAGGAAGTGTGTCGCAAAGCAAATATTCAGTGGTATACATGTACACCGATGGTGGTGATCTGCAAAATGGCATAACACTGGATAGTTAAAAAAGAATTTAATTTTCCTGATTTTTATGTTCTACTTTCAGCAAGGAATGAGGTTCAGTGTGTATGTGAATGGACCTTCAAGAGGCTACATTCTAGAAGTTTTTGATGGCCACTTCACCCTTCCTGACCTTGGTCCCATAGGTAAGCTTTGGTGTTAGGTTGGTCCAATACAGGGCCAGCATTACAGGGTAGGCTTGCGGGGAGCAGTCTATGATTTTCAAGCAGCAGGGAAGAGAAAAGAAAAAAGAAGGATGAATAAAAAAGGGGAGAATGGAAGAAAAAGGAAAGAAACCAGAGTATTAGATAAGATGTCTTAATTGTGTAACTTCATAATGCCCAAATTCCCTGACTCTGTCCCTGGTTCTATAGGGTAAGCTGTAAAGTGACATGACATTATGCTCCTGCAACATTTGCCTAAAAAGACTAGGGGAGGGGGGCTGATTCAGCCCCCATCCCTCAACATTTTTTGACCACGTCGCTCACTAACTTTTTACATTCAAGTCTCGTTCAACTTTTGAGACCAAATTTGCGACCCCCGGGTACGCGGTTCCGAAATTACGCAACATTTCGTATGTGCATGCAGACCCAAAATGGCACGAAAACGTGAATTTTTTGTACAAATCCAACGCTAATAGAGTTTTTAGCCAAAGTTCATAAATGTGTCCTTATTTTTCTTCTACTGATTGAAATCAATTAATTCCATCCTATTTATGGTCCAAATAAAGTCCCTGACAATTTCCATTGAAAAAACAATAAAAAACAATAAAAATAAAGTCGAAAAACAAAGAAATACATAAGAAATTTAGAAAACAATAAAATACACAAAAAATACATATAATTTTGAATTTTTTTTAGTACATTTGATCAGATTCATATAAAGTATCTGTGTACCAAAAAATTAGCATGCTAGGGGCATTATTTAGTTAATTAAAGCAAAATTTTAATTTTACGAATAAATTAGCATAATTAATTAGCAATGAGATGTTTCGCAGAATTTGACTGTGTAGTTTTGTAGATAATGCCATGGGTAACACGCGTGCCAAGTTTCGTCTCAATCGTGTGATCGACGGCCGAGATCATAAGGGGGGGGGCTGGATCAGCCCCCCAGTCTTCTTAGGCATCGAAATAGCCCAGTCTATTTATGGTTAATATCTCAGAGGGTATAGAGTTAGGATTGTAAAAGAGTTTTTGGTTCAGAGTTAAGATAAGGAGTAGGGTTTATTCAATTTTGGAGTTCAGGTGTTGGGTTTGGCTTAACCCTAAATAGACTGGGCTATTTTGACACCTAAGAAGACTGGGGGGGGCTGATTCAGCCCCCCCCCCTTATGATCTCTGCCGTCGATAGCACGATCGCGACGAAAATTGGCACACGCGTTTCCCATGGCATTATCTACAAAACTATAACATCAAATTCAGCAAAAATCTCATGTCTCATTAATTATGCTAATTTATGAATAAAATCATAAGTTTGCTCTAATTAGTAAAATAATGCCCCTGAAATGCTAATTTAGGCATCTGATCAAATTGATTTTAAAAAAAATTCAAAATCACATTTATTTTCGTATGTATTCTATTGTTTTCTAAATTTCTTACGTATTTCTTTGTTTTTCGACTTTTTGATTTTAATTGTTTTTTCAATGGAAATTGTCGGGGACTTTATTTTGACCATAAAAAAGATAAAATTAATTGATTTTAAGCAGTAAAAGGAAAAATAATGATACATTTATGAATTTTGGCTAAGAACACTATTTGCATTGGATTTGTACACAAATTCATGTTTTTGAGTAATTTTGGGTCTGCATGCACTTACGAAATGTTGCGTAATTTTGGAACCGTGTACCCGGGGTCACAATTTTGGTCTCAAAAGTTGCGCGAGACTTGAAAGTAAAAAGTCAGTGAGCGACGCGGTCAAAAAATTTCGCGCGGCGGATTTATCGCAAAAAATGTCGAGGGGGGGGGCTGAATCAGCCCCCCCAGTCTTTTTAGGGTTAACATGCTGATTTTTCATTGGAGCTACATGTATTGTCTCCAGAGCAAATGTTATGGAACTGGCTGTACATATTTCATTCAACGTTTATGCTGAGAAACTAAATGAATTGGACTGAACTCACCATTTTGTAGGACTTGAAGCCATGAACTTTTGACTGAAAGACAAGAGTCGCACCACTAATCCATGATGCCCCGCCAGTTCCTAGCTCTTAATATTCAGCTCATTTCTCCTTCCCATGTTTTCATAGGGGCCAACGGACTTGCCAACCCCCGTGATTTCCTGACCCCGACAGCCTGGTTCGAGGACCGTCCAAGCGATTACACCATGATCAGCAAGTTCCAGGGCAAGCTCTTCTCGGCGAGTCAGAAGCATTCTCCGTACGACGTCGCAGCGTGGCACGGTAACTACCATCCTTACAAGTACGACTTGGACAAGTTTATGGTGATCAATGCCGTTGCTTTCGATCATGCAGTAAGTATGATTGTTTGTTTTTTAATGATAATGATTATTTATTATTTTGGGGGATTCCTGCAGCATTGTTTTCCATTTTGATTAACTGAACAAAGTGTTCATGAAATATTGTTTTCATAATTTGCTTGAATTCAACTGGGCCATGTTGCATAACTTATGGTGTCTCCAAAAATTTGTACACTACATACAACAATACAAAAAGAGAAGATGAACTACATTGAACCCAAAAATCCCTAACTTGGCTATTATAAGGTAGAATGAATTATATTGCATATGAAAGAAGACCTTATACCCTTTGTTTGCACATAGTTGCAAATTGTGCTCAGTCATGCTGGAATGTTTACTAATTATAATATGCAATAATGATTATTTTCAGACGTTGCTGTGATCATTGAAGCATAGTACACAATGCTTTAGTGATCATGACTATATTTCCTATTTTTCTGAGAGATGAGATGAAATGCTTTCATTTGATATGCAATTTTTGAGTATTTCTATTGGTATTACATGTTTTGCAAATGATTGCAGACGAACCATATCCGACTGCTGTTGATCTAGTTCATGAAACCTGGACATGAGGGTAATCAAGTGTCACTGATCGTCTTGCACAAGTCTTAGGTCACATGATCAAGGTCAAAGGTTATTTTTGTGTTAGTTTGACGATGTATTGTAACTTTAATCGTATGTTGTGAATGGAAAAATGAATAATTCATCTCATTTTTCTCTAGGATCCGTCAATCTTCACAGTCCTAACCTGCCAATCCAACAGACCCGGTACTGCCATTGCTGACTTTGTCATCTTCCCACCTCGTTGGTCTGTTCAAGAACATACCTTCAGACCACCATACTACCACAGTGAGTATATATATATTCTAGCATTGAAAATAGATGGGAGCGACAAGCGATACCACTCTCGTGTGCTTTTGAATCGCTCTTGCATCTGCCTAAATCTGCCAAGTATGTAGTGACTCCCAACATGAAAATTGCACCGGTACTCGCCCATCCAGTCTCCCATCTACGCCTGCATAGTAGCCAGACAGCCAGGCCATTGCAGCTGCAGTTTTTATTTCCATGCGTTGTCACTTTCTGACGTGTAACTGAGTGGAATTTTTAGAATCACGGGAGTGGCGTTCCAGAAGATGCGCAGCACCTGTCTTGCCGTAACTTTGATAGTGAGACAAGCAGGACAAACTGCAATGTTAACCCATGCATTGAATCATGAGAAAAAAAAAGAATGGCTCTCAAAAATGAAAATGACTCAGATGGTAAAATGAAAAATGGCTCTCAAATTTTTTTCAAAATGGCTCCCTAAAAATAAAAAGTAATTTTAACACTGATATATTCTCCATTTTCATACACCCCTTTGTCTATTTCTTCTCCTATTTTTGTTGGCTCTTATTCTGTTCAGAGGATGGGGATGGGGAAGGGCACCTTATTTATTTTTCTTAATTGAATAAAAGGGGCATTACAGAGTTACAGGATTGGCTTTTTGATGATCTTCTTTTTTTCTCTTTCCATTCCTCCTCTTCCTTCTCTCTCCTTCTTGTTCTTCGTTCCCCTCCTCTCTCTTCCTTTCTCATCTATCTCCTCATTTTTCCTCTTCCTTTTTTTGGTGTTTCTTTTCATTGTATTTTCAACAAAATATTGGTTTTTACAATATCTGTACGGTGTTTTCTTTCTATTCCCCTTAGGAAACTGCATGAGTGAATTCATGGGTCTCATCAAAGGAAAATATGAAGCAAAGGTAAGATCATGCATAATAACACCCAATAACAGTTTCTTTTGTTTCTCTGTTATTTTTTTTAATAGGTCCATTTGTATAATAATGATAATGATAATAGGCATTTATATATCGCCATCTATCTAGAAATATTCTATTCTGAGGTGCATTGTCATTGTTATTATAACCCCAGCTTTAGCTCGGGCTGCCTCTCAGCGCTCATGCATTCAAGGAATTAATCCTGCAGGGGACCTATTCACCTCACCTGGGTCGAGTGCAGCACAATCTGGATAAATTTCTTGCTGAAGCAAACTATGCCATGGCTGGGATTCGAACCCACGACCCTCTGTTTCAAAGTCAGAAGACTAACCCCTAGGCCACAACGCTCCATAATGCAGCTTCTAAATGCATATACCCTACTGCGCTTAATACTTGGTATCATATAATTGCTACAGCTGTAGATGAGCTGCCGTAAAGGCGAAAAGCAGTCAAGGAATAAATCCTACTGGGTTCCCATTCATTTCACCTGGGTTGTGTGCAGCCAATAAATTTCTTGCTGAAAGAAAGTAACTTCTTAAGTAAGATTTGAACCCACGACCCTCTGATTAAAAGGCAAGAGTAACACCCACTACACCAGGATTCTCCTCTACTCAGGGGCGTCGATCCATTTTTCAGATTGGGGGGGCAAAATCATTAACATTCCAAAGGCGCTGGATCGTACAAGACACCCACATATACACAAGCGCGCACACACACGCACACACACACACACCCTCACACACACACACATATATATATGCGACTCATGAGACACAGACACGTCGTATCTCACCAACAAATTAATGCGAGCGCGAAGCGCGAGCTGATTTTTTTTTATAGTATACTGGCAGAAAAAGCGTGCCTGTTTAGAACTGTTTGTAGTAACTCATGAGGAGGATACATATCTCATTACACAGATAGTACGAGTGGCGAGAGTGAGCTAAAATTTCTTTATATTCTAACCTGAAAGCTTGATATTCTAAGCATTTTTGGTACCAATGATTAAGATTGGTATCTAAAAGAAGAATAGATGCGAGCGCGAAGCGCGAGCTGAAAATTTGATTTTTCGATCTGAAAAAAGTGACAGTTTAATGGACGTTTTCGATAAAGAACAAGATATATAGGCCTATCCAGGAAATGATGAATGCAAATCGAAGCAGGAGTTCTTTTGAGGCTTTAAAGTGAAAATGGGACATTTGCATTCACCTATTTAATCATGAGAAGTATGGGTTTTTGCTACAGAAATGATGCGAGCGCGAAGCGCGAGCTGAAAATTTTTATATTCCAATCAGAAAAGCAGGCATTTTGAGCACGATTTTAAATAAAGAACGAGTTGTGTATCTCATTCTCGCTTGCTGCATTACAATCTTGTTTTTTTTTTTTGGCCACATCCGGAATTATTGGGGGGTCAAAATGATATGTTTGCCCCCCCAATATTTTCATTGGTGGGGCGATCGCCCCCCCTGCCCCCCCAGGATCGACGCCTCTGCCCACACCACGTGATGAATCATCTGCTGTTAAGGCGACCGCACACCTTATGGTTGGTCTGCGACTCAATTTTGGAATAAAACGTAGTAGAATTTGATGCTAACTTTGACACTTGGTATATCTTACTGTGTAATGTTTGAAATCACCGTACGAATACCTATGTTCAAATCTGTGACTATGCTAACATCCTTCAGTAGAATAAAAGCAAATTTAATACCTAGTCGTAATGATGTCAAAGCAGTCGTACGATTGGTTACGATTTTAAACTAATTTGGCCTTTACTCTAAAATAAAGGCTTGCAATCTTTCAAAATGGTTATATTAGTATTCCTTCAATTGATCTTAACCTCAAAGAAAATGATTATGTTCCATTCACATTTTCAGAAAATGAGCAAAATGCGATTTGTTCCGAAATCGGATCGCGAACAGTCGTAAGGTGTGCGGTGGCCTTTAAACATACGCAAATACATTTACATGTATTTCTGTTTATTAAAAGGGAATTCAGTGGTTCCCAAAGTGCGCACCACTTGTGTGGTACCTGTACATCAAAATGGTGCATGGAAGTCACTTTGGAGGATAAGAAACTTAATCTTCTAATTTTTCAATAAATTGTTTTATTTTGTATTCATGTTTATGTTAGTAATAGGCCCGAAATCACAAAGGTGGTTTTGAAAACCCACAGTTAAGTCCATGGTTTATGCAGATTTCCTGTATAAATTATGCTTAATTTAGCGCGTATCAGGCGCGTGTATAAAACATGTCCAATGCTGATGCACGCATTTGTCACAGTGTGTCAAATTGAAGCCTGTTACCATGGTTAGATACACTATTTTATTCATGAGTCCACTCTTCAAACAGTGGACTCATGAATAAAATAGCATATCAAACCATGGTAACAGGCGTCAATTTGGCGCACTGTGACAAATGCACGCATCAGCATTGGACATGTTTTATACACGCGCCCGATACCTGCTAAATTAAGCGTATTTTACCGTATACAGGAAATCTGCATAAACCATCGACTCGATCGTGGGTTTTCAAAACCACCTTTGTGAATTCTGGCCATAGAGTTTGGGACCTGCTAAAGGGCCTTGGGTGATCTTATTCAGGTTTCTCTGTAGCATTTGAGTGTTTTCTATTGATTTTTTTTATTTGTTGTTTGTGTGTGTGTAGGAGGAAGGATTTCAACCCGGCGGTGCTTCCCTTCATAGTATGATGACGCCCCACGGTCCGGATGCTACGTGCTTTGAAAACGCTTCCAACGCACCTCTCAAAGCTGAACGAATTGCTGATGGCACGATGGTGAGTACAGGATCCCTATTCATAAAAACTTGCTATAATAGCAAATGCTCAATTTCTATAGCAAGTTCAGTATCAGCCAGTCAAATTGCTTGACTGGCTGATGCTACATGCTTTGAAAATGCTTCTAACGCACATCTCAAAGCTGAACGAATTGCCGACGGGATGATGGCGAGTACAGAGTCCGGTTTCAAAAAGACTTGTTAAAAACAAGTGCTTAATTTCTATAGCAAGTTCAGTATCAGCCAGTCAAAATGCTTGATTTCAAATGTTTGATGTCGCACTAGATCACTAACATCAGTGCTACATGTGGGACTTGAATGCCATGTTCTGGCAAAGCAAATTACAAGATTGCAAGTAATTCAGCTGGTCATTCTCCCAGTTGATGCATGGGTAAAGGAGGAGCCCAGCTCAGGCAAGACTTCCATATGTCCCCTCCACCAAAATTGAAAAAAAAAATATGGAGGTTTATCAAGAATTATCTAACCTTTATCTAAGAGATTTAAGAAGGAAAAGTTGGATACATACCCAAAAATTGCTTTATTCGGTCAAAAATTTGAGTGTGTGTAATTCCCAATGGCATCGGTTTATTTAGTCAGAAAAATAAATACCCAATACTCTTGGAGAGTAGACTAGTCGTAATATCGGTTGATAATCGTTTTAAAACCCATGGCTATCAACAATTCCTGCTACATGTAGCTCAGTGAGTAAGGCGACAGACAGAAGATGCCTCGATCAGCAGCGAGAGGTTCTAATCCAAGTTCCAACCAGAAGTAAGAAGAAAAAAAGAAGAGAGAACAAAAGAGGGGGGTTTTGGAGAAGTATTTTTTTTTAATTAGTGGAGGGGACATATGGAAGTCCCCAGCTTATCCATGTCAACAGCTATAAAACAATGTCATAGCAACATGCAATATCCCGAGCAGTAATAAAGGCACACTCAAAATATTTCAGTTTCTGTATAAAAAAAGTGCAGGCTAATTTTAATTCATTCTCTACAGTATTCCTGTATTTTTGTCTTAAGACCAGCTAATTATAACACGCAGTAAATTACAGACCACTCACAGTGTTAGTTACATGTACTTCACTTCTAACCCCCCCTTCCCATTATTAAAAATGTGAGAAAAATCATTAGATTTACTTACTTAGTACATGATATTACAACTGAAAAGTGAGTTGCAACTTGCAAGGAGTTTTCTCCAAGATGTTGGTAGTGCATCCTACAAGTAGCTTTCCCCAAACCTTCACAGCATGGGTCTTGCAGGTACATATACTTGAATGCAACTGACCCACCAATATTCAATCAGGCCGAAGATGCATGCACTCTTTAGTAAAGCCCTGTGCCTGTTGAACATGACTTGCACAGTTTCCTATCCAAGACATGCACCCATTGAAATTCTTGTCCCTATTCAACAATGTACTTGGTTTCAATATGTTCCAACTGGAGTAAATCAAGTATGTCCCATATTCGATTGTTTTCATCCTGACTAATTTCAAGTGACTATGGCCCGTATTCTGATGGCAGGTTTAACTTAAACCCAGGTTTAAAGTGGTGGTTTAAGTATGGGAAGCCAAGGGTATCAAAAGTTTTATTAAGTTGTATGTTTTTTATGTTTACTGTGCTCTTTCCTCATTCATCGATGGTGAAGACAATCATCTATTTATATGTCCTAGACAATTATGAATGATTTGAGAGCCAAATGAGCTGAAGTATGATATATCTTCTGTTAGTGATTTATGTGATAATTGGCTATCCATACTTAAACCACAACTTTAAAGCTGGGTTTAAGTTAAACCTGCTATCAGAATACGGGCCATTGTGTTTATACCTTTATTTTACATCTGATTTTGAAAGAATTTTCAGTGTCAAACATTTGTTTGATTTTTCCTTTTTTAGTCAAAGCAAATCTTTCGGGGGGTAGAGGATACTTGATCATTTTAACTGTCTAAAGAAAAAAACATTGAAGGTCTTGTTAGATTGCCCACCAGGGAGTGTAGAAGGTGCATGTAAATTGTATAAGGGTATAGGGACAAGCCAGTTATAATTGTGACAACAGTTAATTTTTTTTAATGATTACAGATGTTGCTATATAAGAGTGGAGCGTCATTATGATATATATTTCTGACCATTTGTATCTACATCTTTTACCTCCAGGCATTCATGTTTGAGACGAGTCTAAGCTTAGCCCTGACTGAATGGGGAGATAAAACTTGTCAAAAGGTAGATCCAAGCTACTACGAATGCTGGCAACCGCTTCAGAAACGTTTCAAATCGGAAGACGGCCAAGCGATGGCGTGAAACCGCTCAAAGTGGAAGATTCGTCAGCAATATCGATTCTGTTTCTCCATTCTTGCAGTCACATGGCAGCTTCGAGATCATTATTTTTTTTTTAAAGGGAAAAACTTGTGGTGGGAAAGATTTAGATAATTGTGAGATTGCATTTTTCTTTTTCATGTATCAATAGGAATGCTATTAAACTATTTAAGGATGCGCTAGCATTCACGCCTCCCCTCTCCCCCACCCCAGCCAATAGCTGAAATGTTCAGGTCAAACATGTTTGTAGTAAAAGCCATTGATGTAGTCGAGGCTGGCTCTCCAATGTCCTGAATGTACCAGCCTTGAATTTATCACTGGTCCCAGCCGCTTATTATAGTATTATGGAAAGTCTTCCAATAACAGTCCCATTGTATGAGTTTTGTGTCAGTGAGAAAAAGTAATAGTGGATGAATTCAGGGATCAGACAAAGATTGATAATGAAGAAAATGTTTTTTTCTCTGTGTGTTGCTTTCCTTTTAGCCCAGATTCTAATCAGTGAGGTCGTAATTCATGCTGCATTACACAATGGGGAGTATTTTGTTTGAATTGATCATGTATTCTTTTTATTTGTTTCATTCATGGAGTGTTTGTTAAAAAAATTAAAAAATATATATCATTACACAGTTCACATAGTTGAGCTTTATAATTGAAAAGGAATGGTCTCTGGTCACTTTAGGAAAGTCGACACTGAAATCAGCTACTTGTATCATAAAAAAAAATAATTATACTGTTCACTTATGACCAACAATATCCAATATCGTTTGACGAATATCAGGGGAGTCTACGTGACACACGGTGTTGAAATCAAATTCAATTTATCTTTAATCATATGTGTTACCTACCCCATTAGCAAGTTGTGCAATATTGTTTTCAAATATAATATATTACTACAATCATTCAGCTTTTAACACACAAGGATGCTGTTGTAAATATCCCAATTTCATCATACAAGCATAATTTAGGAGTTCAATTGTTGTGCACCAGCTATTTGATTTGAAAGCGGATTTGTTAAATACCCTCTCAACAACACTATCTGGCTAGCATTTGATGAGTTTTATAGTCAAGAGCAAAGGTTTCTCAGTTGGTAATTAGTGAAATTTGCATGGAAATGAATGGTTCTAGTTTTTTTTTCCATTAAGAATGCTTGATTGCTTTGAATCCAATAAATGGCTACACAGCTACAGCCAGGAAGATAATATAAAGCTAAGTAGAGTACATTGTATATGCATATATTAGATGTGCTATATGAATGAGCTTTTTTTTCATTATAGTGTGAGTACAAGATTATATTTTTCAAAACTTTCATCAATTTAAGTCTTTGGCACCGAGTGCAGAACAAATCAGTTTCCATCATGGGATGTTTTCAAAAAATATTTTTTTAAATGTTTTAGAGAGTATGATATTTATTTTTACCCGAAGGAGCAGACCCTCCCCCCCCAAGCCCAACCAACTATTGATCTGTTCATTCTATGCAGAACAATCATCTAAAGCACATGTTCGCAATTACTTTTTTTCTCCAAGTTCAACATATACCCCCCCCCTCCCAATTCACCCAGCATTTGAATAGGGGGCCTGTTGATTGGCCCAAACTGCTTTGATATTTGTTAATAACAGAGAGCCTGCAACTTCAACACAATTTTTGAAGAAAAAAAAATTTTTTTCTTCATATAATTATACCTTTTTTCAGAGCACGTTAGCATGTGCCATTTTGCAAGGCATGACATGTGTGGCTAATTTAGGACCCGTAATGTAAAAGAGTGGATTGGAAAATGTACTGAAAGTTGATTATTTTGGCACAAAGTGCACTACAAAATCAAAGCTCCTATTTTATGTTTTGAAATGTATTTTGAAGAACCGATTTTATGTTGTTTTGCTTGTTTCTGTTTTGATGAAAAGTGTATACCAGTAGGTATTGCAGAGAGTACATGTATGCCCTGAAATATTGACTACACAGAGTATTCATTCCCTGTATATGTCAAAGCAGTAACAATCAAACTTTGTTTATTCAGCCATTGTAAATACCAACCCTTTAAAGAAGTTATCATGATTTTGCAGCATGTTTCAGTTCTTCTAGCATTCATCCATGTAACTTAAAGTCTTGGCTGATATGACTGAAATTTATTTTTTATAAAAACATAGTTAATGTTGAACTTATTGTCATTTGCATCATTTTCACAAAGCATTTGTGCTCCTGCGATAGTGGTCTGAATGAAGCCAGTTCAATGAAAGAAATTCTCGATAATACATCCTTATTCATCATTGTTTTCAATATCATATATGGTATATTGTTTTTGAGAGGTTCAGTGAAATTGGCTTACTACTAGATTAGTGATACATCTTTTTCTTTCCATTTTTGTTTTGAAGTGCCAAGACTTAGGGGGTGTTGCAAGAAAATATTTGCAATCAGTTGCAAATATTCTGTTGCAATTTTAAATTGATGGATCAATTTTGACTGTAGCAAGTCAGATTACACTCCTTTCAAGAAACAGTTTAGCAATCAATCACACGTTTTTATTCAATTGCTAAACATATGATTGATTTAGGGACCGAAAATAAGACTTGCAATTGATCGTAAGTTTCTTGCAACACCCCAATTATGACGATATGTGATATTCGCTATATATAGACGGTTATTATTGTAAAAATGCACTTTTTTATGAAAAGTGCTGTATTGTTGTGCATACAAGAGAATTATCTCCTGTGTGATAAAGTTGTGCTATCATGTTTTCCGCAAACAATTCAAGAGAGCATATTGTACAGTCATGGAATAAAATATGTCATATAAATTCAAGTGTTTTGTCTCTGTGTATTACTGTTACTTCTGATGTATACAATTTAAGTTGATCAGCTTATGTAAATTAGTACCTCAAAACCAATCAAAGGTCAAGTCCACCCCAGAAAAATATTGCTTTGAATTAGTAGATAAAAATCAAACAAGCACAACAATGACTATTTCATCCAAATCAGATGTAAAAGAAAGTTGTGAAATTTTAAAGTTATGCTTATGTTTTCACAAAATAGTTACATGCACAATTAGAAAGTCAATGATGTCCCTTACTGTTTTTATTTATTGTTTGAAATATTGTATAATTCAATGTGACAATAATGACCAACTTGACTGAACCATGAAATGTTAAAACAGTGCTAATTCTACATGTTCATGGAGGACAATGAGAAAATTATATATCGTATAATAAAATAAAAATGAAAAAGTGAATGGGTGATGTCATCAGTCACCTCATTTGCATACTGACCAGGATAAGCACATATCTGTTGTGTGAAATTAAACAAAACTTCAAAATATCATCACTTTCTTATTTTTACACCCATTTTCATAAAATTTTCAGTTGCTATGCTTGTTGGATTTTTCTCTTCAATAAAATAAACATTTTGTTGGGATGGACTTGTCCTGTAAAATTGATTCAAACCAGTGGTCTTCATAGCACTACCTCCAGTCCTAAACTACTAAAACCTGACCTCACCCATAATGCAACATTCTGAGTGTAGTCTTGTAATAAAGGCCCACTTGAATGATAACACACCAATTCACTACTCAATACATACGGTACATACCATCTTATATGTTGCCAAGAAGCAAAACGGGTACTTCCCTCTCAAAATAATTTTCTCTATACAAGTAAACTGAAAAGCCTCTAAAGCCCAGCGCACAATATACGATCCGATATATGGTTTGAAAAAAAAATTGCACTTTGCATTAAATATGAACGTTCCAAGAAGTAAACTTATTATATTTGAAGTTCGGCATAAGACTACCAACAATAAAATCAAAATTTGGCGCAAATATTCACTACTGAATGACACGCACCGTATAAGCTAAAACAACAACAAAATTTGGCTTTGCGGCAAGCCCTGTGGACGGAGTAAAGTGCAAATCGGCTTCAAGTCGCAGTAGATGATGACGTCATTAGGATTTGGAATTGAATTCGATTTTATTCCTACAGGGAGGCTTGAACTAGATTGAATTTTGATTTCAGTAGTCCAACCACTTTTATGAACTGTGATCGCGAAGATCGTATTGGTTGTAATTTTCATATAAAAGTTTATTACAATTTCTTTGAAATTTAGATCGCAACGAGACGTATAGTGTGCGCTGGGCTTTAGGGTGTATTTTACGACTAGCTATTTATAACCCAACGTCAATGAAAGACCACAGACAATATTGGTCAGTTTACCACCCCCCCCCCCCCTTTATACATTTTGTAAAACAGTATGCAAGAAGACAAAATGGCAGGAAACATTTTTCTCAGTCATATACATTTTAATTAATACCATACACATTGTCATGGGGCCCGATTTCATAAAACTCAATAATTAAACCTTGCCATCAAAGCTTACTATCAGGGTAACATCATTCATCTGGGGGCCTGTTGCAAAAAGAGCTCCAATCATTCACAACCCCAATAATCAAACATAACTACTCCTTAACCCTAAAAAGACTGGGGGGCTGAATCAGCCCCCCCTCGACATTTTTCACGATAAATCTGCCGTGCGAAATTTTTGACCGCGTCGCTCGCTGACTTTACTTTCAAGTCTCGCGCAACTTTTGAGACCAAAATTGTGACCCTCGGGTACGCGCTTCCGAAATTATGCAACATTTCGTAAGTGCATGCAGACCCAAAATTACTCAAAAACGTGAATTTGTGTACAAATCCAATGCAAATAGTGTTTTTAGCCAAAATTCATAAATGTATCATTATTTTTCCTTTTACTGCTTAAAATCGATTAATTTTATCTTTTTTATTGTCGAAATAAAGTCCCTGACAATTTCCATTGAAAAAACAATAAAAAAACAAAGAAATACATAAGAAATTTAGAAAACAATAGAATACATAAGAAAATAAAAGTGATGTTGACATTTTTTAAAAATAAATTTGATCAGATGCCTATCTAGAGTATGTGAAACAAAAATTAGCATTTCAAGGGCATTATTTTATTAATTAGAGCAAACTTATGATTTTACGCATAAATTAGCATAATTAATGAGACATGAGATTTTTTGCAGAACTTGATGTTATAGTTTTGTAGATAATGACATGGGTAACGCGTGTGCCAATTTTTGTCGCAATCGCGCGATCGACGGCCGAGGTCATAGGGGGGGGGGGACTGAATCAGCCCCCCCCCAGTCTTCTTATGCATCGAAATAGCCCAGTCTATTTAGAGTTAAACCATTCAGAAGTGCTTATTTGACTTTTTTGAGTTGCTGTTAAATGCAACTTTCTATGAGGGGCCCCCAAATAACCAAGTTTAAAAGTGATTTTAACAAAGAAATTTGTGAAGAAACTTGGAAGATCATTCTCAGTAACATTGAATCAAATGCTACAATGTTTTTTTTTCTTTTCCAAAATTATTGCATTTATTAACATGCAATATCAAATAAATCATACTTATGATTAATTTCTTTAATTTCATGTTACTGGACCCTGATTTTCTCATTCCAATGCGAGACCCATAAGTCCAAGACCTAACATTCATGAATGCTACTTGAAGAGATGTTGTGGATCAGTGGCAAATCCTGCAATCGTACATTTCAAGGTCCAGGGTACATATCCCACTGAAGCACTGCAATTGCCTCGGTAAAGCAATATTTGCTATTAGGACAACTGCTCCTACGCTTATTTTGACAAGTTCATGAGAAGTTCTTCCGCGTCCACAAATAACAGTTATCTCGAAAATGACAGTATCTTGGATCTGTAAGTTCATGAGAAGTTCTGTCACGTCCAAAGGTAACAGCTATCTGGGAAAGGACAGTATCTTCGATCTGTAAGTTCATTGGAAGTTCATTCGCATCCAAAGGTAACAGCTATCTGAGAAAGGACAGTATCTTGGAACTGTATGTTCACAAGAAGTTCTGTCGCGTCCACAGGTAACAGCCATCTAGGAAAGGACTCTTGGATCTGTAAGTTCACAGAAAGTTCTTTTGCATCCAAAGGTAACAACTTTCTAGGAAAGAACAGTATCTTGGATCTGTAAGTTCGTGGGAAGTTCTTTCGCAACCACAGGTAACAGCTATCTAGGAGAGGACAGTATCTTGGATCTGTTAGTTCATGAATAGTTCTGTCACGTCCATATTCAACAGCTACCTTTTCTTCCATGTGAACTTCTTTCTTGCTCCAGCTTGCCCTGGCTTTTTCCTCTCTCTTATCCTTGGATCTAATGTGAGCAGTCCAGCTATGAGAAAGAGATAAAGATAGGAAGAAAAGAGAGAAAAAAGAGATGGACAGAGAGAGAGATAGGGAGACATAATAAAAACACTAAAAAATATTTTACTGTTTGGCTGCAAGATTAACACATATTACAATCATTCTCATTATCTCTGTATTAATCTCCAATAAAATGAGAAAAAAGCAAAGTGAAAGCAAGTGATAGCAACAACAAACATGAATATCATTTTAAACATTTACAATTTTCAAGGTGTGAGAGCCTAAGCAAACATAGAGGCCTAGCTTGGTGTAACAATGAAGGCATATGATCATTTGAGAATGCCACGTACAAAAAATTCAACTGTCTTACCTTGCCTCATCTGCTCTATCTTCTGCTGATCTACGAAGCTGCACAGCGCCCTCGACAGAGCAAGTCTGATCGCACCAGCCTGACCCGTAATGCCCCCTTCAAGGACCTCACACTCGAGATCGAAACGCCCCAAGGTTCCGGTGAAGTGAAATGGAAATAAGATCTGTTCTCTGTTTTAGAGGGTCCAAGGAATGTGGAGGAAAGAGAAAGAGGATAGAGAAAGTCTATATCAATCACTGTTTTATAATCCAGTTCATAGTGAGCTCATGATCAACTTTTCTCACCTGACCTTTGCAATAATTCATTAGGATGAGCACTAACATTTTCAAAAGAGAATGTTGCGTAAGCTTTCCCTGCAAAGCATTCAAATTCTAAGAATGAAAGGGATTGTATAGAACAGGTGACTAGAATAGTACATCAGGGGTAGAGTTTGGAATCTGTCTGTTTTAGTGTCTGCTTTTGGCACATTTGACTAATGTTTGGGCGACTGTCAAATACCAGCGATTATGAAGGCTTAGTTACTCTTACTCTTCACGGTTAATCTCAAATTACCGTTTACTGCTCATGCGCATTTTAAAACCATGAACAGGCTTATTGTAACACGGTTCATTTCTTGTAAAGCTCAGGGACATGTGCATCTGCACTGGTAATATTGCAAAACTGAGTTGAAGTGACATAATAAACATCCTGGTACAAAAATTAAAACTACAAACGATACCTCACAATGATAAGACAACCCACCCTTAACATCATTATTTCTCGTTTTAATAGATCTGGACGCCGTTGCATGAAAGATGATATTACTGTAACTTTGCTATCCAATGGTAACAATGCTCATCAGCCAATCAAATTGAAGTTGAAGCTATTTCAACTCACAGTTTGCCATTCACACATTTGTTTTTTATATATGTTTTGTTTATGTCCTCAAATCCCTATTTGTTGTTTGTTCAAATGGGAAACAAATTTTTGCACGAATGCTTTAAACCACATACCTCACTCGCACCCACGTGAAGTATTTGAGAAACTCTATTCCGTTGACGGTGACCTGACCTTTCCCATGATCCTTCAGAGTGACCCACGCCTTAGCAGTTTTCCGCCAGCCATCCCCGGTGCTGTACGGTCGACCATTCTCATCTTCTTGGATCTAAGCAGTATTTCGAAATAACGTTATAAATAGCAATATTCAAAATTTAAAGAAACAAATCACATTATATCAGAAGTTAAGAGAAATTTTGGTGGTGATGATGTTGAAGATGATGATCGACCATAGTTTTATCTTAATAATATTTAAGTATACAAATCGCAGGAAAAAAATTTCAATGATGACGATGAAGAAAATAAGTGGTGGTGATGGTAGAGATGATGATGATGAGGATGATGGTGACAATGACGACGACGACGATGCTGATGATGATAATGAGGATGATGGTGACAATAACGATGATGACGATGATGATGATGTCGATGACAATGATGGTGATGATGATGATGGTGATGATGATTATAATGATGATGATAATGAAGATGATGATGGTGATAATAATATGATGATGATGATAATGGCAGTGGTGTTGGGGGTTGATGGTGATGATATGGTGGTGGTGATTGTCATACCCAAGGACAATGTTTGCGACAATGATGATGATGAATATGACAGTTGATTAGGAGAAGGAGGATGACGATGATGATAATTATTATTATGGTGGTGATGATGAGGATGTAAATGATGACAGTGATGATGGTGATGGTAATCCCAACTGCACCAGCTTAGCCATCAAACAGCCCATGATGCTGAAACCCTTCTCCACTCTAAAGCAGAACCCATATTTTACACCCACTTCTGAGGAAAATAACATTCATGTGAATACTCACTGGGCTAATGATTTCCTTGCTTAGCTCGGCTACCAGTTCTCTTCTATATTTGTGGATATAATCACTGACCTCACTCGCATACGGTAGCTGAAGTATCCTCTCCAACAGATTGATGAAGTTTGAATACTGGGGAGGGGGTAAAAGATGAACAGGAAAGATTAGGGAGCGGAGAATGTGCATGAATATGGTATCTAGGCAGACCTGGGGCCCCGTAACACAAAGCTTAGCACTGATCATAGGACAATTTTCTACGATTGATTGCATGGTACAATCAATCGTAAAAATCAATCGTATTTTGACCCCTAGATGACCTTTGACCCCATCAATCTAAAGGGCTTACATGGTATTACCCAAAGCACTAAGTATGAACATAACAGATGCAGAAATAAAGATATGAGAGCAAGTTGAGAAAAAAAATTAGTGCATATTTGCACAATTTGTTTTAACAGACTAACGGACCAACAAGAAAAGTGATCTCTAGGTCTCAGTCAGACCACAGGTCCCTATGCTAATGAGCAAAAAGGCCAGATTCATCCAAATCATCTCGTGGCTGAATCCTCCTCCTTGCAAAATCTGGTGATTCATGAGATTTTCTTTCTCTAAGAATTTACCCGTTTTAACCTCAAGTCAAATGAAATATCAATGCACCATCAGATAGATTAATTGTTACTCTTTCATATTGGCCATTTATTTTGTATACAATATTTTGATAAATAGGTGAATTTCTGTCCTGAAAATGCGCCTCAAAACTGAATTTTCTTCCAGTTTTCTTTTGCAAATTGTTCGAAACTTTTAATTTTGAGCCTCAATGATATCTACATCACCATAAAGTTGAACTTCTGTACTTTCTCACAATGTCACTCTTGATATGCAGCACCTTTTAATCGGGTCAAGATCACACTTTTCCCACCAAGTTACAAGATGAGATTTCTGAAATTTTGCAGTTGCATGAAATCCAGAGTTCTGATTGGCTGGATAAGGTTCACAAAACAACAGACGCCGGTAATTTGAGGAGATTATCCCATTACCCCATGGGTATTGGCTTAGAGACATGCAACTTTGCTCATGTATTTTGCACTATACAAAAACGTTTCATTATTATTATTATTAATATTATAGGTAGTGTGACCTTCCCGTGAACCCAGGCACTGGAACCATTGGAACTTGCCAGTGTGTGGTCTCTTTGACCAATCAGAGTGCAGTGTTCTTGTTTTCAAGCTGCTTTTTGTACTTGGCCAATGAAAAGTGTGATCTTGACCCAATTAAACCAATTCTTATTTTGAAACCTATACCACTTTAAAGCATACATATTCAGCTTTATCATGAGCTAAAAATCATTTTGACTCAAAAATAATAAAGTGTAAAAATAGCACCTTTTGTCAGGTGAAAATAATTGTTTTTTAACATAGTTTAGATCAAAATTTTCACCAACATTACAAAATCCTTGAATAAATTTAAACACATGAATTGAAAGAAGGATTCTCCTCCTTTACATGACGCAATGACGCAGTATAGTATATTTATACAGTTGCAGCGCTATAGAAATTTGTCATATTATTATTATTCATTGCTTTAAACATTTTTTTTTTTCCATAGTTCATTAAAGATCTAAAAAAAAACCAAAAATGCTCATACATACCTCTTTGTCTGACAGTGACTCTACAACGATTCTTTCAACAGTGGCTTTGTCAATCCATTCGCTCCTTGAAACATTCCTGCATTCAAAGCATATACAATAGACAAAATATCACATTTGAAAAAAAAATCACCATCTTATGAGAGCAGTTCAATTAAGATTTAAAAGTATTTTTGATTCATGTCAAATTACCAGTTGGAGTGTGACTAATTATGAGTAACTGTAAATTTTCTTTCAGCTTCTTAGTTTTCTCAATTTACTTTTTAGAACATTCAGGATGGATAGATCAAATGCTTGTTAGCATCAGACATTCTTAAAACAATATAATATTTCCTTTTTTTATAGGGGACCATGGCCATACGTAGAGAACGGTCAGTGCCCCTAGAAATTTTCACATACTCTTATAAATTTTCACAATATTCCATCTCAAGTGTACATCAGATGTACCCTTTTGGGATATTTTACAATATTATCTATACATAGATAGGACATTAGTGGTGCAGTTATAAATGCCTATTTTTGTCTGAATGATTTGCTTGTGCAATTAACACATCCAAATCTGATGAACTGCCCAAAAGTTGGTGTATAAAAATTGCTATGCAATAATCTTGCTGTATAAATATTGCATGTTCCAAACAATACTGATCATCAGAGATAATTTAGATTATGGCTTTTCTGCATGGGATACCATTATCCAGAAATATTCCACTTGTGTGGTCTAATATTGCACTCATCTACAGTTTGTGCAATATTGGCCTTAACTCGTGGAATATCTCTATCACATTCTAGGCCATTCAATATAATGAGTACTCACACAGGTTCAGAATCATGTATGAGGATTCCTTTTCTTATCATCTCATCCTCCTTGGCGATGACTTTATTCATCTGAGTAACCGTCTCCTGAAGAGAAAATTCAAGATACCGTATATCTACATGTGTAAGTTGGTCTTACCAAATGCGACGAGAATGCAGAGAATTTCTGACTGTCACTGTCAGCCAGTCAGTGGTCCTCAACTTTGCATGATTCAGTGCATCCTCCAACTCTCCTACCCCCCCCCCCCCCCCCGCTTCTCTCTCTCTTTCTCTCTTGTTCTCTTCCTTCTGACCCATCATAATCAACTACTTCACTCTCCTTCCTCTTGTTCTCTTTCTCTTTCTCATAATCAGGCATACACACTCTCTACAGGGCAATTTCATATTAGAATGATCAAACTTTTTGTACGTCCGACACCCCGTTTTTCTCAAGTCCTACTTCACATCATAAACTGACCAAGTCACGGTCAATTAGAGAACACTACAGACTGTCAACAGAACAAAAAAATCAGAGACAAAAATTTTCATGAAGGTCCCACATATAGGGGGTCGGACGTACATATTTTATGGAATTGCCCTACATCAATATCTCCTCCTCTCTCTCTTACTCCCTTTCTCTCTATCTCACTCTCTCAGTCTCATTCACCCTATTCTTTAAAACTGCGTATGTTATCCTTGCCATGACCTTTCTCAATAATACTAGCAATCTAAATGTGCAAGTCTTTTGACTATTATACAAATTATGATACAAGTTGATATACATACATTTAACAATCTCATATCTTCCTTCAAATCTGCATCAGCAAGTATGTAATCTGGCATTCAGAAATGTTTGAAAAAACTAGTTTAAGAAAAATTCATTTCAAACAACAAGTATTTTGATTCATACTCTACCATCTACTCTGACTCACATGCATCAGATTGTAGTAGTTTGGTTTGCCGGTGTAGAACAAGGCATCGAACGGTCTACCGTCCGCTCCAAACTGGGCTGCTTTCTGGGGCGGGTAGTAGTCCGCCGGGGGTTTCATCATTGGCCTGGCCTTCTTGTCAAACAGGCCCGATGGAAACAGGTATTCTATGGCCCTCTAGATAAAAAAAATATTAGAAATACATAATACTTTGCACAATAATCATAAAAGTCATTGAAATACCCTGAAATTTTGCCTGAAAAAAATGAATCTTTATAGACGACAGAAATCAGATCAACTGAGGAGAAATTTGAGTTTGAAGAGATTATAACCACTGGTGGATCAAGGGGGGGGGGCAAAGCCAGCCCATGCCCCCCCCTTGAGAACCACAATTAAAAATGTGTAATGTAAAAATGTTGTGAAAACAAAAGTATGCCCCCCCCCCTTTGGAATGTGAAAACCTTTTTTTTTTGCTTATCAAATTTTTTCGTGGACAGAATATTCTAAAAAAAAAAAGAATTAAACCCTTTTTTCAGGGGGAGGCTTGTCAAATTTTTTTGTGCACAAAATAGCCTTAATTTTTCATTAAAAACCTTTTTCTTTTTTTCTTTTTGGCATGCCAAATTTTTCCTTGTAAGAATGTTTCCACCCCCCCCCCCCTTTGAAAAATCCTGGAACTTCATCAAAATCGGATGTAAAATAAGAAAGTTATGACATTTCGCTTATTTTTCACAAAACTGTTCTATGCATAAGTCAGTGATATGCAAATGAGAGAGTCGATATGTCACTATGAAACTCACTATTTCTTTCGTTTTTTATTGTTTGAATCATACAATATTTCAATTTTTACAAATTTGACAATTAGGACCCCCTTGCTTGAACCACAAAATGTTAAAACAAGGGAATTCCACATGTTCAGGAGAAATGAAACTTTGTTGCACATGACAATGAGAAAATCAAAATATTTCATACAAATTCCAAAGAAATAGTGAGTGGGTGACGTCATTAGTTCCCTCATTTGCATACCGACCAGTCCAGGATGTGCATACATGTATAACTGTTTTGAAAAATCAAGCGAAACTTCAAAATGTAGTAACTTTCTTATTTTACATCCGATTTTGATGAAAATTTCAGTGTTATGTTTATTTGATTTTTCTCTTTCTATTCAAATCAGCTTTTTGTTGCAGTGCACTTGTCCTTTTAGAAGAGCCCTGGAAATCCACATTCACTGCAATATTAAAGCTTATAAATCCAATGTAGAAGATTTAAGCCATGACGAAATATAATTGTTAAAGGACAAGTCCACCCCAACAAAAACTTGATTTGAATAAAAAGAGAAAAATTCAACAAGCACAACACTGAAAATTTCATCAAAATCGGATGTAAAATAAGAAAGTTATGGCATTTTAAAGTTTCGCTTATTTTCAACAAAAATTATATGAACGAGCCAGTTGCATCCAAATGAGAGAGTTGATGACATCACTCACTCACTATATCTTTTGTATTTTATTATATGAAATATGAACTATTTTGATTTTCTCTTCATTGTCATGTAAAATGAAGTTTCATTCCTCCCTAAACACGTGGAATTCCATTATTTTAACATTTTGTGCTTCAGGCAAGGAGGTCCTAATTGTCAAATTCGTAAAAATTGAAATATTGTATAATTAAAATCAGGGTTGGCATATTTCCCGCTTTGGAGGCTTATTTCCCGGACGCCGGGAAATAAGCGGTATTTACCGGTATTTACCGCTTTTTTCCGGTATTTACCACTTTTCACTGGGAAATACTGGGAAATATAATTTTCCACTCACTTTCCTATAGGGATTGTCAAATTTTGAACATAAAAACAAAGGTGGTGAGTATGGTTGCTCTGGTGTGTACCATTTGTGTGTGTTTATGTTTGTGTTTGGGTGTTATCTATGTCTGTTATCATGAAATGCTGGAAAAAATGCAATGAAATAATAAGATTCCAAATATACATCTGATTGCATTGACGCCTACAGGCCTACAGGTGGTTTTTGTTAGCTCTGCCCTGGTTCTGTCCCTCATCCAAATAATACCCCTTTCATAAACCCCATTAAAATGAATTAGGCGGCTAATAGCAGCATAATTTGGTCATAAAATTGGAGTAGGACAAGAGTTATCCGCATTACTCTGATGCTGCTATTATCCGCATAATAGCAGCATCGGGACAAGATTTTGAGTTTATGAACGCATTTCGAAATAATGCGGATAATTGCCATGGTGCGGTCACAAGGTCACCCTTTTCCAACACAACCGCATCGGAGGGGGCGTGTCCAGTTGTCATGGCGATTATCCGCCTTTTTCAGGACGGGCGCTCGTAAAAATAATGCGGCTTATTTTCGGAGTTTATGAACGCAATTTTTATTGAATTATCCGCATTACTCTTAGGCGGCTAATTGGAGGATAGGTTTATGAAAAGGGTATTAGACATGTTGTCCAACATCCCTAGTTGTGCCATATAAAAAGTCTTCATGCCCTAAATTCAAATCCAAGATAGTCTTATGTTAAAAATGTAAAAGGCAAATTACATGTAGGAAAATCGTAAAATGGCCACAACTTTGTTTTTATTCATGTTTGTTTCACTGATGGTATCATCCTTCACAATTCAATGAATTTTTACGCATCAGTGTTTTGCTGGTGACTATAAAATTTACAAACAGCGCCCTCTATTGCAAAGTCAACAAATAGTAAAATGACAATATGTTGTTATCATTAATTTCGGTCTTATATTTTCAAGGCTGGCTTATGATATCATCCTTCATCATCTATATTCTTTTTACGCATCAGTGACCATTACATTTAGAAATAGCGCCCTCTATTGCAAACTAAAGAAATATGAAAATGGTCATAAGTTCCTTGTTTTCATTCATTTTGGTCTCATTTTTTTCAGAGCTTGCTTATTGTATCATTCCACATAATCCAGATGTTTTTTTTATGCATCAGTGACCATTACCTTTAAGAAATAGCGCCCTCTATTTAAAAGTGCAATATAGCCATTATTTCCTTGTTTTCATTCATTTTGGTCTAATATTTTCAGGGTTTGCTAATGGTAACATCCTTCATGATTCACAGGTTTGTTACGCATCAGTGACCATTACCCCTAGAAATAGCGCCCTATATTGAAAAGTCGAAAATAGTAAAATGGCCATAACTTCTTTGTTTTAAATCATTTTGGTCTCAAATTTTCAGGGTTTGCCTCTAGTATCGTCCCTCATATTTTACATGATTTTTACACATCAGTGATCATTACCTTAATAAATAGCGCCCTCTATTCAATTGAAAAGTCTCAAAATGTAAAATTGTCTTAACATCCTTGTTTTAATTTATTTTGGTCTTATGTTTTCAGGGTTTGCCAATTGTAGGGGAGACCGGGGTTAGTTGGAACGCGGGGTAAATTGAAACATTGTAAATTTCTTTAACGCCTGTAAAATAAATTTATGCAATACTGCCCTCAATTTATTGCAATAATAATTCAACACTGTTGTATTATTAATAGCAGTATATTGAGGGCAGTATTGCATAAATTTATTTTACAGGCTTTAAAGAAAATTACAATGTTTCAACTTACCCCGCGTTCCAACTAACCCTGGTCTCCCCTATCATTCCACCTTTGTTTTACGCATCAGTGACAATTCCTTTAACAAATAGCGCCCTCTAATATTTTGAAAATGTATATTATCTATTATAATAGTTTTTTATTTCCTTCTGTTTCTTGCCCTCTATTAAATCACAGGCGTCAATGCATGCACATCGTTCTGAAACGATTGCAGTTCTAGTTTTGATATGATGTTCTTCATTAAAGTTATATTAAAAGAATTCCAACATTAAAAATGGCATAATATGAGTTGTGTATTTTTTTAGGCTACAAAAAGATCTTTTTCTGTAAGCAATATCAAAATTCAAAACCAGCAACCACTAGTAC
This sequence comes from Lytechinus variegatus, assembly GCF_018143015.1. Classification (NCBI taxonomy): domain Eukaryota; kingdom Metazoa; phylum Echinodermata; class Echinoidea; order Temnopleuroida; family Toxopneustidae; genus Lytechinus; species Lytechinus variegatus. Next base: position 64,984,633 of record NC_054743.1, on the reverse strand, counting down.
ACACTGATACATGTACACACTAAAACTCCTTACATGTACATACAGTAGAATACTGAGCTGTATTCACACTTAAAAACAAAAATCATATTGTAATGAGATACAATGGCATGTAAAAAGTTAAACCCTGGGAGAAATATTTGTTTATGTTTTAATATAATTATTCAATTTCCAGGAACATAATTTGTGTACGTATGTGTGGACTTAGATCCTATGTGTGTTTGGGTATGTACATGTACACGTATGCAGTATGGATTTTATCTGTTTGTGTGTTGCTACTATGAGTTTTGTGATTCTAATTATTTCAGAACACTATTTTCATTTGTTGAGGTTAAAAACAACTAAAATTATTGAAAAAAAAGAATTATAAATCATATTTCCCGTTTTTTACATATTTACCGGACGCCCATCTTATTTACCGGACGGTATTTACCGGTATTTACCACCGGTAATTACCGCTACCGGTATTTACCGCCCAACCCTGATTAAAATCGACTCTCTCATTTGGATGTAACTGGCTCGTTCATTCTATTTTGTTGAAAATAAGCGAAAATTTGAAATGTCATAACTTTCTTATTTTACATCCGATTTTGATGAAATTTTCAGCATTGTGCTTGTCTGATTTTTCTCTATTGATTCAAATCAACATTTTTCTGAGGTGGACTTGACCTTTAAGTTTATGAGATTATCATGTAAAATCACAGAAATTATCGAACAAAAATAAATTATATCCTGCACACCATGTACCGGTACCTACTTAAAGAGAAATTCCAGTAGTTGCAGTAAACACTGATTTCATGAGAAAGTCTGTAAAACAAGGCATAATTGTCAGTATATCATCGAGGATCTAGATCTGGTACAGTTACATAAACTGAACTTTGTGAAATCTTGAAATCTACGCTGAAAAATGTTCAGACTGAAGATCCCCAACACAGATAAGCGCACGTGGGACAGTGTATAATTATTGCTTTGAATGTCGGGCCCGACGCTCTACCCGAATCCTGTGCTTATTTGCTGATTTCTCAGCAATTACACAATTTCTTCCAGAATCCTTTGGCACAAACGTTTTATTTATACAAACAGACACTTTGGTGGTCATTTCTTTGGATTCTGTACGATCTCATTTTGATATCGTTACCAAAACTAGCATTTACCTTTAAGCCTTAGGGCATAGATAATCTAGTTATTGGAATAGTGACACTCACTATTTGGGGGATTTCACCCAAAACTGGATATAGGCTTTAATTAGTAATTTAATTCAAATATTGAAATTACAATGTATAAATAGTTACCAATTGAAGGGAATGGTGTGTACATGTGAACCATTTTATTTGAAATTATGAGAAACGAGTGCCAGCTACATTGTAACTAGGCAGTTGGGACAACTCGTTCTCCCCACCCCCCCCCCAAAAAAAAAAAATTACATGTAGGTGCCGAGTTGTATAAATATCAGCTCGCAATTTGGTTGATAAAAATTTTCATAGAATACAAATTTATTGCAATGTTTTCTATTATGATTTCATTTGATTTGAGTATGTGTTTAAGTATCAATCTTACCAATGGGTTAGGTTTACACTTTCGGTGGGCCCGAGTTGTCTCAAGTGTCGGGTTGACAAGGGACCTGTCTGAATACAGAGTGTTATAATTGATCCAATCAACCTCAACTAGATGGATGTCATTATTTTTTCGACAGGAAATTTGCACATTGTCCTCTGTATACAAGGAGAAGCACACTACATATTTTGAAAACATTTGGAACAAACATGTTTTCTAGATGTGGTTGGCTTTCCATAGTCGAGGTTGATCGGATCAATCGCAACTCTTTTCAAGACAGAACGCTGCTGCCCAACTTTGGCAAAAAGGAAGTAAGTGACACATCAGTCAAATTTGAGTTGTTGTTGTTTCTGAAACACCCTTTGCATGTTGCACGTTCAGGCAAAATTTGGGGAAGAAATGATCGTTCTATGCAAAGATATTGAAAAAAAATATGCTTTTAAATTGCACCGACGCTTATGTAATTGACGAACACACGTTGCTCATTTAAAACAAATGATACTTTTGTAACTTGCTTCCTTTTGCAAAAGTACAAAAGCCTGGACCCACGATGCCCATGAGTTAAACATTTGACAATCAGCTGGATTGATTGCTTTAATTTGAGGGGTTGTTTTTTTTCCTATCTTTAAAGGATGCTATCAAATAAATTGGATTGCTCATTAGAAAGACTAATAATTTCCTATTAGACAACATAGCTCCCCTTTTATTAAAGAATCTAAACCATATGTATAAATAGCTCTTCCTTCTAAATGTGCCCTATGACTTCATAAAGGGTGCCCCCTTTATGAGATTAAAGTTTCCACTTACATTAACATCTTCCTGCTGAAAGTTCTCAGGATCCTCTCCCATCATGTTCGCAAGGTGACGGCGCCCTCTCTCATATGACAACTCCTCATGTTGGATCAACGTATCTGCGTGACACATATAAAGTCAAAATGCTTTAATATACCCCATCTCCTGCTTTGGTTGCTTATTAGAGCTGTAATGTGAATTTTACTTGAATTGTATGGAAGATTCCAAACATACAGAAGTGTCACGACTCACGACCATCTTCTTCCAGGCTGGTACAGTCCGCCACTGGCGTATCATCAAACCTATTTTCAGCCATTCATTGTGAAAATTTGAAATTAATATTTTTCAATATCTAATGCCCATTCTTGGTAAAGTTTTCATTTTTGTGTACATAGAGAATTTTTTGCAATTGTCTTCATAGTGATTGGAAATATTATTGTACTGTTTATCAGCTTTCGTTACCCTTTCCTTTTGAGACCTCAATTTCAATCTCTAAGCTTATTGAAGATGGAGGACTCCCACATTTCAAAATGTATTACCGTACATGATTTATGTTGAGAGATATATAACTGCAATGAATTGAGTTGCATTGAATATTTTTCTGCTACATGTTTCAATAATAAAAAAAGAGAGATTTTCAAGTATAATGATATTTCAATTAGATGTCATTTACGCCTATGTTATTCATTATTATGGTATGCTGAGAAAAAAATGATTATACTTGAATATATTTTTGTTATTGGAATGACAAGATAAACCAAATCAAATCGTATATATTGATAAAAAGTTACAAACAATATTCTAAAGACATAAGCTCATTCTATTCAAAGTGGCTACAGTGTATATTAAAAAATAAAAAGATATTTTATTTGGATGTAAAATCACAAACATATCTTGTAATACAGACTTTTATTTGATCCTTCAAATCACACATATTACAGTTAAAGGCATATACTGTACAATATAGTTTTGAATTTTCCATATATATATTTCCAATGTCTTTTTTGTTCAATTTTATTCTTTTTGATGAAATCATATTGACCCTTTCATGACAATCTCACCATATCTTAAATGTTTATCCATTAACTTTAAATTCAAAAGAGGGGATAAGTGAACAAAAAAGTACATACTGCGTTCATCAACTTCATTTTATCATGTATCAGTATATACTTTGGTTGTAATTTTGTAAACTTGTAATCAAACAATTACTCAGATCTTTCGATTAATAATTACAGCCTCTACATGATCTTTGGATACTTTTTCGCATCAAAGTCTTATTTCTATTGATTTCAATTATGTTAATTGTGAAATGAAAAATGGAGCAAGGAAGTGAATAATAATGCTGCCATTTTGAAGAGAAAAGAAAGTTTCAATAACAGTGAAACCCTTCTAGAGACCACCAATGAGAGACAAGAAAGGCAAGGTCTATGAGTAGGTGGTCTTTAAAAAATAGTGCCAGTATTCAATTCAGTACTTATGCCAAATATTGAAGTATGTATTCTAATCAGTATTCTGCTTTATCTTTGTTATTCAGTTTCTATTTTTGGCTAAGTACACATAATTACTATTTTGCTCATATCTAAGTCAGCCCCCTACACAGGCCTAAGTCTGGCAGGCTACATTTGCGCTAAAGGCTTTATGACATCACAATAGTTGTTTGTAAGAATTTTGATTAAAGTTGGCTTCATAAATAAAAGTAAATAAATCAAAGTGATTTCAATACAAGTTGACAGAGCATTTTGCTAAGCCAAGTAAAATGGCTTTGATACCCTTCCAAATACTGAAATTTTGGAAATTGCAATTATTCACAACATTGATCTGGTTTATATTTTTATAGGACTTACATAAATTATTTGATTTGTCTTGCTATTTACATATTTTTTTTATATACATACTTTTTCTAGTTTTGAATATGCATGACTTTTAATCATGATATTTTACAAGTGTAAATGTTACTTTATTGAAACTTTGCTGATTTAATTTTGACAATGATAGTTTTACAATGTTATAATTTCAATCAATTTTATTTTGAGATTGTCCAAAATGATATTTTCTGGCTTTATTTGTTGATTATTTGTCTAGCATTAGAATTGTGATATATTGTAATCTTTTAATAATACATGTACATTTTTACTTTGTAAATATGATGAATCTTCAGACTTTTGTCATGCACCATTTTCACAATAAAACCAGAATTGAATTGAATTGAATACTTGTAAGGCCAAAATATATGTAGGGGAAGGCGGGGTAAGTTGAGCATAGGAGAAAGTTGAGCCACCAGCCCCAGGCCAATAATGAATGAGTCAGACATTGTGGTGGTGTCATGTATTGATGACCCATAGCATAACCCCTAACCCCACCACATTGTTTTCAACTTTGAAACAAAAAGTAGTTTTTTAGAGGGAAAAACATGAATTTCAGCCAAAAAGGTAAAAGAGTGTGAAATAGATAAGTGCTTTATAAACACACACAGTCACGTCTTTGAATATAATAAATACATGATAACAACATTATTAGTCCAGGTATGGATCTTCATTCTTGTCATAGTCTTTTATATGATGGATGCATAATAAATGTGTGGATACAAAATTATCGCACTAAGTTCGGACTGGGGTAAGTTGAGCCAAACAGCATGGGGTAAGTTGAGCCATGGTAATTCCTATGGTAATGTATCTTAAAAAACAAACAAACCATAAAAATCGATTGAAATGCTGGCTGAAAGGAGCAAATTTACATGACTGCACTTTTCCTTTTTAAGGATGTTAGTATTTATAGAGACTTAGCAAGTGAAAAGACTTTATAAAAAAATTACATGCTGGTTCTCCCCTCATACATTTTGTACATAGTTTTTGTGGCTCAACTTACCCCAGAAGGTGGCTCAAACTTACCCCATATATGGGGCAAGTTGAGCCATTTGACATCGTTTTTTTCAAAGGTCACGATGACTTTCAGTGTGGGGATAGAAAGTTATATAGGTGGAAAATATTTCAGAAGAATTAAATTTCAAGGCAAGGTACTTATTTCGACAAGATTATTACTCATATCAATTCGAACTGCAAAAAGCAAAAACTGTCACAACTTACCCCGCCTTCCCCTACCCTTTTGCCTTGGTGCCCTCTGGTAATCCAGTGCATGTGTCCCATTGCAAAGTATATTTTACTATTGATGCCCATTTTCAATGTCCTTGGATACCCCTAGACTAGGCACTGATTTCCCTTTCCTTTTTAATAAGTGCCTTAGTTTTTCCCAACAAAAAAGTGATTTTAATAAACATAAATCATAACACTGAAAATTTTGTCAAAATCAGATGTGAAATAAGAAAGTTATGACAATCAAGTTTCGCTTAATTTCACAAAACAGTTACAGGTACATGTATGCGTACAAGCATCCTGATCAGTATGCAAATAAGGGAAAGATGACGTCACCCAATCACTATTTCTTTTGTATTTTATTACATGACTACTTAATGACTATCCTCATTTTCTCCTCAATGTTGTGCGACGCAGTGTTTTATTCCTCCATGAACACATGGAATTACCATTGCTTTAAACATTTCCTGGTTCAGTAAAGTTGGTCATTATCGTAAAAATTACTGTAAAAATTGATTTATTCTAAAATTCAAACAATAAAAATCCAATAAATTAGTGAGTGGGGGACATCATTGACTCTCTCATTTCCATGTCACTTAACATTGTGCATATAACTGTTTTGTGAAAAATAAGCAAAACTTTTAAATGTCATAACTTTCTCATTTTACATCCGATTGTGATGTAATTTTCAGTGTTATGCTTGTTTGATTTTTCCTTTATTGATTCAAATCAATATTTTTCTGGGGCGGACTTGACCTTCATAACAGAACTTGCCCCTTTGACTTTTCACTGCAAGTATGAGTATTCAAGCCCTGAAACATAAAGTGCTCTATAAATGTTGCATATTAAAATGGTTCATACCATACGCTGTTCGTCTATCTTGTGCAGCAGCGATCACAGCAGCTACAGAATCCTTCGGTTTCTTTTCTGTCTTGGGTTGGGCATCTGTCGAGAACAGCTTCAACTGTGGGACGTCTGATACCTGAATTGAAATGACATAAAAATATGGTATTTTGACTTGTATTCCCATGGTCTCATAGACCTTCTTGGCCCAAATTCTCAAAAGAGGTTTCAACTGTACCATGGTACAAATCCATGGACTGTGCAGATTTATTTTATTATCACGCTTCATTTTAAGTGCACTTTGCCAAAAGCATGCAATTAGATTTAACCTTGTGTACGTGATGAAATATCAAAGCGTACTAATAATGTAAAAAAAAATTGCATAGTCCACGGTTTTGTACCATGGTCAGCACAATGGAAACCTCTTTAAAGAATACAGGCCATAAGTTTCAGATTGTTGTTGTTGGTTTTAATGGTGCTCCAGCGAGCTTTTTTGTGTTTTGTGCACCAATTGCTGCAGAAATCGAACTCAGCTGCACTAAATGAAATGCAACAAATTTATGCGATTTGTAGGTTTAAAGTGTTGTTTATATTTGCCGCTTAGGCATGTATGGGGAGGGTTTCAAGGCTTTGTGATGAAAAAAGTATATGTCAAAATGTTTTAAAATATCATCATGGAGGGCTCAAGGCTAACTTTTAGGTGAGTGGAGCCAGCTGTCAAGGGTTGGACCTGATCTGACGATCTTCGATTCAGAACCAAGTCTCAAGCGGAGGGATAAAAGCAGAGAGAGATGAGGAAAATCCTCATATCCCTGCGCTACATTTTCATGATTTTGGAGAGTATCAATACATGCCATACACGGAGGAGTCTAACCCAGGGAGCTCCAGCCCGCGAAGCGTGAAGTGGGCCGAGCCCAGGACTTTTCCGTGTAATACATGTATGAGGCGGACATATTTTTGTTTGATATGATGTAAAATGATGACCTTCAAATTATCCAAAAGAAAATTTCACAAAACAAGCAATAGTTTCCTGTTAAATTGAAATTAAGTAAATAACAATATATGTAGTCCCATGTATAGAATTTCTTGTCTGGTTCCGATTCTCCTATAAGGAGATGCGTAAAAAAGAACAAGTGGAATGCCTCTGGCCGTCTCACCTGCATCACGCAGTTCAATATAGCAGCAGTGCTGACTTTGAAAACTACTCTAACTCGCACAAGATGTTCAGTGATACATGGTTACTATTATGTCCACTTTTTATGAACTAGACCAATAAACTTAGAGATATGATGGTTTTTCAACGAAAAAAAAACATGGCCAAAGTTCATTGACCTTACATGACCTTTGACCTTGATCATGTGACCTGAAACTCGCACAGGATGTTCAGTGATACTTGATTACTCTTATGTCCAAGTTTCATGAATCAGATCCATAAACTTTCAAAGTTATGATGGTAATTCAACAGATACACCCAATTCGGCCAATGTTCATTGACCTTTGACCTTGGTCATGTGACCTGAAATGCGCACAGGATGTTCAGTGATACTTGATTACTCTAATGTCCAAGTTTCATGAATCAGATCCATAAACTTTCAAAGTTATGATGGTAATTCAACAGATACCCCCAATTCGGCCAAAGTTCATTGACCTTAAATGACCTTTGACCTTGGTCATGTGACCTGAAATGCGCACAGGATGTTCAGTGATACTTGATTACTCTAATGTCCAAGTTTCATGAATCAGATCCATAAACTTTCAAAGTTATGATGGTAATTCAACAGATACCCCCAATTCGGCCAAAGTTCATTGACCCTAAATGACCTTTGACCTTAATCATGAGACCTGAAACTTGCACAAAATGTTCACTGATACTTGATTCATGAACTAGGTCCATATATTTCAAGTTATGATGACATTTCAAAAACTTAACCTTAGGTTAAGATTTTGATGTTGATTCCTCCAACATGGTCAAGTTCCTTGACTCTAAATGACCTTGACCTTGGTCATGTGACATGAAACTCTACTAGGATGTGTGTGTGTGTGTGTATTTGAGTTTTGTCAGACGTGTATCAATCAGATATGATTATTTAAGTCTGGGACCGACCTTTAACGTCACCATCCGAAAGACGCGTGACCAGGGTTCGAACCTCGAACCTCTGCATCAATTTGTAACTTCCCCACAGCTTGGATTACAGGCGCACGCCACAACGCCCAGTCAAATGTTACAGTCAAATGGTCAGTAATACTTGATTAACCTTATGGCCAAGTTTCATGAACTAGGTCCATATATTTTCTAAGTTATGAATATGATGTCATGTCAAAAACTTAACCTCAGCTTAAGATTTAATGTTGCCGCCGCCGCTGTCGGAAAAGCGGCGCCTAGGCTATAGACTAGTCTCACTCTGCTATGCAGGTGAGACAAAAACAGTGATTTACCTCGGCTGTCGCGCAACTTCACTTCCTCACTTCCTGTTTTATCCAAACTTCATGAACTTGGTACATAAACAAATGGCCATTGAGTCCCCTGTACAGATCGCGCTAGACCTTCGGTCTCTGTATTTGGTGAGTGAAGCCAATGGAGTTCAGCTGAACAACCAACAGAGACCGAAGCTTTTGGTCGAAACAGGCCCCTGCCGGCTGCCTGGGCTCCGACCCGCTTTGCGGTCCAGAGCCCCTGGCCCTGCAAGTTGGCGGTAGTCTCTACACTGTTGTCAGGACTACAGCAAGCCTGCATAGACAAGACAAGACAAACTGATAAAGAAATGAATAATTCATGAACAACACTAACCCGCAAGGCACGGCAATGGCTCGATACTCGCAATAACTTGCCACTGAATCTGTAAACTCCGAAAACATGGCAAGCACAGTGAGCTGCCATCTTGAATTATACATCCTTGTACAGGAACACTTGTAACTTTTGCATTAATTAATAAATAATTATTTTTGAAAATATGAGATTTTCCCGTTTTATATAATAGTAAAGATATAAAATACTATCGAAATGATTTATTTTGTTTTTTGATTGCAAAACTAATAAATAATTAAATGGAAAAAAAAAAAAAAATTGGCAACATGCACTGGCGCATGTAATGGACGACCTTGGCCTGGGATTTCGCTACGTGCAGAAATGAGCGTCGATTTGTTTATGACCACTGCTTTTCTGCCAAATTGTTTCTACTGTATTATCAGAACCATTCGAAGACTTGAGCTTTTATAGGCCACACATGATGTACTTGGCTTGTGATTGTTGAATGTGAAATAGATCTACAGTCTAACAACCGGTCATGCCTTTGAGTGACAGAATCTTGTAAATTTTCATGATTTGGATTTTGGTCATTTTGGACTTGGTTATCATCAGCAGACGACGAGCCCTGCCGCATCGCAAGACATAAATCTTGGTGACGCTTGCTTTGGCTGTCACTCAGTCACTTCAAACTTTTTACTAATAAAAGAGAATCTATCTAAGTCACAAAATTGAGAATTTACTTAGTACTTTGACTTTGAGTTTGAGTACTAACGATAGATTTGGAAATTTGTTTGCCTCGTCATTTATCAATCTTATATTTATAATTCAGTGAAAGAAATAAAACAACAACGAAAATGCAAGCGTGTCATATACGAAGAAGCAGCAGAGCAGTGATGACACTGTTTCAACGAGGGATCAACATGTCGTCCGACCAAAGCTTGAGAAAACTGTCATCATTGCCCATGTCTAAGAATAGCCTCGGTCTCACAGGAAGTAAGCAGATGGCTGCTGGCAGACAGCACGGCAGTGACCTTTCTTCTCGCCAAACTAGCAAAAGATTGTTTTGTGATAAAACCAATAAAGATATTGAAGTTGACGGAAAAACTAGCAGAACCCCAGAGAAAGTACAGCAAGGTGATTTTTTTATGTTTAGGGTTTAAACTGATAGGCCTATTGGTAATTGGCAAGCAACTCCATTTCATTCTTTTTGTTTAATAACATTTTACTGCCCTGCTGATGTAAAATTTTAAGAGTTAATTCTATTTCATGATCCCACATGGCCTGCCCAAATTTCTCATAAAGTACACGATCATAATTCATATTTGACTTAAAAAGTTAAGACCCAATACATTTCACTTTTTAAAGGTAACTCAACTTTGTAAATTAACTTGTTGTTAATGTTATTTGAAATATATGTAGGCCTAAATGATCACAATGATTGTAACTTTGATAGACCAGTCTAATTATATGTGGACTTTACCGTCTGTAATAGATTCTGTTTTTGTTTTGTTTATTTCTTGCTTGTGTTGATTTGTATCCTCTTAGTGTTCATAATTATATGACCTTTAATTTTTTGTTCTTTCATTTTAAATCGCAGTTGCAAGCAATCAACAGCATGAACACTTTAATGCTAGAGTTGCATCTGGTTTTGATAAGCGTCTCCTCGTTTACTTTGGAAAGTATAAGAATGTAGGAGAAGTGCCAGAACTTGTCTCGTAAGTATAATCTACTAAAGAAAAATGGGATGGAGAAAAAGAAGAGTTCGAGGAGAGGAAGGAGGATTATGTTTGCTTTGTAATGTGTATATTGGTACTTATTTTTTCTTGCTCCACAAAAAACTTCTATGCAGCTACCCCCCCCCCCCCCACATTGGCGGCGGAAGCCAAAACATTTAGGGGGTGTCCACCTGAAATTTTGGGATGGACACATGTAAAAAATTGGACAAGCGCCCCAAAAATTGTTGACAACCAAGCAAAAAAAAAAAAAAAAAGGTCATCAACCGAAATTTTAGGGGAGGACAACACACGTTTCAGGGGGGTCCACGTGAATTTAGAGGGGGGACGCACGGAAAAAATTGACAAGCAAAAAAAAAAGTTATCAAAATTTACCGTCCCCCCCACCTAAAATTTAGGGGGGGACATGTCCCCCCATAAATCCGCCGCCTATGCCCCCCCCCCATCCGGCCCCACAGGTCAACTTTTAATATCCCTCCGGACTCTGGTGAATGTCATTTTAGAATATAAATTCTAATACATTTGATTGTCAGCATGCTGGCACAATTTATTTAGTTGAATGTAGATAGAAACAGTGATAGATCTGGAAACTAGACTGCTCAATTTAATGCAATTTTTCAATATTTGTAGTGATGAAAATCTTTTAATGCTCATAAACCTCCCTTTAATTTTTTTTTCACAGTGTTCACCTGTTGAATTCCACAAGGAACAAGTTCCGTGTGTATACCAACATCTTCATCGGATTCCTGACCATGTTTGGCTGCGGGCTCATGATCTATCGAGGCCATCGAAGAGCAGGCACGGGCGAAACCTTAGCGGACCACAACATGCGTCGACACCCGCAACACTACAAACTGCAAGAGAACAAAGACTGAGTAGGTTGACTTCTGTTTAAAACTGCCCAAACGGTTCAAGAGCTCTTAGTCTTGCCCAGTTATGAGCAAAAGATGAAATGCTTTTACCTTTATTTGAAGTGACGTAACCAGGGGGAAAAGGGCGCCTCTTTCCAGAACACTGCATAAATGGCTAAATTTCCACTTCATAAAATATTACAAAGAAAGAAAATCCTGAAAGTTTGATCTGATTAACAAGCGTCACAAAAGGCCATCAGTTAGCATCAGATTTCAGAAGGAGGTGCAGTCTTACCCCATGCCCTGGGCAATGCTTTTATAGTATTCCACTTAATAAAGGGCAGGCAAATCATGATTTGGCAGCTGTTTACAGAATCATTAAATTAATCTGAAATAAGTTGTCAATATCCTTTGATTTTTAATCTGAAATTTGATGATTTTTAGATGTAAGCAAGCTACTAATCCTACATTGGTGTCAAAATTCTACTATTGCTTGGCTTGTCTTCAAGCCGAGGTCGTGGTTTATTGCAAACAAAGATAGGGGCCACATGCAGCGATTGCATAATGACAATTACACTTTAATACAGTATTTCTTGCACTTTGTTGTTTTTCATTTACATTTTTTGCTGGTTTTCTTTCTATAGCTTCTCTGAAGCCTGGGTGTCGGTTTTTACGGATTTACAATTATTGCAAAATGTGCCATTACATGTATGTAAACTACCATGAAAAAAATATTTTGGTTGGCAGCTGAGCCCTTTTTCAACATTGTAGTATTATACACTGTAATTGTGAAATTGACATCATTTTTAATTACATAATGAAATGGTCTAATGAGTGTCTTCCTCTTCAGAGTTCTCTTGCATGTATTGTATCAGACAAAAGTTAATTATTTGTTACACAAAGGAAGCGTGACAGTGTGTCCTGAATAAACTTGTCAGAGATTTTCTCATACCTCAACAAAAACTTGATTTGAATAAAAAGAGAAATATTCAACAAGCATAACACTGAAAATTTCATCAAAATCGGATGTAAAATAAGAAAGCCATGACATTTTTAGGTTTCGCCTCATTTCACAAAACAGTTATATGCACATCTCGGTCGGTGTGCAAATGAGGAAACTGATGACATCACTCACTCACTATTTCTTTTGTATTGTATTATATGAAATATTTTGATTTTCTTGTAATTGTCAATGAGATGAAGTTTCATTCCTCCCTGAACTTGTGGAATTCCATTATTTTAACATTTTGTGCTTCAGGCAAGGAGGTCCTAATCGTCAAATTTGTAAAAAATTGAAATATTGTATAATTGAAACAATAAAGAACAAAAGAAAAAGTGAGTGAGTGACATCAACTCTCTCATTTGAATGTAACTGGCTCGTTCATATTACTATTTTGTTAAAAATAAGCGAAACTTTGAAATGTCATAACTTTCTTATTTTACATCCGATTTTGATGAAATTTTCAGCATTGTGCTTGTCTAATTTTTCTCTATTGATTCAAATCAAGATTTTTCTGAGGTGGACTTGACCTTTAAAGACACTGAAAACCTTGTGCCTTGCTGATTGAGAACAAATTTGTTAGTGAAAATCTGTGACAAGATTTTTTTTTTTTTAACCCAAGCAAACTTACCAAAGAAAGATGTAGCTTTATACCTGTACATGTACATACTTCTGAAAAGCACAACTCTTCATTGAAAGCTGTACATGTAATTGAATGTTTTTTATTAAGGTGGCTTGTTAGTGAACAATGTGATCAAATTTAACTGAGAAGTCAACTTGGCTATATTAGCATGAATATATTCCAGGATCTAGTCTGTCCCAGTGTTTTAAAACCTGCTTTTAGAAACACCCTTTGTAAATGTAGCATAATCCCGGATAACTTTACCCAGGATTAAACTGAATCCAATTCATGACCTCCAATGAATGGTGCTTCATTAAATGATTTACACCCACAATCTTTGTTGAGTAGATGACATTGGTCAAGGCTGAAAAAAAAAATAGATTTCTTCAGTAAACTTTTCAATTTAGGCCTATAATATAATAATAAATAATATAAACATCCTTTTTAGTGGAAATGGGGCAATCCTACATGTAGATTATTTTGCCAGTTGTTTACATGCACTATTTTTGGACTGCATGTAAGTTGTATCCTTGGCTCCTAAAATGTTATAGATACATGTCACCAATCCAAAGTGAAAAACCTGCTTCTGTTTTTATTTTTAATAAAATCATGATACAAAATTTCACACTTGATGTGTGAAATTTTGTATCATGATTTTATCAAACTTGTAGAGGGTCTAATTTAGATTACATTGGCTTTGCTTGCCACTTTGATAAAAAGATTATGTAACTTCATTATGTCCCTTGACCACCCCAAAGAATAATATACTAACAGTACAATGATCATAATGATAGCATAAAAAAATAAGTCATTCCTCATTAACAACACCTTTTTTATTTCTCAAAATCATATATTTTAAACATGTTATGCCACAGAAAGTTAATCTTGTGGTTCAAAATTTTAACTTTCTGTGATTTTTTTTTTACCAAATATTGCTGCTATTTATTAAATTGGACAATGGAATGTATTTAAGACGATTTTAAAAAATGACATGCAGGCCTATATGACAATCTTACAATATTGTTTATAATCAGCAAAGTATCACATTTTTATAATGATATTAAATGGTGATGATGATTTTTTTTGTTACTTGCAAGTATGACATTATGTGGAATTAAAAAGATTGTTTTTAACCGGAGATGGAGCCATGCAATTGAAGGATTTTATAAGCAATCACTTCTATTGGTCACAATCTTAAAAAAAAAATCATAAGTTAGTCACACTGTTTGAATTTATTTTAATCACCGGGTATGTCAAAAATGTTTGATTGAACAAATATCCCTAAAAGACATTGATTGCCAATATGATACTTGAGTGCCATTGCTTTGTGGATGAGTTTCTTATTGCCAAGATACTTTACTGGATCTCTTACCCACTCAACCTACATAAGTCTTTTCAGTCAATATACTCAGTAAAACATGGCATTATAAGTATATTCCTGATGTGTCACAAATGTTTTCTTCCAGTGAGCATACATTATTTACTGCCATGTCAGGCTCCACTTGGCATGTTTTCATGGAGTCAGGGAAACATTATTTTTGAATCTCAATAGGGACCATATTTTCTGTTTTTCAGAAAAAAATTCAGAATAAAAAAAAGCATGTAAACATATGTCTAGCAGATCAACAAGGCCTAATAAGTCTGACTTAATCAGACGTTTCACACACATTTCAAGGAGGTAAACTATTAAATGCAGGGTCAATCTTTCATAGAGTCTAACTGGGAATGTTCTTTTTTGCAAATTTTTACATTTTTAGATCCTTTCAGCAATTATATGGAAAAGATTTTTAACACATATAGAATATGACCCTACTGATGCCAACCTTCTTTATAGTGTATTTAGGCTGTGCTTTTTTATTGATGGAAAATTTCATTTTATGATTCAACTTTGGAAGCACTCTAAAGTCTGAACCAAACTGTTATATTGAAATAGAATTAGACTGTATGATAAAACAATTATGTGCAGTCACATTCAGTTTTGTGAATTTTTAAATAAACAGACTGATTATTATGCAAACATATATGTGCAAGCATTAAAACATTATGTAAACATTCAGTCGCCTTCACAGAAATGAAAGGTTAAGACTTGTTAGGGCATGGTGCGACACAGTTCAGCTACTTCAGCAGAAAAAAAGCCTGGTATTAACATTTGCTACAACGCCAGTGTGGTACAAGGCGAGTAAATATTCATACATAGTTCATTCTACGTTATGAACATGACTAAAGTCAACCTTCATATTAAGTGTAATTTTTTCCCACGTCAAAACAATTTTTAAATACAGAACATATAGATATACCTCTTCTAAAGTCGAATTCTCCTAGGTCAAACAGACATCTGTGCTCCCAAAATATTTTGCAATAATGTTGTTCTTAAATACCAAATGGATATGCTGGAGGTTTTCCAGACAGAGCAATGAATAATGCATGCAGAGTGGATTAAATCTATTCATTTTTTCTTAGAGGACCTTGTTTTTGTCATTAGCTGATAACAAATTAATGGTCCATTAATCTGAGGGTTTTTTGTTTTTGTTGTTAATGGGCCTTATTCTTAAAACAGCCCAGTTACTTATAACCTTTAATGTATGATCCCATATTATGGCAGCATTTCATTGATTGACACTAACTACACGTAGTCTGCAGGCACAGACCCATGGTTTTTGCAATTCACCTAGTGCAGGATACAGAGTCTGAATTAGTGAGACTAGATTCACTATTTGTGGCTGGCTCTCTATCTTATTTGACACAGTCTCTGGAGTCTGGTCTTTACTCTAGACCTGTTATTAGTTTAGGTTACACTTCGTAATTCTGAATGTTCGAAATTCCGAAGGTTCGTAATTCCAAAGCACGTAATTTGCCTATACCTCGATGTTCGTTAATCCAAAAACGTAAAAGGGTTTGTTTATCCGAACACTTGTGGCGTTATTCCGAAGGTTCGATAATCCGAAAACGAAATAAGGTTCGATGTTCCGAAGGTTCGTTAATCAGAAAACAAAATTAGGTTCATTGTTCCGAAGGTTCGTTAATCCGAAAACGAAATAAGGTTCATTGTTCCGAAGGTTCGTTAATCTGAAAACGAAATAAGGTTTGTTGTTTCAAAGGTTCGTTAGTCCGAAAACGAAATAAGGTTCCTTAATCATTTCGTTTTCGGACAAACGAATCTTGGGAATGATTAACCTCATTTCGTTTTTGGACTAACGAACCTTCAGAATATCCGAACCTTCGGAATAACGAAGCTTCGGAATTACGAATGTATGCGATTAGTTGAAGTGTCAAATATGAGTATTAATGTGCTTGCAGATTTTTACATGTGCATGTAGCTTTAAAAGTAAATCATTTTTTTTTTTTTTAATATGGGCACATGTCCATTGGGAAACATGAAACAAATTTATGTGCTGTTTATGTAGTCTGACCAAACATACTCTTTTAAGCAGGCTGTTTTCCTTTCAGCACAAATTGTCATTAACAAAGTACAGGGTCCAAAAAATTGGCTGTAGACTATTATGATATACACATGTTGGGAAAAGATCCAATTAAATGGATGATATACACTTTAGAATTACCTTGAAATTATAAAACGTTCATATTTCAGTGTGATTTTGAAAAAAATCACTTTTTTTTATAGACAGCTTAATAATAACAGAGGAATATAGATTTCTGGATATTTTTTTTAAATACCGTCAGTTACTTTTGTGTAGTTGATTCAATCATAATGTGAAAGCATTTTACCCCCCTATTTTAGACATGTTAGTACTTCCCTCATTTATCTTTTTTCTCTATTGAACTCTTTAGTTTTCATTGCTTTATTTCAGACTGTTTATTATATTCTTATCTCATGTTTTAAGTTTTTTTTGTACACCAGTAATTTCAAGGGATCGCTCTTTAATTTTCAGAACCTTGTCACCTTTAAACTTGTTATAGGAAAAGACAATCCACCTGGGATATTATTTTTATGTGATCATCAAAGTTTTATTTATTGATACTAGTGTTGACAGAACTTCAACTTTGGTAAGGGCCAAACATTTGCATGATAATAATAATGATAATATAGGTTTATTTACCCAGGGAAGCCACTTCAGTTCTGAAAACTGTTCTCTCAGCACCCCTGCTACATGTATACTCCTGTTCTATTTGTGGTTACATTAAATTAATTTTGATGAAATCTACATAAATGTACATGTATAGTCAATGATGGTGCGACAAAGGCAGAGGGGCAGTCACACGATCAAAAGAGAGTGGGGAGAGGGAGAGGGGGGGAGAAAAGAAAGAGAAGGGATAACAGTGGAACAGGGGATAACTTCATAAAACAACTTTCAGGGGCTACTTTTTTTTTGCTCACTGTAAAAAAATCTGGTTTAATTTAAACTCTGCAAGTTGTGGTTTTACTATGGGTAGCCGATGCCGTAAAATGTTGTTTAATACTGTATGAACTAAACAGAATTTGTTTAAACAGTTTAAACATCCATTAATTGCTTAATTTATTGAAGATTAAGTATCAGATATTGAACTTTGTTGTTTAAGATTTTAAAGAGAGCATTGTATGAATTTTCAAACGGCACTTTACTGTGTAAACCATAATGAATGCCATAGTAATGATATTTGTCTTCGAGCAACTGATGGCGCTATACAATAAAAAAATGTTAAGAATTTGTAATACAAACACTGCTTTTCAATAACACCGTCCCTATATACCCTCTTAAGTATTTACCTTATGTTATTTGGCTTCTTTTAGTTCAAGTGTTGCCAATGTAAAGCATACATGTAAATAATACTATGAAATTAAAATAAAGTCTTCAAGATAGATTTTAAAACTGTTTTCCTTTGTGATTTTGTCAGAGTTTGTGAATTAAAGTTGACCCCCGTTTCCATTTAGTTTTTAATGTTTTATTGGTCTTGCATCGGTAATTTTAATTCAATGACTACTAAAAAATCTAAAATTTGGTTTGAGCTATTTCTGAATCACTGATAGTCGAAAATAATAAGAAATCAAGAAACTTTTTTTTCTTTTTATTTCAATAACAACTGAAAAAAAGATGTACAATGTACTTTGATAGGAAATAATTTTCCAATCGTTGAGCCAGATAACTTAGCCATCAAAATCATTTTCAGATTTCGAAGTGCAACGAACGAAAATAAAGCACTTTCTTCCTGCTTATCGTAATAGAGAGAAGAAAATAAAAATATTCAAATCCCCAAATATAAGATATATTCAGTGGTCGAATATTTCAACTCGGGTGGTTGAGATCGGGCATTTCGCTTTTCTCCTTAACACATGAAATAATGTGTGACCCAAACAGAGATATATTATGTGGAGGTGATCTTTTAGTCCAAACAATCTCAAAACATTATTTATTTGTTTTATTCACAAGGGGTGTCTACTGTACACGGAGGTGCACTGCAAAAACACCGGTTTTAATTTAACACCAGCCCGGAATCTATTTATGTCCACACCAGAGATGTGTTAAACTACACCAGTTTGGTTTTGGTCTAACACCAGATATATAGGTATTTATACAATACCAAGAAGTATTAAAACAAGATCGGTTTGATTCTAAACTGGCGTTGTTTTAATAATTCTCTGGTGAGGACATTATCGCCGGGCTGGTGTTAAATCAACACCTGAGTTTTTGCAGTGTGGCAGTTTCTTTAAATCCTTATAGAGACGAAGGAGACATCATTTGATATTCACAATGTAACTGCCCATGCACAAGGGACAACGATTTTGTTTATTCAAAGATGAAATTGGCAAGATAAAATGTCTCCGGTGTAAAGAATTAGTTGGCAGTTATAAGCAATCGACACCCCGTTAATTATCTCCATAATCATGATAATGTTCGCTCTCGAAATGGGGGTGAATAGTGTTCTTTAATACGTGACTAGGCATTTGAATGACGTATTACACTGGAGAAGAAAATGGGCGGAGTAGCAATCTCACTCTACAAACAGTTAAAGGAGAATGAAACCTTAGGAACAAGATAGCTTGTGTGAAAACAGAAAAATCAAATAAACAGATCAACGAAAGTTTGAGAATTATCGGACAAATAATGAGAAAGTTATGTGCATTTGAATATTGCGATCACTAATGCTATGGAGACCCTCTCATTGGCAATGCGACGAAGATGTGTGATGTCACTTGTAAACGACTCTCACCAATAAATACTTTGTATATATTTCACTTAAATCGCCTCTTTTATCACATCTATCAGTAGATCATGTTCTCTTTCTATAGGAGGGCATGTAATACAGATTTTTAAAGAATGCATCATGTATAAAGAGTTTCCATAAGAAAAAGCAGAAAGAAACTTTTTTTTTGGGGGGGGGGTTATATAGTCCATCAAAGGGAAAGTGACATCGCACTTGTCTTTTAAACTTGCATTAACCCAAGAGGGAAAAGGATATGCAGCAAACATGCTTGTTCCCTTTCTACCAATATTTTTAATCAAACTTTTTTAGAGTGTTAAATGTAGTCAACAACACTGATTTTATAATCTGATTTCACAATTGAATATCTATAATACGGCAGAACGTGAGTACTTTTAGAAATGTTCATTTTTGGGTGGGGGTCACCAACCTTTTAGCACCATTATATCTAATAATAGAATATAATTATAATAATTAAAATTATATCTTTGGCTGTACCACGGTTTGTTATGCAGTCTTGAAATGCATGCACCCCTCCCCTCTTATCCTTTTTTTTTTGGGGGGGGAGGGTTAAGGTACATCGGGAGCTGCTACAGGGAACAAAAAGTCAACAAAACATTGTTATCTCTTATATCAGAAGAGGAGACAGCACAGCAATTATACGTCATTGGTGGGGAAAACCAAGGTTCTATGGTGTCAGTGAAATAAAGAAAAGAAAAGGTAAAACATGGAAACGAAGAATATAAAAAAATACATCATCTTTTCTTCCCAACAATATTCATATCATTCTCAGGGCCATGGGGAAAATATTTAGTGGGAGTGCTGATGTTAACTGGAAAAGCAAAGGTTTTCACTACATGCAAACTGGAGGTATAGGCCTAATTAAATTATTCCCGTGAAAATCTGAAACGCAAAAAAAGGGGAACAAGACTAAAAAAATGAAGGTCGTTTTGGTTACATAATATTTCAATTTTTACACATCTTCCAGAATACCTGGGATGCTGCCCGGCTATGGAGAATAATACACGCAGCATCCCCAAGGAAATATTGGGGTGCTTCATACCCCAGCACCCCCTCTTCACAGGGCCTTGATCATACCACTGGCGTAAATCCGTGTTGATGGGTGGGGGGATGACTGAAATATTTTGGCATTTTTTTGCAATCATGTATTAAGATATGCAAGGAATTGTCATTGATATGTCCACAGTGGTGTACCGTGGGTCACGGCATTGTGGGGGCACCAGCAAAATTTTTGAATCACTGAGTTAGCGCGCGAAGGGCGCTCATTTGACAGTTATACTGATTGAGAAATTTTAAGGACAATGTCATTAAACGGATATGTATCTCACTGATCAAATAATGCGAGCGCGAAGCGCGAGCTGATTTTTTTTATTTTCACACCTAAAAAGGGACATTATAATCAAATTTTTGTAATCACGATAGGTACCTGTCTTGCTAGATAAAGCGAGCGCGAAGCGCGAGCTAAAATTTTCGCATATTTTGACCCCAACAGCGATATTTTAAGGAATATACTTTAGGAATCCATTAAGAGTATTCATATCTCACCATAGTCATCTAATGCGAGTGCCAAGCGCTTGCTGATTTTATTAGAATTACATCTGAACACATGAAACACTTTTTGTAGTCATTGCAATCATGATTATCATACGCATCTCACTAATCAAATATTGCGAGCGCGAAGCGCGAGCTGAAAATTTAGACCTGAAGTGGGGCATTCTAAGGTTTCTTTGTAGGAAGTAACTGGGACCATACGTATTTCATTAGTCAAATGATGCGAGCGCGAAGCGCGAGCTGAAAATTTTTGATATTCAGATCAGAAGAAGGGACATTTTAAGGACTGATTTTAGGAATTCATGAAGAGCAGACATATCTCACCAATCCACTAATGCGAACGTAATCACGGACAGGAAATGTTTCATATATACGAAGACCTTAACATGGGGCAATCACTTTTTGAGTCATGTAAAAGAAGCATATGTCACTACATAAAACAATGATAACTCAAGTGCTAGGAAATATATTTGGTTTATATTGACTTGAAAACGGGATGTTTTAGTACTTCAGGATTATATATCTCGTTAAACAGACAATGCGAGCACCAGGAACAATGAAGACGTAGGCCCTGGGCAAATTATGTTTCATAAAGTTATGATAAAAATGTTTCTTATGTAATGTAACATAACATAATTATAATATAACATAACATTATAATGAATAATATTTTCTTCTTTCCCACTACGTTTCTCTTCCTTTCTCCCTCTTTTCTCCTTTCCCCTTTTTTTGTTCAGCCGATGGAGAGCGGGGGGGGGTATGTGCCCCCCGTAGTTACGCCACTGTATGTCCATATGGCAAATACCCCTCCAATATTATTATTTTTCTTACCCCATGATGGTTCAATGGTTTTATTAGAGATTACATTAAAAAAAATGACTTTCTATCTTAATCCCTTCCCAAAGACCCCAACATTGATGAATTGGAAGAAACGAGGGTTTCTCTTCAATAAGTATTTCGTTTGGAAATGGTGAACTGGCTCTTTATTTGCATTTTATGATTCAATAATATTGTTTTATTTGTTAAGCGGTATTTTAGGAAGAATTTTTACCAATAAAGCAACTATCTCTTGTGATTTTTTTTCATTTCTTTCGTAAAAAGTGGGGGGATGTTTGTACAGGCCACCCCCCCCTCCTCGAAAAGTGGGGGATATATCCCCCCCATCCCCCCGGGATTTACGCCAGTGGATCATACCCTTTTTGTGATAGGTCCATGATACTATACTCCTTTGGTATCGCTTTAATCTGTGAGTACGTGCTCCTTCCATTCCTATATTTGGAGGATGACGCTTAGATTAGATGGCGAAAAATACGTCATTGGTGGAAAAACCCAGGCTTTAATGATTATAAGAAAAAAAAATCTATTTCTAGCACGACATTACTCGTCTCGTCTCCGCCATTTTATTTCGTTGTGACTGATGGATGGTCTGAACATCACCCATGATTAAAATCTTGAAGATCTCTCGATTTTTTCTCGAAAAAGCAACTTGAATTCTGAAATTTAGATGTAAATCAGCAGCAATCAGAATCCGGTCATCTCTGGTAAGTGTGTAATCTCGCGAATGATCTGATTTAGGTTTTCTTGATTTTTTGTTTTGATCTAAATTCATGTTCGTCATGGCAATGGGTGGAACAAATTATTATGAACGTATGTGAGCAATTTTTAAAAGGGATTTAGAAAGCAAGTTATTTGATTATTACGGGAATTAAAGGAAAATGTGAAAAGAACAAACAATATGAGGAAAACAATATATAGACCCCTATATTTGATGATGAGATTTATTTTCATTTGGTCTTGCAACGCCAATTTGTCAAATTACCAACTCGTCTGCTATCATTTGGTCTATACCATATCAGTTCGTCCACTATCCACATGTTCTAATTGCCATTTCGTCCACCCACCGTTTTGTGTCATAACCAATTGGTCAAATAGCAATTTAGTCCATAACCATTTGGGCTAAGTGGACTAATTAAGTGTTGATTTGGCGAAATGAATGAAAATAAAATGGATATTATATACCAACTGGTTATGAGACGAAATGGTCATAGACGAACTGGTGATTAGACAAAGTGATGATTGGACCAAATGGTTGATAGACAAAATGTTGATGGGCGGAATGACATAGCCATTAGACTTAATGAATGTATAGACCATTTGGTGAGAGGACGACTTCGCAGTAGACGAATTGACAATTTACCCATGATAATTATCTTGGATTTTTAAATAATTAGTATAGACTTCAGTGAATCATTTGATGAAATTTTCGTCATCACTGACAAGTTGACATTCATATAGTTAGTATAATTACACATTTTCAGTCACAAAATAATGACAGCGCCTCTAAGCAAACCAACACATACTTAACCTGACAATTTAGACTGTGCTGATCAATGCATTTTCATGACTTTTTTCAAGGAACTGATTGAAATTTCGAGGGACTTGTGCATATATCATTATTGTTTCATCAATAATTGGAAGAGCCGTGGTGTAGTGGTTCTGACTCTCGCCTTGTAAACGGAGGGTCGTGTGTTCGAATCCCACCGCGGTCTAGCGTCCTTTGGCGAGGCGTTAATCTACACTTTGCCACTCTCGACCCAGGTGCTAAATGGGTACCCGGTAGGATGCGAAAGATATTGTATGTTTGATTTTGCCAGCGCCATAATGTGGCTGCGATGGATGCAAGGAATGCTCCCCAGGGAGTGGAAATTGTGCATGTTTCGTGCTTGATGGAAATGAATCCAATGACCGGGGTAATAATATGCTGTAACGCGCTTTGGGCCACTCTGGGAAAAGCGCTTTATAAAAATTGGCTATTATTATTATTATTAATAATTATGATTATGTCATGACGAATGATCATTAATTTGATCACTGGGTATGTACTTTTATTTTGTCTCATACACTGAAGCATTCTTAACTTAATTCAGTTCTGAATGAATATTCTGAAACATAATTTCCCAAATAACTGTCCAGAACCAATGTCACAATCAGCGTCAATTATAACATACATGTAAATATTTAATATTTTATCTGTGATATGCAATTGTTTTCATTATTTGTAACTTTGCTTATTCATTCATTGATATGTATTTTTTTGTTTTGTGAATTTCAAATTCAGCTGTCAAGCTGTGATCATAATGTTTTGATACACATCTTGGTCAGTATTCTGAACTTGATTCGGGTCTATAACAGTGCTAATATTGTGTCAAGTGTCAAAATATTGACTACAGTTATGTTTCTTAAGGGATTTTCCGGGCTGAAAAAATAAATAGGGTGAAATTCACAGAGCAAAATGCTGAAAATTTCATCAAAATCAGATAACAAAGTTATTGACTTTTAAAGTTTATCAATATTTTGTGAAAACAGTTATATGCACATCGTCATGAATATTCATTGACTGATGATGTCACATCCCCACTTTCCTTTTTGTTATTTTATTAGATGAAATCATAAATGTTTCATTTATTCATACATGTGTAAATGATGTGTCTCCATTATAATGAAATAAGTTGAGGCAATAGATAACTTATGCACTTAATCAGTAATTTGTCAATCCAATTGTTTTAGTTCTTGGTAGAACAATTTTGAATAAACTTAATTTCATAATAATACAAAAGGACAAGTGGGGGTTGACAATCATCATCAGCCCACCTAATAAATATTTATAAAGACATGCCTAGATCTGTTTCACCGGGATAATGCAAATCTTTAAAAATGTACTAACTTCGTTATTTGTTAGAGAGAGAGTGAGAGAGAGAGAGAGAGTCAAAAGGGGCCTAAGCTTTCGATCCTAGCAGAATCTTCGTCTGATTTCGATCAAATTTTCAGCATTTGGCTATATGAATTTTACTCTTTTTATTCAGATATAAATATCTCTAGCCTGGACCATCCATTTAATATGTTTACCTTAATTGCTCTTTACAACGCTTCAATTGTCAATGGTGAAGACAATTATCTTACCCATACTTCCTCGGCAATTGAAAATGCATTGAGAGTCAAATGAGCTGGAATCTTTGGCTGGAATACATCTCTACTCTTAGCAGGTTAGGGAGTTATGTCACACTCTTAAAACAAATCAGTCAAATTGACTAGACCAGTATAGTCAGCTGGGAGCAACTGATATGGCAATCACTGATATTCATATTTCTGACATATATTCTAGTCAGAAATAACTCTTTTCTAGTACAATATGACTAGAAAATAGTCAAATATGACTAGAATAACAGTTGCACCCAGCTGACCCTAAGTATTAACTAGTCATTTTTGACTGATTTGTTTTTAGAGTGCACGATTGGCTCTCCATAGTTAAACCAAAACTTTGAATCTGCAGCTTAAATTAAACCCGACTTCAGATCAAAATAGGCGGATCTTTGAATCTTGGGTCTTGAAAGAAAGGTGATGGATTTGACCTTAAGTTACACATTGAGTTTGAATGATGATGGTGATAATAATAATGATAATCATCATGATAATAATAATAACAATGATAGTTACGTTCCATCGTGCTTATTACACTTTGTTTCTAAGCGCTTTACATTGTAATTATCATGTGCGGCCCGTCCCCCCCCCCCCTTGAAAGTGAGGACCTTTTTTATTCAATTATTTTTTGGGCTCATCAAATTTTCCGCGGATGAAATGACCTTCAATATTAGGTGAAAAATTATCTTCCTTTTTTTGCTTGTCAAATTTTCCGCAGACAAAATGACCTTCAATTGTAGGTGAACATCTTTTCTTTCCCTTGTTAAATTTTCATCGAGAAGATGTGCCCCCCCCCCCCCTCTTCGGAAAATCCTGGATCCGCCCTTTATTATCATTACCCCTGTCATCGGATCCTGGAATGAATAAAACCCAAAAGACGAGAAACAAGTCGAGTGTATATTAAGGTGAAATTTCATAGTTATGATTTTTACATGCTTGATTTTATGGCGTCTTATGCCAGCATCTTCCCCTATATGGAATGTAAACTCCACAAATTGTGTCTCCTCAATACTTCATTACTATGCTCTTATGTAATTATATATGTATATATATATATATATATATATCGTCAAAAACGGAAAACAAATAGCAAAGTTATTGAATTTTAAAGTTTAGTAATATTTTGTAAAAATAGTCGTCATGTATATTCATTAGGTGGGCTGATGATGTCACATCTCCACTTGTTCTTTTGTATTTTATTATATGAAATTAGGTTTATTCATTTTTTTCCTCCAAGAACTAGAAAAATTGGATTGACAACTGATTTAGCGCATTAGATATTTATTGCTGCAACTTATTTCATTATAAGGGAGATATATTATTCACACAAGTATGAAATAATGAAAAAAATATGATTTTATGTTAATAACATAAGAAAATGGAAAGTGGAGATGTGACATCATCAGCTTGCCTAATGAATATTCATGACGACTGTTTTCACAAAATATTGCTACACTTTAAACTTCAATAACTTTATCATTTGTTATCCGATTTGATGAAATTTTCAGCGATTTGATGAAATTTTCAGCGTTTTGCTCAGTGAATTCTACTCTGTGTATTAAGATATAAATATTTTCAGCCTGAACCACCCCTTTAAATAGTTCATACATGTAGAACGTTTAAGAGGTTCATAATGAAATAGAATATTTTCTTGACAGTCTATCATATCTTCTCTACCTTCTGCAGGTGAAACGTCAGAATGGCGACTCGAATCAACGACTTGCTTTCACAAAATCTTCAATGTCCAATATGCCTCAATGTGTACAAGGAACCGAAGTTACTTTCCTGCTCTCATACCTACTGCAAGGAATGTCTGTCTCGGCTTTTCACGTCTCAGCAACACCGCGTTAAGTTGTCCTGCCCAGTTTGCCGTAAGGACACCGCTGTCCCCAGGGGCGACGTCGGCAACCTTCAGGTCAATATTCCTATCCAGGGCATGGTGGATGATGTCAAGAATCAAAGTCAGCTATGCACCGTCTGCAAAGACAAGGCATTGGCTGCTACCTACTGCCAAGAGTGCGATGACTTCATGTGCGTCGATTGCTACAAGACCCATGCCAAGTGGGACAAGTTCGCCGGACATGACGTGGTTAAGGTCGAAGACATCATCTCCGGCAAGGTCGTGACGAAGCAGCGTCGCAAATGCAAGAAGCATCGGTCGGAGGTCGAGGAGTGCTTCTGTGTCGAGTGTAAGAAGTATGTCTGCTTCCGATGCGGGATGATGGAACACACCAAGTCTGGCCACAACATTCTGGAGGGACTGGAACATGAAGATCAGCAGAGGGAGAAGATCCATGGGTTGCAGAGTAAGATGGGTGCCAAGAGAAGCAAGGTAGATGAATACATCAGCTTCATTGAGAGGCAACAAGCAAGGCTTCAGATCGTCCAGGAACAACTGGCCGATGAGATTAGCCAGACCTGTGAGGAATCTATTCAGCAACTGAAAGAGAGGAGGGATGTTCTCATCGAGGAATGCAAGAGTCGTTTGAATGGAATGACCAAAGAGCTTCAGGTCATGAAAGATGAGAGTAAGTTAGAGATGGGTCAGATTGAGGACGTGGGGAATTTGGTTGGGAATGGCGTCAAGGCACCGCTGGAAGGTGAGGCTCTGGTTGCCCATGACACACTCTGCCAGGAACTGGAAAAGATCCTTGCTAAGGGTGATCCCGATTACAGCAAGCCCAAGGATACAACCAAGAAAGGCCACAAAGTGGCTTTTCAGCGCATACGCTGTCAACAAGCAGGCCAAAACGAGCTTGATCTAGGCAAGATTGAAGAAGCTGAATGGAGCTTCTTAAAGTCTATCGACTTTCCTGTCAAGGATGGCATCAATTGCTTGACATCTATGCCCGATGGAAGAATCGCCGCTGGATCCCGCTTTGGTGGTCTTTATCTAATATCTCCGAATGGCTCACATTCCATTGGCCTTAAAGATGTCCCGATTAGACGGGTTGTCTTTTTCCCCAATGGGAATGTTGTTATCAGAGATATCCACAATACTATCAGCACTTACTCAAAGACTTTCGCAAAGCTCGAGATAGCCTTCAAGAGTCTTAGCAGTGATGCTGGTGGGTTTGGTGGTCTGGAGATTGACACCATCAACAACACCATCCTCTGCAGTTACACGAAAGCGAAGAAGTTGTACGTGTTCAAGCAGACCGGCGGGAAACCAGTCAATATCATTCAGTTTGTATTTGAACCCCATGAGATCTTCACTCTGCGTTCGGGTAGGGTCCTGGTAATGGTCGATGATTTCACGGTTGGTGTTCTTGACGCCACCAGCAGCACCATCCAAAACCGAGTGACCAGAGATGGTCGCTATGCGAGCCCTGCCGTGTGCATGGATGGGTCTATTCTCATTGCCTGGGTAGATCATTCAAATGGCTCTGTTTCCATTGAGCAGTACTCACGGGATCTCCACCAGATCAGGTCATTGGTTCAGAAGACGATTCCGATCCCGCAACATCCCTGGTACCATCTTCGGGAGTTCAGGTCAGGGGAACTTGGCCTTTGCTCTCCTGACCAGTTGCACATCTTCAAAAAGACCGTTTCGGCCTGAGATGATCTATCTGATTCCTGACCAATTTTGTCGTTTTTTCGTCTATCGATCTACCTTTTTTTGCACATAAACATTAGAAAACATATCGCCCCATAGAAAACGTCATAGATACTCGTTTCTTTTTCTTCTCTATTTTAATTTCAGCGGTTAGACATGGCTTTCAAGTGGTTATCAGTTCTGTCTAGCAAAAACCTTTGTCTCTTCATTATGTTCATCTCAACCGCTTATAGCCATGAATTAGTTTTGGAAGGGGCGCGCTAAACGCGCGAAGCGCTCTTTTTTGGGAGGAGAGTGCAGGGCAACATAAGGGCGATGATGTTCCTCTTTGATTTCGGACCCTGGTCAACGGAATGCGTGACCTTCTACAGATCAAAATATCGTCCGAAGAGTGCGATGACCCCCCCTCCCACTGAAATTTCATCATTTTGTACAGCGGCCACGGAATGAACAAAATTATCACGAATTCGCCGCCTTATCATTTTCCGCTTCATTGGATTATGTTCTCGCGCCTTTAGGCAAGAAGTAAAACATTTGATTCATAGAAAACGACGCATTCCTTTGATTAAATGTAAAAGTTGACGGAAATTTTGTTGATACATATGTAATATCAGATTTAAAGACGACAAGAAACGATATCTAAATGATATGTGGGATTTTGTTTTATTCATTTAGCTGTCATACTTCTGTATTCAAACTGTATATCTTACAGTGTCTTAATGTGACACATTAACTTGATGAGTCTTATCTTACTAATTCCTACCTTACATTTTCCTGATACTATGTCGTAATTTCCTTCGGCAAGATATTTATCCATATTGTGCTGCACTCGACCCAGGTGAGGTGAATGTGTACCCGGTATGATTTATTCCTTGAACGCTGTAGTGCCTATTAATATGGCGGCTCAGCTAAACTAAGCTACAGCCGGGGATACCAAGTATCAAAGCGCAGTTGAGTTATGCACATAGTAACTGCGCTATATAAGTGGACATATTATTATTTTTTTCATTATATTATTCATTATAAACTACAGTGTTTCGTATTGAAAATTGCGAGAAAAAAAAATATATAGCTAAATGATAATTTTCATGTTTGTGGGATTTTTTTATAGCTTTCATTCTTATCTACATGTATGAACTTTATTGTTTTGTACTTACATCTTGAAACGCTATACATCTTGAAACGCTATACGCTTAACAATAAATGTCTTATTTCTACATACTTAGTAATTATGTTGTAAAAGTGGAACATATGTATTCAATGCCACATTCAGTTTAGTATATAGGCTACTTTACATTGATTTACATTTATCATCGACCGTTTCATGCGATAATTTCATCATGATAATTGTATATACTGTGTATGGTGTTTTGGTATCCTTGTCGGCCCTATATCGATTGAATATGTATTAAAAAAAATTGCTGACATTCGATATTATCCATTTTAAAGCAAATTCCACGTATTGGACTTGGAAAAGGTAGCGGACACATATTCAATTTGGAGACGATAATAGCTTTGTTCAGTTTAATCACTGGTATAGGGGCGTATAAGGGACTAATCAAACATCATAACTGACAATATTTGGTTTTCTTCAATGTTCTTCATGCCACTCTCCACTCCTAATTTGCATTGTTATATCGTACTTCATAAATGTTTGTACATTGACTCTTTCAGCATGCGCTGCTGGTCAATTTTTATTTGCATTATGTAAATAAATAATCATTATCCACCCCTATTTCGGTTAAATATGTATGAAAGATTGCTGACATTCGATATTACCCATTTTGAAGCAAATTCCATGTATTGGCAAGAGTTGGAAGGGGCAGCGGACGTTCCATATGCTTCAAAATATTTAATTTCGGAGACGCTATATGCCCTTTAATATTGAACATCCCTGTCGACCCCTATTTCGATTGAATATGTATCAAAAATTGCTGCCAATCAATATTCATATTACCCATTTTTAAGCAAATTCCACGTATTGGAAAGACTGATTGAAAGAGACAGCGGACACTTCGTGTGTTTCAAAACATTTCTGAGACGCTATGTCCTTTAATAATGTGTACATAAAAATTTATGATTATTGGTCCATTCACTTAATATTCGGTTGAAATAACGAATGTTGCACAGAAAACAGTCACTATAATTGATAATTTTACTTCCAATTTAGATGATTTATTGAATTTGGATGTCTGATTTCATTTAATTTTAACTTCATTTCAGTATGAAAATATATGACATAAGTTTTCATTTGAAACAAACCTCAGTACTAATAAATAAAGAGGCTTTAATAGGAGTTAATAATAATAATTTGTTCACAAATTATTATTGTTACTTCCTATATTAAAGCCTCTTTATTTACTACATATTGTGCACGGCGGACGGCATTTGCATATTAATGGGTCAGGAAGAAGAGGATGAGCTATTCCAGTTCATCGCGACTTCGCCTTGAACCAGAATAGCCTTAATGAGTCTCTGCCTGGCCGGCAAGCAGTAGATGACAGGTTCGAATCCCACTGGTTCCAATTTTTTATGACTAATGATTTTCATTACAGATCGAGCATGCGATCTTAAACACATAGGAGTATATTGCCAAAATTTTGTTCAAAGATCCCAGTACCATTTTGAGCTGACTTTGGTGGAAACTAAGCGTATTCAAATCTAAACTGACTTGGGTTGATTGTATTCATCATAACAGAGAATTCAAACCTTATCATAATAATAAACTATGTTAGATGAATAAAGAAAGAGACAATATTTCTGTATGTGAGAGTGTTTTGTAGCCCTGCATGTAATCGCTAAGTGTCAAACATACACTCTAAAATCCCTGGTCAGATTGACCTTGCCACCGGTTCTGTCTGTAGGGCTGTAGCTTAGGCTTACATCAGAATGACCCAGAATAAGGTCTGATGATCGATACCTTTTTCTGTGTCATCTGGGATCTGACCATATAGATATGAGCTTTCTGCACCACATCTTCCCTCGATTAAAAGTTCTCGGTTGCACTTGGAACGGGGTGTGGTCACAAAAGGTCAGTTTCCGGGTCAATCTTGCTACCAGGGTCATTGAATTAATATTATAAGAAGATGGGATTAAATATAATGTGGTAGATAGAAAGAAAGAAAGAAAGAAAGTAAGAAGGAAGGATGGAAGAAAGGGAGAGAGAAAGAAAGAAAAAGGGAAGGAAGGAAGGAAAAAAGAAAGAAATAAAGTAAGAAGGAAGGAGGGAACGAAGAAAAAGAAAGATAGATAGATAGATAGATAGAAAGAAAAAAAAGAAGGAGTAGGGGAAGGCGGGGTAAGTTGAGCATAGGGGCAAGTTGAGCCACCACCCCCAGGATAATAATGAACGAGTCAGACATAGTGGTGGTGTCATGTATTGATGGCCCATTGCATAACCCTGGCCTTAACCCAACCAATTTATTTCCAACTTTGAACAAAAAGTACTTTTTTAGAGGGAAAAATACAAATTTCAGCCAAAAGAGTAAAAAATGGTGTGAAATATATAAGTGCTTTTGACCAAAACACATCTTTAAATACATTATAGAAATAACAACAATATTGTTAGTCCAGGTATGGATTCTCATTCTTGTCATAGTTTTTTACATGATGAATGCATAAGAAATGTGTGGATGTGAAAATATCGCAATAAGTTTGGACTGGGGTAATTTACGCCAAATCAACATGGGGCAAGTTGAGCCATGTTAATTCTTATGGTGATGTATAATAAAAAAAAAATAAATAAAAACGTAAAAGCCATTGGTATGCAGGCAGAAAGGAGCAAATTCACGTGACAGTTCTTTTGCTTTTAGAAGATGTTAGTATTTATTGAGAATTAGCAAGCGAAAAGACTTTAAATGAAAAATTGACATCCTGGTTCTTCCCGCATACATTTTGTACATAGTTTTTGTGGCTCAACTTACCCCAGATGGTGGCACAATTTACCCCATATATGGGGCAAGTTGAGCCATTTGACATCGGTTTTTTTCAAAGGTCACGATGACTTTCAGTGTGGGGCGGTAGAAAGTTATATATAGGTGAAAAACATTTCCCAAGAATCAAATTTAAAGGCAAGGTATTTATTTCTACAATATTACTAGTCATATCAATTCTAACATGCAAAATGCAAAAAGTGTCACAACTTACCCCGCCTTCCCCTATATTTTACGATACATAGAATTTTTTCAGGAGTTTCTGCATTTATTGTAGTCAAATTAAATTTACAGTACATAGACATAATCGTAGTATGACATTAAAGTACATTGCACTGTGAAAATTTTTATAACAAAGTTTAGACAATTTCATGATAAGACAAAGTAGTGAAAAACAAATGCAGTGGCAAACTATATAAGCAAAATGCCTGAGTAATAGCAGCACTCTTGATAATACTATCAAAGATTCCCTAAGCCTAAATTCTTTTAAATTTAAGTTGAAAAAGTTTCTCCAAGATACTCGTTAGTTTTTTTAACTCTTCATCACTCATACATTATATTTTTCATATATACTCAGCACTACGAGCTGTGAAATATGATATTTTTCGTTTTCCTGTTCTGTAAATTCGCTTTGAGTGTTGGGGCAAGAATCTGGAGACCACTGATATTGCTATTTTCTCTCATTTTCTATTTCTTTCTTTTTATTTCCTTTAAATTATTCATTCAGATTTAAGTTCAAATATCTACCATGTTGGGTTTGTGTTTTGTTTACATTCTTCATACGTGTGTTATAGGAGGCTGCATCCTACAAGCTTTGCTTTTCAGCAGCCTCCTCCGTTTCCGACCTGTTATCTTGATTATTATACATAATAAGTTTCTTTGTTTTATTGATTATAATTATATCAAGATGTATGTAACAAAACTATTGTAAATGTAAATGATTGTTGGAAATGGAAAATAAATGAAATGAAATGAAATAAAAGCGAAAAGGGCTATTGGAAACCAATTATAATGCAGAGGTGTGGAAGAATTCAGAGATCATCAGAAAAAGTGAAAGGAGAATTTAAGAATACTTGGATAAAAGATACTTTTTTTAATGAAGCTTTGAAAGAAAAGATGTATGCATGTGAGTTTGATATCATTGGGCAAATCATTCCAAATGTCTGGGCCGTGATGGCTGATAGTTTTGTGTGTTAATGCTTTTGGATTTGTAAGGTAAATGTTTGATGAGTGGAGTGTAGGATGTGAATGAATGTTGCTATTAAACAAAACTATCTTGAGAGGGTGTAAGAATATGTTGAGAACTTGTTTCATGAAAATTGCACTTTAGAAAATGTGAATGTCATGATTTTTTTTCCTTTAATGTTTTAAGCAGTGGCGTACCTAGGATTTTCCACGGGGGGCAAAACCGTCTGCCAAAAAAAAAGGTGTGCAATCACAAATTAAGGATTTCATACCAGAAAAAATAATTGACAAGCCAAAAAAAAATCTCCAAGCTCGTCAGGGGGGGGGGCAATAAAGGTCTTCAACCTCGTGGGGGGGGGGCAAAAAAGGTATTTTAAGCTCGTCATCAGGGGGGCAGGGATACATCCTTTGCATGGGTTCTGGCTCGTTAGTGGGGCAGACTCCTCCCCCCCCCCCCGCCCCCCGTAGGTACGCTAGTGGTTTTAAGGTTCCGATCATATAGGATCAGTATGTGCTAAAATAATTGCGAGGGAACAAATGCGGAGTGCTTTCTTTTGGAGTCGCAGAAATGACTCAATTTCCGTTTTTGTTGCTGTTACCCCATAATATATTGCAATGATATGTGACAAAATAAAAGAATTGTACAGCATAAATAGTGATCTTTGGGAAAGACAACATTTCAGTTGAAATAGTATATGCCAATACCTCTTGCAACTAGTGTGCTAATTAACGAATGTGGCTATTCCAAGTTAAATTAGAGTCTATTAATACACCTATAAGAATTTAGTTTCTTGTTTTTCAGCAAGATGTTATCAATGTTAATGGAGCAACGAAAGATATGCTTAGAATCGATGTGTTTAAAGTAGATGAAATTTGTTTTGTTAATGTTTGTTTAAGGAGAGTTTATTTGATTTAAACCACATGGACAATTTATTTAAATCATTATTGGGAACTGTTAAAAGTATAACTGTGTGGACAAAAATACATTGGTATTATCCGCGAAGAGAACATAATAAGGGTGAAGCATTGATTATATCATTAATATAAATTAGAAATAACAAAGGACCAAGATAGAACCCTTTACATTACAAACTTCAGAAGATTTAGAGTTTAAATCAACATATTGATATCTGTTGTATAGACAATCTTTGAACCATAAGAAAACAATCCCAATGATTACATATGTTTTTGATTTACACAATAGTATATGATGGTCGATAGTATCGAATGCTTTCGATAGAACCATGAAAACCCCGACAGTGCTCTTTTTTAAGTGAATCTAGCATTTTGTCGTATAATTGCAAATTGTATAGTCAGTTGAATGATTTGTTCTGAAACCGTGTCGATTAGGAATTGATGATTTATTTGTGGCCATAAAAGAATATATTCGTTTGTAAATTATTTTTTGATATGCTTGGTAATATGAAATTTTCGATATGAAATAGGGCGGTAGTTTGCAATTTTGCAAGGGTCGTCTCTTTTTGTACAAGGCAATTATTTTTGCAATTTTAAGTTGATCTGGGAAATTCCATTTGTGGAAGATAAATTTATTATGTGAAAGTGGAGAAGCCACAAAATAAATTATTTGTTTAGGTAAATGTACAGTACACTTAAACCGTCATGACTTCTAGATTTACTTGTTTAAATGATCGAACTATTTCTTAAATTTCATAAGCATCGGTGGGATTGAAAATAAGGAATGTTCAGTATATGGTTATCTT
Source organism: Lytechinus variegatus (assembly GCF_018143015.1). NCBI lineage: Eukaryota > Metazoa > Echinodermata > Echinoidea > Temnopleuroida > Toxopneustidae > Lytechinus > Lytechinus variegatus. The sequence continues at coordinate 64,949,324 of NC_054743.1, read as the reverse complement.
AATATTTTGTAAAGTCGTTGGCAATAGTTACTTTTTTGGATGAACAGAATATGATCTAACTATAATGGACTGGTTCAATGGAGTAGGCCTATTGGCTGGCGGCCAATATTTTATATTTTGGTATCAAAACGCTGAAATGCAAATAAAAAAGTTATCGTGACGTCATAACTTCGGTACTCTACATGTATATAAGGGTCAGAGTTTTCGAGTCACTGAAAATTTGAGGAAAATAGAGGAAAACACTAAATATTAAAAAGAAATTATCTCTAAAACTTCAACCATTAACTTTCTTTTAACGATTCTAGCGTGTCGTCGGCTCGATACAAGCAGTATTGATTAAAGCATATTGAAAAGGATAAATGCCAAGCTATTTTGGCAATTCTAAAATCATGATACAACATTTGTCCAAATGAGCAAAATGCGCGATTCAGGAATTAATTGTTTTCGGTAAGATTTATTATTTTTTTTATAGAACACTGGCTGGTCTAGCAGAACCTGATTTTGGATACAGGTATATAGGATGCATAACTAAAACTAAAATAGTTTGGCACACGAAACTGAAGAAAAAGAAGTACATTGTTTCCACTTTTTTATTTTGTTGTTGTTTAACATAAAAATTAAGTCATAAAAATGTTTTTGGACATTCCAGACTGAAACAGAAAGCTTAATTGACTTTTTTATACAAACGTTCTGAAAAGCTTCTTTTTTTCAAAAAATGATAAGCTATCCAGTTGCATTTCAATAAGTGGCGTACCCCCCCCCCCCAAAAAAAAAAAGGAGCGAACGATCCGGCGATCAATGCAGGCCTCAATCAAAACCTAATTTTGTAATAGATTTTGATTATTTCACCTAGCTTTTTCACCCACTATCTTTATTTCCTATTATGCCTCCTTCTTTCTTGGAACTTTAAGCCCCCCATCCCCCCCCCCCCCCCTGAATCTGCGTGGTGCAGGTGGAAACCGGAGTCGGTATGGTATAATCCATAGACAAATAATAATCACACAAACCAAGATCCGGATATAACTGATATGTACGAGCGGCGCTCGGGTACCGGATTGAGTGCAATATTGGTTTCATCTCGATTATCCGGATAAAAACGAAAGCTTCCTTGGATACCGCGGTGATTGAACCTTTTGCAATGGGAAACTTCCGAAAATTTCATGCGAATTTCTGTTGAAATCACTTGAATCTCAAGTCGAGTTTATGGTGGTGATGGAAACTTGAAAAGGTAAAATCAATTAATTCACACCAAACTCTGTTTTTGTCTGAATTATAGACTCAACTTAATGAACTTTATGTTGACTAAAGGCGAAGTTGTTTTTTTATCAGTCCCACAAACTGAATTCGGTGTGACCTAAAGTTAGAACAAGTTGGAAAGACTTTGACACAGGGCTATAGTATAAGGGTCCACAAATTAGGCCTATTGTGGTCTATAACAGCCTCATGAATTGTGAATAGTTTGTTATTTTGTATGAAAAATGTTATTTTGATTAAACAAAAGTAAAACATACAAAGACCTCGTGCATTTTTATTTACCTGATGTAATTTTCTTTATCTGTTTCTTTGTTGTTGGCTCAAAGGTCATCAGAAGCAGCCATGGGGAAGAAGAAAGGAAAGAAAAGTGGAAAGAAAAGCGGAAAAGGCAAGAAAGAGAAGAAGGAGAAGGAGCCTCAGATGACCATCAGGGAAGCCATTTTAGCTTATCAGTAAGTCTTGGCCTTGATCAAAGTCTTGGGTCTTGGGTTTTGTAAATTCACTGGAGCGGAGGGGGTATGTTGTTATTCCAATTCATTTGTAGATATTAAAATTAATTGTTAGGCCCTAAAATTGCTGTGCTGTGCATGAAATGAAATAAAAATGTGTTATTGGAATTCATCTGTTTAACTATTACCTTAGCCGTATAAGACATCTGAGATGTTAATATTGCTTGGTCTCTGCGCGCATCTTAACTGTGCTTGCAGAGATGGCGCAAATAAAGTTGTATTTTCCCTGATCTCGCATTTGGGTATTTGAGGACTCGTTGAAAGAGAAATGCGTCGTATCAATGATCGTGCAGCAATATTTTTTTTACTTCATAATGCTAATCAAAATATGAAACAATGCTGGATTCTGTATTCACAGGCCAGGGACACGACATATCAATTACATCACAGTGGTAAAGCTTTGTGGCTCAACCTGCTCAAAATGACAATAGAGTCCCTTTATTTAAGGGTAAAATATCAAAATTTTCCAGATTTTTGCTCTAGATGTCTGATTTGGATTTAATATAATAAAAATATTGACTTGCTGTCTTGCTTTTCTTTTGGGGAACGTCCAATATATTGCCCTTAAAAGAACCATATTGCCCTCGTCTAAAGACTCGGGGCCAATATGATTCTGTTGCGGGTAATATATTTGATGTTCCCCTTAAGGCCAATCAATATAATATGAATGTAATTTTACAGGAAAATATATTTTGATTGAGAGCCCGATCAAATAGAAATATCTGCATATTTTCTAAAAATGTAAACACTCTTCTTATCTGTAGTTCGGGTGCACTCACACAACATGCGAGGTTAGTAATACTAACCGAGTAATACTAACCTCGCACAACGCATGTGGTTTCATAGTGGACTTTGACGTTTTCATTCATCACACGAATGTGAGGGAATGAAAAACGCCAAACATTTCAGTATTTCTCCACTTTAGAATTTTGTTTTAATGATTTAAGTTTGTTTTACAAATGAATTGGAAATTATTTATAAAAGTGTTTTTATCGCTTACCTCCAAGTCTCAACCAGGATAATCCGTTCGATCCATCCTTAATACTGCGGTGGAAAGTACGCAAACAACAATCGAAAAGCAATTTTTCGTATCGAACATTCTCAATTCAAGTCGTCAGCGCATAATAGGAAATTGTACCAAAAATCAACAGGTTGCATCTCATGTATATACTTATTGGTAAAGTACGCCATCTTTTGACAAGATGATGATGAAAGTGGATTGAACGAGCAAGAAAATAATGCTGATCGCCTAGAATGCAGCTAGCTTGCAACACCGTAAACAAAGGTACGGTAGGCACTTAAGAACCAAGTTTGAAAGGACACTCGTAAAATTACGTCACTCTCGCGATGAATATTCATTAGATCGTGGTCGTGCGTGTTCAATACAAACTCTCTGCATGCATGCACTCAGTGTGTATTGAACACGCACGACCACGATCTAATGAATATTCATCGGCGAGAGTGACATAATTTTACGAGTATCCTTTCAAACTTGGTTCTTAAGTGCCTGCCGGCTTTGAAATAATATCGCGCGCCCTCTTTAGGCAAAAGTTGATATCAACGCTGATCAAGAGGCATCTACGTGAAGATCACGAAAAATGCTCTTATTTTATTAAAAAAAACAGCAAAGAGAATTCAACAAACGATCCATATGGTTCGGTAAGTGTCATAGCATAAATATAATGCTTAGCTACGATGTAAAGTCATAGTTATTTTAGTAAAAAGGGTGTGAAAGATTCGCGTGCACCAGGTGCATATGAATCCTTCACACACGAGACGATTTGAAACCATGAGTGGTTCGGGTGAGAATTTCAGGATAAGATCTTTGTAGGTTTAGGTTTCTAATATCCATTCACTAAATTTAAAGATTTAAAGATAAGGTTTCAAAGTGTCATGTTTAAAGAAAACATACCAAGAGATGGTGCTGAAGTAGATATAAACAAAGTGTCATTTTAAATAGGCTACTGGTAGAATCAATGGCTGAAATGAGATCTAGCTGCCACTATACCTTTGTACAGATAGAATGTTGTTAGGTGATTCTCATAATAATTAACATTGTTGACCCTATACCAAAGTTTAGATCTATAGGCTTTAATTTGAGCCTGTCTTTTATCACTCAATTTTATGATTTACTCATTTATAATAATATGCTCTATTTATATAGCACTTAAATACAATGTTTCTAAAGTTTCTTGCCCCGGCTTTAGCATGGCCAACCATTTCAAGTGCTCAAGCATTCAAGGAATTCCTTCCTGCCTGGTACCCATTAACTACACCTGGGTGGAGAGTGGCAAAAGAAGATAAACACCTTGCCAAAGGACGCAAGTGCCATGGTGGGATTCGAACCCCACGGACCTTGTGGAGCAAAGTCCGGTGACTTATCCACTTCTATTTATCCATTTGTCAATTTCTACCTCTTTCTTATCTCAGGATCAATGTCAAAGAAAATGCATTGGAGGAGTGGGATTTGAACCCCCGGCAACTTATCCACTTATATTCAGACATTTGTCAATTTCTACCTCTTTCTTATCTCAGGATCAATGTCAAAGAAAATGCATTGGTGGGGTGGGATTTGAACCCCCGACAACTTATCCACTTCTATTCATCCATTTGTCAATTTCTACCTCTTTCTTATCTCAGGATCAATGTCAAAGAAAATGCATTGGAGGAGTGGGATTTGAACCCCCGGCAACTTATCCACTTCTATTAATCCATTTGTCAATTTCTACCTCTTTCTTATCTCAGGATCAATGTCAAAGAAAATGCATTAGAGGAGTTTATGTACGAGATCAAGGGACTGGAGGAGAAACGCCAGAGGAATAAAGAGAGGGTAAAGTTGCGATCAATTACAAGTCTATTTTGGTCCCTAAACCAATCAAAAGTCTGGAAATTAATTGCAAAATTGCCATTGATTGCTATTAAATCTGCTCAAACAAGGGGGGTTACCTGATCTGCTACAGTCAAACTCGTTTCATCAATCGTAAAATTGGAACAGAAAATTAGCAATTAATCGCAAGTATTTTTTTTACAACACCCCCTAAGACAAAGACAGTCAACAAAACAAAACGTCATACTACAGGGCCTGAGATATAACAGGTTTTCTTTTGACCAATGCCCACCAGTGAGTTTTTCATAGCGCAAACCATCAGACTCATGAAATAAATTCAGTGTCATCAAAATCTCGAAAATTAATCAGATTAAATATCAAATTTTCTTATCTACATGTATACTTTCACATGACTGCAAACCTTACAACAGCCAAGGGAATACAGAGTGGGATTTGTCAAGTTTATTGCTATAATTCATTGGCCCGTAACTTTATGATATTGTTGCATTATGAATGGGTGCAGCCATATTTGTTCTGTTCATTTTCAACATTTAGGGCTATCAGAAAATAAATGAAGTCATTCTAACAAAAGCCATTTAATTGTTGGGTAAATGATAATCATTTATCTAGAGCCTAGTAAAATAACTATGAAGATTGCATTTTTAGCAACTATTGTTTCAAAGAAAATGGCATATGGTTGTACATACGGTAAGTCACACACTTAAAATGACTTTTGTAAGCTTTACCACCATAGTATTGGTAAAAAAAATCATTCACTTTGTCATTTAGTAACAACCTAATAATTTTCTAAAGTTTGATATAGAAAAGCTGAACTTCATTGACTGAGGGGAAATCATGCACTTTTGATTTTGAACATTACAATCATTAAAAAAAATGCAATACATGTGATAAAGAACAGGAGACAGTGATTGAGAACATGATTTTATTTCTGGAAATAATATTTCTATGGTAAGACTATCACATTTTTGGTAAAGTGAGATTGGTAACTCTTTTACCATTCCAATTTTTTTCTTCCAAACCTTGAATGCGATAGAATGAGCGTCTGAAGGAGGAGCAGCTGTACCATATTAAAACGCTCCTGAAACAAGCCAAGGAGAGAGACCAGGAGCTAGAGCAGGTGACCGTCATTAACAAGGAGCAGGTGGAGGTGGCGCTGAAGGAGAAATGGAGATCCTGCAAAGAGGAGGAGAAAGCTATCGAGGGTGAGCCCAGGGGGCTTCTTTTGGGGGGAGGGGTACGGGAGAGATTCACATCCTAGGTGAGCCAATTATCATGAGATTAGATTCGATTTGAAGCTTGGGTGAATTACTTTAATGCCAGAGTGGAGATATTTTTGTGTACGCCCGTCCAAGATGGGACGTATTATGGTATCACGCTCAGTGTCCGTCCGTTCGTCCGTCCGTCTGTTATTCCTTGTTAACACAATAACTTCAGTTTACATATTCAAGGCTCACATAATTTGGCATGTATTGTGCTAGCCTAAATCCCACAAAGCTTTATGATTTTTAGGTCCAAAGGTCAAGGTCACAGTGACATGTTTTCATCTTACCTTTCCAAAGTCCTTGTAAACAATGCGGTAACTTTAGTTTAACTTAACCTAGGCTCATATAATTTGGTGTGTATATGATACTAGCATGGATCCAAAGAAGCAGTTTGATTTCAAGTTCAAAAGGTCAAAGTTCAGGTCGCCACCTTCCACTTTTCTTGCTTGACAAATAACTCCTATTTCCCGTGTCAAAGGCGGGCGTATTATGTGCCCGCCCTTGCCACATTCTTGTTTAGAGTAGTTGAAGACTTGAGGTGTTGCTCTGCAAGGCTACTGGTTTGTATTTAAGTCATTTTTATGATCTGTTTTATGGGTTAAAAATACAGTATTTAGTTAATTTTGATTAATCATGAGTATGAGGTGCTGTGACAGGGTAGGAAATGATTTTAATCATTTTGGGGCCATCTTTTTTTTCCTTCTTTTTTTTTTTCATTAGGACGATTGTGAAATTTTGGGGGCTGTTTCTATATTTTAAGGGCTACATATACTTTGTAGGGGTAACAAGCAATTGTGCAGGATAAGCAAACATTCTGTCTTGTAGTTAGAATATTGATTTTGAATAATCTTGAATATATTTTGTTACAGATCTTTGGGCGAATTGAGAAAGCATGGTAGCCCCAAAGCATGGATTTTTAAAGGAATTTTAGGGGCTATTTTGGGTGTCATGAGAGATAAATCGCCAGTCGCCCACATGTATTTCCTGCACTGTGCTGTGGACGTTATTTGCAAGATAATTGATGTAAAAATGCTATTTGTAAAAAGTTTGGATATAATAAAAAATAAAATGATCATAAAGTTTTATAGGTGCATTATTATATGGTTGTTTCAGAGTGCACAAGTGTACTCAGGGCCCTGGGAACGATCTTTTAATAGGGGGTGCTGGTTTCGAAGAAAAGTTTGACAAGCAAGCAACAAAAAAGATTTTTACTACAAACTTACTTTTTACTACTTTGTAGCATACCTACATGTACTTGATAACACCCCAGCATCCGGCTCGCTTCCTACAAATCTAATAAATACTACACAGTGAAGTAAACATAACTATAAACTTTTAACAACATATCGTGCCCTAAATTCTTAAGAATTTGATTGGTCTCTTTTTGTGACAGACGGAAATTTCCCGCCTATGCTTTATTGTCACATCAGTTTCCATTGACGGTGACCTTAATGTTGACTTTTACTATCCCATTGCCTTTATTAATAAACACAAATGTTGCTTAATAATTTGCTCATGAGCCTTGTAGTGATATGTTTGAACAAACCTATGATATTCCTGCTCCACTATACATATACATTTTAGACATGAAGAACAAAATTTCTGAGACGATAAAGCAGTACGAGGAAGACCTGATCCAGGTGAAGAAATGGACAGAGTATAAGAACAAAGGGAGCATAGAACATGCAACGCACATCAAACTGCTCCAGGAAGAGCTGGAGGACATGCAGAAAAACTTTGAAGAAATGAGAGGTTAGTGAGAGTACAGCGTTTGTTGAAACAGGCCCTAAAGATAAATTTCAGTTGTCGTAACGAATTCAAAATGAGTTCGTACAGAATCCGATGAAATGACCACAAAGTGTCTGTTTGTGTAAATAAAAAATAAGTGCCAAAGGATTCTGGAAGAAATTGTATGATTGCTGAGAAATTAGGAAATAAGCACAGGATTCGGTTCAAGCGTCGGGCCGATATTCAAAGCAATAATAATACACTGTCCCACATGCGCTTTTCTGCGTTGGTTATTTTCACTATGAAAATTTTTCAGTGTAGATTTCAAGATTTCACAAAGTTCAGTTTATGTAACTGTACCAGATCTAGATCGTCGATGATATAGTAACAATTAAGCTTGGTTTTACACACTTTCTTGTGAAATCAGGGTTTACTGCAACTACTTTCATTTATCTTTAAATTTTTGTTATTTTAAGAGAAAGGCCATTTCTCTATATAGGGCACATTTCTGTATTACAAGCATAATTTGGAAGAATTTTGAAAGGCCAGTAAGAGGGATATTTATGTACTGTAATATTGACTTTGAGGGGAATATGGAATATATTGCCCACAGCAGAATCATATTAACCAGAGTCTTTAGACGAAGGCAATATGGTGCTCCCATACACTTGTTACGTACAAATCTTGCGTTTGGGTTTCATTGACCAGCTGGGAATGTTATCGACTGATAATTCTGCACAGAGCTGCAATATAAAAAAATTAATAGTTCAAAGAGTAGGAGTGTATGAACATAGTGTTCCCTAGTCTTGCAGCTGAACCCTGGCTGGGCCATTATGTCAGATTTTCTGTTGGGATAATCAATTACACAGACAAAATGCATTTTTATATCCTGTCATTCAACAGGGTGCTACATAACTTTTTAGAAGAACTAATTTTTTTATTGTTGGAATATACTTGCCCAAAATCTATTTCACTTGCCCTAAAAATGCTTGAAAAAAAAGGTTTTACCTCTTCAAAGGAAAGTTTTGTGGTTATTTAAACCTTTGACCTTTTTCTCTCTTTTGACATGAACTGATCTACCTTGTTATTGCATTTCTTTTTCCAAACTGATTTTTATCTTGCCTGCCATGACCAAAATTTGGGTCAATATCATATCATATTGAACCTGATTTTGGTCATTCTACTGTGAGAATTTTGCTTGCCCAATTCGGGCAAGTAGTTTTAGTCTTTACTTCAAAACACTTGCCCGATTCTAAGTTTTACTTGCCCCGGGCAATCGGGCAAGTGCTTATGTAGCACCCTGCATTCAAGTAAAACTACATACTATAATTCAATATGCACATGTATTACATCTGTATGTAAGTTAACGAATATATTGATTGTAATCCAGTTATTTTGTCAGCTTGATTAGCTTGATTTTGGGATGTACAGATTTAGAAAGTTCTACCCAAGTTGTACATGTCTATCACTAGAAATAAGTATAAATCTGTCATTGTGTTGTTTTTTTGAACAGCTCATCTTGAGAGAACTCTGAACATAGCCAAGGAAGAGATAAAAAAAGAAACAACAGAAAGACTAGATGAACAAAAATACATAGCCTCCGAGGTGAGTACCAATGCACTATAACTTCTTTGAGGGCATGTTCACACTTGGCTTCATTAGGCTTGTTTCACATTTTTGAAAATTGATTTGGGATTGATACATCTAATATGAGGAAAATAAGATAAGACATTGGAACAATATGCATCTAATTTGCATAATTTAATTTAATAGAAAAATAAATAGAAAAAAAAACTTTAAACAGTGATGTTATGTATCCTGAGGTACTTTTCAAAGTTTTGCATCATTAAAGGTCAAGTCCACCTCAGAAAAATGTTGATTTAAATCAATAGAGAAAAATCAGACAAGCACAATGCTGAAAATTTCATCAAAATCGGATGTAAAATAAGAAAGTTATGACATTTCAAAGTTTCACTTATTTTCAACAAAATAGTTATATGAACGAGCCAGTTACATCCAAATGAGAGAGTCGATGACGTCACTCACTCACTATTTCTTTTGTTTTTTATTGTTTGAATTATACAATATTTCAATTTTTACGAATTTGATGATTAGGACCTCATTGCCTGAAGCACAAAATGTTAAAATAATGGAATTCCAAGTGTTCAGGGAGGAATGAAACTTCATTTCACATGACAATGACGAGAAAATAAAAATATTTCATATAATAAAATACAAAAGAAATAGTGAGTGAGTGATGTCATCAACTCTCTCATTTGGATGTAACTGGCTCGTTCATATAACTATTTTGTTGAAAATAAGCGAAACTTTAAAATGCCATAACTTTCTTATTTTACATCCGATTTTGATGAAATTTTCAGTGTTATGCTTGTTGAATTTTTCTCTTTTTATTCAAATCAAGTTTTTGTTGGGGTGGACTTGTCCTTTAAGGATCTGAAGGGAAGGGCTTCATCAATTTTACACTCCCATAAAAATAAATTGTTAAAAAAAGCCCCAGTGTTGAATTCCATTTACCTGTAGCAAGATTATATATTTCTTTTTTAGATGTTTGTGTCTTTGCATACATGTATGCCTTTACTAATGCCATTCAACAAAAGCACTCATATCGTGGAGTGTTGTGATCCATTGGATAAGTCTCTGCACTAAAAAACAGATGGTCGACCACTTGTTGGTTCAAATCCCAGTCATGGCATAGTTAAGCAAGAAATCGATTCACATTGTGCTGCACTCAACCCACGTGAGGTAAATGGGTACCTGGCAGGAATCTATTCCTTGAAACCCAGGAGTTATTACATGTATGCAGCTTTCCCCTTAGAGTGCTTAGAAAATTTAGATAAAGTAAAGTGATAAGCAACTATATATTTTATTCTTATTGGTGATATGCATGTTTCTCATTTATTTCCCAACAGAAAGCGATCAAAACTCTTGACAAGTTTAGTGCCCAAGAAGTCATTGATAATGACTGGTTAAAGAAAGAGGTTAGTATTTTTATCACAAATTAATAGACATTGTTTTGATATATTCATTGCTATTATATTAACACAATATTACTGGGTTTTTTATCATTATCTTTTTTATTACCGGTATCATTATTGGTATTATTATTGCCGTTGTTTTATTATCATTTAAATTATTATTATTATTACCGTATTATTAATAATATTATGATGAAGATGATGATGATTATCATTGTTGTTATTAATTTCTAGTTGGAGCTTCACACAGAAGAGACCATTTTGCTCCAAGGGGAGGTAGAGAGATTAGAACGGGAGAATCTAACAGTGATGAGCGACCTGTTTGACTGTAGAATAGAGGATCTCAAAATATCAAGGTGAGAGGAAATGTGAGTTTCCTTGGCATGTGAGTTGTGGGCATGTCATGGTCTAGTGGTTCTGACTCTCACCTTTCAAACAGAGGGTCGGAGTTTGAAGGCTAGCAATGGTGTGTTTTCCTTCGGCAAGAAATTTATCAATCCACACTGTGCTGCATTCGACCCAGGTGAGGTGATTTGGTACCCGGCAGGATTTATTCCTTGAATGCACTGAGCGCAGGTGATGGTAGCTCAAGCTAAGGCAAGGGTAATAATAGATGTGCTTTGTATCCTTGGGCAAAAAGCACTATATAAAACCAGCTATGATTATTACTATTATTTCTCCATGCTTGAAAATTTGCAGTTTTTGATATTCTGTATCAATATCCATTTCTCTTCTTAAACTGTCGACCTTTAGAAATTAAATTTAGAAAGTTGCCAATTGAGCAGTATAAAAAGCACTGATCAAATAGGGTTACAAATCTGTCTCTTTCATAAAATAATCGTCATTCACTAATGTTCATCATTATGAGAGGCTCGTCAGTTGGAGACTTTTTCTAAAGACATACTTGTGCAAGATAGCATGGTCCTCTAATGAGAATTAAGATATTAAAGATAAAGGCCTATTTAACCAAACGATGAATCCCAAGCACAGGGGACAATAAGGATTAAATCAGAACTATAGGTGAGACCCCTTGAAGATTGTAGCGTTTAAATGTGGTGTGTTATCACTTTGATGACAGAGAAGCAGGTATGATTAATGCATGGTGTTGTGTAACACGACACTTTCTCTGGCGACAATTGCTACAGCCGTTACTTCGTCTAAGATATAGGGTTAGGGTTGCAATGGGGTGCTAGTTCAGGGTTGGGTTCATTTAGGATAGGGTATAGACAGTGTTAAATCCAGGGTTGAATTTGGTCATTCCATTTGTGTGTCGAAATTCCAGCGCTGCAATTGTCGCCAGAGCAAATGTCATGGAACCATTGTGTACACTGGTCGACCACTCTTTCAGTAACAACATGATTGATTGATGCTGCAATAAGGGTGCAACTTGATTGTATATGCTATGAAACGCACAAATTAAGTCATTTTAAATGAAAAGCTTAAATGCTTACTCCTCCCAATGTTAATGTATCTGGTTATGATATTCTTTCAAGTCTGTCATCATTTAGTCAATGCCAAATTGTTCTACCTATTAGGAAGTTTTACCTGACCCAGTTTGAGGATAATGAGGATCTTAACGATGGTGGAATCTTGGAGTTTGACCTGGCCAAGTCTGCAATCAGTCAGGGTGATGTTCCTCCTCCAATGGCAATCACACAAGGTATGGTAGCCTCTAAAATAAGACCCTTGTCACATTTTGAAAGGATCAGTCTGGGGTTAAAAGTCAGACATTAGTCAGGTGGGGGAGGGGGTATTTTTCCACTATCACTTGCACAAGGGTAGTGTAACTTTATCTTTGCTTTTCAAATTGAAAATTTATAATAACATTGATACCAACCGTTCGTTTTTGACATACCTATTTGTTCCTTTTTTCCTTGCTATAAATAAGGCAATGTGTTTTTTTCTGATTATTTAGTATGTGACATTGTTATGTATTGTGCACAAACCTGTCTTCTATACATGGATTTGCAGCGCCTATGCTCAGTTTCACAATCCTTTACGATCCTGCACGATTCTTTACAGTGACCACAGGCATAGAATGCTCTAGACCCTCACCGCAACTTTTTGATATGTCAGCCACTAGTTAAAGGACAAGTCCACCCCAACAAAAACTTGATTTGAATAAAAAGAGAAAAATTCAACAAGCATAACACTGAAAATTTCATCAAAATCGGATGTAAAATAAGAAAGTTGTGGCATTTTAAAGTTTCGCTTATTTTCAACAAAATAGTTATATGAACGAGCCAGTTACATCCAAATGAGAGAGTTGATGACATCACTCACTCACTATTTCTTTTGTATTTTATTATATGAAATATTGTTATTTTCTCGTCATTGTCATGTGAAATGAAGTTTCATTCCTCCCTGAACACGTGGAATTCCATTATTTTAACATTTTGTGCTTCAGGCAAGGAGGTCCTAATCGTCAAATTCGAAAAAATTGAAATATTGTATAATTCAAACAATAAAAAACAAAAGAAATAGTGAGTGAGTGACATCATCGACTCTCTCATTTGGATGTAACTGGCTCGTTCATATAACTATTTTGTTGAAAATAAGCGAAACTTTGAAATGTCATAACTTTCTTATTTTACATCCGATTTTGATGAAATTTTCAGCATTGTGCTTGTCTGATTTTTCTCTATTGATTCAAATCAACATTTTTCTGAGGTGGACTTGACCTTTAAAGGGATCGTTACGGTGAGAGGAATTTGAAAGATCCTCTTTTTTTGTCAATAATACTTTTTTGGGTGGGGGAGTAGAAGAAGGTTTGTATCTATACAGTAACGTTATTCCCTGATTTATTTTCATGACCATTCGTCATCAGGACCTCGCAAGCAGAGGCCGCAGAGTGCGACCCAGAGGGCGGTAGAGCAGAAAGTTTTCTCTCTCCTACCACGGGAGCAGGACCAAGCTGCCAGCGAGGAAGAGGGATATGGGGAGAGGGGCGAAGAGGTCTTTGCCCAACATAGCGGAGAGGAGGAGGAATACCTGGGTGGCTTGGACAACTATCTCAACTTTGATGATGAAGATTTTGATGTAAGTGAATCTTTTTGAGCCGAAATAGCGAGTTTTGTAAATACTTCAACTCAACCCTAAGAAGACTGAGGGGGGGGGTGGCTGATTCAGCCCTCCCCCTCAACATTTTTTGTGATAAATCTGCCGCTCGAAATTTTTTGACCGCGTCCCTCACTGACTTTTCACTTTCAAGTCTCACGCAACTTTTAGACCAAAATTGTGACCCCCGGGTACGCGTTTTCGAAAACGCGTCGGGGGTCACAAAAAACGCAACATTTCGTTAGTGCATGCAGACCCAAAATTGCTCAAAAACGTGAATTTGTGTACAAATCCGATGCAAATAGTTTTTTTAGCCAAAATTCATAAAATGTATCATTATTATTCCTTTTACTGCTTAAAATCATTTATTTTATCTTGTTTATGGTCAAAATAAAGTCCCCAACAATTTCTATGGAAAAAACAATAAGTCGAAAAACACAGAAATACATAAGAAATTTAGAAAACAATAGGATACATAAGAAAATAAATGTGATGTTGACATTTTTGAAAATAAATTTGATCAGATGCCTATCTAGAGTATGTGAAACAAAAATTAGCATTTTAGGGGCATTATTTTATCAATTAGAGCAAACTTATGATCTTACGCATATATTAGCATAATTAATGAGCAATGAGATTTTTCGCAGGATTTGATATTATAGTTTTGTAGATAATGCCATGGGTAACGCGCGTGTCAATTTTCGTCGCGATCACGGGATCGACGGCCAAGAATCAGCCCCCCTCCCCCCCCCCCCCCCCCCCCCCCCCCGTCTTCTTAGGCATCGAAATAGCCCAGTCTAGGGTTAATACTGCTTCCATTACCAAAACTTATTATTGATTTGTTTCATTGTTGACTGCCATGCAAACCTTGGGTATTATTTATTCTATGTAAATTTGTGTAAGTTTCTTATCATCATACACCCACCAAACAAAGTTGAAGGAGATGTGTAAGAATCAGCATACAACTAGATAGTCCATTGCAAATCTTGCAAATTAACTACTTCCTCAGTTTCTGCCCAATGCTCATGAGACTTGGCACCAACATAGTTGTTGGAACAAAGAAGTACAAGAAATGTCCTGCCTTGGTAATGTACATGTACTGCTTTGCCATTTTATGTCACTCATGTACCTCACATAATGCTGTTGTGATTGGGTGGGGTATTAATTACCTTCAGTAATATTTCCATTCCAAAATTACATTTATTTTTCAATTTCCAACGTATGCACTGTGAAGCGTTTTTTTCCCTCCACTTCTTGTTTGATTTCGATTGGATTTTCACTTTTTACTGGCTGGATTTTGCCTTGTTTCCTTTTTAATTATTCAAATTAACTTGATGTTTGGGAATTCAACCCAATTCACAGTTTAATTTTCTCATCCAGGGTGGTGTGTCATAAAGTCGTTAATTTGTAAAGTCATTCGCAACTTTACCAGTGACTGAAAATGTTCTTACTGTGCCAAGTCACTGCAGTATTTTTCCAGCACAAGAAAGGGTAATCCGGTCATGCGCAAAGTTATCTTTAATTTATGAACATTATTATGAAACGGCACCCATCTTTAATTATTCTTTGTCCCCTTCTCAAACCCTACCAGGACTATCTCAAACTAGGGCCCCTTGAACTCAAGCTTTTGAGCATAGAAGGCCACGCTAAACCCATCCACGAGCACAAGAAACTCTCAGTCAAAGAAGAGCAAGCCAAGCTCTCCGCGCCGGACGTCTGGCCCGTCACGGGGGACATGTTGAGGTCGGCCACCCGCACTTCTATGCAAGAGACATGAGGGGATGCAGACTGACTGGATTCATTTATTTCAATTTAATTTAAACCAGTAGGTTTTTAAGTATTTGATCAAATGTTGTTCAAATTTGCACTGGCTGTATTAAAATGTTTGGGATTAATTATGAAATTGGGAACCACTGTTCTCTTCGTCAGCAGCGCTTTATCCAGTCACACGCATTGGTTTGTGACATGTATTTCCACCTCCATTCACTTTGTTCACAGCTCTGGACCCCGTCTTACAAAGAGTTGCGATGATCCGATCAATCGCAACTATGAAAAGCCAGCAAAGTCAACATATAAAATGCATGTTTGCTCAAACAATTTTTCTAGATATGAATTTATATCCATAAATTCATTGATTTCTTGACAGTTCGGGGTGTTCTCCTTTGTTTACAAAGGACATTTTGCACATTTCCTGTCGAAAAAATTATGACACTGATGGATTTCTATAGAGTTACGATTGATTGGATCAATTGTAACTCTTTGTAAGACGGGGCCCTGGATGATGCTGAAAAATCGTCGCACGCACCACGAGCCGTCCTCTCTGCGCACTTCGATGCGAAAGTTAGTTTAGCAGAAAACGCATTTAAAGAAAAGCTTTTTTAAAACCAACAATAGGTGCACCTACAAGGAGAGCAAATTATTTACCGGTGTCTTCGTTCAAAAGGTCAGTTTCCAAAGTTTCATCCCGTATCTTTATATTTTCTTGGAGTTAATTATTAACGACACAGTGGGCATCATAACAGAGAGGACGGTTCTTATGAATAGATACAGTGCGCCATCTTGCCTCGCGATTTCACCACGAACCGTCCGCTCTGTTTGGATGCCCACTGTAGCATAAATAATTCACTTCAAGGAAATATAAAGATATGGGATGAAACTTTGAAACCTGAACTATTGAACGAGGATGCCGGTAAATAATTTGCTCTCTTTGTAGGTGCACTTATTGCTGGTTTAAAAAAAGCTTTTCTTTAAATGCGTTTTCTGCAAAACTAACTTTCGCATCGAAGTGCGCAGAGAGGACGGTTCGTGTGACGAAATGTCTTATCTTATTCAAACCTTTCCCTACAAGCTTTCAACATTCCATTATCTATTTGTGTTCACAAGGGATGATGTATTGCTTTATCAGTGATAACTAACCAAATATGCAATATTATGCAAGCCCAAATGTCTACTCTCTCTAATTATTGGTTTCCCTGATGTAGTTGCAAGCAAACTTCCAACATTTAAATATGGAAGATGATATGCATCGGTAGAAGAGCTTCCTCTGAAAAAAATCTATAGCAATGCTATTGTAATATGCAACCAAAGCAAATCAACATAAACAATCATAATCTTTATGGCATAGTATTTCAATGTGTTGTAATAAAATGTATAGTTAAAAGAGTACAGTAGTACAATTATATGTGTGACTATTTATTGAAATGTTAAGTTAATAGTTTCAATAGGAATTAGCCTGATGAAAAATTGGATTTAACCCTGATTCTCCGGGGGGGGGGGGGGCATAGTGGCCCCCTCAACAATTTTCGCGATGTATCTGCTGCGCATAATTTTTTGACCTCGCCGCTCACCGACTTTTTACTTTTAAGTTTCGCGCAAATTTTGAGACAAATTTTGTGAAGCCCGGATGCGCAGCTACGACATTACGCAACATTATGTAAGTGCATGTCAGACCCCAAATTGCTCATAAACGTGATTTCATGTAAAAATCCAATGCAGATTGTGTATTAGCCAAAATTCATAAATGTATCATTATTTCTACTTTTACTGATTAAACATTAATTTTACCTTATGATCAGAATTAAGTCTATAACGATTTCCGTCGAAAAAACAATTAAATAAAAAGTAAAAAATAAATACATAAGAAATAAAAAAAAATAAAATACATAAGAAATCGGTCTTGGTACCAGAATGTTTTCATTTACAATTGTTAGGAATGCTATAAAGAATATTTTCACCCGAAAATAGCATTCTAGGAGCTTTATTTAGTGAATCAGAGCAAAAAGTATGATTTCATGAATAAATTATCATTAATTCATATAAAATAAAAATATATGAATTCAGTGAAATTTACCAATTCAACTGCGTAGATTGCGTCATTCTCTACCATCATGCAAATTTTCGTTGTGATCGCGCGATCCGCTGCTGAGGTCTTAAGGGGGCCATAATGCCCCCCCCCCCCCCCCCCCCGGAATAGAATCTAAATACCCCGGGAGATTCATGGTTAATCAAAGCAGATGAAATAAAGATGTGGTTTGGTGAAAATCTGTGAATGAATAACAGTTATGAAGTTGGATTTCACTACGTCCTAGACAACAGCTACTCCATACGTCATGTTATATAAATTCAAGAAAATGGGATTTCGTTTTTTTATATGTTTTGGGGTGATATATTCTCAGACACGTCCTTTCATTATGGCTCCCTCCTATAAGAAAAAATATTGTAATTCATCAAGTTCAATTTTAAAAAATGGAATTATATTACATGTACCTGACATATATGGGGGAGCTGCTCGCATATGACATCACTAATTAAAAACTAACTCTTTGGTGGATTTTCATCAAACTGTTATATCTCAAGTACAAATTAACATGAAGGTTTTACCTTAGACTTTTAAAGGGAGGTGCTCTCTGCTTGGCTGTTAAGTAGTGAAGTGGCTTTGAAGTTCAGAGCAGAGACATTCTTTCTATGGTTATTGGTATTCCATTCAGGTAACCATCTATTCTATTGTCATTGGATGTCATGTAAATTACTGGGAAGCATGTACATTACATTAATATGCACATGTACCTTATATTGGTATGTACATTACATTGGCATTTACATTTCATTGGTATGTACCTTAAATTGGTATGTACCTTACATTGGTTGGTATGCACATAACATTGGTATGTAAATTAAAGCTGGTAGCACATTACAGCTGGTATTTCTATGCAAAGGTACTTCAATAGTACATACAGTAACAACAATGTTTGCCAATATTTTTCTCTTATTTTGGGGGCTTTTATCTTAAAGCCAACTTATTATCAGGGTTGCGCTTCTCCTTCGAACCAATCTGTAGTCCTATTGTGATAGGTTTCTAACCAGGGTGCTTCATAAAGCCGTTCTTCAGCTTGTAGAAAACAAAAACATTGTGGAGACTGGAATATATATGAAATATCAAAGTTAGCCTAAATTTGCAATGTTTTTTAATCAAATTTTGACTCTATGACATATTTCAAATTATTTCATTTAAATAATGGTAAATTACATATTTTGTACAATATCTTTTGTTATTTCACATTCAGCTTCATGAACCATCCCCAGGATTTATTCTTTAGTATTTTATAGGAACATAAGTGTACTAATATCCGTCCAGAGGGCTGTTTCATAAAGCTGTTCATAAGTTGGGACGACTTTAAGAACAACTGGTGATCCTTTCTTTTGGTACATGATATCCACCATTGAATGTTCATTTGGTGATTATTTAGCACATAAGGTTCACCAGTTCGTTCATAAAGTTGCTCTAAACTTATGAACAGCTGTGATGATATGACCCCCGGGCCCTGTACCGTAAAGCGCAACTATTGATCGTAAGGTCGATTTTTACAATTGATCATACACAATAATTAATGCAATCAATCATAGACATCGGCCCAATAATCAATCACTAAGCTTCATGCTACAGGGCCTAGCTATCATATGCATATTTTACCCTTGTGCAATGTGAAATTATCTTTCGTATGCAAGGAATTATTAAAGGCATTTCCATTAAATTGATTAAATTGTTCCATAAGAGCAGTAAAACTGAACAAGGATTTCTAACAATTAATGCAAATGGTTTTAACTTTTAAATCAAATCAATATACAGGACAATAGGTCAAATTGGTCTATAAATATGTTAACCTCTTTATATGTCAACATTTTACTTTTTGGTCAATATCACCAAATTCCATTTCAATCAAGAGATTTAGTTTTGACTTGTTTATGAAGGAATGACTTTAGAAATATTGATCCAATAGCATAGACTTTCAGAAGGAAAAAAACGTGGTTTTAGGTCATTTTCGTATCACTTGGATATTTTCAAAAAGTTACAATCAGTTTTAAAGGAGAATGAAACCATTGGAATAAGATAGCTTGTGTGAAAACAGATAAATCAAAGAAATAGATCAACAAAAGTTTGAGAAAAATCGGACAAATAATGAGAAAGTTATGAGCATTTGAATATTGCGATCACTAATGCTATGGAGATAGCAAATTGGCAATGCAACAAAGATGTGTGATGTCACTTGTGAACAACTCTCCCCATTACTTTAGTATATATTTCACTTGAATTGCCTCTTTTATCACATCTATCCATAGATCATGTGTTCTTTCTACATGAGGGCATGTAATACATATTTTTAAGAATACATCTTGGATAAAGAGTTTGTATCATCATAAGAAAAAGTAAGAAGAGACATTTTGAGTGTATTTTATAGTCCACCAAAGGGAAAGTTGTTCATCAGTGACATCACACATCCTTGTCGCATTGCTAATGGGAGGATCTCCCAGCATTAGTGATTGCAATATTCAAATGCTCATAACTTTCTCATTATTTGTCTGATTTTTCTCAAACTTTCTTTGTTCTTATTCTTTGATTTTTCTGTTTCTACACAAGCCTCTTCGTTCCAAAGGTTTCATTCCCCTTTAAGTATTCTATTTGAAGTCTCTGAAAATAAGTCTTGGCTACACTTTTTACTATAATCACATATCAAGCAGTACAGAGGTGAATTATAAAATGACACTTTCTGACCACATTGCCAATTTGTCTTAACTTGACATTTTAAGGATTTAAAATAAAATGAACAACTTTCAATTTGTCATCTTACTTTTTCCTCTCATTTTGCACTGAATAATTTTTCATTTTTCTGCTTGTAAAAAGGCTTGATTCAAGGGATTAATTAGTTTTAAGCTGATATGGAAATGATATATTTCCATCTTTTCTGTAGAAAAAGCCTTAATTGTTTACATGTATGTGTGTAAATATGAGATTATTTAAAATGGGGCAATGGAAAAATACATTTTGTATGTTATATTTATACATATGTATAAAGACTCCCTATTAAATTGTATATTCTTGAATTGTAGGTCTTTTGTCCTGTCTTGTATTTATTAATTAAATCCTGTTTATCAATATTTTTAAATGTATATTGCATAAAGTTCACCTACCAAGCATTTGGTTCAATTTCCATTTAGTTCATAAACCATTTTTATTCAAATTTTCATTTAGGCTATACCCATTTTGTCCATTATATCCACTTGGTCTGTCATTCTGGTTAGATGGAATCGTTCATGAACCAAATTTTCACTTCACAAAGTGAAAATAAAAGGCAGACGAAATGGACACTGGACCATTTGGGCCGTTATGCATGTCCCATATCAAGGACCCCCCCAAAAAAAAAAAAAATTGTACTGGAGTAACAGGTCATTGAAAAATGGATAGGTAGTAGGGGGCTTCCTTTTCTTCCAATCTGCATACATATACCCAGGTGTTTTGTGTTGGGACAATCTTGTTTGAACGGTCATTTGGAAAAGTTACCAAGCAAAATCTCATCAATTTTAGTCCAAAATGTTGGGCAATCTCATAGAGAACGAAGTTGATGATTACAACTATTGAATGCATATTTTTATGTGTAATTCAAAGACAATAAAGAAGGCTGCAGAATTTTAAAGAGTCTAGACACCCCACCCCTCCCCCATCCTACCACTACTTACACAAATACCCCCTAACAGTCACATTCACACACGCATACATGTACATACATGCATCTCACTGAAGACAGGTTCCTTTTGTTATAAAAGTAACTGGTTACCCAAACACCCCAGCCCGAGATATCTGGGCCCTGTTGAACAAAGACTTACGATTGATCCGATCAATCGTACATGTAACTCTGGAAATCCATCAGTGTCTACGAAAAATTTGCACAATGTCCTTTTTATGCAAAGAGAAATGCAGTGAATTTTCAAGAAAACAATGAATGCATGAATATACATCACAGCTAGAAAATATTTTGAACAAACGTGCATAATAGATGTTGACGTTGCTGGCCGTCCATAGTTGCGATTGATTGAATCAATTGTAACTCTTTGTAGAACAGGGCCCTGATGCACCACTCAGACCCCATATACACAACAGATCAAAATATGAAACACCAATATATCCAATAGTAAATGGTGACGTACATTTTTGATGAAAATATTTCAGTGAACATTCATCTTTGGACAATTCTGAGGAATGATCTCATTTTTCTGCCCACAACACTTCCTTTTTTTTCAATGTGATCGCAAAGTCAGTACGAGATGTAATACTGATACTATTGTACAAACAAAAACCCTAAGGTAGGGGATATTTTTAGGAAAGGGCGGGTTACTAAAACACATTTTTGGTGCCTAATTGGTTGGACATATAAACTTTGTGGAAATACCATCAATTTTTCCTAGCAAGCTTTGTACAAAAGTGTACTCACTGAAATGGGTGACACACAGAATATGACAAGGAAAGTTAAAATATTTTAGTTGAATGTTTTGCATTTTATTCATAAAAACCTGATAGCAAAAACCTTTAAAAAAACACTTTGGCAATTCAAAAGCTGCTTGAATCTTGACATCAGTCCAAACGTCTATAAACTTCGCTTAAAAAGAATGATTATTATCATGATCTTTGCTCCGTTTCCTACACCTAAAATTCCCTCTGTAAATGAATCATAAAACTGGATTCCTTGGAGCGTTCTTTCTCCATAATATTGATGGGGTTTTAAGATCGTGTACCTCAAAATTGACAAATTTTGAGGATGGCTCAGAAAAATGTGTATTTTTCAGTTATGACTATGAACTCACAACCTTCTTTTGTCCAGAAAAGATTCATTCCATGAATCGGGAAACTGTTTTCAGACAGGATGAGGTTGCCAGCATTGCCATAATTGTAAAATATGGCTTTTTTTCTTTTTTCATCTTCAAATTATTGCTTCATGTCCCTGACTTCTATATGACCCTTCATCCATTGCGACACAATCCTTTCTGACCTGATGCTGCATAACCCTGCCTAATGAACCATCCCCTGTCCCTGACTGCAACCTGGGGCCCGTTGCATAAGACTTTTTACCTGAGAAAACTCAGGTTGTCTTTACCAGAGTTTTTGTCCTGTGTTAAAGTCAAAGGCAGAAATCAGACTAACCATAGTTTCCAGTTTTTACCAGAGTTTTCTCAGGTAAAAAGTTTTATGCAACGAGCCCCAGACCTTCTGCCCACAGTGACATAATTATCTGCAACCTACAACCAAGTCCTTGACTCCTCTGCCAACAAAGACATTACCCCTACATCAAGAATGATCTCCCATGTGCTGCAATGACTGCATCTTGAGCTGTCTCCCATCTTGGATTACAAACACGCCCTCGAGTCTGCCCAGTGACACATTCATCTGGGACCTTATGCCAATTAACCCGTTAATGACTTCTACCAGACTCGCAGCTCGTCAATTGTCCGTGACCTAATGCTGTATAAACCTGCCTCAAGAACTATCTTCGATCCCTGCCTTCAACCAAACCTTTCACCCAGACTGACACAATCCTCTGTGACTTGATGCAGGGTGTCCAAAAATCAAAATTATCTCCTATCCTCCAATTGTACCACCAAAAGTGACATGATCACCTCTGACCTAGTGACAGCCTCGGAAATATCTCCTGTCCCCAACCTCTACCAGACTCTTCGTCCACCAAGATATTATTATCTGTGACCTAATGCTATATAACCCTGCCTCAAGAACTATCTCCCATCCCCAAATCCAACCAAACCCTTTCCCCAGAGTGACACAGTCATCTGAAACCTAAAGCAGTGCATCCAAAAATCAAGAATTATCTCCCATCCTCTAATTATACCACCAAAAGTGATGTGATTTATCTGTGACCCAACGGCAGCATCTTGAACTATCTCCCATTATGGATTTCAACCAGACCTTCCGCCCGTCAAGACATCATCTGTGACCTATGGCTATCAAGAACTATCTCGACCTATGTCCCGTCCCTCACTTCTATCAGACCCTCTGCCCACAGTGACATGATCATCTGTGACCTGACCCCATCTTCCAAACTGATGTCTTTGACGTTCCTCCAGGATCGTGGAGATTCTTTAAGAATTCTGAGAGCTGGCTCACATTCTGTTGGTAGCTGGATCCCCAGAGCCTATCAAGATAATAAATAATATTGAGAGCATTGAGTCACACTTAGAGAGAGCTAGGAAAAGTCTTCCAGGGCCCTGACAGACCTGGGACTAATACTCTTTTTGCCATTAGATTGTTCACCAGAGTAAACAATCAAATAGCTGAGTTCGAACAAGCAACATTCTTTGATTATCAAAAGTCAGCATAAATCGACCTACATGTATTTCACATGACCTACTGGTAGTCACACATAATGAGTGAGCTGACTCAGTTAAGCAACAAAGCTGAATGATGTGTGATAGCTGGCAAGGCCATCACTGTTGTATCTTAACAAACTTATTTTCAATTGGTCTAATGCCAATTTGTCCAACTACTAACTTATCTACTATCATTTGGTCTACCATCAGTTCAACCATGGTCTAAATGCTATTTTGTCCACTCACTATTTCATCTACTTACTAGTTGGTCCAATAGCCATTTAGTCCTTATACCATTTGGTCTAATTGGACTAAGTGTTAATTGGGTGAAATGAGTGAAAATGAAATGGAAATTGGACCATCTGGTTACGAGATGAAATGGTCATGGACAAACTTGTGATTACACAAAGCGACGATCGCACCAAATGGTTGTAAGACAAAATGTTGATGGACGGAATGGCATTACACTACATGAAGGTAGACCATGTGATGAATGGACGTGTTGGCAATACATGAATTTACCTCTTTAAAGAGTTACAAGGTTTGGAATTCATTAAATTCAAGCATGAATTTCATTTGTTTTCCTGCACTTTGTTGTCACATATCAAAGATTCTATAGCCATGTACTTTTGATAATCTAATGTCTCAAATCAGTTATCAACGTCTGGCAAACATTTGATAAGTGTAAAAAGTAGTTTATGGTTGCCCATTATGAATGGTGGCGCATAAACGTTGCCACCACGCACTCATTCAATGAACAAGGTTATGATATAACCTTGTTCTCACTTATATCTCCATGTGTGGCAAAATAAGGGTGGCAATGTTTGGCTTATTTTCTCTTTTTCTTTGGGGCAAATGCTTGATTTTTTTACACTGACAGTTTCCATTACACCTATTATTCATACAACTTGACTCTTATTTAAATTTGATTCTTTAAATTATTTTTTTCTTAATTAAAAATAGAGATCAAAAAATGAAAATTTTCTTGCCATATTACTTTCCACCAATAGAGGGCGTACCAAAAAATATGCCAAAAATTCAAGTTTTTGAGCGCTCTGGTGAATACAAAAATTATTCCCAAGTTACTAATGAAAAATAAATTGCAACTGTATGGAAATTAGTAATTTTGGTCACAAAAGTGATATTTTAATGATTTTTTAAAGTGTGTGCTCTGTACAACATTGGCATACCATAGTCCTACCTGTAGATTCCCCACAGGCAGGGTGGTAGCAGTGAACAAGTGCCACCACGCGCCTGTTGGGAGTATAACAGACTAACAGGAAAATTTCTGCCCAACTTCATTCAGGCAAGATAAAAATAAATCTCACCTCTTTAGGTTCACTGGACATCATGTGCTCTTGATGAGAATTCTGAAGAGAATGATAGACTAACAGTTGAAATGCTTTCTCATTATCATCTTCCTCTTCATCTTCTTCCTCTTCTTCATCCTCCTCACCATCCTCTTCGCCTTGCCTTCTTACGATGAAAGTGTGATCGGGGAGGCGAAGACGAACTTGGTGGTCTGATGAGGGCATGGGACCTGATGAAGAATAAAATTCATTAAATTTGGTCAAATAATGTTTATCTTTTGAAGGGTGTGAATGTTGGCAAATACAGCTGCTTTTATACCTACATCTTCTGGACACCTACACAAAATGAAGGGACACAGGTAATTCAAATCAAGGGTCAGTTACAGATAATGTTGTGACAAACGCAACTTCCAACTCAAGCATGCCTTTTTAAAGCAATAGTCAATCTGGTTTGGTATTTTCAATTCATTTGAGCATTTTTCAAAGGTCATAATGCGCTTTAAATGGCAGGATGTAGAGGAGAGAATTCACTTCCCCCTTCCCATCCCCTACCTTCTATGCACATTCGCACACTCCCAGGATGTACTTATCAAACTAAACATTAAACTCAATTATAATTTGAAGGAAGGCAGAGGGACGCAGTAGAGAGCTAAGAATGAGAGACCGGAGAAACAACCCTTGGTGAAGCAAGTTTAATTACCTTAAAGGGGAATGAAACCTATGGAACAAATAGGCTTGTGTCGAAACAGAAAAATCAAAGAATAACAAAGAAAGTTAGAGAAAAATCAGACAAATGAGAAAGTTATGAGCATTTGAATATTTCAATCTCTAATGCTATGCAGATCCTCACAATGGCAATGCAGCAAGGATGTGTGATGTCACATGTGAAAAACTTTCCCTTTGATGGACTATAAAATACCCTCAAAATGTCTCTTTTTGCTTTTTCTTAAGGTGATTCAAACACTTTATCCATGATGTATCCTTTAAAAATCTGTATTACATGCCCTCCTCTAGAAAGAATACATGATCTACTGATAGATGTGATATAAGAGGCAATTCAAGTGAAATATATACTAAAGTAATGGGCAGAGTTGTTCACAAGTGACATCACACATCTTTGTCGCATTGCCAATATGAGAATCTACATAGCATTAGTGATCGCAATAATCAAATGCTCATAACTTTCTCATTATTTGTCGGATTTTTCTCAAACTTTCTTTGCTCTTATTCTTTGATTTTTCTGTTTCGACACAAGCCTATTTGTTCCATAGGTTTTATTCTCCTTTAAAATACCTCACCTTTAGGACCGAAGTCTTGGTCATCATTGTTGAATGGTGGCAGACGGTTGGCTATGAAGTCACAGAGCATCTCATCGGCAGCTTCCTGACCATGTGATCCAATATGGCGGCTCAATTGTGATATCAAACTTGTTATTTTTTCGCCGGTCTCGCTGGTGCATGCCTGAAAAACAAAATATATCTTGAAATATAACTCACAAGCATAAACAATCCTTTTCTCTCCTATCCTTTAACCATAATTCAGAATAAAATGAGATAATAAAATAAAAATGAAATAATTAAAAGATTAAATCATGGAATAAACTAAGAATCCAAAATTACAGATTTCCATATGAATATGTTAAATAAAAATTTCTGATACTCCATTCCAATTCATGGTGAATTACATTCAGAATCTTGACTATGTCATAGTGATAGTACGACAAGCTACAATATTTTTTTTAATTTCTAACTACTTTTACAGGCTTGCAATATTCACAATCTTGATATCGCGATTCTATAAGGTATACTACAAAGAATGCTCAATCGGCGGACCAAAGAACTAGGAGGACGGCATCTTTATCAGCATCTGTCTCAGCGCCATCCTGCGTTATCTACACAAATTGCTCTACTGTCATGTTGTTGTTGGGTCGATATTGCATGTTTGCTTTCAACCAGACTTAAATGAGACAAATTTAATGCAAGATGTAGATTTCATATATATTTATAAAAGATGATAACTAGATGATGATGATAATGACCAATACACGAGTGAGTCTGATGGTGACTATACTCTGAAGATGAAGATAATATAAATGCTACAAACTGATGTAGTATACTTTTCTGTAGCTCTAAACTCCAATCTCTATAATTCTCTACTCTGTTACCAATCTGTAATCTGATTTGGGTTCGGAAGTTAACCCCTTTCATATTGGTCAGGTCAAGACTCTTTACAACCAAACAGGTACGTTAACCTGTACATCATAACTTTACTCTGAATTGGAGGAGTTGACCTTTCAGGGAAATGAAATGTAGTGAATAAGAAACCCATAAAATGTGTGTGCGTTAGAAGCTGGAAGAAGAATGAGTAATACTTTCTTAAGAAAGTTGGAATTGGTAAACATAGTTTCCTGTTACACTTCCTGTAGAAGTATTGATTATGCAATGCGCATACATTCATAGTTCCGAAGCTTCGTTATTCGGAAGGTTCGTTTTTCCGAAGAATCGTATTTCCGAAGGTTTGTAATTCTGAAGGTTCTTTAGTCCGAAAACGAAATGAGGTTCGTAATTCCGAAGGTTCGCTAATCCGAAAACGAAGTGAGGTTCATAATTCTGTAGGTTCGTTCGTCCGAAAAAGAAATGAGGGTCATAATTCCGAAGGTTCGTTAGTCTGCAAATTAAATGATGTACGAAACTTATTTCGTTTTCGGACTAACGAACCTTCGGAACAATGAACCTTATTTCGTTTTCGGATTAACGAACCTTCAGAACAACGAACCTTATTTCGTTTTCGGATTGACAAACCTTCGGAACATCAACCTTATTTTGTTTTTTGGATTATGGAACCTTCGGAATAACGCCACCAATGTTCGGATTAACGAACCCTTTTACATTTTCGGATTAACGAACATCGAGGTATAGGCAATTTACGTGTTTTGGAATTACGAACCTTTCGGAATTACGAAGTGTAACCTATGCAATGATATATTATTGAATATGTAAGATATGTCTTATCATCATATAACACTACAGACTGCCACTCTAGAGTGGGGTTCTAAATCCACTCTAGAAAATGTAACACCTCGCGCATTGTATTTCAAGACCAACGGATGCTGGCAATGAGTTATCAAGAAACTCAAATAAGATCATTTGATATTTATACTATTAGAAAATGTTCAAATTACTGTTTCTTACAAAATTCAGTCAAAAGACCAGGTGTTACGTGCCCTCAGCATATCAGGTGATTATTCTTCTTTTAATTTTGATAGTTTATATGCTATATATTATATACTTTCAACTCGATGTGTAAAAGGTTTTTTATCATTTTCAATATCTCAAAGGGGTCATTCAATAAAGGTCGGACGTACATTCAGACACATTTAAGATCTGTATCTCCTTTGATTTGATAGCAGTGTTTTATTTTTTTTAGTATATCATAACACATGACCTAGGTAATCATTACACCATGACAGGAATAGTCTGCAATATAGAGAATAGAAAATATGGGCAAAAATGTGAGGGGTCGGACGTACATCAGACGAAAACAGGTTTTATGCTTTTAGAGTTCATGTCAAAATCTCTGTGATTTTTGTGATGCAGGTACTAAAATTGTAATATGAGCTGTTAGCTAAAGGATGAATCTTGAAAGAAATGAAGCAAAGAAATTGATAGGCATTGCCTTGTTTTAGTTACCTGCTGATTTATTTGGGGTCGGACGTACACTTTGAAGGGGTCGGACGGACATTGTGCAAAATATTTGCACACTGTACGTCCGACCCCTTTGAAGATCAGTTACACAAAACATAGACATTCTAAACTGGATTTTTTTTAATATACATACTGTTTGGTTAGTTGTCTTTCACATAAGACGGAATTAACAAATGAATCTGATGCTGGTGAAGAGTTATGCTTGATTAAAGTTGACATGCATTCAGACAGTGTACGTCCGACCCCCATACTGATTTTTCTCACAGTCAAGCAAAATGCTCCTCATATCTATAACAAATGAGTCAGTGGGTTTAAACTGTTTCCATTTTGATATCTACATTTTTAGATCACATCAATAATGAAACAACTCAACTATTCACACAATGCAGGATATTTTTTACTGTTAAACTTCAAGTAAAATGTATCTTTTTTAATGGTTTGCAAAAGACATGACAAAGAATTTCTTCAACATTAAAAAACTTGTCCTGTTACAAACTTTGTTTGAATAAGGTGGGTTATGAACCATGAGTCTTCCCTGATGTTGCAATCAACAAAACATGCAATATGACCTTTTGACCCCTAGATGACCTTTGATCTCTCCATCCTCAAGAACACATGTAATTTTCCCCACTGATCGTTTTGTTCCAAGTTTGGGCAAAATTAATGCAAAAATATGTCATTTGACATTTTTACACCTAGATGACATTTGACCTCTCCATCCTCTTTAACAAATATGTTGTACTACCCACTGATAATTTGTTCCAAGTTTGAATACATTTGAATACAATACACATAAAAACAAGTGGAATGCCTCTGGCCGTCTCACCTGCACCACGCAGTTCAATATAGCAGCAGTGCTGACTTTGAATACTACTCTAACTCGCACAAGATGTTCAGTGATACATGGTTACTCTTATGTCTACTTTTTATGAACTAGACCAATAAACTTACAGAGATATGATGGTTATTCAACAAAAAACCCCAACATGGCCGAAGTTCATTGACCTTACATGACCTGTGACCTTGATCATGTGACCTGAAACTCGCACAGGATGTTCAGTGATACTTGATTACTCTTATGTACAAGTTTCATGAATCAGATCCATAAACTTTCAAAGTTATGATGGTAATTCAACAGATACACCCAGTTCGGCCAAAGTTCATTGACCTTTGACCTTGGTCATGTGACCTGAAACGTGCACAGGATGTTCAGAGATACTTGATTACTATAATATCCAAGTTTAATGAACTAGACCAATAAACTTTCAAAGTTATGATGGTAATTCAACAGATACCCCCAATTCGGCCAAAGTTCATTGACCCTAAATGACCTTTGACCTTAATCATGAGACCTGAAACTTGCACAAAATGTTCAGTGATGCTTGATTACTATTATGTCCAAGTTTCATGAATCAGATCCATAAACTTTCAAAGTTATGATTGGAATTCAACAGATATCCGCAATTCGGCCAAAGTTCATTGACCCTAAATGACCTTTGACCTTGGTCATGTGACGTGAAACTCGTGCAGGATGTTCAGTGATACTTGATTAACCTTATGTCCAAGTTTCATGAACTAGGTCCATATATTTTCTAAGTTATGATGACATTTCAAAAACTTAACCTCAGGTTAAGATTTCGATGTTGATCCCTCCAACATGGTCTAAGTTCATTGACCCTAAATGACCTTTGACCTTGGTCATGTGACATGAAACTCTAATAGGATGTTCAGTAATACTTGATTAATCTTATGGCCAAGTTTTATTAACTAGGTCCATATACTTTCTAAGTTATGACGTCATTTCAAAAACTTAACCTCAGGTTAAGATTTGATGTTGACGCCGCCGCCGTCGGAAAAGCGGCGCCTATAGTCTCACTCTGCTTCGCAGGTGAGACAAAAACTACCGGTATCAAAAGTTAACTTTTGACCCCTAGACCCCTTGGTATCAACCAAGGATCATTTGTACCAAGTTTGAACAAGGTTGATGCAGAAATAAAGAAATGAGAACAAGTCAAAATTAAATGAATAACCCTTCACATTTTCATAACTTACACCCCTATAGGCAAAAGTAGAATAGTCTAGACATCCATGTATTATTATAGCAAATGGGCAGATCTATTTCCCATAGAGGGGCAATTGCTGTACCTGAGATTGAGGGGAAGTGGCAATTTCTTCTTTTATATGGAACTTCTTTGTTTATTAAATTTCTCATGTATTTGTTTGATTTTGATTTTCTTTTTTAATTTCCTGCAGGCTATTATTCAGTCATAATTACCACTAAATTCATTAAGTTATGTGATAATTTGAGATGAAGGAAGGCAGTTTCCATTGAATATGCACACAAAACACAAATAAATCACCATTTCTTGAAGATGATATCATTTAAAAATCTACATATTGTCAAAAATGTGTGGTATTCTTTGTGAAATTGGTCTCAAAACTTGTGCAAGATTTCAATGAAAAAACCAATAAAACTATACAGCGATATCAAGGTGTGTTAAAGAACTATCATGCAAAATATTAAAGATGGAGGTGAATTTTGCCCCCACTATTTGTTGGGTAAAAAAATACAAAAAAGGTCATTTTAAACTAGATTGAAATTGAAATTTGTATTCAATTTTGAAAGATTGATAAGAGTAAAAGATGTTATGATATTAAACTTTTGCAAAAAACATCTGAGCAGTGAAAGATAACTTCATAAAAAAAAAAAGTTTCAAAGGGGTCGGACGTACAAAAAAGTTGTACGTCCGAACCCCACTTAACTTGAAATCCTGGACTAGTGGTGAGCTACCTTCTGGTGTATATATTAAACAAACCAAGCTTGCTTTGCATCTGACTTTGGGAAAATTTATCTGCTTTTGTTTTGCTTGTAAGAAAAAAAGTGTATGTGAAAGGGGGTCGGACGTACATTTGAAAGTGCCTGCTTTTAATATATTTGGTTTAAAAAATATAAGAACAATAGAAAAAACCTAACTTATTTTTTAGAAACCTGACATAATAACAACTTGGACAACATTCAACTTTGATCATTTCAAAGCTTTTAAAAGGTTTAAAACTTGTTGCAAACTTGACCTTTTAAAATAAGGAACATTTTAGTTTGTTGCTATGGTGACTTCAATGCCTTGCCAAAATGAAACGATACATTGTTTGAAATTATTTCTTTCAGATTTATACATTTCAGTGTCTTAGCTTTCAAGTGATACCTAATTTGTTCTGTTTGTAGGATTTTGAAATTTTGACCAAAGGTTTACTATTTTATGGAACTGCCCAAAGAGTAATTATATCAGCATTAGGTAGAACGCACTATGAACATGCAAGAATATAGGTTTATATATTATCTCGATGGATTGAGGCACATCAGGCTTATTTGAAAAAGACTTCATAATTCACAATAATAAT
This sequence comes from Lytechinus variegatus, assembly GCF_018143015.1. Classification (NCBI taxonomy): domain Eukaryota; kingdom Metazoa; phylum Echinodermata; class Echinoidea; order Temnopleuroida; family Toxopneustidae; genus Lytechinus; species Lytechinus variegatus. Next base: position 64,917,108 of record NC_054743.1, on the reverse strand, counting down.
AATAATAGCCAATTTCTATACAGCGCTTTTCCCAGAATGGCTCAAAGCGCGTTACAGCATATTATTACCCCGGTCATTGGATTCATTTCAATCCCGCAAGAAAGTGCACTATTCCACTCCTTGGGGAGCATTCCTTGCGTTCATCGCAGCCTCATTATGGCGCGGGCAAAATAAACAAGTGGAATGCCTCTGGCCGTCTCACCTGCATCACGCAGTTCAATATAGCAGCAGTGCTCACTTTGAATACTACTCTAACTCGCACAAGATGTTCAGTGATACATGGTTACTCTTATTTCCCTTTTTAATGAACTAGACCAATAAACTTACAGAGATATGATGGTTATTCAACAAAAAACATGGCCATGGTCAAGTTCATTGACCTTACATGACCTTTGACCTTGATCATGTGACCTGAAACTCGAACAGGATGTTCAGTGATACTTGATTACTCTTATGTACAAGTTTCATGAATCAGATCCATAAACTTTCAAAGTTATGATGGCAATTCAACAGATACACCCAATACGGCCAAAGTTCATTGACCTTTGACCTTGGTCATGTGACCTGAAACGCGCACAGGATGTTCAGTGATACTTGATTACTCTAATGTCCAAGTTTAATGAACTAGACCAATAAACTTTCAAAGTTATGATGGTAATTCAACAGATACCCCCGATTCGGCCAAAGTTCATTGACCCTAAATGACCTTTGACCTTAATCATGAGACCTGAAACTTGCACAAAATTTTCAGTGATGCTTGATTACTATTATGTCCAAGTTTCATGAATCAGATCCATAAACTTTCAAAGTTATGATGGGAATTCAACAGATATCCCCAATTCGGCCAAAGTTCATTGACCCTAAATGACCTTTGACCTTGGTCATGTGACGTGAAACTCATGCAGGATGTTCAGTGATACTTGATTAACCTTATGTCCAAGTTTCATGAACTAGGTCCATATATTTTCTAAGTTATGATGACATTTCAAAAACTTAACCTCAGGTTAAGATTTCGATGTTGATTCCTCCAACATGGTCTAAGTTCATTGACCCTAAATGACCTTTGACCTTGGTCATGTGACATGAAACTCTAATAGGATGTTCAGTAATACTTGATTAACCTTATGGCCAAGTTTTATTAACTAGGTCCATATACTTTCTAAGTTATGATGTCATTTCAAAAACTTAACCTCAGGTTAAGATTTGATGTTGACGCCGCCGCCGTCGGAAAAGCGGCGCCTATAGTCTCACTTTGCTTCGCAGGTGAGACAAAAATACAATATCTTTCGAATCCTACCAGGTACCCATTTAGCACCTGGGTCGAGAGTGGCAAAGTGTGGATTAACGCCTTGCCAAAGGACGCTAGACCGCAGTGGGATTCAAACACATGACCCTCTATTTACAAGGCGAGAGTCCGAACCACTACACCACGGCTCTTCCACAATAATTTACCTGCCGACTATGATCTGAGAAAAATCTCAAAGGAAGACCTTGACGATAGGAGACATTCTCTAAAATAGCTGTCTGAATCATGGACGGGAGGGCAATACTGAGAAAATCACCCCAAGAACTGCATGGAAAATAAGAGAACAGAATTCTTTTTCAGAATTTTTCAAACATTTTTTTAAAATCTAAAACAATGTGTGATCTCTGAACAAATTAGCATCACAGTTTTCTTTTAATTGAAATAAATAAAAGGACAATAAAAACTTCTAAACATACAAACTTTTGTTACAGCAGTCTTTTCTAGAAACACTGTGATTTTTCTATCATATTCCAAAATCCACCACAATCTCTCAGCAAGTGAAATAATCAAATACAAAAAAATAATCTAAATAAAAAAGAAAGGTAAATGATTTAATGGAAATGAATTAAAAATATAATTTCCTCTGAAACTTGTAGATATTCACAAACACACAAGTGTAATAAAAATATTTACTCTAATCACTGCCAAACATGTGTAAATTGTGGATAAATTTTTGCACCTAATGACAACTACTTTTTAACATTTTGCTTGCAAAACCATCCTTAAACATTCAGTTTTTCTTTTGCCTGATATGCATATTCCTAAATTTTAAGAAATAAAAAGACTTGTGTGCATAAGTTGTTAAATGATAGAGGAAATTCAATGACTTACGATCTTTGGTATGTGCTAATAGTCAGATGTGTGGAGTGGGTACACGTACTAGGTGTATCAGCCTGGTGAATCGTTCCCCGTGGGAAGTACATAAGATCACCTGCCTAAAGATGAAAGAAAGAAAGGATCACCCGTAAAGCACTCAATATGCAATTTAATCATATCAATCGATCTATCCATAATTCATATTCTGCATATGATGAATGTTGTTGCTGTCTGATTGGTCACAAGTGAATCACATGATCACTTCTTGATCAACCCATCCATGGGTGTTCTGTATTTCGCTGATCTCTTATAAACTATTAACTTTGATCTCAAGAAGCACTATGGGCATTATTACAATCTTTGCACAGATTCTTGATGCTTGGCAGCATCGAAAAGATTTCATTCGATTAGAGTTGCCATGGTAACAGTCATGGTAACCAGTGTTTCTCAACCAATCAAAACCAGGGAAGTCACCGATATTGTAATAGTTGGCAATTTAGTCAATACTGAACTTTCACGAAACACCCCTTTACAGTACCCAGTTGCCCTGTATCCTGAAGTCGGATTAAAATTAAACTCTAGTCCAACATTGTGATATAACTATGGACAGCCAATTGTGGCAAAAATCTCTAATGGTACAGATTAAATATATTAGCTCATTTGACTCTCAACTCATTGTTAAACTGTCAGGGAAGAGTAAAGAAGATAGCTGTCTTCACCATTCAATAATTAGGAAAGACCACAGTAATTATTAGAAACTTACAAAGTGAGCAAAATTGAGACATTTTTGGCTTTCCATAATTTTAGCACAAAGTTAAATCATGGTATAAATTAAACCCCACTTCACAATACGGGACACTGTGCACAAAATGAAAGGGTGTTGCTCTGTGTACTATCATAGGTATAAGTGTGTTGAACATCTCAGACAAAAGTTTGACTGTCTTATCCGTCAGGGTACTTGAAAAGGCGTAAAGTATTCAATTCAATTCACTTACTTCCACTTCAAGATAAAACATTTCATACATATCGAAACAAGGTAATAGAAATATCTTTGGTGGGAAGACCATAAGAAGCACATAAATGGCTTGTTGGAAATGATCCTCCAAAAAAAAATACTACTGAGCCGCAAACCTGAAGTATTATGTCATGTGTCGGCTCTCCGATCTCTGATTGGTCGAGATCTCTGCTATAATCTCGGGGAAGAAGGGTCGGCGGTTTGTAGAGACGCCAGTGTTTCTCTCCTTCAAGCTGAAGCACAAACACCTGCGAAACGGAAGGAAGGAATATCGTTGCAAGATCTTGAAATAAACATCCAAGTTTATCGAAAATTGGAAATGCTGTTGTGTAGAAGCTGAAATAATGAGTTTTCAAGTTCTTTTCAATGTTACAGAGCAAAATTTAAAACAAAATCAAGAGTGAACTTAGAGGTCTATTGTAAAGAACTGTTCTTCAGATGATGCTCTACCATTCAAAATATGAAGATTTTTTTTAAATAGCTGAAGAAAAGATATGGCCAAACATTATAGCATAGTCCCATGAATGCAATTTTGTGTGTAGTTCACATAACGCACAATATACAATTGGTTTCTGATCATTTTGGTGTACCCTATTGTTAGGTACTCTATAATCAACATTATCAAATAACTTCAAGCTTGTTTTATAAAGAGCTTATGACAAGGGAATCTTTTCAACTACTAAGAAATACCACAGAAACCTCGATTTTGCTAGGCTGCCGAACCCCGTTAGCATGATTGTTACCATCATGGTAAAGTTACATAATTAGCAAGAAGTATGAACCTCATAAGAGAACCAAAGATACACATAGAATAAAAACTTCATACCTCTACATCATCGTAATGAGGCGCCAGTCCTTGAGATAGCTTGGGTGTCATGTAGACATTGGATCCTACCAAACAACCAAAGAATGATTCTAGCTTCTCTAGTAGACTCCATATACTCTCCTGGATCAACAGGGTACAGAGGGGGGAGGGGAGGGGAAGCACAAAAACAAAAGATTACACCAAAAAAAATCATTTTTTCAGTACAGATGCTGATGATGGTGGTGGTTAGGGTGATGTTGGTGGTGGTGATGATGATGCTGATGATGATGATGACTAGTCAGTGGGTAGATTGGGGGTTTTGGATTCCGCTGACCCAGGTTCAAATCCCACTTGGTGCGCTTGTGCCTTTTGGTAAGGCATTAATCCTCACTACCAGGTCCCTCAGAGAGGACCTCAAGCCATTGGTCCTCTGGTTGCTTGGTTACAACCGTTCATGCTGTCTTAGCGATGGGGTAAAAAAAAATCTCCACCAATAATGGTAACGATGATGATGGTATCAGGATTTTAAAGATGATCATGACCATGGATGATGGTAGTTGTTATGACAAAAAAATGATATACATGGTGCATATTGCAGTGCAAAGCACCAACATGATTAGCAACATGAAATGCAATGCAATATCAGAGATATAAACAATGCCTACCTGAAAGCGCTGTGGTTGGTGAAACTGTATCGTAGCTTTGTCTCTATCCAAAAGTTCCTTGAGTTTATTCAGTTTGACCGTTCCTTTCCCGTTGAGCGATTCCCTCTCACCATCCTTGTACCGACAGACATTGCAATCCTTGACAAAGGAGACCTTCTTCTCCGCCACGAGTCCCTCCAAGATCTTCCTTGTAAAGAGCGACTGGAAGAACTCCTGGTGCCCTTTTCTGTTTGGTATGATGATGGGTTGCTTTTCCCAGTACTCTTCCAGAAACGTTTCAACCTGGTGGGTGTTCCACAAAGATTTAGGTATGACTTACGGTGTGTTGGACGAAAATATTCACAATCAATTGTAAATATTCTTTGCAATTTTACGATTGACCACTTTTGACTGAAGCAAATGGGATTACACTACATGAATTCAAGGAACAGATTAGCAATCAATCACAGATTTGCAATGAATTGCAAGACATAAGTTTGATTTAGGGACCAAAAAAAGACTTGCAGTCGATAAGTTTCTTGCTACATCACATTTAAATGCCAACCAAACAATCATGCAGCGCACAGTCTTGTTAATATGCAGAAGCGAACTCAATTCAATATATTCAACCATAAAAATATGTATATATAAATCATACAGTGTACATAATTATGCAATAAATAATAGAAATTTCATCTTATTGTAAATTAAATTAATTTGTTTACTTTTTAATTATTTTAAATTTCATTGCTTCTTTGCCCAAGGAAAGCCATTGGCAGAATTACAACACAAATGATCGGGGGCACAAGTAAAAATTATACACAGGAGGTACCTGTGGAACAGTTCTAAAATGCCAGAGGCATAGCAAGGGGCATTTGGACCATTTTAAAGTGAGTGAGAGTGTGTAGTTACTCTCATGCCCAAGACAAATAATGTGTACTAGATGTATAAGATAGTAATGCAGATCCATATATGATAGGCCATCCTCTTCTCAAAACCATGACTGGTCAAGAGAACTAGTCATTAGTACCAGTCATTAGCAAATTTACTTATTAGCTGAGACAAATGACTGGTCACATGACAAATTTCAGCCAATCACTTGATAGGAATCCATTTAACAGTTTTATAATATAAATGTGTTCTTACCTTGATTGGATGAATGAGATGTGCGAACACATCTAAAGGCAAAGCTGAGCTGGGCGTACCGTTATCCATATTGGCATCACCACTTGCGTCACTGTTCTTGGTCAGTCCTCGAGCTTTCTTAGAAGAGTCCTTCGCAGCAGCATTGGACGGCGGGTCAGGTAGCTGCTTTGATTTTCGCTTCGGCATGACGACAAATTCTCGAGATTCAGTTCAGGTTCTGGTTATTCTGAAATAAAGGACCGAAAAAGGAGGAAAAAGGTAGAATTATCAATTATGAATAACTTAGCATCATGCTTCTCTGATTGCTCTCTTTTTATTCATATCAACTTTTTGTTGAGGTGGACTTGACCTCCTTTGAATATACTGCTGTAGAAAATGAGATTTGTGGACCATTGTGGCCCAGCGGATAAGTTTTGGACTTTGAAACAGATGGTCTTCGGTTCAAATCGCAGCCATGGCGCGATTTCCTTCAGCAAGAAATTTACCCACATTATGCTGCCCTCAACCCACGTGAGGTGAATGGGTACCTGGTAGTTCAGGCATGCAAAGGTTTAGTCATTCTTTAACATATAAAGTAACGAGCTTTCGTTTTGCATGACAGATGCTTCAACGTCGATGAACTTGACGATCGAAATTGACAAATGAATCATCTGACGGCACATTAACCATTTTCGTAGGTCCTTAGTTTTACAAACTGTTTGGGAGGGGGGGGGGCAAATCACTGATGTAATGACAATAACCTTCTGATCCATTCATATTTTTCATTACCTCAATGAAAGTGCATCATCATATTTCCCACGAAACTGTCATCAAATGCTATACATTTCATGTGCATAATCATATATTCTTTAGTACTTCTGTTTCAACGGCAAATACGTCCATTGCCAGCCAGGCAGGAATCATATGTCTACAATCAGTTCTATATCAAATCAGAGACACTTATTTGCAGGACAGACACAATGTGACACCTGCCAGCAGAAGTGTAACTGTCAACCATCGGAGAAGCATCCATCGTCCAAAACGAAAGCTCCATGGTGACTGGAACAGGAAGACTCACCTACCGCACCTGCAAGGAGGATGTTCCAAGACCATTCATTATCCAGATGCAGTCTTCAATTGCAAGGAGTCATGGCAAGTTGATAATACCCAGTTTTATTGTAGCTGTTCCATTTCCCTCTTTTAACATCCCCCTTCCTTTTAATCTCTACCACATGTTACCCCCTATTTATTCCCTCAAACCCTCTTCTACCTCCCTGTATATACCATCTTATTCTCCCTCTATACCCCTCCTCTTCCCCTGCCCTGTCCCAATAGACTATCCCCCTCCCTGTATCCTACCCCCTCCCAAGAACCTTCCTTAACAGGCATGCCTTCCATATACCCCTTTCCTCTTCCCCTCCCTTTCTCTATCTCCATCTCTATATCCCCCATTTCCATTCAAATCCATCTACCACTCCCTAGCTTTGTCAAACCCTACCCCATCAGCTCTTCCTCTGCACTTCTTCATTTCACGTCCATCTAATAGGACCACCCCCCCCCCTATCCACCAAACTGTAATGATAAAAAGAATATGAAATAAAACAAAATGAACTGAATGAATATCAAATGAAAAAAAAATAAAGTGAGAATATCAATAAAAGAAATATTTCCCGCAACTATCAATGCTGAGAAGAACCCTCAGCGCGCCCAGGGCCATATGGCGGATCGCAATGTCAGAAGTCATCTTCAGAACATCTTCCAGATCAAGTTTTATTTGTTTAGCCAGCACCTGAGCAATCTCTCCAATGTAAGCTGGGGACTTTAAATTGACAGTAAGGTCAAACGGAAGGGTGCGTTGGATTCCAGCAAGACACGTGAAAGGGGGACACATTTCAACGCTTCTTGCTGAGACAAGTTAGGACGTTCAGGAGAGCTGCTAAAATATCCAAAATAACATTCTGGGTAACTCTCTTTCAAAAGAATCACCTCTTCACTGTTGAGGTCACAAAGGTGTAGGTGGATTCGTTGGTGATGGCTCACTTTAAACTCTAACATAATTTTCATGCACTCCTTTGAAGGTCTCTCTGCTGCAAAGTTGGTTCCATCACCTTCCTGTGAAGGCAAGGATGACAAGGATGTGGCCTAGCAGTACCTTCTGGCTTTCCAATTGTTCTTGAGGGCAGGAGGAATCCAATCCAACTTCGCTCACAGCACTGACCTGTGGGTTACAGAGGAGTGTGTGAAGTCAGTCTATCTCTGTCTCACTTATGAACAGAAAGCATGATGTGGATGTATTCCAACTGCTACCCTGAAAGGAGTTTGCCGGAAAGCGTACCTGATGGAAATTAGTAAGATCGCAATAGTGGATGACACCGCCATGAAGATGATTAGGAAATTTGGGATTCCGACCTACTAGTGCCCCTATGCCATCCTCCCCTCGCTTTCCTGTCAATTGCTCTAAATGATCGAGATGAAAATGACTATTGAAAGCTTGGAAGGAGCCACATGATGCTTGACCAGGGGGCCCCCGAGGAATGGCCGCTCTGGAGGTGTGTGACAAACAGACAAGCTTCCCTGTTATTGTTCTGTTCAGTTTCTATCAGTGAATGCGACTCCTGGCTCTCTACAGCATGATCAGGAAGAGCGTTCCTCATTAACGCCAAAGCCCTCCAGTGAAGCAATGAGGCAGGATGGTTGGCGGGACCCATTTTTTTCCCATGCTCTGTTGGCCATTTCATTAACCATACAAAGTGCTTCATTTCAAAGATGACATGTTTAGGAAGGTTCCATTCATACGTGGCTTCTCTAGCCTGGTAATTAACCCAGGCCACAAGACGGGACAGGTCTACAGTACCTAATATATTTCCAGAGAAGAAACCAAAACATTCTGCCTGGCTGTGAGCTTTTTTCACAGAATATTTCTGCCTCAGGCTTTTTGCATAAATACGCAAACAGGCATGTGTGAATGAATGTGATCCCTGAGATGGCCTTTGGGACGCATTGCACACCAAACAAATGGACAAAAACCTCTTGTCCTAAATGTACGCTGTGGAATCACATACTTTTGGTGTGTGTCTCCTTGGCAGTCAAGTCTTCATCACGTTGAACAGAGTTAATGGTACTATCTGTTGGTCCTGGAACAGTATCTGGAGGATGTGGATTGTCAGGGGCTGGTCCTGGAAGCTCCTTGGTCTCTGCTTTCCTAGATTCTTCCAACCTGCTGCCAGTTGGCGATTCTTTTGATGAGAGGGAGGTACCCTAGATGCCCTATTACGAAAATCCTCACTGAACCGGGAGAGGTGCGCATGGAAACAATATTCTTGAGACCCTGATCCCACCAGGGAGAACCTGGGTAATAAAAGACCAAGTACTGGAAATGTTCCTTGGAAAGCACATTCTTTGAAGGATCCAAGTGTGGAAACCTTGTAATGAGTACATCGTGATTCATATGGTCGACTAAATGCTCCTGCAGGCATTCAATCCATACAGTGCCTTGAGATTGAACTGCCAGAATGTACTGTCCATCGACCAAAGGCAGGAACTCCTCGACAGATAGGGACAGATAGGGACTTATTACCCACCAACACTCCTGGATATATCAGCTTCCCTTCCACAATTGAATGGTGGATAAACTCAGCATAGGAAGAATCCATCATGGATGGAAGGACTTGATTATCTGTAGCAGGGAAACACAAAAGAAGAAAATTCGAATTCAGAGTAGAGGAAACATCACAATAGAGCACACTGTCTCTCACATGAATTAACAAGAGATATTTCAGTTTAATATGTATTTGGACATTTCTTTACACTTGCAAAACGAAAGTCCTCATATACAACTCCAAACTATACCAATGATAAAGGTGACAGAATAAAAATGTGGTGATGGTATCAAAGTTGAGTTGAGAAAAAGAAATCAAAATTGATCTTTTAACCACATGGAATAAACTATCACCAATCACTTATGAGGTGCCACAAGGTTGTTTCCTAGGGACCAAGCTAATATCAGCTCGACCATCATCAATTTCCCATACCTGATTGAATTCTTCTCATTCCCGGTAATTTGGAAAATGATACTGTCAGCTGCAGCACAACACATGCTCCTGGTCACCAGAGAGACAGTCAACACCATCAGTCCATCTTGCTTCAGGAGAGAAGAGATCTACAATTATGCTAGTTCTTCTGAAGAGAAGAACACTTTGTAATCACCTGAATAACAAAGCTAATTTTTGACTTGATATTGACAGTCATAATAGAAAATCATAGCAAGATTGCATTAAGAAAAGTCAATGCTTCATAGCCAACTCAAGTTTTTTTTTATCAATATTCAAAACACCCACATGCAACAAAGCTGGTTAGAACCCATGCAATAAATTTAACGTATAGAGTTATTACTTAGAACAGATATTTAAACCTTTCTTCATGTTCCTTTTTATAATAGAAAAATTTACATCACGCCCCCATATCGTGATTGGACATTAGAACATCGGGGAAAAAATGATCATCCTCTGAAACCATTAGTTTACCAAAACATGAATACAGTAATTTTGGTAGTAAAACAAAAACCAACAGAAAAGTTGGTGATAATAGTGATATTTTGAAGTGCAGGTATCTCTAAATGCAGAAACTATTGTTAATGCCGCCAGGGGCCATACAAGCAAATTGCGTTGTCAGTAGTGCTCCTGAGAACAGATTCAAGGTTGCGGTGTTGACATTCTGCAAGCACCTGAGCTATTTCTCCAATGTAAGCAGGGGAATTTGACTTGGCAGTTAAATCAATTGGAAGGAAAGGAGCATTAGACTCAAGTAGAAGACGATTATGTGGAACAAGTTTCAAAGCTTCTTGTTGGGACAGCCCAAAATGTTCTGATGAGCTGCTAAATCCAAAATAACACTCTGGGTAACTTTGCTTCCAAAGAGCCACCTCTTCACTGTTGAGGTCACAAAGGTGGAGGTGGATTCGCTGGTGACGGCTCACTTTACACTCTGACATGATCTTCATGCACTCCTTGGATGGCCTCTCTGCTGCAGGGTTGATTTCGTCAGCACGCAAGCGTAGGATTAGCACCCTTCCTGCAACCCCCATCTCAAGAATGATACGTAGCAACACCTTCTGGCAATTCCACTGGACTCTGGGGCAAGAGAAATCCAATCCAACTTCACTCACAGCACACACCTGTAGGTCACAGAGGTGATTGCGTAGTTGGCTCATGTCTGTTTCACTTACACAAAAAGCATGGCATGGGTGAATCCCAACTGCTATCCTGAAAGATGATTTTGTTGGGAAGTGTATTTGATTGAAGTAAGCAGGGTCACTGTAGTTGAGAACTCCACCACATAGCTCAATATTGACCCTGGGTCTCCGGCCTGTGACTGCTGCTATGGCATCATGTCCCTGCTTTCCTGTTTCTTGCTCTAAATGGTCCAAATGAAAATGACTATCATATGCCTTCAGTGGGACACTAATATCTGCATTAGAAGTATCTCTTGAACTATTTTGAGTTATATCCACAGAAGAGGGCATCGTCTTAGAAGAGAGGAGTGGCTCCTGCACAACGTCTCTTATGTTATTCCTCACAAAACATGATTCCCCTGCTTTGATCTCAACCTGGATTGGTGCAAGCTGACCAGTCTTAAAGGAGCCTGATGCTTTTTCAGGAAACGGACCCTTGGCAACTTGGGACAAACCTGACATCCCAGTTCCAGAAGAGGTTGACAATTTGGACGCTGCAGCCAATGATATCTGTAAGGAGTCTGGTATCTCAGAAAGGGATGTAGCATTGGAAGTAGGCACAGTGGTTCGCTGTAACAAAACTGGATGTACCTGTATGGAACCTGATCCCATTGTGGAATTTGGAGCCATGGAAGGTGAGGTTGTGTATGGTAAGGATTCTGATGGCTCAGCAGATTTTGGTGCTTTCGAAGTTGGGGCTTGGGGACTTTGTAAGGAACCCGGTGCCCCAGAAAGGCTTGGAACCACAGAACCCCAAGTTGGGGAAGTTTGGAAAAAACTTTTCGAACCATAAAGCTTTGGGACCTTTGAAGGTGGGGCGAAGTCTAATGTGCTAGTTGGTACTGGAATCTCTGCTCCTTGGGAAGGAAGTATCTGTAAGGAACCGGATGCCGCTACAGGAGTTGGAATCTTGTCAACTTGGGAAGGGCGTATTGGTAAAGAACCTGATGCCACAACAGGGGGTGGAATTGTGGCAAGTTGAGAAAGGGGTATCGGAACAGAACCTGATAATGCAACAGAAGTTGGAGTGGCCAATCGGACAGGAGGTATCAGTGAGGAACTTGATGGCCAATTGGGCATTGGAATCGTGGCTCCTAGGGCAGGGCCCATCTCGAATTTACCTGATGACACAGCTAGGGTTGGAATTGTGGCTCCTAGGGCAGGGCGCATCTGAAAGTTACCTGATGGCACAGCTAGGGTAGGAATTGTGGATACTTGTACAGGAGGAATCGGGAAAGAACCTGATGACCTAGCAGGCACTGGAATTGTGGTTCCTTGGGCAAAGTGTATATGTGAGGAACCTGATGGCCTGGCGGATGATATATTTCTGGCTACTTCGGTAGGTTGTATCTGTGAGTTACATGATGGCACAGCAGGCCTTGGAAACATGGAAATTTGCGTAGAGCGCATCTGTAAGGAGCCTGCAGCAACAGAGGTTAGCAAATTAGCAACTAGGGCAGGGAGGACCTGCAAGGGACCAGGTGGCCTAGCCGGGGATGGAATAATGGCAGGTTGAGATGGCTGTATATGTAAGGAACCTGATGGTGCAGTAGTGGTTGAATCCTTTGTAGTAGTGGTTAAATCCTTTGTAGTGGTGGTTAAATACTCAACAGTTGCAGCTGCACAAATGTCTCTTACTTGGGAACTTGCTGTATTTGCACGAGTTTGCATGTTCAAAGCAGTCATCTCTGGCTGTGTGGAACCAGCTGAATTATTCTTCACCTGGTTTGTTTCAATTCCTAAACTTGATATCAACTCAAATCCTTTCAAAGTATTTTCAGGAAGACCGTTCCTTAGCAATGCCAAAGCCCTCCAGTGAAGCAATGAGGCAGGATGGTTGGCAGGACCAACTTTAATTGTATCAGTTATTGGCCATTCCATATGTCGGGCCAGGTTCTCCATTTCAAAACGAAGATCTTCTGGCAGGTTCCACTGATAGTCAGCTCCTTCAGCCTTGGCATTTAACCAGGACACCAGCTCAGGCAGATTGTCTCTTTGAAGGATATGCTTTGCAAAATAATGAAGGCATCTTGCCTGAGAATAAGCTCGGATGGAAGTATATGTCTCACTTGAAGGACGCAGACAGACAGGCATGTGGTCATATATGTGTTTCCTAACTGACCCTGTAAATCGAGCATTACACCCTGTTATTGGGCAGTTTCTTTTTTTAGCCTTACGCTTTTTAGTAGAAGTTGGTGTGTCCAGAGGCTTGGCATCTTTATACTCCTTGACATTAACGGTGCTATCAGGGCAGGGTGTCAGGGGAGGGGCTGTACCTGGAAGCACTTTAGTCTCCTTACTCTCTTCCCCCTGGCTGCTTGTTGGCGGCCTCCGTTGCTCAGGACGTATTCTAGATGCTCTTTTCCGAAACTCCGCACTAGTGGAGAGGAGGTCAGCAGAGCGACGATGTTGTCGACTTAACACAGGATCCCACATGACTTTACCTGGGTCGAAGAAGAGTAAGTCTGGGAAGTGTTCCTTGGGAAGCACATTCTTTGAAGGATTCAGGTGTGGATACCTTGAAATGAGCAGATTGTGAGCCATATGGTCGACTAAATGCTCCTGCAGGCATTCAATCCATAGTTCATCATGGGCTGCAACGGCTAACTTGTACTGCCCATCGATGAAAGACAGCACCTCCTCGACTGGAAGGGACTTGGCCAACAACACACCAGGGTAGATCAAATTGCCTTTCTCAGCTGAACGTTCGATAAGTTTTGCAAATGGACCATCCATCTTGGTTTCAGGAACGTGATAACCTGTAGCTGGAAGAAACAAGATAAAAACAAAAAAAATCTGATAATTAGAAAGATGATACCACACCACATTTTATGCATCAACAAGTAGTTTAGCACCCCTCTCTTATCCTGCACTCCTGCACTATAAAATCCCATTAAAAAATCATGTCAATATACATTGACATGTCAAACAGTGGCGAAATCAAGAATAAAAAAATATCAATGCTCACATACACACATTCAGGACAAAGCTTAACTCAGTCACCCCATACTATAAAAAATACACTCATCCAATACAAAACAAGTTTTTAAGCGCATTCACCTCAGCACACAGATATCCCCACAGGCTTACATCGGGCAAAAAAGATCATCAACATCGGGCTGGAAAAAAGATTCCCTCCCAATTTACAAAGGATCAGTATTTTGGGATGCGTTATTCGATAACAGCACCCCAAAATTACAATCTCAAAAACACTAATGTACATACCTGCATAATAGCCTGCATATAAGCCGGCACACTCGATGCCAATTTGAGGATTACCAATGCCAGTGATCATTGTACTATTCATGTTATAAGCAATGGTACGTAAGTGTACATGCTCAGAACACACACTTATATGGAGTTTAAAATCAAAATTTAAAGTTACACAGAAAAGAGCATCTGCTCATGCTATACATGCACAGTATGCCTGAAAATCAAATACAAGGTACGGCACAGCACAATATCAAGCACCATTGGTAACGGGTTATGCAAGCACCGTGCATGCTAGCCATACGAAAGCGCTGTCGCGAACGCACGGCGTCTGGTCCAGCCAAGTGCATTCATGATTGCACCGTTGGCAGCGCGCTATCTGCTGGTATCGGGAAGGGGGGGCGAGTAAACATTGATGTGTCGCTACTTTTAAAAGTCACATCTAATACAAAATCAGTCGTATTAATACCCTTGATTCGGCAGAGAATCTGCTAAACGAGCTGCAGAACCCTATTGTGCAAAGGATAATATGCATGAAAACAGCTTTACTGACCATGAGATGGAATTTGGATGTCTCTCGGATATAAACACAAGCAAACGCACCAATCTGATATGTGATTGTATTGTTTTTGTAATTTTCTGATTAAGTGACTGGTATGAAGCCTAGGTTTACCACTAATCTAATCATTTCTTGCACTCTTTCCTAAGTACTAGCCTCCATTTCACTTTCCCCTTCCTTCTTGATTGGCCCTTGACCATTGCGAGATGAAAAATTAGGGCATGTCTTTATTGGGAGCTTTTTTGAGAATAAGTTTTCACAGCATCAACATATCAATTTGGTAAAGAACAGGGTTCCCAGCTTTTTAAGAAAACAAAATTCCCTGATTTTTCCCTGATGATCAAGTTTTAAAAATCCCTGATAATTATTTTAGCCCATTCCCAGTTTCGCATGTTTTCTGAGTTGTTGCAGTGAAATATATGTATTTCAGTATAAAAAACAATAATGTAAATCTAATTTTTACCACCATAACCAGTCATTCAATGGATGTTGTTTTGATAAGCAACAAAATATAACAGAGTCTGACTGACTACTGTGCTTTTCACTTTTGGGCTGATCCAAATTCCCTGATTCTTCCCTTGTTTGAGGCATTTTCTCCTGATTTACGGTATTTTTAAATCAAATTCCCTGAATTTTCCCCGACTGGAAAAAAGTAGAAAAATTTTCTGATTTACCTGATGGACTGGGAAGTTGGGAACCCTGATAAAAGACTTTACATTGTTACTCCACGCCACATACCATACACTCACATCATCAAAGTTATCAATACACAGATGATATCCCTGAAGGCTCAAATCAAGTAAAAAAAATCATTCGTACTGGGCCAGAGCAAATGCTCCTCTGATAAACCATGTTTTGTGGGTATCATACTTACCTCTTTAAAGTACCACAAAATGTGCCTGGCCCGATCTAAAAAAAAAATGTAAGCCAAGCAACACACTCCAATTAAACTTGAGGCTGACCATTCACCAACTGTCCCAGGTCCAATGATCATTTGATCAAGAGGGTACACAAAACATAGGGTCCATGAGGCTCACTTTCTCATATATGTAGATTGAAGACTTCTGGCTTGGCCTATTCTTCTATGAAAAATTGAAATTTATCCTAGACTATTGACTAAATTGAGGATTTTAATTAATTATGAGGAAAAATAAGAGAATTGGCTCCATGGACCCTCAGCCTTATGGGAAGCCCTCATTATCATGTAATAAGCACTGGACATACAAGCTATGAATGCACACTCTTCAAATCGAGAAAAAAATAATTAAAATTGCTTTAGCTTTTTAACAGTAAGTTCAGCGTAACTTCTGCCGTTAGTCCACACACTGACCTCGATAGTCATCAAGGGCACCACATACATGCTTGCCCCGTTTTGAGGGCAAGTAAAAATGATGTGCAGGTAAGCACTTCTCAAAATCCCTTGCCCCATCGGGCAAGTGGTTCAAAAAATATCAACAAAATCAAACAAATGATCACGCAAACAAAACATAATATTCACTCACGGATACACTTTGAAGATAACAATCTTGCAACACAATACAGCAAAGTCTTGATCTGAAGATTGATAACAACAATGCAGCACCCATTTTCATTTTTCAGCATGGATTATGTTTTTACCCCTTTAGAGCAGCATACAGAGTAAAATACTCAACATTTTGGTTTAGATGTAATTATTAAATTGAAAACCGGCCAAGAGTCTGCCAAAGTCAGACCTACACCTGTAGTACTTTTTTTAGATTAAAAATTTGCTGCTTTTCTGTCTATGCAACCACCAGTTATTATAGTTTTTGGAACGTGCAAAATAATTTGTAATATTTACGCCGTCATCTTGGCCTTTGTCATGGAAAGCAGTTGCACAATCGTTGGGCCTATATACCAATAATAAAGCCAGACTTTTGAAACGAGGAGTTAAAATTGTCCAGGCTTGGTGATCGGCCCGTTGCATATTTCACAAATACTTTCCCTAACAAAATCCAAGATTGCAATGTTCAGTTCTGTTACCGCCTGCAATTTATCTACTAGTTCCGAAAATGACTTTGGAGCCAACATTAGATTCTACGCTACTAAAAGTCATGTCAATAACCATTATTTATTATTAAAATCATTATTCACTAATCATAATTTCTTTATCTGGCAAAAGGAAAGAAAATCTTGCAGAGTTTAACTTCGGTATTTATGCATTATAAAAAGGAAAAATAATATAAGTTCATGTGCTTATTATTTTCCTACGGGACTTCAAAGTTGCCGTATTTGCATGATATGAAATGTTGCGCAATCAAGAGAATTGTGCCTCTCTTAGACCTCATGAATTCAACAACTCACCGGTAGGCATGTGTTAAAATCATCTTTACTCTGTTGATATCACATCAAACTTTCAGGATATGTAAACTAATTGGGTACCAAAGTAGGACAATATCTTTTAATTGAAAAAACTGTATCTATTTGGAGTCAGTAGTGCCCTCAATTGACAAGAATGGTGCATAAACTTCCATAAAAAAATCTTCAAAAGATGTGAATCTCCTCAAAAATTGAAAAAAATATAAAGCTGTGCACTTTATTCAAAATCCATGCCATGTGCATCAAATTCGACGAAATTGTAGATGAATGCATTGCATAGGCGTAGGGAAGTTAAAAATAGGGGGTCCATGTGCTACTTATTAAATTATCAGTGTCTAGAGTGTTGCAAGTTGGCTTGTAAATCGCCTAAAATGTGCCAAAAACATGCATTTATATAAGTCTAATAATACCGTCTAAAATGAGAATGGTTCCATAGTTCTGCTCCCAAACACTAACAAGTGGAGCATCTTACCTGCATTAATTACGCGATTCATTATAGCAGCAGTGCTGACTTTGAAAAATACTATAAAATAACTATTCACAAAAAACACCATTCATATGATACGAATTTACCATATTCATTGACCCTTTATGACATTTGACCTTGATCATGTGACCTAAGACTTGTCAGTGATACTTGATTACCCCTATGTCTACATTTCATAAACTATATCCATAAACTTTGAAAGTTATGACAGCAATTTAACAAATACCGTAAGTAACGGTGTATTAACCGCACCTTTTTCTCGGCGGGGTAGAAGCAAAAGTCGGGGGTGCGGTTTATACACGGTGACGGGTCTGAGCCAGCCCGCCGTAACCCCTCCCGTACATGTACGATGTCTGCCAGTTAACAACACATCGAGTGGCCGGGCGTAGCCGCCCAGGCAATGTCGTTTAGAGGGGTATGAGCCGCGGGTAATGGGAAGCGATTATTGCAATATTACTTAAATGGTGTCCATAACAAACGCACTCACTTTCATGACACTAATTTTGACTTTATTCTCGATTCAAAGTAGTGAAGTTCCCTGACTAATTTAAAAGAGACGCCAAGCATACTCGGTAGTATTTTGTCACCGCTGAGCGAGAGTTGAGTGAGCTTAGAGATTGCGTTGTAATGTGGTTACAGTGCGACTTAAGCTGGCGCTATTCAAAGTCCCGTTTCGCGCCAGCTTGTTTTTTTCTTTCCTGTTTGCTTTTCATAAGATACCATGTCAACCACGCACGAGAGAGACGGCACGAAGCCGTAAAAAACAACTGGAAAAAATGTCAATTTCTTTGTTTCTTAAACCTTCCTATAATCCCGTATCCAAAATTCATGCTAAGACATCAAATTTCTGAAAGTGATTTTGAGATTGTGATGCAAGAAATGTGAATGTTTCTTCCTCCTACGCTGGGAAAGACAGATCATAATTTGATAAGATGTACTGGCATGACTTGTACTGTATCGTAGTTTGCAATGTAATGGCAGTGCTGTGTGTGTAGACTGTGAGGTGAGCGAGTGTGTAAGTTGCCAATATTGGCGGGACCGTTCTTTCTTTCTAACATTTGTAGATGAATTGATCAAGAACAGCATATTTCTGCATACCGGTAATCTCTTTGGATACTTTAAAATCTTAAAAGCTTAGATTTTGTTTCTCCGTACCTCAAATATGCATGTAAATGTGAGATTTTTTTTTTTTTTTTTTTTTTTTAGTCCAAAGTTGGGGGTGCGGTTAATACACGGGTGCGGTTAATACACCGTTACTTACGGTACCCCGAATATGGCAAATTTTCATTGACCCAAATGACCTTTGACCTTGGTCATGTGACCTGAAACTCGCACAGGATGTTGAGTGATACTTTATTACTCTTGCGGTATGTCAAAGTTTTATGAACTATACCAATATACTTTCAGAGTTATGATGGTAATTCAACAAATACCCCAACATGGCCAAAGTTCAATGACGTTAAATGACCTTTGATCTTGGTCATGTGACATGAAACTCACACAGGATCTTCAGTGATACTTGATTACCCTTATGTCTAAGTTATATGAATCTGATCCATAAACTTTCAAAGTTATAATGGTAATCCAACGAATACCCCCAACTTAAGCACAAGTTCATTGACCTTAAATGACCTTAGACCTTAGTCATGTGACCTGAAACTCGCATAGGATGTTTAGTGATACTTTATTACTCTTATGTCCAAGTTTTATGAATCAGATACACAAACTTTCAAAGTTATGATGGTAATGCAACAAATGCCCCAACTTGGCCAAAGTTCATTGACCTTGAATGACCTTAGTCATGTGACTTGAAACTTAGGCAGGATGTTCAGTAATATTTGATTACCCTTTATAGCCAAGTTTCATGAACTAGGTCCATATACTTTGTAAGTTATACTGTCACTTCAAAAATATTTGATGTTGACGCCTCAGCCGTATTTGATTACCCATTATAGCCAAGTTTCATGAACTAGGTCCATATACTTTGTAAGTTATTCTGTCATTTCCAAAAGTCAATCTTCAGTTAAGATTTGATGTTGACGCCGCCGCCGTCAGAAAAGTGGTGTGCCTACAGTCTCACTCTGCTATGCAAGTGAGACAAAAATCAATGTCATTTTCATCATACTCTCTAGATTTGAAGGGGAATATATTCTGAAGATGTTGATATATTGAAAATATGGGGTCCATGTACTCATTTTTAAACTATCACTGTCTAAAGTAATGAGTTGGCTTGAAACAACCCAAAATGTGCCGATAACGTGCAAAAGTCTGATAATACCGTCCAAAGTGTCTAAAATACCGATGGTTCCATAGTTCTGCTCCCAAGCATTCAAAATCCACATCATTTTCATCTACTACACAGCTGGCAGCAATCTGTTTTGAGGAGTTTTTTTTTACTTTTTTTTTATTTTCAAAAAATTCTCCCGAGTGGAGCCAACATACATGTAGTTTCACAGAACCGATAACAGAGACCGATGCTTTTGGTCTAAAATCAAAAAGACCATAATTTTCATCATACTCTCTAGATTTGTAGAGGAATAGAGTTCTATTCATTTCAGAATTTTCATTTACGATATGACCAAAGACAGTTGAGGTGCTGGTCAGAAAATTGGAATCGTCCCAGTTTACAGGGACTGTCTCAGTTTATAAGGATTTCTTCACACAAGAAATCTAGAAATGTTCATTCAACTGTCAAGTGCCGACACCAATCAAGTGTGCTAGTCAATGTAAACATATCATCAGGTTTCATAACAAGATTATTGGAAGACGGTAAGTGGTGAAAAATAGACGGTGAACAGGGGGAATTGAGGTCACTGAATCTATTTTTAGCGCTCTCAATTCCTGTAATTGCTGTCTTTGTCCAGTAGGGAACAAAAACGTCCTCATAAACAAGGACAGTCTCAATTAATCAAGACATGAATCATGTCATGATGTCTTGGTTTATGAGGACATCCTTTAATAGGTGGTTTCAGACCACCTCAAAGTTCGTCAGTTCCGGTATTCTCTGATCGGGAAATTTACCCCGATCAGAAAATACCAGACCTGTATTTTGGCAATGTGAAAGCAAACTATGCCTAATTTCCCCAAAAGAAAATCCCCGCTAAATAGTAGGTACTTTACGAGAACTTTCGCAGGGATTTTTCCAAGGTCGCAGGTATTTTGGCAATGTGAAAGCAATTTACGGGAACTTTTAGCCAAGCGTGTCGTTGGGAGCGGGCGCCATGGGTGGCTGCTGGTCTAGTGAAATTTGAATCTTGCGCCTTGCCTGCTTAGCAGACCATACTGTGCATGCTCGTAACTTCAGGAACTTATCCCGAAGAGTATGTTTCGGGGCGGTGTGAATGCAGGAATAATTAATGGGTATTTTTTAGCCTAAAAAAGTTCTTGTAATTTAACTGGGATTCTTATGATCGAGGCGGTTTGAAACCACCTCTTGTCATTCTTGTTTTCTTGTGGGACAATCCCAAATTTTGGACCAGCGCCTTTACTGAAAGACAAAACTCAAATGCTAAAGTCTACAGAATTAAAAAATTCTAGACTAGGCCTACCGGTATACAAATATGCAGTCGCCAGTCGAGTGCGTGTTACTAGTGCCAGTGGAAATGCAGAGCAAGCGAGGTTTCTTTAGATAGGTGCCGCACTGTGCACGAGCCGCTTGCGGCAAGTGCCCAGTGTGCACCATCTGAAGACACCAAGCTTTCTCTGTATTTCCACTAACGGCAACGCACGACAGAGCAAGTGCATAAAATAGCAACACAGAACTTCAGAAGAAAGTGAGAAACAAATTCTTAATAACTTATTCAAAAAATCTTATAAAATTAAAAGTTACAGTAGTTTTGTTGGACTTCTCCCGGGACTTCTACAGACTACAGCACTGGTTTGCTTGAGCGTGCATGTCAATTTTTCGTTGCGCACCTTTTGCACTGCCCTGCAGCTGCAGTGCACCAAAAAAGTTGGATGCCATGTGACGCGTATTGGCCAATCGCGATGCTCTAGGCTGTCTAGGCCTATTTTACAATAACAAATTTCAACAGCTTGTCTGTCAATGCGAAGAGTCTTATTACGGGCGCGGGCGCTACCATTTTGATGCACACGCACAGCCCAGACGAAATGAAGCCTGAAGCCGAGTGAAGGAGCAGTGTTCCACAACGAGACTCTGCGCTGCTCGCTGGCTGGTCTGGTAACCGGTACCCGAGCTGAGCCAGCAGCTGCGCCCGGGGCCAGGGTGAAAGCGGGCCCGGACGGAGCGGGGTCGCGCGGGGCCATGCTCGTCTGTAACTCGGACGGTGGCGAAATAAAAAGGAAAGTAAATATACCCACTACCTAGTGTACCTTATGAAAACACTCAAGTTTGCTTGGAGCAGGAGGGATTCAACGGCAACATTTCATTTGAAGCACAATATTGCAGAGATCTGTAGCTTTATCATCCTTCTCGGGGCGAGGGAACCTAGGCCTAATCACACGAAAATTCGCACATGGATTATACCGGTACGGTACCGTTTATGGAAGGCCATATTTGCCCCAATAACTTTGTGTGAGATGGGAGAGAATCCTTAATTACATGGGCCATTATCTCAGCCAGCTCAAACCCGGCGCCTAGCTGGCTCAAACCTGCAACAATATTTGTGTTTTACTTTAAGAGAAATCAGTCCAAAAGGATTGGAAAATGCGTATAATATCGGATTTAATCATTAATAGGCCGATACTGATGCATATTTTCCCAGGGCGACTGCATGGGTAGGATAGATAGAGGGCCCTGATGATAATACTGGATGAATATTCATTGCCATATAATACTCCTCCAGTAGGTTTACAGACATTCAGGATTGCTAATAACTCTCCGGCAATTCTTACTCATTGAGAGTGACACCTACGCATTTTGGTCCTTTCTAAGTACTCTGTTTCAACTGCATGCATTTTTATTGATCTCCCGGGGGGGCCACTTCCATTCACGAGTGGATACCATGCGCGACCATGGGGTTTCGAAAAGCACCCTAAACACGTAATTTCCATACTCTGAAAATGCACCCCTAAACAAGTATTGGCGTGTGAAACCCTACCCTTAACAAGTATTGGAAACAAAACGATACTCTTGGCAAATATTCCCTGAAATGAACCCCTAAACAAGTACAGGAATGTTTTATTGTTACGGGTCCTTCGGTCGTCGGCTTTACCTTATTTGGTTTAGTACGACCCCACCTTCTACACCTCGCGCAAATCGGACTCTAAACACGAAGTGTTGGGGCAAAAAGGACATCCTTTATAAAACATTTTAATTTTGTTTTATCATCCCCGCAAATTCGACCCTAAACACGTAATTGTCCTAGCGAAATAGATACCCTTTTTTCATTATTTTTGTGTTTTTGACACCCTTATCACGTTACGTACGTAACGTGCCCTATCGTGAAAAAGACATCCTTTTTACGTGTTTTTTGGTCGCGCATGGTATCCACTCCTCAATGTAAGTGGCCCCCCCGGGATTGATCTCACCCGTTTTAACCCCTAAAAGATATCATTGGCCTCCAGTGGGACTGGGACGAACCTATAATGTTGGCAGCCCTGTAAAAAGCCCAAATTTATTAAGTAGACAATCAGCTTTTCATTCTTGACTCAGTGATCACAATTTTCAAAAAGAACATGCTATAACGTGCTTGATCTGAGAAAAAAGAAGACCCCTTGTGGCTTGACTTATCAATCAAAATGACCACGCATAATCTTTCAACTAGTATACTAAGTTATAATCTTGAAATAAAGTTCCAAGAAAATCATTATTTTCTGGCCTTTTTTATTTTCTTTTTTCTTCTTCTTCTTCTTCTTCTCCTCCTCCTCCTCCTCCTCATTCTTCTTCTTCTTTTTTTCGTTTTTCTACTTTTGTTTCCATAAGTTTCGAGCAATGAAATCTGACATTACTGGCCTGCCATATGTCTTATTTTCCCGCACTACTTCTAGCGACCATTAAAAGGTTATGAAGTTATCAGATTAAAAAAAAATGTATGCATTTGTAGTACGGTTTCTGCAAAAGCCTCTGATAACCAATCCCCCAACTCCCCCCCCCCCCCAAAAAAAAGTTAAGTCTTCCATAAAACAAACACCCATAAATTCTGAACCAGAAGGAAACTTAAAAATATTTTTACATGAGCGTGTAGATATTTTTATAAGCTACCCTCTGAGGGCCTCTGAGTGAATGTTATAGACGCATTTTATGTCATGCTCTAGAGATTTTATCGGAAGGAATTCCATCATGAAAATGTTCAGAAGCTTGTAAAAGGTACTTTCTAAAAGACCATTATTTTTTTTTTTTGGGGGGGGGGCTAATTCTCATGGTTAAATACACTGGGAATCCACGGGATGGGGAAGGGCACAGCCAGCTCGTTCCCCCCCCCCCCTTTGAGAGGCACAATTAAAATATGTAATTCAATTCAAAATTTATTGATTATTATCACAAACATGTTGGATTGTTCTCAAAATTATACAATGAAACACAAACAGAAACAAAATAATTTAAATGATATACATAATAATATACATAATAAACATACAAATTAAAATAAAATAAGAAATTGAATATGAACTTGTTGGCAATTCAAATTTAGTTGCATTACTCATGATTCTTTCGCTTTTCTAATAAACATACATGTACATAATACATAATAGGCATATACCTAATATGATACATAATAGAATATAGCCACTTTTTTACATAATAATATACATAATAAACATAAACATAATACAGTATGTGGAGTCTTAGGTCACATGACCTACTGAAATAATACATATTTACATCATAATGAATTAATACAAATTATAATAAGTACATTGTGATATTTAAAGGAAGAAGGGGAGCTTGAGGAGAATGGTAACAATAATAACAACAATAATAATGACAACAACAATATTAAAACATAAGCAGATCAATAATAACAAAATTTTTCTAGTTTTATCTATTAGCCATATTCAGGTGAAAAAAAATAATAAAAGGGTAGGTAAGGGTAAATAATTACAATGTAAAGCATTTAAAAACTTTGAGTATTAGGCGCTATAAAAAGTGATATTATTATTATTTATTATTATCACTATTATTATTATTATCACTATTATTATTGTCATTATTTTTATTATGAATACATTACTTATTATGTTGCAAGAGCTCCAGACGTTTATCAAACATTGCACTTATTCCCTTAACTATTATTGCGTTTAAGTCTATTTCGGAATTCGACATCATTAGTTTAAATTTATCATTATTGTTTAAGCTTTGGAAATCCGGTAATTTTTTCATTCAATTTAGAGTATAGTTCTAACGTGGGGTCTTTTAAACATGAGCAGGTGACAAGGAAGTGAGGTTCATCCTCTATACCGGCCTTGCATAGAGGACATATTCTTTCTTCTGGTTTTAGTTTCTTATATCTTCCTTCTTCAATCATAAGATTGCTATTACTTATTCTGAGTTTAGTGAATTTAGTTACATGTGACTTTTCTATGTCTAGTGATAAGTAATTTTCCATTTTGTATTCTAGTTTAAAGGTTTTATATGTTTGCAGTTTGGTGGAGTATTCGGTACTTTGTTCATTGCAGAGAGCGTCTTTCCATGATTTAATGTATCTGTCTTGTAGTTTGCTGTGTATAGCTTTTTTTAATCTGTTAATCGAAAACGTATTTTGGTTTTCCCATACATGGGAGAAGCTCAATGAGCATAGAAAAGATTCAATATATTTGCAGTAATTTATGTTTGTATTTTTGTCCTCAACGTATGTTTTATTTACTAGGCTTTTACAGGCGGAGTTAGTCATGTGGTGCCAGAATCCGATAGTATCTTTCAATGAAGTGAGGGCAAGAGGAAATCGTCCGGTTTCTGCTAGCATGGCGCTATTCATTGCCGCCTTGTCGGGCTTCAGGGGGAAATGTTTTATAGCAAGTCTCAATTAACTTTTTTTCTTTTATTAAATATTCAACAGCCCAAACTTCTGAATTATAGCAGGGGCGGATCCAGGATTTCGAAATAGGGGGGGGGGCGCCAGCGGCGAGGGTGTGGGAGGGGGATACCCCCCTCCCACGGCAAGGACTTTTTCAAAAAAATCATGTCCAAAAGTCGTATTTTGAGAGCACCTTTAGAAGAAAAATGCACACTTAAATCACTGTAACTTCATGAATAAAAGACATGTACTGACTCATTTAGGAGCTGGTTTCCAGTCACACACCGTATAAGCGGTCATTCAAAACATACATTTGGCAAAGGCTCTTCACTTGCTTGCATCGTGTGATTGAAACGTCAAATTTAAATGATACGAAACTGAGACTTGTAATCGATAAGTTCCGAATAATCCATTCTGTTTATTGTCATTTGTGTATTTACATTGTGTGTTTCAAACGAGAATTGTTTAGTCGTATGGTAACATGCATAAAATTTGGTTCTTTTTTCCCCAAAATGCACAGTAAATTGTTACAAACTACAGAAAAAACGACATCATCTTCTGGTAATCAACCTTTTCCCTCGTATTATTTTCAAATCATCTTCAATAATCCAGTCATTCTGCACAACCTCAAAGTAATAATGCTTCTTAAGGGGATTCTCATCATTTTTATTGTTTACGTTCAAAGTCTCTCATCGCGTTGCCATCTTAACTTATGACCAGCCAGGATGAAATTGTATTTATATTTATTTTAACATAAGATAATCAATTTTTACGAAGCACTTGTTAAAACTATACCACAAATAATTAAATAAGGTCAATGATAAAATGCTAGAAAATACATGTAAGGAGCTTTGATATCCAGTCCATAATTGTATAAGTTATAACTATCAGTGGCAGAAAATGTAAAATAAACCGAGGCTCGTCTTCGGTATAGAGAGTTCAGAAGGCATTTTGTAAGCTTTTCATTTATGAAATTACAACTTGTTTAGACCATGAATTCATATAGGCTTCCAATTTGATGTTTTTTCTACATGTTGAATCAATGTATACTAGCTTTCCAACCAACAAAGTAAATGTTGTAAACTGTATTGATTGCCTTCTGTTGGGCAAAGCTATTCCTGCCAAGTTTGAGCTCAATCATGACTTTTATTTTTTTAAGATGAAAATATGGAAAGTTTATTTATGCAAGACAAACGAAGAACAGAGTTACCTCAAGTCACGTCAATCGGACGGGCGGGTGCGCGGAGGAACACATCAGGGAGGGGGAAATCTGTCTTCCACCAACCTCCTTGGTCAGATGGATTTGGGTTTACGCGCATATCATCGGCAGCGATCGGGGGGGGGGACGGGGGACGTGTTCTCCCTCAAATATTTCGGGGGAGGTCGTCCCCCCCTAGATTTTTAAAACTATTTTTTTTCGATTTTGCTGGCAATTTTTTTTTAAAGATATATTGTAATCAGCAAACCTATAGATTATCAAACATTAAAAATGGGGTAGGGGGGGGGGTTAATGTCACAATTTCTACTTTTAACAATACACAATGTGTCCTCGGGACGTTTTTCCCCAGCACGAAAGTATTTTTATTCTCCCCCCCCCCCCGTCACATAAAATCTTCGCTCCTTACGCTGACATATAGCTGCCTATACACAGCAAACGCGGAGTGGGGTCGACTGGTGATTGAGAATATACAATTTTGCTCCTTGATAATTCGTTGGAATGATTGCTTCGGCGAAACTTAGTTGGGGCGCCCTGGATAATATGCCTCTGAATCTACCAGAAAGTGTAAAAGTTAGTTTACATTAAATACAAATATGTCTGACCTATACATTTCAGTGAAAACGTACATGACCAAGCATAGGCGGCGGAAGCGGGGGGGACGGGGGGGACGTGTCCCCCCTAAATTTGAGGAGGGGGGGACGGTCCCCCCCTAAATTTGTTGTTGATGACCTTTTTTTTTTTTTTTTTTTTTTTGCTTGTCAAAATTTTTTTCTACGTCCCCCCTAAAATTTTGGGGTTGAGAACCTTTTTTTTTTTTGCTGGTCAAAATTTTTTTTGTTGTCCCCTCCTAAAATTTTTGGCTTCCGCCGCCAATGTGACCAAGGCAGAATGATAATGCTGCGCACGTGGCGCCCGATATAGGGCTTCATCTTTGAGTGAAGAATAATCTCGGGGATAGACATTATCATTCGCATCGTTGACACTTTCTCTCGCGATCTGTTACTTACAATTTACATGTATTTGCCCTAAAGACGGACAAACGCATGTTACAAAAAACACAAAATTTCGGGAAAAAATGATATCCAATCCAACATCTTCACACTGGTCACTGCACTGCAACTCCCGATTACAAGTGGTGCAACTTTCCTACCAATATCAATCGACTTGCGCGCCCTGGAATTCCGGAATTTACATATTGCAATACATACCGTGTTTACACAGGGACACGGCTCGGGGGTTCGACACGCGAGCCGTGTCGAACACGGCAATTTTATGCTGTGTAAACGCGATCATTGTGATCCGCGAGCCGTGTCGAACACGGCTTTTTTGATCCGCCAAAATCGTAGGTTTCAACCCGCGAGCCGAGTCAGACTCGGCAATTTTTTCGTGTGTAAACAGAAAGCCGTGTCGAATCCTCTTGACCTAGGTCACTGCGCGCGCTTTCACTTTTGGCATTGTTGTTGTTCGCACGGACAAGATTCGATTCCGGCGGTGAATTTCCCGCCTTTAATTTGCGACGTCATAATTCTTCTTCCGTTCGAGATCCGCGAGCCGTGTTGAACTCGCCTTTTTATATGTACGTATAAACGCGATCACAGCATGCCCTCTTCGCAGCGTTCGACCCTGCTTGAGGATTCAACACTCGAGCCGAGTCATGTGTAAACACGGTAAGAGGTGCATTTGTGCGAACACAAAGGCCATGAGCGTAAGTTAAAATATAGCTTTGACTAGCCCTTGAAATTGACTACATTGTACCAATCCAGTAAATATAACCATAAAAAAAAAAAATCCGGCGAAAATAGGGGGGCGCGCGCCCGGGGCGCCCCCCTCTGGATCCGCCACTGTATAGAGGGCAATTGGTTTTATACAAGAGTCAAAAAGCTTAAGGTGAGCTATAAGGGAGATTCTGTCTTTTGGTAAAATGTTTCGTAAACTGAAGAGGGCTTTTTTTGCTTTGTTGAACAAGTGTTTTATAGCATGAGTAAATGTGCACGATGGTTTAAAGATTATTCCTAAATATTTATATTCGTTAGCAATTTCTAATGGTGTATGTATGGTGAATGCCGTTAAAACACAACTGCGCCCCCCCCCCCCCGAAAATGAGGACCTTCTTTTTCGTGGACGAAATGTACTTAAGTACTTATATTTTGGTTGAAAGCCTTTGGCTTGCATGGATCCGCTCCTGGTTGAAACACGATCGAGTCGTTGCAATAAATTGATTTTTTCACACATTTTGGTAAAAGTTATCGGATATGATGACATTTAGTTTAGGAAAAGTTTTTTAAACAATGTTCATAATTTCACCTTTCAATGAACATTAAATGAAAACCAAAATAAATAAAATGCGATTTTCCCACCCTAGGCAAGTATTGTTATGTTCATTCAATTAACATGCTTCTGGTGCTACTGAAGCACTTAATTAAACACGTTTGAATGAACAGATGGAATTTTAAAAATCTGTTAACGTAACTGGAAAAAATGCAATTGCTAATTATGGATATGACTTATCTGTCACAACAAGATCAAGCTGGTTTCTTGCTTAACTTTATTTGATTTGATTTTACGAAAATCCCGATGTCTAATGCTTCAGTGAGCACAAAATATAAAAAAAAGTTCAAGGCTTTGGCCCCATCCAACTCTAGCTGCATAATGAAGAGCTCACTTGCAAAAGGGGTTAGGTCCATTTTTCATCAAATTTGATTTTTTTGGTCTCACTGGCCCGTATTCTGAAGTTAGATTTAACTTAAACTCAGGTTTAAAGTTGTGGTTTAAAAATGGATAGCCAATTGTTACATAAATTACTAACAGTAGATATATCAAATTTCAGCTCATTTTACTCTCAAATCATTCATAATTGTCCAGGAAGTATAAATAAATGATTGTGTTCACCATTAATGAATCAGTAAAGAGCACAGTAAACATAAGAATTACTGAATACAAATTTTGATACTTTTGGCTTCCCATAAATTTAGCACAGAGTTAGACCACGGTCTAAGTTAAACCCGACTTCAGAATACGGGCCATGTATCCATTTTTATAGCTCTATAAGACGATACCAATGAAAATTTGAAATTCCCATTAAAAATTTGAATAAAATGGCAAATAAAAATCGCTCTTTTCAAAAGGGGTTAGGTCCATTTCAGTTTCGTTGAAAAGGGGTTACTTCCACACTGAATTTTGTTGGAAAAGATTATTTTTTAAAAATATGAAGACAGGTAGATTTCTTTTTATACCTTTATGTTCTCATTCATGCAATGTATCATGAAAATTTAGTTTCGAATTAAAACATTCCAATAGGCCTATGGGAAAAAAATTAAATTCTTGGAGTGGACCTAACCCCTTTTGCAACTAAACTCTTCTGAAAAGCTTATTTGTCAAAAGGGGTTAGGTCCATTTTCAAAAAAAATTGTTTTCTCACTCAAAACCTATACGAATTTTCAGTCGCCCAGATGATAACAAAGAAAAATTGAGATTCACATGAAAACGTGAAAAAAAGTTGCAAAAAAAATCATTATTTTAATCAAAAGGGATTGGATTCATTTCAGTTTGCTTGCAAAAGAGATTAGGTCCACACTGGTATATTTTTTTTAAATACATAGAAGAAACTTGAAGACAGGTAGATTTCTTTTATACCCAATTTTATGTTCACATAATAGGGTAGTACATCCTGACAGTTTATAGTTACTCAGAAGAAAGTGAAAATAAAAAACACGTTTTTTTTCTTCTCGGAATGGTCCAAAGTAGACCTAAGCTTTTTTGCAACCAAGCTCTTCATATATCGAATAATTATTTTTGTGTGCATGCGCACCTTTTGTATAGTGTCACTCTGAAGCCATGTGCGAAGTTTCACAAAAAACTGGAGGCAGAAGTAAAAAAAAAAAAAAAAACATCCATGAAACATACCCTTATTTCACTTATGTTAACATTTTTATTTCCTCTCTCATAGACATTGTGTTCACTATAGGTGCATTATGTTTAAGAATAAGTAACCCCTTTATTCAATATGGTGGCACTTGTTTTTAATGTCTTTAGCAATATCATTTATAGCAGTAATGTTTATAAACCTATGGGCAGAAAAATGTGAAATGAATGGACGAGTAAGCACATAATTAATTATACTGGCATTTTTAAAGTCACAGGCTCATTTTGAGTGGTTATGAATAATGGGGGCAATTTCATGTCGACTTGATTGCCGTTTTTTAACCATCCATTTCATCACCGCACACACTTTCCATACTTTTTGTACTTTCATGGTTGAGCGATCACACTTAGAAAACTTAGGAAATGAATAAAACTCTTTATATTGTACACATGCATTCTTTTCCTAACAATTTCTAAGGATCAGTTGAGTTCAAGGAAAAATCAGTGCATGCTAGAGAATCTAGAAGTTGAAAATGGGGAGGGCATAACCGGATCCAGGGGCGAGAGGCCCGGGCCCTCCTATTGGCGGAGTAATTAAAAAAAAATAAAGAAAAAAAGGGGACAGAAAGAAAAAAGAAAATGAATGGGAAAGAGATGAGAAAAAAAAGAAGGACCAGAGGGGGAAGACGAGTAACTAAAACAAGATGAGAGGAAGACTTGGAAAATAATTGTAAAAAATATTTCATGTCCATGGGCGGAAATCGCAGGGGGGCAGGGGGGCGTCGTGTCCCCCTACCACAAATAGTAGGGGGACACATGCAATATTTAATGTACCCCTACTATTTTTTTGGTCTTTTATGATGGAGAAAATTACATCACTTCACGATCAAAATAATACATGTATTTTGGACTAAATGACCTTACATTTTGGGTGAAAACCTTTTTTTTCTTCTTTTCTTCTTTTTGCTTGTCAAAATTGTTTAGGTCAAATTTTCCAGGCC
Source organism: Lytechinus variegatus (assembly GCF_018143015.1). Lineage (NCBI taxonomy): Eukaryota > Metazoa > Echinodermata > Echinoidea > Temnopleuroida > Toxopneustidae > Lytechinus > Lytechinus variegatus. Next base: position 64,885,577 of record NC_054743.1, on the reverse strand, counting down.
TGGCCCCCAACCTTTGGGGACAGATTTCCGCCCATGTTCATGTCACTACATAAAATTTTCGCTCGCGCTTCGCGCTCGCAATGCCTTTTAGGTGATTAACATTATCTTGCTCAATATTTAGCCTAAAATGTCAAATTTTGAAGTCAATATACCAAACATATTTCAGCTCGGAATCGAACTTTCATCTTTTGTTTGATTTTACAAATTGATTTTTAAAAAGTACTCTGTAAAAAATTATGTTTAATGGTCTGAACATTAACATTTACTGCTTGCGCTGCGCGCTCGCAAATTTTGATTTGTCAGTTACCTATTATTTTCATGTATTCCATAAAGTTCTCAAAATATCCCTATTCAGGTCAAATTGTCAAAGCGTATCAGCTAGCGCTGCACGCTCGCATTTTGATTGTTGAATATATTTCAATATTAATATAAAAAACTAACTTAAAATCCCCATTTTATGACAGTTTATCAAAAAATTGGGCTCGCAATTCGCGCTCGCCTTGATTGTTGAAAAGATATTAACTAATGCATCTTATTCATAGTAACAAAAGTGCTTTATAAATTATATTCAGTTTTTAGGCAAAAATATTAACAGATTTTGCGCTCGATCTCATTGGACTTATTAGATTAGAAAACCTTTAATAATTTGTATATACTGTGAATGATTCATATATATATTTTTTAAAATATGATGCATATGATTTGTATAATAATGTATATATTCCATAATGTAAATATTGTTACGTTTTTTGTTTGTTTGTTTTATTTCGTTTTTTACAAAAAAGGGCAATTCAGTTGCTATAAAAAAGTAATTAAAACAATAAGGGGGGCCTACATTTTACAAGCTCTGCTTTTTAGTTGGCCCTCCCTCCCTTTCAAATATTTATATATCTCGATCTGATGATTGTCTAGATTGAAATAGATTAATAAATAAGAATGAATTCAATAATCAAATTGTCCCTTTTTCAGAATGGATCATCTAAAAGTTTAATCTCGCGCTTAGGAAGAGAAATGGGAAGACAGTCATCATTTTCATAATGTCCTTATAGAATGTCCCGTCCTATGTCAAAACTCAAAGTAGTAATAGTAAAACATATCAGCTCTTTTTTTAGCTGTGCTCCATAATTATGTACCTCACAATATCTGAAGTGCTTGAAATACAGAGCTTAAATTTACCCTTTTTCAGAACGGAATATCAAATATTTTAAGCTCGCGCTTCGTGCTCGCTTTATTGATTTTCATGATAAAAAGGTATTTAAAAATTCAAGATCGAAATTAGATACGAAGCTTGTTCTCTATCTAAATCTCTATTTAGTTTCACATCAATATATGAACAATTTTCTGCTCGCACTTTGCGCTCGCATTATCAATGTAGGAAGATTTCAAATTACTCATCCTTTTCATGATTTACAAAACATGAATAGAGTGTCCCATTTTTAGGTGTAAATCTCAATTTTTATTTAGTCATAATTATACTTATCCTTTACACGATTACAAAAAAGTGTTTAGAATTTCCATTCTTCAGGTAGAAATGTCAAAATTTTCAGCTTGCGCTTAGCGCTCGCATTATTTGATAGTTGAAATATGTGAAGTCTTCATGGCTAACAATAAGCAGCCGTTATTAACAGATCTTTTTTTATCAGATCAAAACGTATATTATGAATTTCTGCTCGCACTTTGAGCTCGGAGTAATTATTTAGTTGGATAACATCTCATTTAGGATCACAAACATTTCCCAGAATGTTTAAATTTTAGGACAAAATACATGAAAAAAAAGGTCGCGCTTCGCGCTCGCACTATTTAAACAATGCTTATGAGATTATTACATATTTATGTTGATTTATAACAACAAAGCTCAGAAATGACTATAGGCCTAGGACTTCCCCTTAAAAGAAACAAACAAAAATCAACTTCGAGCGGACGATCGGGGAAAATGTGGCTGAAAAAAATAATGCCCCTCCCCCTGTTTGCGAAGGCTGGATCCACCCCTGCGGGTGGGGGACCCACAAAAAACTTGCGAGAACCTGAAAAAAAAAATTACTTTTATTCTCGTGTGCCTTATTGGGCTATATTAGTACTCCCGATACTAAAATGATTTCCTGCCAATTATAGGTCTGCATATCTATGTAAAATAATTTTGCATTATAAACTGTACAGATTATGATTTTCAAAAATGTATTGGTTAAGATATTTGGCACATTTTTTTAAAGGACTTTTTATTGTATTCTCTTAAATAAAAATACACATTCCATAAACAAGTTTTACAAATTATTTGAAACACGATTATAAATTATACAATAAATCCATATCTCAAATAATTATACATCAAACTTCAAAGATACTGGAAATTAATACTGATGCGTTTCAACAATTACAAAATGAAAAATTAACAAGATGTATTAACCCTAAAAAGACTGGGGGGGCTGATTCAGCCCCCCCTCGACATTTTTCGTGATAAATCCGCCGCGCAAAATTTTTTGACCGCGTCGCTCGCTGACTTTTTACTTTCATGTCTCGCGCAACTTTTGAGACCAATATTGTGACGCCCGGGTACGCGGTTCGGAAATTACGCAACATTTCGTAAGTGCATGCAGACCCAAAATTACTCAAAAACGTGAATTTGTGTACAAATCCAATGCAAATAGTGTTTTTAGCCAAAATTCATAAATGTATCATTATTTTTCCTTTTACTGCTTAAAATCAATTAATTTTATCTTTTTTATGGTCCAAATAAAGTCCCCGACAATTTCCATTGAAAAAACAATAAAAAACAAAAAGTCGAAAAACAAAGAAATACATTAGAAAACAATAGAATACATAAGAAAATAAATGTGATGTTGAAATTTTTTTAAAATAAATTTGATCAGATGCCTATCTAGAGTATGTGAAACAAAAATTAGCATTTCAGGGGCATTATTTTATTAATTACAGCAAACTTATGATTTTACGCATAAATTAGCATAATTAATGAAACATGAGATTTTTTGCAGAATTTGATGTTATAGTGTTGTAGATAATGCCATGGGTAACGCGTGTGCCAATTTTCGTCTCGATCGCGCGATCGACGGCCGAGATCATAAGGGGGGGGGGGGGCTGAATCAGCCCCCCAGTCTTCTTAGGCGTCGAAATAGCCCAGTCTATTTAGGGTTAAATGGCAAGAGAGAAAAAAATGATTAAAAAAAAATGGCTTATCCGATTACTTTCCAATCTATGGAGCGGCAGAAAACATAAATGGGACGTCTTACAAACGTTTTTTTTTTAATGTTTAAAAAAATCTACTATTTCGATAGGGAAAATAGATATTCTCAGAAAAGCTGTTAAAGTACGATTCATTTAAAATACAAGTCCACCCCAGAAAAATGTTGATTTGAGTCAATAGAGAAAAATTAAACAAGCCTAATGCTGAAAGTTTCATTTAAATCGGATGTAAAATAAGAAAGTTATGACATTTTGAAATTTCGCTTATTTTTCACAAAATAGTTATATGCACCACTTAATGACATGCAAATGAGATAGTCGATGATGTCGATGATGTGAGGGTGCCGTGGCCGAGTGGTCTAAGGCGCCTGGCTATACATGGAAAGTCTGGGGTTCGATCCCCGCTTCGACACCTGTGCTCTTTTATCCTGCATTCAAATAAATGGAAATGCTTCATGCATTATTTGTAACTAGGTGTGTACTTGTTTTAAAAAAAAAAAAAAAAAAAAAAAAAAAAAAAAAAACTTGCTATTTCTTTTGTTTTTTATTGTTTGATTTATTTATCTATTTCACAAGTTAAAAAGGGTGGCCCAATCATTACAAACTCTGGTTTTCGTTGGGGCCCTTTAATTACAAAGTAGATACATATAATATATACAGATATAGAAAAATTATATATACAAACTTATGTACACTATAGACTAATTTAAATAAAATTTATACAATAATTCATTTTTTCTGATTTGACAATAATAATGACTCTCTTGTTTGAACCATAGAGTATAAAAAAGCAAATATTTCCACATGTTCAGGGAGGAATTAACGTTTGTTTCACATTATTATGTACATGAGGAGAAAATTAGAAAAATTCATGTAATGAAATACAAAAGAAATAGTGAGTGAGTGAAGTCATCACTTCCCTCATTTGCATACCGACCAGGATGTGCACATAACTAATTTGTGAAATTAAGCGAAACTTAAAAATGTTATAACTGTCTCATTTTACATCCGATTTTTAAGGAATATTCAGTGTCGTGCTTGTTGGAATTTTCTCTTTTATTCAAATATATCTAATGGAAAGACTTGAGATTTTGTGCTTCTTTTAAGGACTAATTACACTTTATTCGGAAATGAACGTTGATCAGTTTCTTCAGAAGGGGGGGGGGGGGGGAGGGGGACCCCTATACTACAACATCCTCTCACTTTTCCAGTCTAGAGACGTCCAACTCTACTACATTTTTGGTACATTTTCAACGTACAATAATGTCTCTGTCTACGATCCATATTGGTCGCCGACCCTAACCGAGAACTGAGTGCACCCACGAACTTTCTTGTGCTTTCTTTGTTCTTTATCGATGTATCCTCTTCTTGTATGACCGACTGGCCACATATTTTGGATTTAATCTTCTTCTCTTATGCTGTTTAATGAATGAGCTTAGAGCTGTGTTGAACTTTTATGCTGTTTCTTGGCTCTTTGTTTGACACTGTCTCCGACTCTGACTTCTGAGTGACCCGACCCGATGCCAGAAGGCAGAACGTTGCTGTGAATCGTACGGTACGGTACCGGCTGTCGGTACCCGTGCGTGCGGTGGAATTGACAGTGGGTGACGTTGTGACGTGAGTTCCAAATTAAACAACATCATCCTTCTGTCCTGGCTGTGTCAATCACCAGCTGAGCTGAATACTGCAACATTTAACATCCCCTTTAGGTATGGTATTTTGTCCTTTTTTTTTTCAATTAATTAACATACCGTATAATGGTGGGCCCAAGCCGAGTCTGCGCACCTAGGCTAAACTAAAGACAAGTCCTAACAATTTGAGTTAAGATTTAACATGAATTTCTTCTTATTTCACAAAATCTTTTGGTAAATAGTGTTCCTGATATTATTAAGCAAAATAAGAGTAAGTGTACCAAATTTCTCATTAAAAAATGAAAGAAAATATAAGATTTTTTTGAAAAAAACCTTCGGGCAGTCATTGGTCATTTTCATATTGTCTGCGCACTCATTCACTTTGCACACGATCCAGGGATTTTGGTGAGAAAGGTTGCATTTTGAGGCCGTCACATGAAATGCCTGCTTGAATTCATTATTTTTCCTCCATTTTGAGTCAGATTTTTTAATGAATACCTGTCTATCTATTATATGTGTAAAGTTCGTGCTCGTTGCATATTATCTTTTACTAGAATCGCGCAGATACGCGGGTGCGCGGACTTGGGAGACCGCGCAGACATGGGGGAACTGACCATACCGTATGATGGGCACTAGTATTCAACCTGGCATAGCATAGCCTAATTTGACATATTCCACAAAATATTTTGATTTAGACATAATATTTAAATAATAATAAAGTTACGGTACTTTTGTACAATTAATACATTGTGTAATAATTATTATTACCACAGTCATCTGATCCTGACATGCCCATTCTCAACGTATGTCTTTCTCCACTCCCTGTGACGGGAGGCAGAACGTATTTTGTTTGGGAGTGGGGTCAAAGCCAAAAAGGGCACTTATATGTCAAAATTGACATTTTGGTGCAAACAGACATTTCGTGAAATAAGACATGAAAATTAAACATTCCGAGCTGTTTTTTTCCTAAATAATTAGCGCGAAGCGCGAGCTAAAATTTTTAATATACTGACCAGAAAAGGAAGCTGTTAAGGACTACATTTAGTGACTCATAAATAGGATACATAACTCACCAATCAAAATAATGCGCGAGCTCAAAGATTTTGTGATTACAACTGGAAAACTGGACATTCTAAGCATTTTTTTGTAAACGGAAACAGAATGAGTACCTTACTTAACAATGGATGCGAGTGCATGACACGAGCCAAAATTTGTGTTACTCCAATCTGAAAACTGGAAATGCTAAATATTTTGTAACCATGAACAGGGTTGGTACCATGCTAAACAATAATTGATGAGAGAGCGATCCAAAATTTTGTCATTTTCTAGCCTAAAATGTATCATGTTTTACTATAAATTATATTTAAAAAAGGTATCTCTTTTTTAAAAAGGGCATAATTCATTTGGAAAAGAGGGCATTTTTTATTTAAACAAGGGACATTTTTTTCCTACATGGTATTTTTCAGGGGTGGGGGGAAGAGAGCACAAAGCGCAAGTTGAAATGTTCAGATGCTGACCTGAAAATTCGTCATTTTTACGGCTCTTCAGTTTTCATGTTTTTTCTGCTCACAACTACTGTTAAATTTGAATTATTATTTCTTGTATCTTCTACTATTTTTTTAACTTTAAAAAACCAGAATAAAGAAAACTAACAAATTGAAGTTAAATATTCATAATGATATAGAATAAATGGGGCGCACCCCATACCCAGTTGGGGGAGGATAAATCTTAATTATTTCTTGAAACAGTAAAATAGAGTTCTCTATTATTACACAAAAACAGATACGCTGTGTATTTCCTTAAAACTGTACTGAAATGAAATTCACTGTCTAACCATAGGATTAAAAAAAACACACTTTTTACTTTGTTTTGTCAATCTGAGACACTAGACCCAACACAAAATTATGCACAATTTAGAAAAGATGTATTGCCTATCAACATAATAACTAACTAGAATTTAATTCGTCTGCAGACGAATTAGGTGGTCTGTCATGATTTTTCATTCAGAGTCGGCTAATGTATAAAATGAATAATTTAGATATGATTGATAATCTTGATTCTAGACATCCTAAGAATAAATTTTGACCATTGCTCAATGTGATTATTAATGTTTCCCATAGACTTTACACGTAAGCAATTTTGAGAATTACAATTCCAATATTGCAAGTGAAAAACGGGCATGATCCCGGCATCTGATCAAAAAGTGGAGGGCACATTACCCGAAAGCCCAGAATCTCAGCTATAACATATTAAAAGCTCCGGCAAAACTGACTAGAAGAAATGGAGATATGGCTCACGAAATAGAGGAATGTCGAATCTAGTTTTGAGAAAAAGTCATGTCCCATAGAGATTACACACAAAATACATGTGATATGAAAAAAACAATTACAATCTGTTTTATCTTGCTAAATTTTAACTTTCATACCTTTTAATTATCATAAAGGATCATGTAAGAGGTGGCAAAAAGAAAAAAAAATGAAAAAAAAATCATCTTTTCTACCCCAGGAATCGAACCTCCGCCCTCGAGAAAGCAAGTCAAAATGCGTTATCCATTGAGCCACGATATTCCCCATAGAGATTACACGTAAGCAATTTTGAAAATTACAATTCCAATTTTGCAAGTGAAATACGGGCATGATCCCGGCATCTGATCAAAAAATGAAGGGCACATTCCGATAGCCCAGAATCTCAGCTACAACATGTTAAAAGCTCAAGGAAAGCTGACAAGAAAAAATGGAGATATGGCTCACGAAATAGAGGAATGTCGAATCTAGTTTTGGGAAAAAGTCATGTCCCATAGAGATTACACGCAAAATGAGGAAAAATGACATGCCTCTTTTCATCGCTGTTTTACGCAATGATGCGTTTCTCAAAACGAATATTCATGTTAACTGAGGAGAAAGAGTACATTATAAACTACAACATATTGAAATCTGGGCGAAAAATGATCTATATTCGAGAAGTTACAGCCAAATTTGCATAAATTTGATGACGTCATTTTTGAAAAAAATGAAATTTTTAGTTTGGGCGCCTATTTGATGACGTCACGATATAATTTAGGGACAATGGTGACATGAAATCAAATCTACAACTCATACTCTATCGATATATGAAAAAAAATTGGGGGTCAACGGACTTTTTAAAGAGCTACAGTGAATTTACAATAGGCATGTTTTTGCCCATATATGGCCTATAGTGAGAGCTCGCGCGCACACGTGCTGCAAAGTTTAACGGGTGTTAATTTCGTTATTAATGGTTGTAGAAAGTTGATCAAGGTATCAAATTGCTCAGAATTTTATTAGCAATGCAATGATATTAAAGAAACGGTTTTTCTGCGTTGCGTTAAGGTGTAACGCGCGGAAACGCGCGCGCAAATTTTTGAAATGCTTAAAATGACCTGAAACGTACCCAAAAAAATTTATAGGTCATTTGGACGATTTTTTTACCTTTGACGCGCGCGTACGCGCGCGTCATGACCTCTACATGACCTTTGATGACATTGACATTTGACCCTTGACATGAAGTTAATGTCATGTAAATATTGTTAATTTTTGACAATTGATAATGAAGATATGATCAAATGAAGAATTTTACAAAATGGCGCGTAGATGACGTCATCATGACCATATGACCTTGAAAAGCTTATTTTGCCGTCTCTATGATAGATTCTATATATGACGAAAAAATCAGCAAAATTGATTCAGCCAATTTCGAGAAAAGTTGGCGACAAAAAATAGGTACCATGAATAAAGAAATAAGAAATAAAGAAAATTCTGACAAAATCAAGAGGTGATCTGTCGTAGACAGACCACCTAATAATAATAATATAAAAGAGAGAGAGAGAGGAAGTTCCACCACAAACTTAGAAAAGGAAAAAAAGGAGATGTAAAGGAGTAAATGTGATATTATTTTCTAAACATATTGTCACAATCTACCACAAAATTAGCTTTTCTTATTGTAAGAGGGGTGGAAAATTTTGCTTGCTCCTTCGCTTCGATCGCTTTCAACTTTTTTTGGCAGAAATTTAAATTTTGCCCTATGTGGGGAAAAAAAATTAGATCAGAAAAACCAAAATATGATAAAGATAAAAGAACATGTGGCGACATGCATCGCGGCGGAGCGCTATTTCTGTGAATGAACAAGTTCCGAGTGAGGTCCTCATGTCGGTCAGCAACATGCGCACATTATTTGTTTTGATCTCGGACAAAAGCGGTGGAAAAATAAGAAGATAAAGGAGAAAAAAATGATAATTTGTTTTCATCTCTGATACACATGTAAGCAGGAGGAGGAGGAAGAAGACAAAGATTTGTTTCCATCTCCGATGTAAGTGGGGGAAGAAGATGGTGATGATTTGTTTTGATCTTTTACATAAGCGGAGAAAAAGGAAGATGATGATGATGGTGATGATTTGTTTGACCTGCGATAAAAGTGGAGGAAGAAGAAGAAAAAACAAGAAGATGATGATTTGTTTTGATCTTAAGCAGAGGCAAAGAAAGTGTAGTTGAACTCACTGACATGTGCCATAATGATTTAGACATATTTTGAGTAGCTTGCGATTTAGAATTATTATTAGCAATGATCTCTTGCTGTTCTAGAAGTAAAAGAGGTATAAAAGACGCATCTTCCCGACTACATGTACATGTATTTTGCAACTTAGGCAAATGAAACTGAACAGAAGTCTCCAGCAGATTAATGACCGATTGGCGGAACATGTTATATAGATTTTTCGAGGTGCTAGCGATTAAAAAAAATTTACAACAGATCTTTTCTTTAGGAATCCCTAGCAATAGTATAGCTAATGCACCATCTTAATAGTTTACAATTGTCTCTACAATCATCATGATGTTGTAGAGAAGTGGACTGTCATTGACCAGCGGTAGTGTCATGCGCTGCACATCATCTTCTTCTTCCTCCGCCTTTGTCAGAGATGAAGACAAATCATTGTTTTCTTCCTCCGCTTCTTTTGGAGATCTAAACAAATTCTGTCATCGGTGTAACTTGCAGCATTTCTCCATGTGCCGATCACCCACAAATTTTAATGTTTGTTTTTTTTTATACCCGCCAATCCGATATTTAAACTGATTTCGATTTTAGGAGCGAAACTTCTGAACCGATTTCCGATCCCGTTAGGGGTTGAAAGGTCAAATGATGTGAGGTTTTGTTAGTCTTCCAACTTGCTCTCATTTCTTTATTTAGACGTACATGTACCAATTTTGATCACATTTGATTCAAATGATTCTTGGGTAAATGTAATACCATTTGTGAGTTGTTGAGGATGATGGGGTCAAAGGTCATCTTGTATTTGTGAATAGGAGATCCCAAAACTACAGGTGAACCCGGGGGGGGAAGGGGCAGTCAAATATACATGTATTGTTGTACACACGCGTGACCAAAAAACGCGTTTAAAGGGGTGTTTTTTTTTTCAGTTTTGGATGCGGGCTGCACGTGTACTCGTTATTTAGGGTATCAGAAACACTTATTTTAAGGGTAGTTTTGAAAGCCTGGTCAATGGTCAATCGCATGGTCAAAGGTATTCGGGTATGTTTTTTTTTTCCAAAGCTTTTTTTTTAAGACTAGCCAAACGTGTTTAGGGTAATTTTTTTTCCCCAAGCATTTTCCCCGGGGTAATATTCTGGTGACAACTTGTGCAGGGGCCAAAATGTGTAAGTACAGACCGCGAAAAACTTGTTTAGGGGGTTATTTTGCACACAGAGAAAAACTTGTTGAGGGGGTGTTTGGAAATAATTTGGCCACGCATGTGTACAGCTATACATTTGACTGGCTCCCCCGGGCAATGAACTCTAAAGTTGCTATCTTGTAAAAATAAAATTCATGTGTATAAACTGGGAATTCTAACACCCACTTCTCTGATATATCCTTTTCTCTACAATTTGAATTGGAAACCAAAATTTGAATTTGCTGATCTTCTATAAGTAGGCCTGGTGGTCGATAAATTATATGATAGACCACTTGAGTTTCATTGTACTGTACATTTTAAAATCAATTATCAACTCATGTCAAGTATTCTATAAAGTAGTTTCACTGGTAGGGTCCATGATACCTCACAGCCCGGGGGGCCACTTCCATTTACGAGTGGATACCATGCGCGACCATGGGGTCTCGAAAAGCACCCTAAACACGTAATTTCAATATTCTGAAAATGCACCCCATAACAAGTATTGGCGTGTGAAACACTACCCTTAACAAGTATTGGAAACAAAACGATACTCTTGGCAAATATTCCCTGAAATGAACCCCTATAAACAAGTACAGGAATGTTTTATTGTTACGGGTCCTTCGGTCGTCGGCTTTACCTTATTTGGTTTAGTACGACCTCACCTTCTACACCTCGCGCAAATAGGACTCTAAACACGTAGTATTGGGGCAAAAGGACATCCTTTATAAAACATTTTAATTTTGTTTTATCATCCCCGCATATTCGACCTTAAACACGTAATTTGCCTAGCGAAATGGATACCCTTTTTTCATTATTTTCGTGTTTTTGACACCCTTATCACGTTATGTACGTAACGTGCCCTATCGTGAAAAGGACATCCTTTTTACGTGTTTTTTTTGGTTGCGCATGGTATCCACTCGTCAATGTAAGTGCCCCCCCCCCCCCCCCCCCCCCCGGCCTCACAGCCAAAGTAGGAAGGCACAGATTGCATGTCTGCTATAAATATGCACAGACAGTACATTTATGAATACATGTGCATTGTACTGTACTAGTCTACAAATGTAGACCCACATCTGCAGTGTGTGTACCTCAGCTGATTCAACAAGTCTGCATAGCACACTATGTCTACTGAGGCTGCAGAAGTGCTGGTTTGCTTCGCAAACCAGTAGCGGATCCCACCTCACGAGCCATTCAGAGTCTGCATAGCAGACTAGTACTGTACAGGTAATTCTTTCTCTCACCATTGACCATGTTGTTACTAAAAAAAATAAAAATATACAGTTTATGTTGTTTTATCATGAGGTTTACTTTATTCAACTATTCAGATCATGGATGTCGTATTTGACCTTTACCCTTTTTGTATTTCCTGTAATCATTTTGGAGAGAAGCAGACTTCCTCTGTGGAAATCCATGCAATTTGGGGTGCGTTTATTCGACACTTTTTTACCCTAGAATCATGATTAGAATCATGATTCAAATCACGATTCTGCAGAATCACGATTGCGTTTAGTCGAAATTGGAAATAAACGTCTTTCAAATCACAAACATGAAACACGGAAAAAGGGCGTTTGGAAAGACGTTTCTGTAGAATCACGAACGAAAAGGGTCGTATAAACGATATCGTGATTTGAATCATGATTCTATGACGTCATTGTGTCGTGCTTCTTCCGGGTTCGACTCAAAGGCGCGCGCTGTGTTTCGTGCAGGTTAATTTTCGTGTAGCAGATTGCCAGTGTACTAGAACCGGTATATGCCAATTGTCATGTGCATTTAGGAATTATCATTCTGTGTATTGTACCCCGGGGTTGTACTGTAGCGTCATTTGTATATTTCACTCAGGGTGACCAGATTTCACAAAATGAAATACGGGACAATTGACAAACGAAGATCAACAAAGAAGCCCACACAAAGTGTGGGCTTCTGAGAATCCATAGTATAATAATAAGACTTTTGAAAAAAATATAAAGAATTAGAAGGGAAGGTGAACGAAAGAATGAAGGAGAGAAAGAAAAGAGATGATTGGGAAGGATAGAAAACAGAAAAAAATAACAGAAAGTTAGAATAAAAGGATGAAAGAAATAATAAAAGAGATAAAAAAGGTTTCCGTCATTCTTTGAAATGAATATAGAAAGAAAGAAAGGAAGGGAAGATTAATAAATGTCTCGCAAAATAAAGGAGACAATTAAAGGGGGAAAGGTGAGAAAAAGTAGGAGGAAAGAAAGAATGAAGGAAATAAACATGTTTCCTTCATTCTTTGAAAGAAACAATAGAAAGAAAATAAAAATAAGGGAAAATGAGAAGGGAAAAATGAAGAAAGGAATAAAGAATGGAAGGGAAGAATGAAGGGGAAGAGAACGAAAAAATAGAAAATAATGGAAGGAGAGAAAGAACGAAAAGAAACAGGAGACGAAGAGAGAAGGAAGCCAAGGTAATTATAAGGAAAGAAAGAATTTCTGAAGGAAATAAAAAAGTATATTGGATAAAGAAGGAAAGAAAGAAAAATGAACAGAGAGAGAGAGAGAAAAAAGAAAATGTCGAGGAAAGAAAGATAGGAAATAAAGATAGATGGAACAAAAAAGGGCAAGCAGAAAGGATAGGGTATATATAAAATAAAGAAAAGGGAAAAGTTCAAACTTCAAGTAAACAAAAAAATCCAATCATCTAATAAAAATCATAACTTTATTAAATGTATTTTTAAAATTTTAAACATAAAATGTTTTAGAAATGAATAAAATTTCAAAGTGAAACATATTGTCAAACTTAAAAATTAGATGAAACATCGCGGCATCGTGCACACCAAGACTAAAAACAAAAGCTGAAACTAGATATATGAAAAGTCAATAACATTTTCCTCCGATTACATCTCCAAATCATTAAACTGAGAATCCATAGTATAATTATAAGAATTTCCCGCCGATTTTGTGATTATTTTGGTAGAAAAACTGTTTATCATGTGAGGTGTTTGCACCATTGAGAATTTGCTTCGATCCTCCATGCCTAGCTAGTAGCCTGCCACACACAGGCAGGAGGCCAGTTCGTTTGCAATGTATTTGCAAGAAATCATCGCAGAACTTGCAAAAAGTTTACAGTTATCGATTTAATTGTTGTCTCTGCTTCGTCAGCTGTTGGTTATTTCATGAAAATTCGTCACTTTCAAATGTATTAACTACATTTTGTTCAATATTCTGAAATACGGGACAATCCCGGGAAATACGGGACGTCTGGTCACCCTGATTTCACTGTTTTCATCAATCATGTCTTCAAGTTCCAAAGGCACAAATTGGACTGACGACGAACTCAGGGCTCTGCTTGTGCTTTGGGCTCAGCCTGAACCACAAGCATCCCTTACCGGGATTCACAGAAATATAAGACGATCTACGAGTCCCTTTCAGCGGCGCTTGCAAGGGAGGGATTTCAACGGAGATGTGGCACCGCCTGTCGAGACAAAATTAACAGAATTCGTGCCCAGTACTACGGCTACCGAACACCATTTTTGATGAACCGACAAGATTGAATACAAGTAAACAAAAACCATACGAGGTACAATACACGGAATTCTGGAAGTAAAAGATTTATTTTTCGGAAGCCGAGTTGCACTTGCACAAACGATCGCGCGTTAGCTCTGGTGGCAGCAAAAATCTAGCAGCCGACGTGAAGTTAGAAACACGCGCGAAAATGTTGACCTATACTTCCTGGGTCAAACTGCGCACTGTGATGCGCACTGGATCGGCCCGAATTCAGGGAGAAACAGCGTTAGAAAGATGGTCGTATAAACGCTGATTCTGTCGGATCGTGATTCATGTTGCTGTTTGAATCATGATTCAAATCGTGATTCCAATCATGATTCTGGGTTGAGGTCGCATAAACGCAGCCTTAGTGCAGGATTGCTTCCTGTATGACTTTGTGTGCAGTTACCAACATCATTCCATCTAGATTATAATTTGGTTTTTGCATGGGGAAAGGATGGGAGGGGGAGGGGGGGGGGGGATGTTGCTAGGCAACTGCAATAACAGCATGGTGCTTCCAATATCTAGAAAGTATCATGTACATGTAGGGCTTGTGGATGACCAAAGATGAATTTGATGTGATTGGCTTTTAATAGCTGTATGGATGAGTATAACCCATGTGCTGTATATACAGTTTGGAGTTGTTCTTAGATTATGTATGATTATTGTACATGTATGTATCGCCCTTGACATGCAGGGGTGCTTGGGAACTGGTTCTTAAAGGGGAAGTTCACCCTGACAAAAAGTTTATTGTAAAAATAGCAGAAAAAATAATAAAAAATATTGCCGAAGGTTTGAGAAAAATTCATCAAACAATTAAAAAGTTATTAGAATTTCAATTATTTGATTTGTGACGTCATATGCGAGCAACATTTCTACATAGCGAATGGTAAAAAATCAATGAAATGTCATTTTCTCAGAAAATTGAAAATGGTTTTCACTGTACCTTTTGTATATAAATAGACAAATCATTTCACACCCGATCATAAATAGAAAACAAAATTAAGTCATCAGGAACCATACAAAATTTGAAATTTATGCATTATATATTACATAACACACGGGGCAGCTGCTCGTTTATGACGTCACAAATCCAAAACTTTGAAGTCTAATAACTTTCTTACTCTTTAACGGATTTTCCTCAAACCTTCACCAATATTTTTTACTATTTTTTCTGCTATTTTTACAACAGAGTTTTCTTCAGGGTGAACTTTCCCTTTAACATGAAATGGGGGAGGGGGTCTTTGTCTTGAGAACTGATATCTGGAAGGAGGGGTTTTTATAATGAAACCTGGGGAGAACCGGATTTGTCAATGGAAAAGGGTATTGATGCTTGGGAACTGCTGGCAATGCATGAAGGTGGGGGGGGGGGCACGCATACCATTGCAGGGGGGAGGGGAGGGTTTGCAACTTTGCATTATAATGCTCATGCAGATTATGAACTTCATACTGTACTGTGTACAGTGTGTTGAATTTATTCAAATTTAACAGGGGTTCCATGCACTCACTTTGGTTGCACATGACTTACTGGTATTCATATGTGATAGTATGAAAAATATTGGACTTTGTACTGTACGTCTACAGCAACATCTACTGTATTGTAGTTGTAAACAAAGGGGCCTTTTTTGCTTAAAGGACAAGTCCACCCCAACAAAAAGTTAATTTGAATAAAAAGAGACAAATCTAACGAGCATACTGAAAATTTCACTGAACACTGAAACACTGAAAATTTCATCAAAATCTGATGCAAAATAATTCACAAAACAGTTATATATATTTTATATATATGCACATCCTGGTCAGTATGAAATGAGCAGACTGATGATGTCATCTACTCACTATTTCCTTTGAATTTCATTGTGAGAAATATGAAATTTTAATTAAATTTTTCCATTTTTCCCTGAATATGTGGATAGCATTGTCATCAGGAACCATACAAAATTTGAAATTTATGCATTATATATTACATAACACACGGGGCAGCTGCTCGTTTATGACGTCACAAATCCAAAACTTTGAAGTCTAATAACTTTCTTACTCTTTAACGGATTTTCCTCAAACCATCACCAAAATTTTTTACTATTTTTTCTGCTATTTTTACAACAGAGTTTTCTTCAGGGTGAACTTTCCCTTTAACATGAAATGGGGGAGGGGGGTCTTTGTCTTGAGAACTGATATCTGGAAGGAGGGGTTTTTATAATGAAAACTGGGGAGAACCGGATTTGTCAATGGAAAAGGGTATTGATGCTTGGGAACTGCTGGCAATGCATGAAGGTGGGGGGGGGGGCACGCATACCATTGCAGGGGGGAGGGGAGGGTTTGCAACTTTGCATTATAATGCTCATGCAGATTATGAACTCCATACTGTACTGTGTACAGTGTGTTGAATTTATTCAAATTTAACAGGGGTTCCATGCACTCACTTTGGTTGCACATGACTTACTGGTATTCATATGTGATAGTATGAAAAATATTGGACTTTGTACTGTACGTCTACAGCAACATCTACTGTATTGTAGTTGTAAACAAAGGGGCCTTTTTTGCTTAAAGGACAAGTCCACCCCAACAAAAAGTTAATTTGAATAAAAAGAGACAAATCTAACAAGCATACTGAAAATTTCACTGAACACTGAAACACTGAAAATTTCATCAAAATCTGATGCAAAATAATTCACAAAACAGTTATATATATTTTATATATATGCACATCCTGGTCAGTATGAAATGAGCAGACTGATGATGTCATCTACTCACTATTTCCTTTGAATTTCATTGTGAGAAATATGAAATTTTAATTAAATTTTTCCATTTTTCCCTGAATATGTGGATAGCATTGTTTAATACGGTTCAGTCAACTTGGTCCCTATTGTCAAATCTATAAAAATGAAACATTGTAATTCAAACAATAAAAAACAAAAGATATTGTGAGTGAGGGACATCATTGACTGTCTCATTTGCATGTCACTGAGTTGTGCATATTACTGTTTTGTGAAAAATAAGCGAAACTTTAAAATAGAACTTTCCTATTTTACATCCAATTTTGATGAAATTTTCAGCATTATGCTACATCTACATGTAGGTTGATTTTTCTCTATTTATTCAAATCAACATTTTTCTGGGGTGGACATGACCTTTAATAATCTTTGGACTGTTTGTATTTAAACCATGGTTAAACATGATGTTTTTCTGTTCCTAAAATACTTATACGCTTTAAATAGACTTTTTTTACATCGGATACATGTGGGGAGTTAGGTAAGGGTGGGGTGTTGGGGGGGTCATCAAGGTTTTCATATAATGCAAGACTGATGACCTCTGGGCGCTTTTAGTAGTGTACCTGAAAGAGCTTGTCAAGAGGGGCGCACTGTGTGGAGTTGCGCGCTCGAAATGGGCGAAGACGGCTTTCCGAAGAACGGTTGTTTTCTCACACTAAAACCAGTTTAACAAGGCAAGGCGATCTTGAAAACTATATTGCCAGGTGGTTTAATGAACCAGTTTGAAAGATCACTTCGACTGTTCTCATTATATGTTAAACTATTTTCCACTAAACTACATGTAGTTTCCAGTATAATGAGAATGATGGGGAGTTTGGTTAGGGTGGGGTGGGGGGGGGGGTCTCTAAGTTTTTCATATGATGCAAAACTGGAGACGCTGTGGGCCGCTTTTAGAAGTGTACTTGAAAGAGCTTGTAAGGAAGGGCAAAAAAAAGTTGACAAGCAAGTGGGGGTGGGCTGACCATTTGAAAAAACCCCAATAATTTGATTAATTTCTTTGTTTTTGTATGTGCGTTTATTGAAAAGAGGACGAGAGGGGAGGAGGGGGGGGGGCAAAGCCCTATCCCACTTTGGATCTGCTACGAACCACTGTTTTGGACACTATCATATTCTCAAAAAGTTTGCATTGATGATTGTTGATAATAAACAGACTATAAAACTTATAAGTTTTATGATAGTCGAAGGTTAATATTGAACTACCCGATTCGGGCCACCAAACCTTAACATTTTTTCAATAATGGTTGCCCGAGATGAATTTTTGGTGGCCCTGGGCCACCGGGCCACCGCTAATGTCGAGCCTTGCGTATGGTCAAAAAAATCATTTGAAATTTTCTCAGAAATTTTATAGTTTTTATTGTACCTTCAGTATATGCATGTATCATACATGTATATATCAATACACAAATCATTTCACATGCACTTTGATATGTGTACTGTTTGATACTGCAATAAAATACCAAGTACATGTAGCAAAACAAGTACTTTCCCTTCAAAATATTCTAGTTTCTCTAGATACAAAAAAATAAATTTGAGGCCAATTTATTCTGTGTACTGAACAGTTATTTACGACTGTACATTTAGAGCTCTAAAGCACAGTCAATGAGAAACCGTACACAGTTCACTTCCCCTGTAAATGACCGTTTTTCCCCCTCCTATAGAAAAATATTCTCATTTTGAATGAAGGAATTTTGTTGCAGTACCCCTTGGAGTTTAAACACCCCCTACGCGTGTTTGTATCTCTCTGCATGCTTGTCATTATTGAATAATGAGCATTCTATGATCATGTTTACAATGAAAGGAATCAGATCCAGGGCCGCCGACTCTGCTTACAATCTCAGGATATTACTGCTCACAGAGGGAATGGCACGGCAGCTATCGCGTTATTGGCCTAATTAAATCGAAACCGCACAACAACAAAATGCAGCATTGCTATGTACATTGCTATGACTCCTTTTCACATTCACTGCCAAGATGGGTTTCATATCTGGGTCACATCTTGTGATCAATCACAACTGTTCTAGGAGGTGTTTTGTTGAATGCCCTGGCACTGATCTTGACTTTCATTTGTACTCTTACCAATGAGATGAAAGAATTTCAGAAGCTTTTAACATTTTCCTGTGAAAACGACTGATGACATGTATCCCTATATCCCCTCCCCATCCCTCCCCTCCACTATTCCCTCCATCATCCCCTTTGATCCCCTCTTCCACCCATCCCATCCACTCTCCCCTCCCCAACCCCTCTTCCATCCCCTCCCCTCCACTATTCCCTCCATCATCCCCTTTGATCCCCTCTTCCAGCCATCCAATCCACTCTCCCCTCCCTAACCCCTCTTCCATCCCCTCCCCTCCACTATTCCCTCCATCATCCCCTCTTCCAGCCATCCAATCCACTCTCCCCTCCCTAACCCCTCTTCCATCCCCTCCCCTCCACTATTCCCTCCATCATCCCCTTTGATCCCCTCTTCCAGCCATCCAATCCACTCTCCCCTCCCTAACCCCTCTTCCATCCCCTCCCCTCCACTATTCCCTCCATCATCCCCTCTTCCAGCCATCCAATCCACTCTCCCCTCCCTAACCCCTCTTCCATCCCCTCCCCTCCACTATTCCCTCCATCATCCCCTCTTCCAGCCATCCAATCCACTCTCCCCTCCCTAACCCCTCTTCCATCCCCTCCCCTCCACTATTCCCTCCATCATCCCCTCTTCCAGCCATCCAATCCACTCTCCCCTCCCTAACCCCTCTTCCATCCCCTCCCCTCCACTATTCCCTACATCATCCCCTCTTCCAGCCATCCAATCCACTCTCCCCTCCCTCAACCCCTCTTCCATCCCCCTCATCCTCTCTCTCAGGGCTCCCTCTCCCCCTCATCCCCTCACCCATTCACCTCATTCACTCTCCTCATCATATGCCCCTCCTCTCCCCGACCCCCATTTCCCTTCCCTGCCATTCCTCTCCCTCATATCCCCCACACTTCTCATTTCCTGAAATGACCTCCGCTGTTGTTGTGGCGACGGCTTGGTCATGAATAGAAGCGCTTCGACGTATTCATGTCTCTGCATACAGTATCTGACTCGTCGTCATCTTCAAGAAAATCAATACTTCTTCCCTTTTTTCCCATTTTCATTTTGTTACAAACAAGGACTGTGTTTGTACCCGATGAGGTTGGCTCAAGAGCATGCAGACAGATGTCAATATTTTTCATCCTCGACAAATACACAATACACTCTTGATATGTTTTTTTTTTATTCAGTACAGCTGCATATGGATTATGTTACATGAATGTAAATTTCTTATCAATCATGTGATCTACATGTACATACATGTTAACTGAGTGGGAAGCCAGAAATGTATTTTGTATCTATTTGGTGTAGAATATTGTGTTTAGTTTCTGTCAGTGATGGTGTTGGATGTTGAATGTATCTTGTACATGTTGGCTTGAGATTCTGAATCAGGCAACCTAGACTCAACCTCCAACACCCATCCCTCATACATGTATGTGACCCTTTATAAAGAAAACAAATCATTACTCTTGAATTAGGATCGGCTTAAATTAAAACACACAAAAAACCCCCCAACTATCCCTCCATCCCCTGCTCTTTCTGAAATCTGAAACCCAGCTATCACAATCACATAAACATTGCTATTAGGGATGCTCTCCGGGCTGAAAGTATTTTTATCTAAATAAATTCACAGAGCAAAATGCTGGAAATTCCATCAAAATAACGATCACTAAATATTTGCATTACTTTGGTGAAACAGTTCTACGCATGTTTTTATGAATATTCAATAGGTGGGCTGATGATGTCACATTCCCACTTTCCTTTTTCTTTGATATGTTATTACACAAAATCATAATAGTGTCATATTTTCATAAATGTGTAAAAACTATGCGTCTCCATTATTATGAAATAAGTTGCAAAAATAAATAAGTAATGCTCTTTAAGTCGTCAATCCAATTGTTTTAGTTATTTGCAGCAAATTTTTAATAAACCTATTAAATTTCATATACCGGTAGTAAAATACAAAAGAACAAGTAGGGATATGACATCATCAGCCCACCTAATGAATATTTCTGAAGACATGCCTGGAACTGTTTCACCGGAATAATGCAAATCTTTGAAATTCAATAACTTTGTTATTTGTTATCCGATTTTGATGAAATGTTCAGAATTTTGCCCGTTGAATTTTACTCAATTTATTGAGATATGAATATCTTCAGCCCGGAGCATCCCTTTAATCAAGATTCAGAATGTGTGAACTTTTAATCCAGTTTTAACATTAGAATTTGAATTCAAAGCTATTAAAGATGCATGTTTTCAGTACTTTTTAAAGATCCAAATGGTCCATAAGTCTGTCAGAGGCTATTAAAAATTCAAGGATGTAACCTTTTAATTTGATATGATTTCAAAATATATGAATCAGTCTTTAATTTTTTTCTCATAACCACATGTTTTTTTCTGTTGTCATCATGATGGTATTTCCATGCATGATTTACCTGGGTTCAACCAAATACAGTGTCTTTAATAATGACTTTACAATATTATGATACTGAAAGTCATGAACCCACATTTATTGGGATGAGAACCTGAAAGGAAAAATCCTGTTTCAATTTTCAATACTACATGTATATTGATAATTAAATGTATGAATGATTGAATTGTTTATAATTACATTGGAACATCCAATGCACTGAATAGTTATGAAATACACAGCGCATACAAACATGAAAGTACAGGTAAATGGTAGTTTTGTAACCAATTTTTATTTTTACATGACAATGAGACTTTTGGGTCGTGATTATGCAACTACATGTACATGTACATGTAATATTTTTGTAGGAGTTGTAGGAGTTTTATGCATGATCATGCATAATCCTGCACTCTAAAAAATGTTTGAGTATAAAAAATTCACTGTAACATTGGTTAATAATGGATTTTGTCTATTGGGTATTACTTGTACTTGTATGTACACTTTGGTACAGGCGCGGATCCAGAGGGGGGCACAGAAGGGGGCACAAGGGGAATGTGCCCCCCTTTTGAGAAAAAAACCCAAGGTGTGCCCCCCCTTTTGATTTTTTAGCTCATCTGGCCCGAAGGGCAAGATGAGCAAGATGAGCTTATGCCGTGGCGTGGCGTCCGTCGTCTGTCGTCCGTCCACAATTTCAAAATGCTACTTCTTCGCCATTTCAAGTCTGATTTCAATTCTGTTTGCTTTATATGATAGCACTAGGTGGGGCATTCAAAACTTCTACACAGAATTTTGAAATTCATTAAATATGCTAATTTATGCACATTTTTCAAAATTCACAAAAATGCTACTTCTTCTTTATTTGTTGACCGATTTTGATTTTTTTGCTTCCATCTGGTAGAACTTCATGAGGTACACCAAACTTCTACACAGAATTTTGAAATTTTGACCAGAACAATTTTTATGTTAATTTATGCGAAATTAATTTATGCATATTTTTAAAAATTCACATAAAATGCTTCTTCTTTATTTGTTGACCGATTTTGAATTTTTTGCTTCCATCTGGTAGAGCTTCATGAGGTTCACCAATCTTGTACACAGAATTTTGAAATTTTCAGTAGAAAATTACTTATGCTAATGTATGCGAAATTTATTCAGAAATAACAGAAAATGCCTCTTCTTTATTTGTTCACAGATTTTGATATTTTTTCTTCCATCCTGTAGAACTTCACAAGGCCCACCAAACTTCTACACAGAATTTTGAAAATTTTCAGTTGAAAATTATTTACACATGTATGCTAATTTATGCAAAATGTATTCATAAATCACAGAAAATTCCTCTTTTTCTTTATAATAATAATAATATGCAACATTTATATAGCGCTTAATACAAATGTTTCTAAGCGCTGCATACATGTACTATTACCCCGGCTTTAGCACGGCTACCCTGATCGGGCGCATCGAGCATTCAAGGAATTTCTTCCTACCGGGTACCCATTTACTACACCTGGGTCGAGAGTGGCAAACGTAGATAAGCGCCTTGCCAAAGGACGCTAGTGCTGCGGTGGGATTTGAACCCCGGACCTTGTGGTTCACAGTCCGGAGACTTATCCACTGAGCCACAACACCTCTACATAATTATTTGTTGACAGATTTTTTATTTTTTTTCTTCCATCTGGTAGAGCTGCATGAGGTTCACCAAACTTGTACACAAAATTTTGAAATTTTGTCTGGAAAATTATTTATTCTAATTTATGTAAAATTTATTCATAAATCACAAAAATGTTTTTTCTTCTTCATTTGTTGATCAATTTCAGTTTTGTTTGCTTTATATAAAAGATCGAGGTGGTGATACAAGATTTAAACATAGAATTTTGAAACTCATTGAATCTGCTATTTATTCATATATTTTCAAAACTCACAAAAATTGCTTACTTATTTGTTGATTGAGTTTGGTTATTTTTGTTCCATCTGAGAGCTACATTAGGTTCACCAAGGTTCTACACAGAGTTAAGAAACTTTGACTAGATAATAATTAATACTTAATTCATATGAAATTTATTCATAGATCACAAGAAATGTTTCTATGTAATTTCTTCATTAATTTCAATTCTATATCCTCATTTTATGTCACCAATATAATTCACTACAGTGTCAACTGGGCTGAAATTAAAATTTTGTTAAATTGTGTTGCGAGATGCCGGATGAGCTCCACATCATTGATGTGCTAGTTATATTCTTTCGGGTACGAAATATCCTTAATTTGTGGTTGAAAACCTTTTTTGGGGGCTTGTCAAAATTTTCCTTCAAAAAATTTGCCCCCCCCCTTTGGCAAATCCTAAATCCGCCCCTGCTTTGGTACAATTCAATTTTCATATTTCATCATTCTAACCCAAGAAATGTGCATGTTCATTCCTAACACTTTCTTTGCTTCATGGCTTGTATCAAAACCTTTTTTTCTTGCAAGCTTCAGATACAAATTGGTACTGAGTTGATTTTCAAGGCTCTGTATTTACAGAGATACATCTACATCTAGACTTAAGGCCTGTATTCTGACATCAGGTTTACACATGTACATGTAACTTAAACCATGGTCTATGAAACTGCTAAAATTATGGGAAGCCAAGCATGACAAATTTATGTTTTTGTTATGCTTCTTCTGCTTGCAGTGCTCTTTCATTATGCTGATGAAAACTAATTCAGTTATTATTCCCAGACATTTATGAATAGATAGATAGATAAATGGTTTATTAATAAAAATCAAGACATCATCGCGGCTAAGACCGAATTGGGATGTATTCACAAGGTAATAAAGACACAAAAAATATTCAAACAATAACACAGGTAATTACAAAATAAATAATACGGATAAGGTATGGTATTGTTGTGGAATTTTGGAAAGGTAAGAGAGAGGTGGGAAGGAGAAGAGGCAGATAGAGAGATGGGGGGGGGGGGTGGATAGGGATAGAGAGAGAGACAGGGGGAGTGAGGGAAGGAGTGGAGCAGAAAGTCAAAAGAAAAGAAGGTACAAACATTATGAAAGAGGTAAAAACATGAAGTGTACGTAAGAATAAACAAAGTTAGAAGATGATTCTAGCACCAGATGAGCTGATAAATTGAACCTGTACATGTACGTAGTAATAGAGATTTCTTGTTCACATTTGGCTTTCTATAGTTCAACCACAACTTTGGACTATGGCCCATATTCTGAAGTCAGGTTTAACTTTAATAGACCATGGTCCAACTCTATGCTAAAATTATGGGGAGCCAAAAACTCAAAAATTCTTTTTACATCGTTCATGTTTACTGTTTTGTTTCCGTTTACTTCCATAATGACGAAAAGTTGTCATTCCTAGCAGTTATGAATTATTTGAGTGTCATATAGATTGATGAATTGAACGTGTACTGTGCCCCAATCGGCTATCCATAGTTAAACCACAACTCTTAAACCATGGTTTAATTAAACCGGAGTACAGATTATGGGCCCAAGAATTTAAATTAAACCTGACTTCAGAATACAGGGCAAAGAGATGCATTTTGAGAGTAATTAGACATTCATAATACATGGATGGTTTGCCATCTGCACATGTAATGGAAGCTATACAATCAATTCATTTTATCTTTTACATGTACATGTATGGTCAGAGTGCAGTAGCTATTCATTGCTGTACATGAATGTACAGTGTACCAGCATTCTTGAAGCTGATTACCTTGTGAGGAAATGTCTGAAATATAATTACATAAATTGTCTCCTTTTTTTCCGCTCCATCTGCAGGTACTGTACTGTAGCCGAGCCTCGCTGGCAGTAGTGAGTATAAATGAGTCACCCCCTAAGCAGCAGCACAGGGCATGCTTCCTCCCCTCTGTTTGAGTGGAACTGTCCGTTGGATGCATGAGTCAGGGGTGCGCAAGCGGTTGTCGGCTCGCCGCCTTCACGGGTGCGTGCTGTAGTCAGGCTAACGAGGCACAGGAGACGACGGAGATACGCATGCAGTGACGTTTGTGGGGGATAAATCTGTAGATCTGGAGTACATATCTCCCAGAGTCTACTCGGCTATCGATTTGAGGTTGGGATAGCGATCTCATGTACATGTACGTGTGCGAGTCTACCCATGGATGTCTGAGGATGCTTAAGCTATATACATGTGCATGTGCATACGGAGAGAATGTGATCGAAAACTACATTCATGCTCAGCAAATACTTAAACTTTGATCAACTGTAAGTTTCAACCTGGTGGAAATATGTGCACATCTTAATGTTTTAGTTCTTCTAAAGTCATGTTCTTGTGGAATTTACAGTAATTCATGTGAAAAGTAAAGGAGACATTGCTTCAGTGTGAGTTATTTTGGATCAAGGATTTTCCAGCATAAAAAAGTGTGCATCGATACTTTTTGGAATTGGAAGAGGAATAGTGCAGGGGTGATGCTCTCATTGTGATGTGTCGTGGATATGCAGAGGATAAATCCGAGTCACGTTCCACTTGCGGATGTTCGGGCAAACAGAGGAGGAGAGAGAGCTCGGAGCATCAAGTGTGAGAAGTGCCTTCCGTACGACCAAACACCACCGAGTGTGGCTGTGCCTCGCATAGCTAATGATTCAATCGGAGTGGGAGGAGAGGAGTCGATGTATGAAGAAACATTGAGTTATTTCTGTCTGGCCTTACGCAGGTGGCAAACATCACAGCTCCGGTAGTTGGTGTCCTTTCTCCCAGTAATTACTGCCATAGATCATGGGCCCGGTGTTTGTGTCTGGCTAACGACCTTGCCGTTCAGGAGTAGATCTCTCTGGGATTATAACTTTTAACGACTCTGTGTGTGTACCATCCCATTCAGAACAATGGAACGCATGAATATGCAGCAGAATCTTTACAGCTTACAACTTCTTTCTCAAATTTCAATTTTACTTTCTGCAAGTCCTCAATGCATAACCATATGAGAGTTGTATCGTAATAAAACAAACAATGCACTGGAGAAAAGGAAGGAATTCAATCTGGTTTCAAAGCAACTGAGGAGGTGATATTGGTATATATTTATTGGATATTTTAGAGTCCAGTTTCACGCCTCTCTCGTAATCATGTATGCAGTACTAGAACAAAACCCGGCAGCGCGCAGTGACTGTACTATTCTGTCGCTGTCATGGAAAGGAACGGTCCCCGAGAGCGAGAAGGATAAAAGCTACACTCGCAAGAGACATTACACCAAAGGTTGGCTGGCTACTGGCAATGTTAAAGGGGTGGTTGGAGCAACCTACACCACAAGCCACTGTGGGAAGAGTCCCCAGGCTCCAGCAAGAAGAAACTTTAACCTCCGTGGGCATAATAGTGAGGTAAGATCAAAAGAATAGATCTACAGTATCTATTTTGTATCTTCATGTTTGTATATAAAAAGGGATTGTTTTTAAAGCTACATTCAGAAAAAATAGTTTCGCTTTTGCAGCTAATTATTATGCTGTAGTCATAATTGCAAACTTTATATATACAGACAGAAATCGCCTGGGATTTTTAAGCTGAATGTAATTTTGTCAGAATCATTTTCCACCCAAATGAAAGTTTAATGTTTTAACATACGATGCTTTTGGTTTTGTTATGTTGATATCTTTTTGGATTTGTTGATATGAATGTATTTTCATTGGTTTTGTTGATATTTTCTTTTGTTCTGTTATTGTATTCAGTACCAATGTTTACTTTTTTTCATGGGGGGGGGGGATATAAAACAGTTTTGAGACTGTTCTGGTTTCTGAACAGTAGATCAATCAATCAAACAATCTTGGTGTAAAATGAAAGCTACTGATAATGATCACAAACATTTTTGAGAACTTTACACCTTAATTTGATTCTCATTAGCTCCAGAAAGATACATGTAATCTACATGACTACATGTACATGTAGGCGTAATCTCTTTTTTTAACCTGCAGTATTACCGGTTGTAGACTGAGCAGTCTTGAGTCTACGAAAGTTAATTAAAAGTAAAGTATCGGCACTTGAATCTTGATTATACCAGTATCAGCCATACAGTGCATGTAGTAATTTAATGATTCTTTATAATAATAATAATGTGCAACATACATGTAGCACTTTTACAAAATATGTTTGTATTAAGCGCTGCATTCTATTACCCCGGCTTTTATAGCATGTCTATCCTGATTGGTCGCTCAAGCATTCAAGGAATTCGTTCCTACTGGGTACCCATTCACTACACCTGGATCAAGAGTGGCAAAATGCCTTGCAAAAAGAATGTGAGTGCTGCACTGGGATTTGAACCTCGGACCTTGTGGTTCAAAGTCCGGAGACTTACATGTACCACTGAGCTTCAAGCCATATGAATTTTTTTTTAATAGTTCAACTGTTCAAATCTGATTGTTTTATTTTTCCTTTAAATGACGTGTATATAACTCTCCCTGCCCCCCCCCCACAATTAAAAAGACAAGAGAATTACACTGGACTCAGAAGTTCATTCGCTCAGGTTCTACATGTAATTAATTTTTTTTTGCTTTTACACTTGACTCATGTATTCGTGTATCCCCCTTTTTTTTTACTTTTCTACTTGTCATATTGATATTTTCATGGGACTCTCACTGCATATTCATTGGAGCCTTCAACCAACAAGCTTTGCTTTTACTTTTGGCTCCCTCATATCCACATCTCTCATTTTCTTTCTTTGTCATTATTTTAGAACCAATTACAAGAATACTTTGTAGTACTTTTTTTTATTGTTATATTATGTATACATGTACATTTCATATTTTACAACGATATTTATTCATGCTTAATTGTTTGTATTGAGTTGTTGATGTTTAAAAATGTGAAATGTTGATACATGTACATGTACGTATTGTATGAATAACCTTGAAACTTGAACCTTGAACCAATATTCATAAAAATGAGTTGAAAACTCAATACTCCTTCAGGGGCCAGTTGCAGAAACAGTTGCAATTAATAATTGATTTCATATAGTTCAGTCAATCAGGGGAGCATTTGATCATCTCTTTTATCCTAAAAATTGTCCGATCCGACAAATTTCCTTTATTTTGATTTGCTGAGCAGCACAGTTCCTATGACCAAACTGTCGGATAAAATAAAAGTAGGATATTCATGTTTGAAAAGAAAGCTCCCCATAAAGTGTGTACTGGTAAACTTTCCAAACTCATGTACATCTAGAATACTAAAAAGGGGGAGTGGGGTAAAATGTAGATGAATGATGTATTGAAAAAGTATGACAAATTTTCTGTAAATGGTGATGCATGAAATTTATTTTTTAGATTAGAATGGTCCCCAGATGGCAATTTTCATTATATTTTGCTTTTAATTGCTACATGTACATGTACATGTACAACTTACAAGGAAACTTTTTTGTGTTAATTATGTGAATGTCTGCCTCACATAGGGATGATTTCCTAGAAAGTCGGCAATCAGTTCGTTTGGCAAAATTTTAATACTCTATATTACACCATAGAAATTTAGACATTTTTGAAGTTCATCTTGTGACAATTTAAAAAAATGAATACCAATAATGGCAAATTTTTCATGTTGGTTTACAAACAGCCTTGAAATTCTTGATCCAAGTTTTAATACCATGGTAATTAAACAGAATTCCTTTTTATGGAATTTTTTTATTAAAATGAAAGGGGCCCTGATGGCTCAAGATTGTTATTTCCCATTCTACTTGAAAAAAATGATAGAAAAATAATCAACACAAGTAAAAAATGTTTTAAAGAGAAAACGTGAAATTTACAACATCAAAACAGTAATAGGTATCAGCTCTATTGTTTGTACATCAATGAAGTATTCCAATTGATGAATAGTATTCATATTATCCAAAGAAATGTTGATAATAACAATATGTCCATTTAAGCGCAGAACTTTACTACATGTACAATGTACATTACATGTATACTCAACTGTGCTTTGATTCTTGGTATCATGTACAATGTAGATGAGCCGCCATATTGATAGGCACTATTTGCTCAAGGAATAAATTCTACCAGATACCCATTCACCTCACCTGGGTCGAGTGCAGCACAATGTGGATAAATTTCTTGCCGAAGGAATTTACACCATGGCTGGGATTCGAACCCGATGATATCTTTCATCTAATGTACAGTGTACATGTATTTTACATGACATTTTGATTTTTTTACATTCATTAACGAGTATTCATGTTTGACATTTCAGTGAAGCACAGAAATCTATATTTGGTATTATACAGGCCTAAAGTACTCTATAGCCATTGTTGCTCCTTTTATTTCCATTTTTACAACATCTGTCCACTACAGTGTATTCTGCTGGGGAGTGCTGGATATTAATTATGTTTATCAAGCATTTTAATAAAAATTAGAAACATAAAACATTATAATCTGTCATTTCCAGTTTTTAGATTTCTGATCATTTTTAATTTGTGATATGTTGATGGGCATTTCACATTTTTAATCTCAATAAAATTCTTTATTTTCAAAATTACACATTTGTGTATAAATGGAAATATTTACATGTACATGAATAGGCCCTGTGGCATGAATGTCAATATAAACATGATCATCTTGATATACAGTAGTACTGTACATGTATGTACACGTATGTACATGTACATGTATGTGTGTATGTACATGTATGTGTGCGTGTACATGTACATGTATGTATGTTATGTATGTATGTATGTATTCACTCTTGGTTTGTGTACTGAACATCATACCACTATCGATTGTAATAGCATGTTTTTATTAATTTATAGAGATGATATTTTCAGGAGATTTGTATTTTACAATCTACATGTACAGTACATGCATACACAGTAGGCACACATATTGTTTTGAAGTATTGTTCATTGTCTTCAAATGCAGGGGGTTCTTCATGTACAGTACAGTAGTATTGTTTATGTAACAAAGGATTTACATTTACGTGTAGTTCCACTTTGTAAATACAAGTACATGTATGTCATACCATGGACCCTACTGTGTACATAATGAATTCCAATAATGAAATATAGAAATATAGATTGATAAGCTACAGGCCTTCAATGTACTTAGTGGTGAACTGTAAGTGCTGTTCTTGATGATTGGAAAAAAATATGCCAGCAAGTTTGTCAATCATTCTCGATCTAGAATGAATTCTTCAAATCGATATGCAGATGCATACTATAGGCTATATGTACATGTACATGTAGATGAGCATCCATGGTGTTATGAGCCAAAATTTTTGAATGGGCTAATCCCAGGGGGGGCACTCAACCAAAAAAGTGGTAGGGGTGTGCCGCGGGTGAGACAAAAAACAAAAAATGGGGGCCTTGGATCTGGCTTATTGTAAAAAGGAGGGTCCTCGGAACGGGCTTCTGAACTACAATTTTGTGAAAACGGGGGTCCTTGTAACAGATCGCCAGCGTGTGAGTACATGTACGTGCGTATGCACCCTTATGGAACGGGCATGCGTGCATGATACAGCTACATGTAGCGCGGCCTCCGCCGGGTGCGCTCGCGCAGAGACGATGGTCGGACGGCGCTCAGCGGCCGCTTTTCACCAAAATTGTTTAGATCAATGCGACCGGAACGGCGTAACGAAAAATATGCGGAGCTTTGGAGCGGATTTCTTTCTTCTCTTTTCTCGAAAAGAACAAAATGCTATGCCTTGGAGCGGCTTTCTTTTTTTTTTTCTCAATAAGACAAAAATGCTATGCCTTGGAACGGAAATTTGGGTGTAAAAATGGGGGTCTCCTCCGCGGCACATACCCACTAATCCACTATGCATTATATACTGAGTGCCCCCCCCCCGGGGGGCCAATCAGTGATGGGCGCTATATACATGTAGTTCACATGCAACTTCATATACATGTACTTTCCAACGTAAAAATTATCAGCCATTGTTACATGTATATGTGGTACAAACCGTACAAATAATATAAAAAGTACTTTGATGATATAGGGCCTACATGTACATACATGTATGTGTTCACATCTTTGGATGGAATGTCTGCTCATATTTTTGACAGTTTTTTTTCCAGTCGATTGATATGCATCTCTTTATTAACGCTTCATCCCTTAACAATTGTCTACATGTGTGGTCTGGTCTAGCAACTTTTGATACATGACCATGAGTGGACCATCTATATAGCACAGCTACTATATTAATATCTCTACCAGCGCTTCGTTTGTATCATTACCCCGGCTGCAGCCGAGCTGCCATACAGGTGCTCAAGCATTCAAGGAATTTCTTCCTAGCTGGTACGCATTCAACTCACCTGGGTTGAGTGAAGCACAATAGGCGGTTTCAAACCGCCTCGATCACAAGAATCCCCGTTAAATTACGAGAACTTTTTAAGGCTAAAAAATACCCGTTAATTATTCCTGCATTCACACCGCCCCGAAACACATCCTTCGGGATAAGTTCCCGAAGTTACGAGCATGCGCAGTATGGTCTGATAAGCAGGCAAGGCGCGAAATTCA
The DNA here is from genome assembly GCF_018143015.1 of Lytechinus variegatus. Taxonomy (NCBI): domain Eukaryota; kingdom Metazoa; phylum Echinodermata; class Echinoidea; order Temnopleuroida; family Toxopneustidae; genus Lytechinus; species Lytechinus variegatus. The sequence goes on along the minus strand of NC_054743.1, from coordinate 64,853,893 downwards.
AAATCACTAGCCCAGCAGCCACCCACGCCGCCGCGCCCAACGACACGCTGGGCTAAAAGTTCCCGTAATTTGCTTTCACATCGCCAAAATACCTGCCACCTTGGAAAAATCCCCACGAAAGTTCTCGTAATTTCGCCAAGTACCTACTATTTAGCGGGTATTTTCTTTCGGGGATATTACGCGTAGTTTGCTTTCACATTACCAAAATACCTGGTATTTTCTGATCGGGGTAAATTTCCCGATCAGAGAATACCTGGAACTGGCGAACTTCGAGGCGGTCTGAAACCACCTAATGTGGATAAATTTCTTGCTGAAAGAAAACATGCCGTGGTTGGGAATTGCACCCACATCCCTTAGATCGAAAGAAGAGAGATGTAACCACTAGACCATGATGCCCCCCCCATAAAGTTGCTCTACAGGAAAAAGAGAAAGCAAAGTCTACACTGTAAGGCTAATTTTATGGATACACTACATGTATCTTTCATTCAATGTACCCCCCCCCAAAAAAAAAAAAAAGAAGTTAAATCTGGCAATGTGACATCCTTAAAATTGCCCCTTTCACTACGTGAATTTGCAGATTTTGACTTAAAGAAATTCTCTGTCATTTTCAATAATTACAATTTACAAACCTGTAAAAAAATACAGCAAGTACATGTAGATATCGATGTTGCCAATTTGATAAATGAAATGTTGATCACTGATCAGATATAAAAAGGGTACTTTTTAAATTACATATCATCCAGAATATCTGGGTAATAGTAAATATAGAAGACCTCTTTGTTCCTCCTGTTTTATCTCGAGATAGTTAACAAACTACTTCATTCTTGTCTCAAGTGATCAACCTAGCACTCTACATGTATATACGGGTAGTACAGTAGTTGTGAAATAATTATAAACAACAGGCTTCTTAACGATGGTGCAGATGTGATACCCATTTGCTAAAGTCATTATGAAAGTGTAAATTCACTTTTGGTAGTGCATGGAATGTATAATCATTGATGGTATAATGCATTACAGTGGTAGACTGTATAATGGCCAAGTTATGGTACACGATGATGTATTTGTATTGATCAATGTAGTACTTTCACAGGACAAGATAACTCATCGGCGGTCATCTGAACAGGCGTATCACACATACATGTACAAGGGTGCCAACCCATTTCAGAGAAAATCATCTTCAGAGTTTATTATAATTCATCTATTTCTCCCGCCTAATACAGGATATTCATTGCTAGAAAAATACCTGGTTGGAAAGACCAAGAAAATTGATATCTTTACTTTTTACATTGGTATCTTTATTTTTTTAACAAAACCAAGGATCGGAGAAAATTTTTCAAAAGAGCTATGTTATTATTATTAATATTATTATTATTTTTTTTTTTTGGGGGGAGTGGGGAATCAACCCCCTCCCCCTTTTCTCACTTGCACTCTTTCCCCCTTTTACCTCCCTTCCATTTTGCTTTCCTACATGTACATGTCGTATATTTTGAACCACCAGTGATGAACCCAGTATAAACTTATCCGCCTGTGTAAATGAGCCAAAGTCATAATGCGGGATCCATTAGCAAACTATACAGACTCCCCTGAAGAAGCAAAAACCCTTTATACATGTAGCTCAAAACCTTTCAAGCCTTGTGACGCATGCTTCATGTAAACAGTACTGTATGTTCACGAAGGAACCCCCAAGATGACGTAATCCTCCCCCCCCCACACACCCCATTCCCCCAAGCTTGCAAACTTGATCGTTCGCCGATCGTGATGCGGTCGGTGTTTCTCCCGACTACTGTTCCATTTCCCACATCAAACATTGCCATGGCACTGATGCAGTCAATTAACCGCCCAATGTATTTTGGATGCCGAAGCAGTTTAGCAGAGCAGATCAGTGGTGGATTTTAAAGGGAGTCGTCAGGAACTGTGACGATTCTGCGTCTCTTTTTCATGCTCTGTCTGAGAAGTTTATTTCATCATCAAGAAAGTAAAAAATGGAATATGGCAGAGCGAACTGAATATTATTGCGTTTGTATGATTGAACAAATTGCTTTGAAATATTAGTCAAGGAAAAGAGAAATAACCTACATGTACATGTATTTAATTTTTTATTGGGAATGTCCTGCTGTCAATATATCTTTTATCTTTTAATTCCATCTCGACGTAGGTGATAGCTGTCAAATTATATGAATTCAGTAGTTACAATCTTCTTCAAATTTGTTCTCTATAGTGTTGCCTAACATTTTTGTAATAAAAATTGATGATACTGTGCTTGATAACTTTTACAAATGGTTGTTTGAAATTGATTGTCGGACACACACCCTGTCCGGACACACAACAAACTGTACGTGTGCATGGCATCGTGGGGTGGGGGGCAGGCGGTCCTGGGTGACACGATAAACCTAATCCCCACTACCAGAACATAAAGTTTGCTGCTCAATCCATGCCAGTTATTCTACCCTGTACTGATACAGCTTTCTAATTGTGTCTTCCTCTCTCTGATAGGTGGTCTTAGTGAGATGGAATGAGCCGTTTCAGAAGATGGCTACCTGCGATGCCCAAGGGGTAATATTTGTCTGGATCAAGTACGAGGGGCGATGGTCAGTGGAACTGGTCAACGACAGGTCATGCCAGGTACGGAAGGGCATTTGTTCTTTGGATGTTTAACAGATTTTTTTTTTTTTTTTTTGTAGTTGGGGCTTTATTTTGATTCAGGTGGAACTTGAATGGTTTTAATGGCATCGTGGTTGTTATGTTTCTCATCATCATCACCATTGTAATCATCATCCCTACCATCATCACCATCAACACCATCATCGCGATCATCATGATCAGCATCATCATCATCGTCATCATTATCATCATCATCATCACCATCATGAATATTATCATCACCATTATCATCACCATCATAAATATTATCATCATCATCGTAACCATCACCATCATCGTCGTCGTCATCAGCATCATCACCATCACCACCACCACGTACATGTACATAACCATTATCATTATGTTCATCATTATTTTCATCGTAAACTTTTATAATCACCACCATCATTGCCATTGTTACAATCATCACCATAAACATCATCACCATCATCGCCATCAACACCATCATCACCATCAACATCATCACCATCATCATCACCATCATCATCACCATCATCACCATCATCAACATCATCACCATCATCGTAACCATCAACATCATCACCATCATCACCATCATCATCACCATCATCATCACCATAAACATCATCACCATCATCATCACTATCATCATCACCATCATCACCATAAACATCACCATCATCACCATCAACATCACCATCATCACCATCGTCACCATCATCACCATCATCACCATCATCATCATCACTAACAAACACCATCACCATCATCATCACCATCGTCACCATCATCACCATCATCACTAATCAACACCATCACCATCATCATCACCATCGTCACCATCATCAACATCATCATCAACATCATCATCACCATCATCACCATCAACACCATCATCATCATCACCATCAACATCGTCACCATCATCAACATCATCATCAACATCATCCTCACCATCATCACCATCAACACCATCATCACCATCAACATCATCATCATCATTATCAACACCACCATCATCATCATCACCATCAACATCATCACCATCATCATTATCAACATCATCATGAGTCAATAAAAGATGCAGGATAGCCATTTGCCAATTATAAAAAATATCCTTCTGCACACTGAATGATGTGTGTTTTGACCAAATATATAATTTGCAGCTCAAAAAGACAATGCAGATGTTTATAGCAAAGTCCAATTCTAATGATTGAAACGCAATTACTCTGATTACATTACAAGTATAAAGTAACATCAGAATTACATGTACCTTGGCCAGATCGATAAATATCTTGAAATGCATGTATTCCTTTACGATGTAAGGCCATTATTTTGTTTAGTGCCTGTTCAGATGTACAATCATGAATATTCCAGAGTGAAAGGTTTTTACTCAAAAAGGGCTGTTGAAGCAATGAACAAACATGTACACCTCCGTGCCAGAAATCATTTTACAATTCAGAGAAAATGATGAATCATCCTAAAAACAATAACATCAATGCGATCCTAAAAGAAAATAAACTGGAAAACTTTGCTCTTTAGTATAAAGTGAACTGGGACCTCCTATTTACATTGTACATTGTATTTCGCTACTGTAGAGGAAGTCATCTCTGTCTCAAGTTTGAGGACAACGACTTTGACCTTTCTGAAAAAATAACAAAGGAAACATTCGGTGTAAATCTGAATAAATATTTTCATATTTTTCTCTTGCCATCCTCTTTGTATTGTAGATATTGAATGCTTCCTTCTATCTTCATAGTACATTGGTTTTGAGTGATTGTCCAAAATAAAGAACCCTGATGTCTCAAAATATAAACAGATACTGAAGAATCTGAAAGAATCTGAAGAATAATTTTCAAGACTTACAAATCAAGAATTAGTTTTACTAGTGGATTTTCATTAAAAAACCTACTCTTTTGTGAATCCAGGCCCAATTTCATAGATTTTCAAAGTGGAAGTTCCATGGACAGCTCTCATGGGGGACCAGGGTCCCGTAAACACAAAGGTTAACAATTGATTTTCATGATTGATTGTACATCGTTGTCAATGCAATCAATCATAGAAAAATGTTATACGATCATTGCTAGGCTTTGTGTTACGGGCTCCAGAAAAGATACAATCAATATTTACAATGAATTTTTGATGAGAGTGATGAGAGTGCGCTGCTCGCCAAGGGACTTAACTTTTCAGTAGCCCCGAAGCGTGTTCCCGCTACCGAGATTGTTGCGAAGGTGGAATCCTCCATCCGTTCGCTTGATGCCGAAACCATCGGCTCCGTAAGAAGAGAGATAAATGCTATCCTCTCCTCCGCCGAACCGCCTAAATCGAACATTACTCCCGGCATGCGCAAAGCCTTGAAATCGCTCAAGGAAGACGAGTCTATTATGATTTTGCCAGCAGACAAAGGCCGCGCCAGTGTTATTCTGGACACCGATGTCTACCGCGCCAAGATGTCCGAGTTAATCGAATCCGGCCCCTATCACGCTATCGGGAAGGACCCGACCGATCGCCTCTCCCGCAAGCTTTCCACTATTCTTCGCGGCTTTCACAAGAATGGTGACATCGATGATTCTACCTACCGGAAGCTTAAACCGTCGCAGAAGCAACCGCCCAGGATCTATGGACTGCCTAAGATCCACAAAGCTGACATCCCGCTTCGTCCGATTGTGTCATGTGTGAGTTCGTTTGCTTACAACACGTCTAAGTATCTCGCTGATATTCTTGCTCCCTTAGTCGGTTCCAATGGGCATGCTGTCCATAACTCCGCGTCGTTTGTTGATTTCCTGCGCAGCGAAACCATACAGGAACATGAGGTCATGGTTTCATTTGATGTGGTATCATTGTTTACCAATGTACCCATCGACGCCGCATGCAAGGTCGCACTTAGCAGGCTCGAACGTGATGAGAGCCTACCCGAGCGCACACAGTTATCTCCGGCCCAGGTAACTGAGCTTTTGAGTTTTGTTTTGCAATCTACGTATTTCATGTTTGCCGGCAATTTCTACGAACAGCAAGAAGGAGCAGCCATGGGCAGCCCTGTTTCCGCGGTGATCGCTAACCTGTTCATGGAAGCTTTTGAGGAACGTGCGCTGAGTAGTTGCCCGCCCGACTGTGCCCCTAGAGTTTGGAAGCGATACGTAGATGACACGTTTATCATCACGCATAGATCCGCCGCCGATGACCTTTTGAGCCACATGAATTCGCAGCAGCCCTCCATCCGTTTTACCATGGAGATGGAATGCAACGAGCGCATTGCCTTTCTAGACACTTTGGTGCACCGTGACACCAGCGGCCGACTGTACACCACCGTATACAGGAAGCCCACGCACACCGATCAGTACATTGCTTATGATTCGCATCACCCGAAGTCCGTTAAGCGCGGGGTAGTGAAGTGTCTTTACGACAGAGCTTCACGCATCGTTACTAAGCCCCATTGCACAGCTACAGAGAAGCAACACATCACCTCGGCTCTTATTTCTAACGGTTACCCGCGCTCCTTCGTTAACCGCGTCGCTAAGAAGAAGAGCGCCCCGTCCGAACAGCTTGCGCAATTTAAATCCGCTATAGTAATCCCGTTTGTTGATGGTATCGCGCATCTTCTCCGCCGGCGCTTGGAGAGGCATGGCATCCGAGTTATATTTAAGTCCGACAGCATCCGCAGCCAGCTGGTCCGTCCGAAAGACCGCCCGATCCCCGACAGACGCGATGGGGTTGTTTATAAGATCCCTTGCTCGACCTGCGACAAAGTCTACATCGGTGAGACTGGTAGACCTGTGGGGGAACGCATGAAGGAACATCGCCGTGATGTTCGGCTTAGGCGCACCGATAGCTCTGCTGTTGCAGAACATGCCTGGGACTCCGATCATCCACCTAACTGGGATGAGGTCAGCTGCATCGCCAATGATAAGCATTGGTATACGCGGCGCATTAAGGAAGCGATCCAGATCCGTTTGCACCCGAACAATATCAACAGGGACAGCGGCATTGAGATCCCTGATGAATGGTTACCTACCATCCGACGGCATACTGCATCCACGGTTCACAGCGCGCGGCGCCCGCACCAGCGGGTGCCTGACACCAGCGCGGACGCTGATTGGCCGGCTGCATCGGCCAATCACAGCGCGCGGTGCACGCCCGAGCGGGCACCAAGCACCAGCGCGGACCCTGATTGGCCAGCGGCTCCGGCCAATCACAGCGCGGCTCACGCCCGAGTGGAGCCGGACAATAGCTCCCGACGCTATATAACCCGTGCGCAGCAGCGTCTTTGCTCATTGCCTGACGAAGTCTAGCAGCTTGCAGACGAAACGTCGCTTTCCTACTACGTTTGCTACATCGTGAGACAACTGGTTATTTCTTCTACTCAATCGAATTTTTTTTCATTGTACATCGTTTGCCTTAGATTGATTGTATCTGTGTCAATCTCCGTACATGTAAATGTTGTAACGAATTTTACTAATGGAGGGGAATGATACCAGGGGCACTTTTCATCAAACGTTAATAACGAATTTGCAATACTAGTTTAAAGCTTCTGAAGTTATTCAATTTAATTGATTAATAGTAAACTTGAACGATGCATTTGTGACGTCTTTGTGAAACAGAGCCCAGAAATGCATCCAATTTGATCGACCTTCCTCACACTATTTGAAAATTACTCAATGATTCAATTTCCTAGATTGTCCCTTTTGAAGAACCTCGCTGATATCGAGGGCAATGTTGAAATCTGGTTGGATATTCCCAGATGGATGGCCATGTTTCCACCAGCTCAAGTTTGAAAAGTATCCTAAAATATTTTCTCTTGGGGAGTTAACCCGATAAAACAACAATGCTGTTTGAGTAAATAAGTAATATTGAGACGTCATCCCATCCAGTATTGGGTCTTTAGTACTTGAAGGCAGTTTTTAGTGGTTTGAACTTTAAGATCCCATGCACACCGCTTTATCAACTGCCTGGTCTCATCTACTTTTTTAACAAGTTTTAGTGGAAACCGCTAGAATCCAGTTTTATAGAAATGCTTGAAGCGGTCTTGGAAGGGATCTTAAGTGGTCTTCAAACCAGTTTGGGAAACCTCATGATGAAGTTTTCAAGACCACCACATTGCCTCGTTAAACTGGTTTATGGTGAGGACACAGTCTTCAAGAAGCAATCATCTTCACATGGAAGTACATGTAGGAGAGTGGGTGCACGTTGGGGACGCTACTCAGTACACAAGGAAATCCAGTTCAAGAAAGTCCAGTAGATGAAGTCTATCAGTGGCCTGGTTTACAAATTTGTTCTCCAGCTACTGGGATACAGAGAAAACCCAATATCTGGTTGGATGCTCACTGTCTAGGGCCCTTCTCCCCCAGCCCAAGTTTTCAAAAAATATCTGGCTTTTTCTGATCTTTAATAGGAAGTTAAACCTGATTAACAAGTTTGAGTAAATTTGTATTGAAGGAACAATAGCAATAGGTCTTATCAGCAGTCAGTTTCATTGGTTTGCAACTCAAAATCTCTTCACAGCGGCCCAGTTGGCAGTCAGCTATATTTTGTATGGGACAGAGCCAATATCTGGTGCAGACTCTGCAGAGGTCGGATACTGCCTAACTTGTGGCCCTATCACTAATCAGCCCAAATTTCCATCTTGGCTTATTCTAGGTAGTTATTAAAGGCAATCCGAACTAGCAATTAGGGGTAGATTATTCATAAAAGTTAATCAGCAGTAACCTTCATAGGTCTTCATATATTCACAGGCAGTTTGACACACCCCTTTGGCAAGTGGCCTGGTTTGCAAGAGTTCATCTGAAATTCTCAGTGAATGTTTTTAGGGCACAGCCAATATATTTGGATGGAAACTCCCTGACCGTCTGTAGGTCTTGTTCTCATCAGCCCAATTTACCAATATATCTGGCTAATTCTGATACTAGCAAGTTTGGAGCTACGTGTATTTTTCATTTGTAATAAAGACACAATGAGGCTAAATTTCTAAAGTGAACGACGACCGATTGTGATCTGACAAACTAACCTGATTTAAATCAGCAGAAGGTGTTGTTATTGGCAGTTTCATTGGGTTATGATAATAATAATGATAATAACGGCATATTTACTCAGGGTTGCCACTTCAGTTCTGAAAACTGTTCTTCCAGTGGGCCCTGCTTTTATTATTATCTTTGCTTTAGCATGGCTAACTTGATCGGGCGCTCGAATTTATTGCCGAAGGAAATTACGCCATGTCTGGGATTCAAACCCACAACATTCTGTTTCAAAGTCTGGAGACTAATCCACCGGGCAACAACGCTCCACACATGATCCCCCACAGCTTTTGTAAGTGCCCCATTGTCCTGGTTTGCAAGAGTTCAATTGAGATCCCCAGACTGCATTTTTAGGGCACAGCCAATATACAAGTTGACTGTCTGCCTTGTCCCCATCAGGCCAAATTCACCAAGTGCATGTACATGTAGACTGCTAGTTGTGATTTGGAGAGAGCTTCATTACCTCTTTTGTCTGGCAAATTGTTGGATGTGACAACTTGTTCCTATGGTAACCGCCAGGTAAATTAGGACTTGTTGGATAAAACATCTGAATATTCCTCAGAGAACTTAAACCTAATCAACGCGAGTTTCTGCATAAAGATACAATATTACATGCATTAGAATGCAGTATCATTGGCTGTTTCTAAATGTAATCACCTATAGCTTTTGCAAACGCCACGTTGTCGTGGATTGCAAGAGTCCATTTGAAATCTTCAAGTGAGTATTTTCAGGGCACATCCAATGGTTGCTCCCTGTGATGTCAGAAAGCGTTTAAGGAGGAATGTTTTCATTAGTCTTACTTTTGAAAGAATTGTCATAATGCTGATCTGGAGGAAATTGCCAGAGCACAAGTCACTCTGGAGTCTGGAGCTATACTTTCAAAGTATAATTCATGGCACTAGCCCACTGTACACTGTTCAAAACACATACGCCTGAATTCACAAAGGTAGTTTTCAAAACATCGGTTGAACCCTTCGTTTATGCAGATTTCCTGTATAAATTACACTTATTTATCGCCTACATTAAACATGTCCAATGATGATGTGCTATTTTATTCATGAGTCCACTGTTTGAAGAGTGGACTCATTAATTCAAAATGGTGGACTCATGAATAAAATAGCGTACATAACCATGGCAACATGCGTCATTTTGGTGCACTGTGATAAAAGCACTTATCAGCATTGAACATCTTTAAATATATGCGGTAAATAAGCATATTTTATACAGGGAATTTGCATAAACCATGGGTTCAACCGATGGTTTTAAAAACCACCTTTGTGAATTCAGGCCACAGTGTGCATTAGCACAAGGTCATATTCCATGCTCCAATGAGAACTACCAGACAGCCTTTTCATAGGCAGGCTGATGGAAACGTACCTTGTATGCTTGTGTGAAGAGGAGCGCCAAGGCTTCCCAGTGTTTATCACATGGGCAAATCATGCTTGAAGGCAAATATGAAAAAGGGATTTGGACTGTCATATTTTATTTGATATTCCAGGGAAGGACAGAGACTCGTAAATATAGCAGCTTTGTTGAAGAGTTTGATTTTCAGTTAATTATAACTTTTATTCAGATAATACCGTATTAAAAACTACATGTACAGTTAAATGAAACTTAATGACTGTTTTACACTGTAATATCTGTATTATCTAATTCACTTGGTTAGTCTCATTTTTTAAATTTCAATCCAAGATTATACAATGTTCCGGTGTATTTTTGAATGAGCAGTCTGAATTCAAAGTTCCTTTTTTATCAAAAAGGTTCAAACTTTTTATAAGATCTATTTACTTTATGAAGATGATCCATTGTGTGTGAAAATGATGTCATTTAAAAAAAAACGTTTATTGGAAGTATACTATGGCCACAGCAATAAACTTTGAAATCGAGTTATAGAGGGCTATTCAAAGTATATTTATCAAAATTAATATTTTTTTAAAAATTCAGTGGTACATGTAGGCATACATGTTGGCAGTCTAGGCGTTATATGCCCATCACAGACAGCATATCGGTGGTAGGCACTCATGTATGGAGGCACCGGGGTGCAGTCGGTGCCAAGCACTGGTACACTCCTACATGTAGGGGTTTGGCGCCAGTGGTATTCTGGTGGTGGAAGTCGCCACGATGCATTCTCCAGAGATACCAACATGCTATCAGTGGTAGATATGAAACTTGTACATATAGTGCATGTAATGTAAGGTACTCTAGGGTGTCGTGGTCTAGTGGGTAATACAACCCTTGTCTTTTAATCAGTGGGATGTGGGTTCAACTCCCAGCCACGATGTGTTTCCCTTCAGCAAGAAATTTACCCACATTGTGCTGCACTCAACCCAGGTGAGCCTGGTGAGGTGAATGGGTACCCGTCAGGATTAATTCCTTGAACACACTTAGCGCTGAAAAGCAGCTTGAGCTATTAAGCCAGGATGATAATAACAATGCGACTCAAGAATTGATTATTTCTAGATAGATGGGGCTATATATATATATATATGCCTTTATTGTTATTATTTCTGTCTAAGCCACTGACCCCCTCTCCTGGAGCCCCCCCCCTCTCTGTCCCTCCCTAGGTGGTTTCAAACCGCCTCGGTCATAAGAATCCACGTTAAATTACGAGCACTTTTTAGGCTTAAAAATACCCATTTATTATTCCTGCATTCACATTGCCCCGAAAACATATCCTTCAGGATAAATTCCTGAAGTTAGGAGCATGTGCAGTATGGTCTGATAAGCAGGCAAGGCGCAAGATTCAAAACCACTATCTCAGCAGCCACCCACGGCGCCCCCGCCCAACTACACGCTGGGTTAAAAGTTCTCATAAATTGCTTTCACATTGCCAAAATACCTGCGACCTTGAAAAAATCCCCGCGAAAGTTCTTGTACATGTACTTTTTCCAAGTACCTACTATTTAGTGGGAATTTTCTTCCGGGGATAATACATACGTGTAATTTGCTTTCACATTGCCAATATTACCTGGTATTTTGTGATCAGGTAAATTTCCTGATCAGAAAATACCTGGAACTGACGAACTTTGAGGCGGTCTGAAACCACCTTCTGTGTTTTTTTCTACTCTTATTTTATTTTTGTGCTCTTCTCCTCAAGTGCTTTACAATAAAAAAAAATGATAAATTTAACCACATCCTGGGAAACTTCACCCCCGCAAAACCTTTGTCTCCACCATGAGACATCATCACTGCTCTCATCATCTTTTTGATAACATTTCTAAGAAAACGATGCTGTATCATATATTTATAATATAATTACAAAGGCGTTTCTGTATGGTTTCTTATTATTCTCAAGCATCCGGAAATGCCTAACTTTTGCAATTATATAAAAGTATGTTACTTAATCATGAAAGCAGGTCAAGAAGAACGGGGCATATTGCTTGAATTTAATATTTCTGATGAGAAAAAGAAGTTTTCTGACCAAACTGACTGACAATGTATTCTAATAACAATGGTATGCATGCATAACTTGATTGTATGTTAATACATTGGATGTCAAATTTTACCCTCATATTGTCAAGGATGTGTTCCAATAAACACATGAGGCACTTGTGCAATCATGACTTTGCATTACAATCCAATTTGTTTTTGCAGCGCATACAAGCTATTATTGTGTACTGTTTGTGCCAAAGCAAAGTCCCAATCACTCATGACCATGGAGGTTTCTAATGGATTTCAACATTAATATCTACTGACATATTGTCCAATCCTTCCGTAAATACCAATATGGATGCCGTATTACAAGATAATCCCCCCTCCGGATATTTACTGTCGTGATTGCCTACTTTTTTCAACATGGTATAAAAGTTCTGTATGCACAATGAATCTTCAATTACATGTCATAAATGTTTATACCCCTTTGTACTACATGTACATGTAGAACTTGTGATACGTGTACAATAATAAATGGATATTTCATACACATATATATTTTTTATGTAGCAATAAAAATCCTACTTACATGCTTTTTTTTTTTTTGCCTTTTGTAACTTGATTATAGCTTGATTGTAGCTTGATTATCTTGTATGTTTACAAGCCCAGATAGTATTTTGTTAAAAAAAACACATAACTGCCAGACAAAATGTCATTTCTTTGTACTTCGTTGGCCTCCATTTCAAACCTACTGCCTGAATTTTCCACATAGGATAAGCTTTAAAGGGATCGTTTAACTTTGTGAGAAGCTGATTTAAAAAATTCTCAAACTAAGATGAAATATGTTTATGAGTTTATGTATTTGTTCCAAGAAACCCTAGAAATCATCTTTATTTCGGATGAAAAGTTGTTAGTATGTGGGAATATGTGATTATATTGGATCGCGTCTACTAGACGATTTTTCAAATCACTGAGACTTCGCCAATTTGAAATTAATTGTACGACTCCCTCTGCCGTTGAGATCGTACTAGTATTAACGGCTACGCAAGCGAGAACTGTCAATCAACCAACAGTGAATAGTGGGGGGGGGGGGGAGGGCCTCTACGGCCGGTGTCGGCGGCTGCACTGAGAATTGTAAACATTACATGCAGCGCATGTTCCGCTGGCCCGTGCCGTGTAATGTAGCGCCTTGCCGGTTCTTGGGTGTCGAAGCAGAGAAATTCACTTTCAAAGAAGAGAAACAGAATCTGAGCGCAATACAAGATACGTACAGACCCTTTTAGATAAGAAAAATTGCGGACTTACTGATTCCTCGCCGGGATGATAGTAACATGGCAAATTTGGGTCGATGTATTACTTGAAGATAAATCTAAAGTGTAGCATAAGAATATGTGCGATCCAAAACATATCATACATGTACTTGCGAATGGAATAAGGACATGTGGTCTCTCGAGCTCTGTGTAGTATGTCGTGAACTGAGGGGATCCGGAGGATCCGGGGCCGGGGGGAGAATGCCTTCATCCCATGCATGAACGTTTCATAGTTGATGTGGGTATGCAAATTACTTGGTATTACGTAAGACTCTTCTCATATCGCTCGAAAAATGAACATAATGCAGGACATAATGTTTTCATTTCTAATGCATGTGCAGTCATATGATTATAATATTTCATATATTTAAGACTGAGCTCTGATGGGCCGAGCACAACTGCGCTGGCTGGTCAAGGAGGGGAGGGGGGGGGGGCAAATCCGACTTGCACCCCCTTTTTGAGAGTAGTAATCAAAACTTGTGAGGTAAATATGCCATACATTTTTCCCACGTGTCCACCACCCACCCCCCCCCCCCCACCCCTTGAACGGGAGGTCCTTTCCTCTTCTTTTTTTTGCTTGACAAATTTTTGGCGAAATACCTTTTAGATGAAAACCTTTTTATTTTTTTTGCCGTGTCAAAATTTTCTCAGGAAATGGTGCCCCCTCCCTTTAGAAAGTCCTGGATCCACCCCTGCACAACATAAAGCTCTTTATCTCCCCCTCCAACACATAACTGCACACAGCCAAACAACCAATGTAATGTGATTCCTAAAAAGAGTTAGTAAAAAGAGTTCGTGCAGTATAATATATATATATATATATATAAAGGTATATCTTGGGCATAAAAAGGACATAAAAATAATTGCATTCTGCGGCCGGCGGCGAAAGTATAAAAATATTAGATTCTGGATTGGCAGCGTTGAAGCATAATCTTCCGCCGCCAGTGCCAGAATGTATATTTTTAGGTCCTTCGGGGATAGTAAGAAATATTTCCATCCACGTTTCACATCAGCAGATACAATACTTATTATCATTTAGGAGGGATGTCCCATGCAACTAAAGTCTGATTTTTTAAGTACATCGTAGCTTTATTTTTATAATCATGGACCTACTATGGCCTAAATTAATGATGCCAGCGCGAAGCGCAAGTTAATATTCACTCTTATATTTCGATTTGAAAGGAAATATAGGAGCGCGAACTGTTTTATGTACATGTACATCTTAAACGGGTCATTCTACTCTTGGTAATCAAGCAGGGTATGGATATCTTAAACATTTTGATTTATGTTCTCGCGTATAACATTGTTTAAAATTTTGGCATGAATCATAGAGTGTAATTAAACATTATGATTCAACCCACACACACACCAAATTATCCATATCCAACTATTACGATAA